>NC_091443.1:49825087-50425087 GCF_964237555.1 Oryctolagus cuniculus | reverse complement strand
GGGATGCAGCAACTAGGAAGAAGACTGAAGATTTCAAAAATTTCCCTGACAATGTTAAAACCTATTCCCGGGGCTGGTGCTGTGGCATAGCCGGTGAAGCCTCCACGTGCAGTGCCAGCATCCCATGTAGGCACCAGTTCAAGTCTTGGCTGCTTCACTTCCAATCCAGCTCTCTGCTATGGCCTAGGAAAGCAGTAGAAGATGGCCCAAGTCCTTGGATCCTGGCACCCATGTGGGAGACTAGGAAGAAGCTCCTGGCTCCAGACTTCGAATCAGCCCAGCTCTGTCCCTTGCAGCCATTTGGGGAGTGAACTAGTGGATGGAAGATCTCTCTCTCTCTCTCTTTCTCCCTCTCTCTCTGCCTCTCTGTAACTCTGCCTTTCAAATAAAGACATAAATCTTAAAAAAAAAAAAAAAAAAAAAAAAAACCAAAAAAACTATTCCCAACTCCTCTGAGACACAGGAATGCTTAGCTCACTCCTCCGTGTTTACCATGCTACTTGTCTACCAAGGCTTTGTGTCCCCTGTGCACAGAGAGGGAAGGCTGTAGCTGGGAAACACACAGGAGCAGTGGTACCATATCCCTACTGCACTCTGGGTACATAATTCACTGCTCTCCACCATCTGGTGCTGGGAATTCAGGCTCTATATGTGAGAATGAGCGGTGAGGGGAGACACCAAGGCAAAAATCTGGAAATAGTCCAGTCCTCACTTATTAATAGAAGAAACATTTATTAAAAATGACCAAATACAAAAAAGTGGGCCATGTATGGCTCAATGACAAGAACATGTCATGAACCAATGATGATGATGAATCTAATTCTGTACACCCAAGTCCTGAAAAAGATGAGAGGGGAGAACAGGGACAGCTAGAGGGCAAAGAAGATGACTTGGCAGAACAGCATTGTGGGCAATCCAACATCTGAAAGGTTAGATGCGTCACATTTCATAAAGTTTTCTAGATTCATCTACCAAAAGGGTGTTTTTAAACTTGCACTGAAAATCCAAAATGCACTGAGATTGTTCAGACATTATTCTATTTTTTTTACATCATTCTTTTTTTTTATTTATTTGAAAGTCAGTTAGAGAGAGAGAGAAAGAGAGAGAGAGAGAGAGAGAGAGACAGATGGATGGATGGATGGATCTTCCATCCACTGATTCACTCCCCAGATGTCCATAATACACAACAGTCAGGGTTTGGCCAGGCCGAAGCCAGGAGCCTGGAATTCCATCAGGGTCTCCCACGTGGTGGCAGGCTGGCCATCTTCCACTGCCTTCCCAGGCACATCAACAGGGAGCTGGACTGGAAGTAGAGCAGCCAGGACTTGAATGGGTACCCTTATGGGATTCTGGTGTCCCAGGCAGCTGCTTCGCCCACTGTGCCACAACACCAGCCCCGACACAGTTGTTCTTACAGTTGTCACCCCGCTGTGAGCTGCCTGCTTCACCACACACCTTCCTTCACAGGTGATGTTATCACTAGAAAGCTGCCTGGAGGCTGGAGCTCCTTCTGAGAAGTTTTGCAAACCTACACAGAAAGAATAGTGAGCATGTTGCTGAAAGTCTTACGCTGTAGTCAGCATGCACAGGCCACTAATTCAAGGGTAAATCCCAAGGGCAGCACGCTTGACACCTTCTTTGGAACGTGCTGGCTTTCTGAATCTCTCCATGGTGGGTGGCCAGAGCTCCAGCTAGCAGATGAAGTGCACACTGGCATACTCCGCAAGTTACGGCAGAGAATCAATCTGTTGTCTAGGGAATAGACTTTGTAAGGCACTCAAGTCAATATTTGAACCGCCATTCAAAACATCATGAAAAAGTTATTTAAATGCTATAACAAGAGAATACTTGGAAGCAGACAAAACGTGAAGAATGTCCAGTCAGAGTAAAACAACAAAGATGACATTCACAAATCATTGTTAAGTGAGCAGAGAAACACAACTTCATATTGATAGTCACTCATGACATGGGGGTAGCCAGTTAGACTGGAGCTTACCTAAACTCCCTGAAGCAGGAGAAAGACAGGGACATGACTCGAGAACTGTTTCCAGCAATGGTACAGATGCATCCTAAAAGCTAATAACTGTGGCTGGCACTCTTGGGCTGAGTAAGTGTAATATTAGGAGCAGACACAGTTTTGGTCATCACTCTGGAGTGTAGCTATCATAAGGGTGGGACAGGGAGAGGAGCTGCGCCTACGAGGGCTTGTGGTCACCTGCAGGGATGATATGCAAGGCTCATACACAAATATCCCCACGAATGGGGAAGATTCACTCTACTTTGCTCCAAATCGGCTCTAGCTGTCTATGGACTAGGAGGCGGAAATCCTGTTGTTAGTTCTCTCCTCCCTATATCTTGGAACAGTCCTCTTACCGTATGAGCCACCTTACTCTCTCTGAGGACAGGTTCCCACCGGAAGGGGCACTGCCCATCAATCCGGTCCCATTTCTGTGACTGGCCACTTAAAGGGACCGGGTCCTAACCTGCAGGACCTCATCCTGAGGTAACTCTGAGATGCCTGAATCTCAGGCAGACGTGCCTTAGGGCTCCTCCTCAGAGCCAGCGGCAGAAAATGAGCACTGTGCCTCGAGTGCTGCTCCTAGCCAAGCCTGCACGGACCTGCATCTGCTCAGCTCTCTCTCACATGACTCCACAGGGCTTTGTTACTAAGTCGTCCTCTTGTTCCCTTCCCCACCCCCAATCATTCGCAGCAAAGCTTCCAAGGCAGTTCAATAGATAAATACACAGAGCTCTTAAATCAGATCTCCCTAGGTAAATCAATAGATAAATATATAGACCTCTTAAATCAGACCTCCCTCAACTTCCTGTCTAACTAGTTCTAGCCCAATTCCTCTCCACTATAGATTCACTCGTCCATATAATCTCGCATGTATAATAAGCTCCACTTGATATATAATTCAAATTCAAGTACATAAAAACTATCAGCATTTTGAAAGTTTGTGTGTTTGCACGTCCTTTGAGCCAGTAACACTATTTCTAGAAACTGCTCCTGAGGGAATAGAGTGAATGTGATAAAGTTGTGTTTTTATTTTATTTATTTATTTATTTATTTTAGTTTTTGACAGGCAGAGTGGACAGTGAGAGAGAGAGACAGAGAGAAAGGTCTTCCTTTGCCATTGGTTAACCCTCCAATGGCCGCCGCGGCCGGCGCGCTGCGGCCGGCGCACCGCGCTGATCCGATGGCAGGAGCCAGGAGCCAGGTGCTTTTCCTGGTCTCCCATGGGGTGCAGGGCCCAAGCACCTGGGTCATCCTCCACTGCACTCCCGGGCCACAGCAGAGAGCTGGCCTGGAAGAGGGGCAACCGGGACAGAATCCAGCGCCCCAACCGGGACTAGAACCCGGTGTGCCAGCGCCGCTAGGCGGAGGATTAGCCTAGTGAGCCGCGGCGCCGGCCAGATAAAGTTTTTTTATGCTTATTTATTTATTTTCATCTACTTGAAAGGCAGAATGACAGGGAGGAATGGTGGGAAGAAGAGAGAGAGAGAGACAAGGAGGAAGGAAAGGAGGGAGGGAGGGAGCCAGAGAGAGAGGAAGGAAGGGAGAGAGAACTCGAGTTAGAAAGGGAGCTATAGGGAAGGGGAAGGAAGAGAGAGAGGCAGGTACCCAACCAGGCACCCTGCTGCCTCTCAGGATGCATCAGCAGGAAGCTGGGTTGGAAGCAGAGCAGTCAGGCCATGAACTGCTGCTCCAATAGGGGAAGCAAGCATCCCGAGAGGCTGCTTAACTTGCAAACCGCAATGCCTGCCCCCAAGGTTCTATTCACATGGCTAAGTCATGCCGTTACTTACAATAATGAAATACAGGCAATAATTTCAGTTTCTAATAAGAAGGGGTTGGTTAACTACATTCTGGTATATTTTCATATAACTGAATGCTACATGATGATTATAATGATGTAAAATACTTAGAAAAGTAAATTATGAAATAAAATGTATATCTCATAAAATCATACACACTTAACTGTACACGAATGTATACAAAATTTCCTGTGAATACTGTTTATTTGCACTTCACAAATTTTCTCTAAGTACACATTTTTAAAAATGAACTCTAGAATAGGGTTAGATTTACAGAAAAGTTGTAAAGATAATAAAGAGAATTCCTTTGTACCCCATACCCAGTTTCCCTTATTGTTAATATTTTGAATTATGCAGGAATATTTGTCACCAAATATGAATCCAAACTGGTATGAAGTCCATGTTTTATTCAGATGTCTACTTTTTAACATGATGTCACTTTTTGTTTTTCATGATCCTATCAAGGTTACCACTATTATTTTGGTAATAAAAATTATCCTGCTAGCTAGATACACAGCAGATTCATAGAATAGCGGATGTCCTAAACAGCACTCTGGCCTCAGAATCAGCCCTTAAGACATGCGGATCCATCTGAAAAGCCCATGAGAGTATTTCAGGCATGGAAAACCAAGACACTCTGTCAAAAAAAAAAAAAAAAAAAATGACCTAAATGGAAGATCTCCGTGAGTGAGATCCCAGTGGAAAGAACAGGTCTTCCAAGAAGGAGGTACCTTTCTCTGAAGGGAGGAGAGAACTTCCACTTTGACCATGGCCTTGTATAAATATGATCAGAGTCGGTGAACTCAAATACTTCCATAGCCTTGGCAACTCATGACAAGAGCCTAGGGTGATTACTGATGCCATAAACAAGAGTGTCAATTTGTCAAGTCAACAACAGGAGTCACTGTGCACTTACTCCTCATGTAGGATCTCTGTCCTTAATGTGCTGTACATTGTGATTTAATGCTATAACTAGTACTCAAACAGTATTTTTCACTCGATGTTTCTGTGTGGGAGCAAACTGTTGAAATCTTTACTTAATGTATGCTAAACTGATCTTCTGTATATAAAGAGAATTGAAAATGAATCTTAATGTGAATGGAAGGGAAGAGGGAGCGGGAAAGGGGAGGGTTGTGGGTGGGAGGGAAGTTATGGGGGGGCATTGTAATCCATAAGCTGTACTTTGGAAATTTATATTCATTAAATAAAAGTTAAAAAAATTATCCTGCTAAAAATTATGATCAAGGAAATTCTGAAAATTTGTCACAAACCATGGATGGAGACAGTGCTCAAGGTGGCTGAAATCTCAAATATGAAGCATGCAGCTGCTGAGCCAACTGCCTCCCGTGAACTGTGTGGACATCGGATCCCCTACTCCTGTAAAGTCCCCACGCTGAGTACTGTCAAATCCTGCTGCTCCACAGAGGTCGACTTTATTACAGAAACATGGCCCACTGAAATTGCTGGCCTGGCTTTAGTCCCTGGCGTCTCTGTTGTGCTGTTTTGGTTCCCAGAGCTGGCTAACTGACCATTTGTTCTGCCCTAGTGTCTAATTCCCCCTGGGATCACTGTACAAATGGAAATGTCATACTATCTTCCTTAGGAAAGACTGCTTTTAAAAAATGTTTTGAATTGGAACTTTCCTACAACACAAGCTCTGAAGTAATTGGCAAACAAAAGAACAAAATAACAGGCTGTGTTTAAAACATGGGGATGGGGGAGGGGACAGCAAAAACCCTCTTTTGTTAAAAGGCTGCTGCCTCCCCCTCTTTAAGAAATCTTGTCACTTTTTAGCAACTGTACAGCTTTCGTGCAAATTGGGTGTATCTTATCTAGTACAAAGAGAAGGAAGAGAACGCCCCAGTAAGCTCCTGGGGTTCAATGGAGCCATCAGCCACTTGTGTTCTGTGGAGTGAGACCAGTTATAGCCTCATGTGATCCTTCAAAGATATGCTAGGAAAAAAAAAAGGAAGAGTTTCTGTATGTGAGGACATATTTATATCTTCACACATAATTTCAAAGGATTTTGGTTAAAATTACCTGAAGAATTGCTGCAGAGAGCTTCAAATTTCCATCTTTCATTCATCACAGAAATCCCAGAACAAAAGGTAGTAATAGCTCTGATTCTCAATTAACAAATTTTCATTTTAAATTTCAAGGAAACATGTTTTGATTTTTTTCTCCCAAAGGACAGTCGTTCTAATATAGCTTCCTTTTCTAAACACAGTAAAACAACAACAACAAAACAAAGCTTTGCCTACATAAGCCAAGAGTCAAGAAGAAGTGGGCAGCACTCGCTCTCGCTGAGGTGGCATTTCAAAGACTGCATGCACCTTTACAACTGCCCCAAGAATTTACAGAGAATGCTCTGGCATCAAGAAGTCCTGCCAAATCACTCTTCAGTGCCAGTTTTCCAAAAAAAAGTATGCTTTTATTCAGAAAAACATGCAGATCTGTAATATCTGTCATTGATACTCGTTATAAACCCTTCATTTCCATAGTTGTGCCCTGTGAGAGGCATACTCAAAATAAAACACTGAATTCTAAACTCTTCACTGTGCCTCGATGTGGCTTTGCTTTCATATAAAAGTCACAAAAGAGGCCGGCACCGCGGCTCACTAGGCTAATCCTCCACATTGCGGCGCCGGCACACCGGGTTCTAGTCCCAGTCGGGGCACTGGATTCTGTCCCAGTTGCCCCTCTTCCAGGCCAGCTCTCTGCTGTGGCCAGGGAGTGCAGTGGAGGATGGCCCAAGTGCTTGGGCCCTGCACCCCATGGGAGACCAGGAGAAGCACCTGGCTCCTGCCATCGGATCAGCACGGTGCGCCTGCCGCGGCGGCCATTGGAGGGTGAACCAACGGCAAAAAGGAAGACCTTTCTCTCTCTCTCACTATCCACTCTGCCTGTCAAAAAAAAAAAAAAAAAAAAAAAGTCACACAAGAAATACTGATGTTTAAAATTCTGTGGGAAAAGATGTAAGGAATTATGTAGGAGCATAAGAAAGCATAAGGAGGCATCATGAAATTTTGCCAGGAAATGCAAGAAACCCCAAATCAGTGTCTCTACCTTCCCTGTCCGTGTTCTGCTTTTGCCCAGGCATAGAAAATTATGCATTCATTTAGAAAGAAAAAGTCTCAAGGCTTCAACCTGGTCACTTAGGGTAAAATAAAACTTAGTGCGATATCTCTAAAAATCTGGAAGACCAGAAAGTTCCCGTGATATATCAAATTTTTACATTCACCCAAGAATACTGCTTCTTTAGAAGCAATAACAACTGGTATTTTAGAACTGACTGCCACCTCTTCAGGTGTTGCTGAATCGTCTCATGCTCCAACTAAGAGTCCTGGGCAGACAGTCTGTTTTCCTATACTCAAGATCTGGCAGCCACAAGGCCACAGGGCAAGCTGGGCAGGCTTGCTGTGGGAGAGCAGCTCAGGACCCCGGAGATGCCGGGGATGGGCAGGCCTTAGAGATCATTACTCCCAGAGGGAGGCCCCTGAGTGCCCAGAAGGGCAGACTTTCCCACGTCATGCACTCAGGCCCAGTTCTGGGTCTCCTGGTATCTCTAGCATTAAGAGCAGTTTGACATGTTAGCAACCCACAGATGGATGACATTCATTCTCCCAGACGTCAGTACAGAGTCGCCTGCTTCCTGAAATCCTCTCTGTTTATTCAGAGTTAAGTTCAAACTGATCTTCCCTTAGTATTTTTGACCTCTAAGTATTTTAGGTTAAAAGGACCTTAAAGAGCACTGGCCTGGTGACTCCTCTGTGATGTGTCACAGGAAATACACTGCCTTTTGTGGATGGGAACCCATTAACTCTATGTACAGAGACACCTGGCTGTGTGCTTGAGTCCCAGCATAAATCTGGCTGTCTTTCATGTACGGTCCTCGGACAGAACTTAGTCTTCGAGAATCTGCCCTCATCCAGGGTAGACAAGCCTAGCCTCTCCCCCAGTGTTTGCACTTTGCCTTGTCTCCTTACTCAACTGCTCTAATTCCTGGGCTCCTCAGACTAGGATCTCCTTCAGGGAAGGACACAGTCTCACAAATACTTTCTGCACATACCTTGCTGGAAAAAAGCATTAGCTATTTTTTATTTTTCAGTATTTTTGATATTTCTATTACTCTTTGCTATAACCCTCGGTTGGTGCTGGTTAAGAACACTTTGCTTGGAGTCAAACACAGCTGTCTCCAAGTGTCTTATCTGTTACTTACCTTTACAACTTCATGCCTCAATATCATTATCTATAAAGTATCGATGTTAATAGTAACTACGAATTTGAGTTGCTGTAAGGATCATAAATAAGACAATGCATTGAATGTCCTTTAGTTCAGGGACTGACATATATTAAGCACTGAATAAATGTTGGTTATCAATATAATCATCTCTGGGAAATCTCTGATACCTAGAACTTGTCAAGTTCAGATTAGATGTTCTTACTACTTTTAAAAAGAATCTTTTAAAAATTGTTATATTTATTTACGAGGCTGAGTGAGAAAGTGAAAGACAAAGTGCTCCCATCTGCTGGTTTACTCCCCCAAATGCCCAGAGTGGCTGGAGGTGGACCAGGCTATGCTGTGAGTGGAAAATTCAACCCAAGGCTCTCATAGCTGGCAGGGACCCAAGTGCTTGAGCCACAACCTGCTACCTCTCAGCATTCACATTTGCAGGCAGCTGGAACCAGGAGTAGAGCTGGAACTCGAACCCAGGTACTCTGATATGGGATGCACGTATCCCAACCAGTACGTAAACCACCACGCCAAACGCCTGCCCTAGTCTGGAATTTAGTAGTGTTAGTTGCCTTGTGGATTGCCAATAATTCACCATTATGATCTGTTATTTCATATTAATTTTATTTATATCTTCTCTGCAACACTTCATGGAGTCTAGACTTATTCCTGACTTCCCTGGTCACCATGATTCTGTATCACTTTATGCTTATACCATCTACATTTTAACTATCTTAGAATTAAAGAAAAATGACCAATAAAGCAATTTAGAAGGATTTGCAACAGATGCATAGATAAGTCTGGATTAAAATAGAAGTTTCCCAGTTCCCAGAATACCTTGCTATTCCTTGAATCCAATCCATACGTATTGAGCTTTGTGTTCTACTTTCTGAACTCTCTCAAGAGGCAGCTGAACACTGAGAGAGAGAAACCCCATGTGCTGTATTTCTAAACTACAGGATTTCATCTAGCTTCTGCTTTACACTGAATGATGTCAGGGTTCATATCCTGCATGAGAATATAGTTTTGGCCGAAAAATGTTTTTCCTCCACAAATTTATGAGCCCTTGACAGTTAAGGCCTCAACGAAAAATCTCCTAAATTATTGTACTAGATAAACCCTTTCTCTACTCTTTGGTGTTTTATTTAACCATAGTTTTTTTTTTTTTAAACCATATGTTTTGAAGGGTTTTGAGAGAAAGAAAGAAAGAAAGAGAGAGATCGATCGATCGATTGATCGATTGATCCCTTCTGCTGGTTCACTCCCCCAAATGACTCTAACAGCTGTGGGGCACTAAATTCAATGTGGGCAACAACAATCCAACTATTTGAGTCAACCACTACCTTCTAGGGTCTGTATGAGCAGGAAGCTGCAATCAGGAGCTGCAATAGGAGATAGAAGCCAGGTAATCAGGATGTGGTACCCACAAGTGTCCTAATGGGTATCACAGCTGCTTGGCCAAATGCTGGTCCCTTTAGCTGTATCTTTTGTTAAAAGGTAGGTCATGTAACCATCTGATTTTCTTCTCAAAACAACCAAAACTCTGACCCTGTTAACTTATAATCACTAGAAGCTAAGGGATTTCAAGCAAACATTATACTTGGAACACATTGCCACTATTAATGTTTCTACTTCTCTGATTCAATTTTAATCTCTTTCCTCATAGCAGAAACAAAAAGGTTTATGTTTTAGAAGAAATTCTCTCTCCTCAGCTCTCCTTCCAAAAAATCTATATTTGGAATCAACAGTCAGTGGTTTGAAACATTAATGGGGCTCTCCATTGAGCCATTACCGGCTTTCTTTTTGTTTTGCAAACAGGGCTTATTAAATCTTTGCTGTAGGCACCGGGAATGAACAGTAAGAATGTGCTGATGTGAAAGGTTGCACTGGAATCAAGCAAATCATTTCGGATTTGCCACAACTTCCCAACATTAAATACCAAAAAAGTGCATTTGGGAAGCAACTATGAATTCTCATCACATAAAACGTATGAAAAGCAAATCAAAAACCCACCCCTCCGCCTACTCTAGGGGTTTGAGGCAGAGATGTTGGTTGCAGATGCTTCTTACTTAGTATATTCAAATATCGTGTGGAGAACAAATCTTTGGTACTAGCGTGGTTTAAAGTATGCTTTGCTAGCAGAGAGGAAAAGAAATCGGTGTATATTTTATAGCATAGAGCATTTTAATCTTTTAGCTATTGCCTATTGTATTTTAAGCTTACACACACAACACAGTTAAGTTCAGTGCACACCTTTTCAAGACACACACTACACCATTAAGTTTAACTAGTCAAGAGAAGGTATGGAAAGCAAAGCCAAAATCCTTCTCTTCTTCATGTTTCATAGACAAGTTAATCCAATTCCATTTTAAGACAATGGTCTGTATATATGCTTTTACTTGTGACTGCTCTTAAACTTGACTGGAATGATAATAGGGAGATTATGTTTCAAAGGCACAATCTCAAAGAGGCAAAAAGAAAAAAAATGGAAGAGAATGCAATACCAACAAAATTGAAATAAAGATTATACAGAAAAGACCAGGAATTAGAATTCTTTTGGACTTCTTAAAAGCAACACTGGAATCTAAGATTTACAGGGGCAACACCATCAAGCTTTCAAAATAAATTTATATTTTCAAATTATTCTCTTGAAATAAATTGAAGCAGATTATAAAAGGTGTTCAGTCTACAGTTAGCTCCTATTTATCCCACAGAGGGAACAGAACTATGGAGAGGTTGATTCAAACTCACAGCTGATTGCCCTGTCCTTTATTTAAACGTGGCACTTTTCGAAGGCAGGAGTTTGGCTTGAGATGCCTGCATTCTGTATCAGGGTACCCGAGTTCAAGCTCTGGCTGCTCTGCTTCTGATACCAGCTTCCTGCGGACGCACACCCTGGGAGGAAGCTGGTGATGACTCTACTGGTCTGCTCTCTGCTACCCACACGGGAGACACTGGTTGAGCTCCAGTCTCCAGCTTTGGCCTAGTCCAGGCCCAGCTGTTGTGGGCATGTGGAGAGTGAACTAGTGGGTGGAAGATCTGTCTTTGTCTCTTTCTCTGTCTGCCTCTAAAATAAAATGAAAACAAAAATTTTAACAATTAATATTTGTCACTTTTCTTCCAGTTTAGAACTTGATTCCTGGTTAGGGTCGAATCAGCCAGGCAGGTTGTGTCTGCCTCAAGTGCTGCTGTCATTCTGGACTGTGCTCTGAGTGCATCCTGTGTGTTCCCTTTGCCTCCTTCCTCTGCTGAAACCCATTTCTTATTTCTCATGTTTCCCTCTTAATCAGCTTTGCCCATTCTCTAGGGATTTCCTAGGAAAGGACGCATAACATATCTTGTGCATAGATACCCGGGGGCAAGATCTTGGGTGGGGCTGGAAATAAGGCCTAAAATCAGATTAGGAGAGATTGTCTCCACCAGTCACGGCATCCTTCTATTAAGTTTATAAACATTTTGTTTTCAGGCAAAAATGTACCAAATTTAAAAAAGGATGGAGCAATCAACTGGGAGTTTGAGTCCATCTCTCCCCTGCACTGCCCCCTCTGAAGGGTAAATAGTGGCCAACCTGACCTGGAATATTCTGTTTATGTTCTGTACACACTTAGGCTGTATGTGAAAGACAAGAAAATGTTATTAAAAGATTAGTAAAAGACTACCATCTCTTTTCACACTAAAGCATCATCACTCATTCATTCCCCGCCTCCCCCCTGCAACATACACAGTAAAGAAAGGAAAATGTGAGAATTCCCAGGAAATTAGAACTAATTTTTAATACTGCCATCCATCTCATTTAACTAAGTAGAAGTAAACTAGTATTTTTTCCACCCACCAATGGAATAAATCTTGAGGGCTCCCCTACTTCCTTGAACACTTCAAAAAAGTTACCTAGAATAATGGTTAGGTTGATTTGAACATTGATTTGTTCAACATATACACAAAATCCCCAAAACCAAACTGAAAGATAACACTAAAGGGAAGACGTTTGATGTTTCCATCACAAAACTTCTTCTAATGCCTCGAAAATGCAATGCTTCTTCTACCTCACAATTTTTGGGTGTGAAGTTTTGTCTTCCTGGAATGCCTTTTCCTGCTCCTTCATTTCTTTATTAAGCCCCACTAATCCTTTGGAGGACAGCTCAAAAGTTACATCTGCCGGGAAACTTTCCCACAACAACTCCATGACCAGTTCCATTCCCTTTAAAAATGCTTAGGGCTCAGGGCTGGCACTGTGACGTCACATGTAAAGCGGCTGCTTGCGGCGGCGGCGGCAGCATCCCATGTAGGCTCTGATTCGAGTCCTGGCTGTTCCATTTCTGATCCAGCTACCTGCTAATGCACCTAGGAATGCAGTGAAGGATGGCCCAAGTGCTGGGGCCCCTGAATCCAGGTGGGAGACCTGGAAGAAGCTCCTGAATTCGGATCAGCTCAGCTCTGGCCATTGTGACCATTTGGGGAGTGAGCAAGCAGATGGAAGCTCTCTCTGTCTCTGTAACTTTCAAATAAATAAATCTTTTAAAAATGCTAATGGATTTTAATACTTTTATTTCTCAGCACTTATCTCTGTATATAATATAATTAGATATTCTTGAAATTATTTTAGTTTATATCAGCTTTTTTGGTAGAAGAGTGCAATTAAAAGTTAATTTTGGTGCAAAAAACTCTGAAATATACACATAGAGCAATCTTCAAAATGTTCATGAAAAATGGGCCTGTGTTATGGTGCAGCAGGTTAAGCTTCTGCTTGACACTGGCCCCTATACCTTTCTTAAACACCCTCCCCCCCAGCCTTTGCATCCTATGTAGCAGTGCCTATTTTGCACATGCCTGCATCCACAGTGTCTAACAATGCAGGCAGCCAATAAGCAGGTAATACATGAATGTCAACAGAGGGGGAAGAAAGACAATGAGGAAGAGACAAACAGAGGGCAAAAGGAAGGGGAGAGAAAGAAAAGTTCTAAGTACTAGCCCAGAGTTCAGGTGGCAGTATTTCATTTATCATTCATTTGTGCATCTTTCTGTTTGTTTATTTTGCTTTAGAAATTTCAGAGGTTGTCAGAGGGTTTGGAAAAGGAGCCAGATATTTGTGACCTGTGGTAAGGGCGAAATAATTGTGAGAAGGAAGAAATCTTGGGGCTGTATCGTCAGATGGCAGTCCTGGCGCTGGGCCAGTCACACCCCTGGGGTTGCAAGGCCCCTTCTTCCCAGAAGAGTCACACAAAGGGCAGGGCCGCTTCCTGCTAGACATCGTCTCCTGTGAGACTTAGGAGCAGACTCCCTGAGCAGGTATCTGAACCCTTGCTCTGAACCTCTGCCCTGGGTGTCATCCTGACAACATTCGAGAGAACTCTTTGGGCAGTGCAGCTCCCACACCGGCTCCATCAGGCCCACAGACTCCAAGCTGCTGAGCTGCGATGGACCATGTGGAAGAATATCAAATGTGGGGCACATGGCCAAGATGGCACCAAGCAGGGGTCTGGAGTGAGAGAGGAAAGAGCTGAGAGGACCCCATGCACTCGCAACTATCAACTACTGTAACTAGAACTCCCACAGTTGTGAACAGGGAGCAGAAAGAGCCTCGTTCTACACATTCTGCTGCTCTGAAGAGCTCTGTGGGGAGACACCGAGCAAGAAAGAGTCCAAGAATGGAGCTCTCAGCAGTCAAGCAGCAAGGGAGTGCCTGTGGGATCACCTCCCAGGGAGGGGATGGGGCCACCTGCCCACTGCTCTCCGTGGTGGCTGCAGACCCCAGACACTCAAACGTCCAAGATGCTGAATGCCTCCAAACCACTCACTTCGACTGAATAATAACAGATAACAAAAGGGAACTGGCATTTTGCATGTATAAATACAGCTCTAACAACAAAAACCACAGGAGTTATACTCAGGAAGTGAGCACTCACTATGTGTCAGGTCCTATTCTAAGTCTGTGCAAGTTAACTCACCAAACTGCATTTAACATGTATTTACTTATTTTCATTTTATTTGAAATCGAGAGAGAGAGAGAGAGAGAATATCTTTCATCTGTTGGTTCACTATCCAAATGCTTGTAAAAGTTGGGGCTAGGCCAAGCCAATGCCAGGAGCCCAGAACTCCATCTGGGTTTCTCATGTGGGTGATAGAGACTCATGTGCTTGAGTAATTACCTGCTGCCTCCAGGGCGTGCATCCTGCAGAAGCACAAAGCTGGTTTGGAAGAGGAGGAGCTGGTACTTGAAACTGGCACCCTGACATGCAGTGCAGTTGTCCTGTGTGGCAACTTAACTTGTTATTCCAATGCCTGGCCCTTAACCTTCACCACAAATCTAAAGAACTTACCATTTTTTGAATCCATTTCACAAATAAAGAGTATCCAGAGGTTAAGGAATTTGCCTAGGTCACACAGCTGGTGAGGAACAGAACAGAGATTAAGGCCTGGGGCCACCTGGCTTCAGGGTCTTTGCTGTTACTCACCACCCAGCGCTGCCTTGCTAGGGTGGGAACCCCTAAGCACTTAAGAGTGTTAAACAATGAACAATTTATGAAAACAAAAAAGAATCCATCTATGCAAAACATGGGGGATTAAAGAGGACCTGTAATTTCTAATTATGATGAAAATCTCATGGATAATTCCCAACAGAGAATCACAGTAAAAGCCACTGGCACTACAAGGGATGTGCAGTGATCAACTATTCCATTTTCTTGTCTTCAAGTGGGAATAAAATATGCACCTGCCCATGAACATTTTCCCAGAATGCCAAAGTTAGAGAATAGACTTCCTTAGTAACATTCAACTTCAAGATCACAAACAGAACATTTTAAGGGACAAACAACTTCACAGTAAAATAATCGTTGGTTTGAACTCTGCATCTGTCACTTCTTTTTTGAGGAAGTGGCATTTTTTTTTTTTTTTGACAGGCAGAGTTAGACAGTGAGAGAGAGAGATAGAGAGAAAGGTCTTCCTTTTCCATTGCTTCATCCCCCAAATGGCCACCACAGCCGGTGCGCTGTGCCAATCTGAAGCCAGGAGCCAGGTGCTTCCTCCTGGTCTCCCATGCAGGTGTAGGGCTCAAGCACTTGGGCCATCCTCCACTGCCTTCCCGGGCCACAGCACAGAGCTGGAATGGAAGAGGATCAACTGGGACAGAACTGGCGCCCCAACAGGGACTAGAACCCGGAGTGCCGGCGCCGCAGGCGGAGGATTAGCCAAGTGAGCCATGGTGCTGGCCAAGGAAGTGGCATTTTACAAGAAAACCCTATAATATAAAATGGTGATAATATATAAATAAAAATGAAAATCAGGACTGAGGATAATAGAAATAGGCAAATAACATCAAATGGTTCCAGACTAACTCATATTAAAGAATTTGGACTTTTTTTCAGAAAATTAAGTAGGACTATTATAATTAGGCTTACATTTTAGAGCTTTAAAAGTTCTGGCAGAATTGAGGATTTCCTTATTGGAAAAGGAAAGACAACGATTAATCTGGAAAGCATCTCAGTGTCTCATGAGAGAACAGCTGTAGGCCAGAAACAAACGTGTGTGAAATGACCAGAAGTTAGAAGTGACTTGAATGCAAAGGTGAAAGAATTGGAAGAACAAGGTCAACAGTAAGACTTCTAGCTTGGGGAAAGTGACAGAGGATGGTGTGGTTAACAAGGAAGGGGTGGTCAAAGGAGGGGTATCAGCAGGGAGGTGCTATATTGGCCTGAGTTTAGGTCAGGTGGAAATATTTACCAGGTAGTCGGGGCAGGATAGACCGGAGACTGTCTAGTTAACAGGGAGAGACCCAGGGCACACAGTTCTATCAGAAGCAGAAGGCAATGCTGGTTAGAAAAGCTCAAAACAGATTCCATACCACCCAATGCACAGAGCATCCTGCGTATTTTTAGGCTATGCTCATCACCTGAAAGCTTGCTTTGTTCACATGTGTATGCTTTATGGGCTACTTACATACCAGTGTCTCACACTCCGCTGTCATGTAACTCTTCTTTAGATGCAAGCCCCTCTTCACCCAGGCTAAGGAACTTTTGCACTGTGCCATAGGGCAGTTGTTACCAAGCAGGTGAAAGACTGATGGAGAATGAAGTTTCCTGCTTGCATAACTTCCTTGAAACTTTTTTGAAGTTTTCCACTCTAACTCCCATCTTTATTTCCCATGTTTTTCATGTTCAGAAAAATTTATTTGATTCCTCCCATATTATATCCCCATGGATTTATGATATTTGCCTCAAACCTGGCTGGCTATTTTTCTTTACCTCTTATGCATTCGTTCTGGCCTCTAACCTAAGATTCTTTCTGAGTAAATGATGCCAAGTCAATACCTCGATTTTCTTTTCTTTTTTTAAAATTATTTATTTATTTATTTATTTATTTTGACAGGCAGAGTGGACAGTGAGAGAGAGAGAGAGAGAAAGGTCTTCCTTTGCCGCTGGTTCACCCTCCAATGGCTGCCGTGGCCGGCGCGCTGTGGCCGGCGCACCATGCTGATCCGATGGCAGGAGCCAGGTACTTATCCTGGTCTCCCATGGGGTGCAGGGCCCAAGCACTTGGGCCATCCTCCATTGCACTCCCTGGCCACAGCAGAGAGCTGGCCTGGAAGAGGGGCAACCGGGACAGAATCTGGCGCCCCGACCAGGGCTAGAACCTGGTGTGCCGGCGCCGCAAGGCGGAGGATTAGCCTAGTGAGCCACAGCGCCGGCCTCAATTTTCATCTCAATTACTAATCCTGGTCTATGTGTTAAGCACCTACCTGTTCCACAGAAATGTTTTCCTCACTGAAACTGGTCTAATTTATAGCTGGTCAAAGCGTGGTATTTTCCAGTACCAACAGCCAAGGAGCAAGGAACAGAACGTGCAGATTTCTTTTCCCTTGTGAAATGACTATTTGATTGACGATAGCCATGAAACTAATTATAAACCACAAAGAATTCCCACATTATGATGTTTATTCCTTTCCATTTGTCTCCCTACAGAAGAGTAATTTAAAGTGATTAAAGGGGCCAGCACTGTGGCAAAGCGGGTAAACTCGCTGCCTGCAGTGCCAGCATCCTATATGGGTGTTGGTTCAAGTCCCGGCTGTTCTACTTCTGATCCAGCTCTCTAATGTGGCCTGGGAAAGCAGTGGAAGGTGGCCTAAGGACTTGGGCCCTGCACCCTCGTGGGAGACCTGGAAGAAGCTCCTGGCTTTAGATTTGCACAGATCCAGCAGTTGTGGCCATCTGGGGTGTGAGCCAGCAGATGGAAGACTTCTCTTTCTTTCACTCACTCTCTCTGCCTCTCTGTAACTCTGCCTTTTAAATAAGTAAATAAATCTTTTTTAAAAAAAGAGATTTAAATGCAATGTGCTTGAATTCCATCTAGAGGACCCATTTGTCAGCTCTGACTTAAAAAACAGGTGTAGACTTACTGGCCTCTGTGCCCAGTGAAAGGAAAGACATTACTAGGGGTTACACTGAATTTCGCTTAAAAACTCTGGGAGGGTCTAGCTATTCATGGTGGTATATCCTCTTGTTGGGCATGATTCCAAATGTCAAATGCTGTCTAGCAGTGGTCCAAACACACAGAATTGAAGTTATACTCATTCAAAATCAACATAGTTAACAATTAAAAAAAAAATCCTCTCAAATATATGAGAGAGCAGAGCTTCATTTGCATAAGTTGGGACATTGAAAGCCTCAAAAGCAGTAGTTGTCAGAGCATGAACTCTGCAGTTAGGTCCTCGTGCCCCCTACAAGTGGTGTTACCATGGACACTTCTCTGGGCATAAATAACGCAACAGCAGCTGGGACTGGAACTGGCACCCATATGGGATGCAGGCCCTGCAGGTGGTGGCTTTACCCTCTCCGCCACAGCGCAGGCCCCAGTTTTTCAGTTCTGATTCCAGAGGCCTGGCATAGCTCCTTGTTTTAAGAACAGAACCTCAGCTGCTCCACTTCCGATTCAGCTCTTTGCCATGGCCTGGGAAAGCAGTGGAAGATGGCCCAAGTGCTTGGGCCCCTGCACCCGTGTGGGAGACATGTAAGAAACTCCTGGTTCCTGGCTTCAGATTGGGGCTGTTGTGGCCATTTGGGGAGTGAACCAGAGGATGAAATACTTCTCTCTCTCTCTCTGCCTCTCTGTAACTCCCAAGTAAATAAATAAAATCTTAAAAAAAAAAAAAAAAAAGACAGGACCTGCTATCAGATTTCTCATAGTCAAGGAGATGAATCAGAAGAGTTTAAGTTGTCAAGGACCTTCTCATAGTAACTGCTTGCATGCAGTGACTTAAGTGCCAGTCAAACCTATGGAAAGCCAGTCTCTTTGGAGGAAGGAGAGAGAATCCAGGAATCTGCATTATAACAAGTAGCATTTCATGCATATGAAGATTTGATAACCACTACTCTAGGAGCTCATAATTTAGTAGAAGATACACACATCCAAGTATAAGCTATTCTAATACTAGGCAGTTGTTCAGGGGAGCCATGATAAAGACGTGGAACAAAGAGGCAGAACTAAAGAGAGAAGTCATTCCAATCAGGAAAATCTCAGAGAGACTCCTGAATCCTTGGAATGTGAGACTGGAAGGTGATTAGAAATAACAGCAGAAGATACCTGGGCTAGGAGTAAGGAGAAATAGGACATAAGAATTGTCACGGGTGAGAGAACCAGCTAAACAAAAGCATTGGGGGTAAGCAAGTGTGGAATACCTCGGAGCAGGTAAGTGTGGTTGGGACCCGAGTGAAAGGGATTACGGGGTAGGGTTACTGCTGTAAGTAGAGAGGAAGGAAGAAACACACACAGCCGTATGAAATACAAGATGGTAGGTCTTTAACACCAGCTGGAGTCTAGTTCTACTGTTTCTGCCATGAACAACTGTAAGAGATTTGTGCACAGGAATCATAATCAGCTTTAAGCTTTGAGAAGGGAAATCCAGTATGGTGAATTGGAAAGCACTACCCAGGCCCACAATCCCTTATCTACTTTCCAAAATACAGAAAGCTTTGCTGGCAAAACCTGCACCTGTCATGAAACTAAGTGGGGTTACTTATAGTGAATGCTGATCCAACTCATTGTGAACATTCATGCATGCTGATATAAAAATATGAATGTGTTTGATTAAGGGTGCTGCCCCAAACCCCACTGCAGATATTACATTAAATTTGGGTCATGTACTATATAACATTTCTGAACTCAGAGAAATTCTGAATTCCAAAACTCATCTGAGATGAAGGCCTGGATGATGGTTTATGGATTCCCACAAATAACAGAACAGGTTCAGTATCCTCTTGATGCTTTGAAAGACAGAGGGGCCTTTCACAGGGTGATACATAAAGGAAGGTACTCAGTACCATTGTTCTCAGTGGCCAGTTTCCTATGACCATTTAATCTCTGTGGAAGTCTGGCTAAAAGGAAAGGTGTTGACGGAATAAGTGGTTTGGCTTCTGTCATAAGAATAATTATCAGCCCTTACTTCCCTACCTCTTTCAGTATAGACGAACAAAGTCTATAATTCTGCAGATTGGTAAATAAGCGGTGAAGGCTGCTTTATCTTTGCACAGCTGTCTGTATGCACGTGTTTCTGTACTCCAAATCCAACAACATCAGGGCTGCAGAGCGCCTTAGAAATACTTCAGTTCAACAAAGAGATGGGGAAAGCTCACCTCAAAGGTTGTCACAGCTAACACTTCCTGAGCACCACAGGTTTCCTTGTGACTGCATCTCTCAGAGGCCAAGGGGTCCATCTACTGTGACCAGACATTGACTTACCTACGGGGCATTTTTAAAATACGCCTCAACCACGATTCCCCTAAGTGTGGATGCACCACTAGGGAATAGAATGGAAGCCCACTGAACTGCATGCTTTTCTAAACACGTACAGGTTGAGGATCCCTAGTCCCAAAATTCAAAATTCTCTGAACTCTCAAACTTCTTGAGCACTAATGATGCTAAAACACGCACACACACACACACACACACACACACAATTGGGATTTCAAGAGCATTTCAGGTTTTGCAGCATTCTGGAGTTCAGCTCTTGGATCTTTAGATTAGGAATGCTCAGCTGGTAAGGTCTATGCAAACACTCCCAAATTTGAAAAACTAAATCTGAAATACTTCTGGTCACAAGCATTTTGGATAAGGGATACTCAACCTGTACTGAAGTAGCCAGAAATTTATGTTTGAATCCAGACCATCTCGATGACTCATATGAAGAAAAGCTAAGGAAATACCAAAGCATTTTTTCCTCTAAAGGTATTTAGATTTATCTAAAGCACCAAGTTATAGATACGTGTTTGTATATGTAAACTCCTAGAAAAACATGGAGATTAATAGAACTAGATCTTACCAAACCTCTACAGAGTGAATAAGTCCTACAATTAAAAACTACAGAAAAAATTCAAAATGGAAAAGATGTATAGATTTAACTACAAGTTCTCATTTATTTTGGTGTAATTTTAAAATAATCAAAAAGAAAAATGAGGAAATATTCTTATTGCCTACTGTATATTTAGGTCCAGCATTCTTTCCTCTACAAAGAAACTGCACAAATTAGTGAGAAAAACACTAGGACTCCTAAATAACCAGGTTAGAAACACGAATAGACATTTCAAAAAGGACAAATACCTTCAATCAGCAAATCCAAGACAAAAAGTCTAGGCACCCACAATGAAACATAAATGCAAACAGCAGCAGTATCCGGGTTGCCTACCGATTTGTGTGGATCGGAAAAACGACGACAGTCAGTGCTGGTGCCAGAACGTGATGAAACAACCTGATGTACTCCTCCTACTGGCAGCAACAACTTCTGGAAGTTCCTTGTAAGACTCAAGTTCTTCAAACTATTCATATCCCTTGACCTAGTAACTTCAGTTTTAGAAACCTACTCTAAAAAAATAAGGAACCCTGTAAACTTTGAACATGGATATTTATTGCAGCGTTATTTATATAACTGGAAAACTATTTTTAAAAACCACCATGTCCAATAATATATCAAAAGCAAATAAATCAAAAAGAATATATTCAAGATGATATTATGCAACCAGTGAGGTGATGCTTAATTAATCTTAGGTAATAACGGGAAAGTGTTTATGACTGAATAACAAATGAAAAAAGGTCAAAATTATTTATACAGAATGATTATAACTTGGTAAATAAATGAGGTCAATCTCTGAATATAAAAATATCAGAGTGATTGGAAATAAAACAAAATGATTATATCTGAGTGGTGAGTGCATGAGTTATTTTTTCTATTCATTTGTATTTTCTAAAATATCTCTAGATATTATACATAAATTTGATTTAGAAACTTATCTCAATGAAATTAAAGCATTATAGTCAATAAAAAGTCAATTCTAATTTATCTCCCTCCTTACTGCAGTAAGATGTTGTAATATACTTCCTAGGTAATACAATTCAAGTTAGCACGGATATCACAGGACTATCTCACAGAACAAATCCTTCAGAGGAACTCTGTTGTCCAGGAGGAAACAGAACTGCTTATCCGTCTCAGTGAATCGTGATTACAGTCCTGTGAGGTAGCTGCTACGATTATCACCATTTCCCACAGGGAACAAGGAAGACGGCAGCTTGCTCGGCTATCACACATCTGGTAAGAATTTGAACCCTGGCTGTACAGTGCGAGTGACACTTCTGGACGCCTTACAGCGACCTCGGAGATGAGAGGGTCCTTGGATGTAATTAGTACCAACTTTCACTAAAAGATTTCAGTACAGAGAGGTTACATGACTACCTTTAAAGTGTCACGTGGCAAATCATCCAATAGGCAAACAGAATAATATGTTTCACAGGTTGTAATTTATAAACACTAAGATTAAAATGAGTGCAAGCAACTGGGCTCATCTGCTCAATTTCTTTCCTAATATTCAATTTTTCTGTTTTCTTAGGACCAATATTCAGGGAGAGGCATATTCCTGTGATCTGTAGGGAGAACCTACGTCCTTGAAATCCTGCAGCTAGTGGGTCTCAAGGTCTTTCAGTCCCAACACAGAACTTCATTTCGACCTAGGTGGGCTGACATCATCATGGAAATGTCTTCATTAAAGCACCTACTGGGTGTGGCACTATCCCAGGCTTTGTAAAACATCAGACTCCAATAGAACTCTGAACTCCAGGAGAGCAGTGTAAGAGCCAAAACAAAACACAGCCACTTGCCAACAGCAAGAAAAGAGCTCTGTGTTCACTTATTTTCTAATCCTTCATGGAGTCCAAGATAAACACCAGGCTTCCTCATCGCATCTGATACAGATTAAGAGAGTCAGATCTCTGTTGCGAGAGAAATGTTAGGAAAGCTCTATAGCAAATAAATGGTCTAAATGACAAGAGAAAGTTCTACAGAATTGTTCCCCTGGGCTACTGTGGCTTAGGCTGGAATTTTCAGTGTGCTGTTTAGAGGCTTATGGACCCATCTTCAAGAGGTCGGAAGAGAAGGAACCGAAGTCCCTATCAGACAGGGGAAATGACAGGGTCCACAATGATGCTGCCATAAAACCATGAAAACAAATTGCGTGTCTTCCTTGCTCCCCCCACCACCCCGGCGATGATGCACCAGCTTGTCCTATACAGCAATGGCAATGTCCGTCTCCCCTAGAGGACCCTGACTCCTAATGGCCCAGTTCTGACTGAGCATCAGAAATACATGATGACCAACACAATCTAAAGCAGAGATGAAGGCAATAAAAGCTGGGGTGCATGCATAATTGGGAGAAGGAGGAACAGCTCTGCTGTAGCAGCATCAGCGTGCATCACCCCTGGAAAGATGGAGTCATGGAATTTACACTTACAGCAAGAAACACAACTAAGCCGAGAGTGAAAACGGGGAATCAAATTACTAGACTCATTTTAAATCAATAAGTAAAAGATAAAGGATTTATATGATTGTATAGATAGGTTTTTTTTTTTTGGCTATTTTTAACCTAAAAAAAGCAGGACTAAGTAGAGGGTATACTATGAACATCTTCTTTCAAAATGTTTTCAACTTTAACTATTTAGGTTCATTTTAAACAACAACACTTTTTCAGAGATCGAACAAAAAAAAAAAAAATGAACGAAGGAAGACAATGAATATCCAGGATGGCTAAACAAACTGGTAACATCCCCTAAACAAAATAATGGAAACACCAAGCAAAGAGTGGCATAGAATCTGAAACAATCAGAATACTGACACATCATGAGTGGAGTGTAAAATGTTACAGCCACTGGAAAACTGTCGGCACTTCCTGATAAACACAACCTTCCCGTGACCTAGCAATTCCGTTTTGATCTGTGTACCAGAGAAATGAGTGATCATATTCATCAAGACTTATACTGCTAGGTACAGAGCAACTTCACTCATTGTAACCAAACCTGGAAGCAACCCAAGTCCATCAACAAAGAGAATGGTGAGATTACGACATAGTCACATAACAGAATGCTTGTCAGCAACATAAAAAAAATGACAAAAACATGGGTGAATCTCTAAAATGTACTGAATGAAAGAAATCAAGTCCTAAAATAATTAAAAACACACTGAGGATTCCACTTTTGCAAAGTTCAAGAACAGGCTCGTGTACGGTGCTAGGAATCAGAAAGGTATCTATCTCTGAGGATGGGGCTACTGACTGCAGAGTGGAATAAGAGAGCTTTCTGGGGCAGCAGAAGTGTTTTGTATTTTAATCTGGGTGGTGTGCAAATCACGTTCATGCCTGTAAAATTCCATCAAGCTGTACATTAAGTTTTGTGCATTTTACTGTGTATACATTATGCCTAAAATAAATACACATTGAACAAACAAATCATTGTTCTTATAAAATGTTAACATTATACAATTTTATATCTATGAATATAAAAGATAACAGAAATCTGTTTGCAATAAATATAAGAAACATCTATGTTTTTGCTAATGAGTGGATGAGTACAAGGATTTAGGCAGAAGGGTGTTCATTGCAAAATTGTTTTTTATAGGCAAACATTTTTAAAAAAAGATTTAAGCATCTAGCAATAGGAGATTGGTTGTGGCTGTATGTATGTTAGAACTCTATAACTGAATTAAACTAAAATGTTGTTAGTAATATTTACCATAGACATGAAAAGGTAAGATTTAGTAAAACACAAAGCTAGATATAAAACATATATGGTTGTTAGGGACTGAATGTTTTTGTTTTTCCCTGACCCCTAGAAGTTCATATGTTGAAGCCCTAAATCCCTAATATGGCTAGATTTGGAGATGAGGCCATTGTTCTGCCCACCATAGATGCTTCATTAAGCATCTCAAGAGAGACCACCTCATCATCCTTTGGGTATCTTCACAGTGCTATGGACAGCTGATGACTGATTACCAAATATCCACTAGCCACCTGATAATCTGCTGAGTTATACACTGTTTGTTCATCTCTCCTAATAGTTTTATAGGAAACTGGCAGAATTCAATTAAGCATATTTTCTAATAAGAGAGAAAAACATGAGTTAATAAAGAAATAAGATCTCGCAATGTCTTATCCTGACATTAGTGAGATGGGCATATCAGAGTTCCTGGGGACACAGCTTCATTTAGACCTTTTCTGTTTGTACGTGATTGCAGGGGTATTCTGTCCAAATACCAGGTAGTAGCAGGTCTTGAGTTAAACCTCTATATCCAATAGGTGACCTATAGACTTTCACCAAGGATCACTGTAATTATGTAATATATTTTTGCAATATGTTTATCTTTGACTAAGACTGTGCACTGCAGTTGAACTTGGTGGTTCTATGAAAGATGGCTATTAACTGCATTGTAAGTAGCTCATAGCAAATAACTTGCAACTATTTCAAAGAGATTTAAGTTTTATTTATTTTTTACTCTTCTTTATTGAGTTCCTCTATATTATCATATGCGCCTGAGGCCTTCCAGTAAAATTTCCTCCTCAGTTACAGTTCTAGCTTTTGGTATCTGAGCTTGACTTACTCATTCTTGGCTCCCCCGCCCCCAGTCTTATTGAAACAGTGTTGAACATAGAATTGATGATCTTGTTTGAGAATCAAGGTAACATGCTTAGGTATTCCGGCTCCTGTGTAAAAGCCACCCCTTCCTTAACTGCCCAAGGGCCTGGTCACTGTTTCTCAGAAGGCCTTGACACTTCCGGATTGGTACGCCATGCACTTGCTCTCCAATTTCCTCTCTCCTACACTAGGAGTTGCTTAAGGACAGAGTACACATCTTTGTTATCAGTACTGCCTGGTACAGACCCTGCAGTAAAGGTGGTTCTTTATTTGTATCTGTGGGATGCGTTGCAATTAGTACATAAAGAAAACTACAAATTTTAAGATGCCTAAAAGTTCACATAGAAACAACCCGAAGATCTGAAGTAATACTTGTCTGTTGTCAAAAAGAAAAAAAAATAGCTACAGAATACAAAAGCTTTATTTTGTTATTTGTATCTTAGTGGTCTAACACAAATGGAAAAAAAAAAATCACAGAACATTCAAAGGAAAACATCCAAGCTTAAAGCAAAGTTTCACATGCATTTATAAACTTGTACAAACTATATAAAATCAACGAGCTACAATTTTCTCATCTATAAAAATGGGATATTAGTCCATGAAAAATCTGCCAGGATTAAGTTTTTTGTGTTTAATAAAAGGGCCTGTAAATGTGTATTTATATACCAATTTTATCTTTCCAATTCTCCTCCTTCTCATCTCGACCAAATCTTTGTTCTCTTTGTTGCTTTAACATAGTTTGGCTGACCTAACCTAGACAGGCTTTGATATTGTCCCTTTGGAGCCCAAACAATGAAATTCAGTCACACAAGTCAAGGGCTGCCTTTAGGGCCTGGGCAAAGAATGTCAGCGGCTTGGCAGCAGGAACATCACTCTTATGAGTGACCTTGTCACTTGCTTGTAATAGAATCAACAGAGTTCAGAATTATGAAATCATCTCCAATCCAAACATAAACCCAAAGTCATTTTAGAGCCTTTATATGAACAGGTGACTGCAACCAGTCCCAACTTTATACTTACATGGTGAGGTCAAGTATCCATCTAAGCTGATAGGAGCCTGCCACTTAAATATTCCTTCTAAAAGTCTACTATCGATTGAGTGATGTCCCCCTGAAATTCAAATGTTGAAGTTCTAGTCTTCAATGTGACTGCATTTGGATACAGGGCCTTTACAGAGTAACTGAGATCAATTGAGATTAGAAGGATGGCTGATAACCGTGTCAACAGAGGAAGAGACACCCAGAATGTTCAAGCACAGAGGAAGGGCCCTATGGGGACATAACAAGAAGGTTCCAGTCTATAAGCCACAAAGAGAGGCCTCCAGAAATCAACTCCACCAACAACTTGAACTTCTGGCTTCCAGAACTGTGAGAAAACAAATGTCTGTTCTTTAAGCCACCCGGTCTGTGACGTTCTGACAGCCAAGGAGGACAAATACAGCATCTATCATGCCTCTACCTGACCACAGCTAACCACTGGAAACTGATCGACCCATTCAAATATTGGGTATTAGGATGCTGAAAGATCTCAGCCTGAGAGTTTGAGTCCTGGCTTTGTTACCAGTAACAATGCAGCCTTTGCTAAGCTGTTTAATCTCTTTCAGTTTCCCACATGTATAGATGTCTTTTGTAAGCAGAAAAGTCCAAGTAAAAATTTCCAAGTAGAAACGATTTGAATTTTTCATGATTTGTTGATATATATATATTATATATAGATAGATAGATAGATATATACACACACACATACACATACATACACACACACACACACTTTCTTTCCCCACTGGAGACCAAAAAGAGGACAGACTAGAACCATCTGAAAGAACTGACTCATATTTAGATCTTCTCTTTTGGACCACTTATTCCAAAGTCCCTCTTATCCCTTAAATGTCAGAAGACTTCTATTCAAGGTCAGGTTATGTCCATTTTCTAAGTTTAGGATTGCTAATCAGTAAAATGGGCTAGTGATATCTATTTATGGGAGTATCATAGCCCATGAGGAACTTGAGAGAGTAATTGCAAAGTGCTAAGAACGCAACAGACATTCAAAACATGTCTGTGAGTCTGGATTCTCTGTGTTCACCCTACCGAAGAGTCTGGTCTTTGGTCTCCTCTCATGCCTGCCTAAGAAAACCTTCAGAATCTACAGGAGGCCTGAAGTTCCCTTTGTAACAAGGAGGAACCTCTGGCTCTGTTTTCCTTGGAGAAAACTGACAAAGGAAGAGGAGAACCATGCAGTTGTCCCAGCCCTCTCTCCGATGGAACCACTTGTGTTGTCCATTCTGATGGCTTTCATTTACTTCAGTAAATGAATATGTAAAAATTTTTTAATGTGTCAGTTGCTAAACAAAACCTTCAGGGGATAGATAATGTCAGACCAAAATAGGATCTATTTATAGGTGAAGTTCATGAAGTTTTTGTGTACATACATATACACTGTTTTTAAATCTGATGCGAAGATTAAAATGAGAGGTCGGCGCTGTGGCTCACTAGGCTAATCCTCCACCTGCGGCGCTGGCACCCCGGGTTCTAGTCCCGGTTGCTCCTCTTCCAGTCTAGCTCTCTGCTGTAGCCCGGGAGGGCAGTGGAGGATGGGCCAAGTGCTTGGGCCCTGAACCCACATGGGAGACCAGGAGAAGCACCTGGCTCTTGGCTTCGGATCAGTGCAGTGCGCTGGCCGTAGCAGCCATCTGGGGGGTGAACCAACAGAAGGAAGACATTTCTCTCTTTCTCTCTGTCTAACTATGTCAAAAAAAAAAAAAAAAAAAAGATAAAGTGAGGGTTAAATTGTGGGAGGAAGAAATCACCTTACCCACTGTAATAAGCAGTCATTGCAAAAACCTCAGGGAAAAGTCTCTGAGTAGAAAAAACATATGCACACATGTACATAGTATGCTTTATCAACTATATCTAATTGTTATCATTTCTTAGGGAGAGAATTTCCCTAGAAGATGAATGTATATTGATGAAATATGTATTCTCATTGTTCAAAATAATCAGATTTTTTTAAACAAAAGCCTACAAATGAATTCCATCCCTTTATTTAGAAGTGTTGCAGGGTGGTCTCTATTTTTCTCAATCCAAACCTTACTACTATAAAATGAATGATACATGCTACTTTCTCATTTGACCATAAATTGTTCCTTTAGGTTAAAAATATGCAGGGTTAAAGACTATTAATGGGCTGGCGCTGTGGCTCAATAGGCTAATCCTCTGCCTAGCGGCGCTGGCACACCAGGTTCTAGTCCCGGTCGGGGCGCTAGATTCTGTCCCGGTTGCTCCTCTTCCAGTCCAGCTCTCTGCTGTGGCCCGGGAGTGCAATGAAGGATGGCCCAAGTACTTGGGCCCTGTACCCGCATGGGAGACCAGGAGAAGCGCCTGGCTCCAGGCTTCGGATCAGCGAGGTGCGCCGGCTGCAGCGGCCATTGGAGGGTGTACCAATGGTAAAGGAAGATCTTTCTCTCTGTCTCTCTCACTGTCCACTCTGTCAAAAATTAAAAAAAAAAAAAACTATTAATGATACTCTACAATGAATAAAAAATGGCAAAATCAGGTAGGTGTAAGGTAAACATTTTACTTAGTTTTTTTTTAATATTTATTTATTTATTTATTTGAAAGTCAGAGTTACACACGGAGAGAGAAAAGAGGCAGAGAGAGAGAGCGAGGTCTTCCATCCACTGGTTCACTCCCCAGTTGGCTGCAATGGCTAGTGCTATGCTGATCCAAAGTCATGAGCCAGGAGCTTCTTCCAGGTCTCCCACACAGGTGCAGGGGCCCAAGGACTTGGGCCATCTTCTACTGCTTTCCCAGGCCACAGCAGAGAGCTGGATTGGAAGTGGAGCAGCCGGGACTTGAACTGGCACCCACATGGGATGCCAGCACTGCAGGCAGCAGCTCTACCTGCTATGCCTCAGTGCCAGCCCCTAGTTTTTTGTTTTTTGTTTTTTTTAATATGAGGACTTACTGTTTGTTTGCTTAAATATAACACAGTTCAATCAACAGGCCAAAACAGTCTTTGTCTCAGCAGAAAATATGTTTAGCTTTCTGTTCTTAGAGAATTTCAAGTTCAGAGTACTATATATCTCAGCAACATTCCTTTTAAAAAATATCTGTCATCCTATTTTTAGTCATTTGATTCAGATATTTTAAATGATTGTTTTGTTATGACTATAACCCGAGAATGAAGTATTCATGAAAAACATTCACTAAAGGAAAATGAATAGTGCTGAATTGCAAGGTTTCCATATCAAGTGGTTTCCTTACTACAGAGAATCTTGCTAAGCCAAATTTCTAGGCTGGCAGTTTGCTTTTTTACTTTTCCACACAGTAAACTGATGTGTAGGGAAATATGAGGTCCAGGAGATGATTTATCCACTCGACTGTGTCTTCCAAGAGGAAAAACGAACAAGCAGGAAGTACTAGGAAAGGCAAGGATTTGAAGCATTTAACGAGTTTATACATATACATACATATATATATATATATATATGCATCACAACTGTATGTAAATATATATATGCATCACAACTGTATGTAAAGACGTGTAACATGGGAAACTGCTTCCACTAAAATGTGGAGTGTAAAAAAGCACTTAATGGGGCCGGCACTGTGATGTAGTGGGTAAAGCTGCTGCCTACAGCACCGGCATCTCAAATGGGCGCCGGTTCAAATCCCAGCTGCTCCACTGCTGATCAGGTCTCTGCTATGGCTTGGGAAAGCAGTAGAGCCTGCACCCACGTGGGAGATCCGGAAGAAGCTCCTGGACTTGGGTCAGCACAGCTCCAACCATTGGGGCCACTTGAGGAGTGAACCAGCAGATGGAAGACCTCTCTCTCTGTCTCTCTCTGCCTCTCTGTAACTCTGCCTTTCAAATAAATAAATAAATCTTTTTTATAAAAAGCATTTTACACAGTTGTCTACAACCATACACTACCACCTCAATTCCATTACAATGTCTTACAGGCATGAAGGAAAACACCAAGACGTTAGCGTTTTCAAAATGAAATCGCCATGACCTCCAGTGGCATCTCTTCTGTGTGCCTTTTGTAAGGCTGCAACAAAACACACCAAACACTGGAGTAAGGGAAAGGGTTTACTGGGGGAAACCCGACAGAACAGAGGGAAGGGGTAAAGAAGGAAAGAGAGAGGAGAGTGTAAGAGAGAGATCCAGAGAGAGATCAAGAGACAGAGACAGAGACAGAGAGAGAGAGAGAGAGAGAGAGAGATCAGGAGACAGAGAGAAAGACAGCCACATGTTTAGGAACTGGGCCTTTTATTTTTTATTTTATTTTATTATTTTTTTTTATTTTTTTGACAGGCAGAGTGGACAGTGAGAGAGAGACAGAGAGAAAGGTCTTCCTTTGCCGTTGGTTCACCCTCCAATGGCCGCCGCGGCCAGCGCGCTGCGGCCGGCGCACCGCGCTGATCCGATGGCAGGAGCCAGGAGCCAGGTGCTTTTCCTGGTCTCCCATGGGGTGCAGGGCCCAAGCACCTGGGCCATCCTCCACTGCACTCCTGGGCCACAGCAGAGGGCTGGCCTGGAAGAGGGGCAACCGGGACAGAATCCGGCGCCCCAGGAACTGGGCCTTTTAAAACTTTGCTGGGGGGCAGGCAGGGAAGCAGGAGCAGCGAATCCCATTAGGATGGGGGTGGGGCTGACATTGGTGGTTGGGCCATGTGGCCACCTGGCTTCCAGCAATGGCGGTGGGGGCTAGAGCATAAGATGGTGTCAGGGTGTAGACTGCGCTATAGATAAGACTGTGCCATTTTACTAACACCTTTTATTTTTATTTTTTAAAGATTGAAAGTGTGTTGCTTTTTCATAATCACTATAACATAAAAGTAAAACAAGGTAGTAATCCTGAATTATTCTTATACTTCAAGAACAATATTATTAACATCCCATCTATGAAAGACATTGATATTATTCCTTCTTTAAAAAAACATTAACAATAACTGACATATGTATGGCATTTCAATATGTGCAAACAATGTATACTGATCAACAATGCCCCTTCTTTGACATTACTTTATGACTGGAAGCTCAGAGCTTCTTTCTTATGTTTGTGCTTAGAATGTGTACTAGGTTATTGTAAACTATAGTCTTCCCACCATGCCGTGTAAAACTAGGAACTGATTCCTTTGATCTACCTCTGACTTGGAGCTTATCCAAACCCCATCATCCCCCCACCCTTCCCAGCCTCCAGTAATTACCATTCATTCAGTGTCCAGATTGAGTTTGCATTCCCTCTTTATAAATATGTTACCAAATCCTCATTTTGATTCTTTTGCATATTCTTGTCTCTTTGGACCTTTCCTCCTTCTCTGTTAGATTCAAAATGTTGGGCAATTTGGTCTCAGTTTTGGCAATGCTGTCTTCCTTGGTGGTGATTTCAACTATCCAATGCAGTGCTTGAAAAACAACTTCAGGCTGGCGCCGTGGCTCAACAGGCTGATCCTCCGCCTTGCGGCACCGGCACACCAGGTTCTAGTCCCGGTCGGGGCGCCGGATTCTGTCCCGGTTGCCCCTCTTCCAGGCCAGCTCTCTGCTGTGGCCAGGGAAGGCAGTGGAGGATGGCCCAAGTGCTTGGGCCCTGCACCCCATGGGAGACCAGGAGAAGCACCTGGCTCCTGGCTTCGGATCAGTGCGATGCGCCGGCCGCAGCACGCCGGCCGCGGCGGCCAATGGAGGGTGAACCAACGGCAAAGGAAGACCTTTCTCTCTGTCTCTCTCTCTCTCTCACTGTCCACTCTGCCTGTCAAAAAAAAAAAAAAAAAAAAAAAAAAGAAAAAAAGAAAAGAAAGAAAAAGAAAGGAAAAAAAAAAAGAAAAACAACTTCAAAACTAAGAAATTCCACAGGGCCGGCACCGTGGTGCAGTAGGTTAATCCTCCGCCTGCAGTGCTGGCATCCCATATGGGCGCCAGTTCAAGTCTCAGCTGCTCCACTTCCGATCCAGCTCTCTGCTATGGCCTGGGAAAGCAGTAGAAGATGGCCCAAGTCCTTGGGCTCCTGCACCCACATGGGAGACCAGGAAGAGGCACCTGGCTCCTGGCTTCGGATCGGTGCAGCTCCAGCCGTTGTGGCCACTGGGGAGTGAACCAATGGATGGAAGATCTTTCTATCTCTCCCTCTCACTGTAACTCTACCTCTCAAATAAATAAATAAATAAATAATCTTAAAAAAAAAACCTAAGAATTCTCAAATCTGTACCTCTAGCCCACAATAACTCCTTGAGCTCCAGGTTGCAACCCTCTAAACAATAACCCCCTTAGGGGTCTATAACATGACCAAATACCATAACTGAATTACCTACCTCCCCTCTCTCAGTCTTTCACCTTCATAGCAAGTGAAATCCCTCATTTGCTGAGTAAATTACAGGGAAAAACTGGAAATTACCCTTGGTTCCATTCTTTCCCATCCTTTACCACATAATTCAATTCTTTAGCAAGATCTGTTTATGTCATGTATGCATGTAGGCCAAATATAATTTCTTTCCACTTCTGTGGCTTCCACTTGGCCCAAGACAAAATTCCTATCAAACTGGCGCTATTCACAAGCCTCAGAAGGAGTGCCCATTGCCCAGGCGTTCTAACCCCATTCATCTCCTGGCAACCAGAATGTGAAATGTGTCGTGCCCCACCTTTGCCTAAAATCTGCTCTTCATGTCCCATTACTCATACCATGGCTGACAAGGTTGTTTTTGTTTTGTTTTGTTTTTGTCAATGAGGTTTTTTTTTGTTTTGTTTTTTTTTTTTGACAGAGTGGACAGTGAGAGAGAGAGACAGAGAAAGGTCTTTCTTTGCCGTTGGTTCACCCTCCAATGGCCGCCGTGGCTGGCGCACCACGCTGATCTGAAGCCAGGAGCCAGGTGCTTCTCCTGGTCTCCCATGCGGGTGCAGGGCCCAAGCACTTGGGCCATCCTCCACTGCACTCCCTGGCCACAGCAGAGAGCTGGCCTGGAAGAGGGGCAACCGGGACAGAATCCGGTGCCCCGACCAGGACTAGAACCCGGTGTGCCGGCGCCACAAGGTGGAGGATTAGCTATTGAGCCACGGCACTGGCCATCAATGAGGTTTTACAGGATCTAGACTCTCCTCCTTTTGTCCCTTCAGCCTGGAAAACTCTCTCTCAGGTCTGTCTCCACAAATTGTCTTTCTTCTGCTACTCAGACCAAAACAGACCTGAACATTGTCCCAGTTTCCTCAGAAGGCTCGGCCTGTGCCAGGCCTGCAGGATCAGCAGCTCTCTCAGGCCTTGCAACAGCCCGTGAGCCGTCAGAGGCAGGCTGAGCTACAGCTCTTGCAGGCGGGGCTGGTTACTCCCTGCAGTCGGGGCTCACTCCAGGCAAATCCCATCACCCACCAGTTGCTAAACCTCAGACTAGGCAGCTCAAGGACAAGTTAATGGGATTTGGCAGAACATAAAAGGAAACAAGACATTATAAAGGAAAAAGCACTTAAAATAGAAATAGGTGAAGTACACAGTGGTGGAAGTTGTGCCAGCTAAATACATCAAACCATATTTACATTTCTGTGTTATCTTTAGGGACAAGCAGGAAAGAAGATGCAACTACTGAAGCAGTTCCAAATTTGTTCAAGTCTGCATTGCACTTCACCTCAACGCTTCTTAAAACAGCAGAATACGGGCACCCACAGAATCTAAAGTGCTGCACACTGACACGTGGACTTGGCCTTGAATAGTGTGAATTTACAACTTCAGGCCTGCAGTCAGGAACTCTGAGCACAGGAGCCATGCACTTCATGTGTGGAGTGCTTTAGAGTTCACAGGGCCCATTCTGCATTATCTTGTTTGGTTTCCTACCCAACCTTAGAAATTATTTCATCCGTATTACTCATGCAGGGACTGACATCCAGGGACCTTACACAATTCGACCGAAGAATCAGTCATAAAGGAAGACCTGACCGTGATCTTCTGAGTCCTGGCGCATTCAAAAATGAAAATCGTGTTGCAACGTTCTGGAATCCAGAAGTAACAGTAGCCCCGACCCTCTCACCAACTAGCAAGTGTTGACTTTCAGTGAGTCACCCTCTTTGGCCCTTCCTTTCCTCATGTGTAAAAATGGGCACAAGAACATCTGTGTCACCCCTGCCATAGGACTGCTTGCAGGAGTCAACGTGAACATCAAGCACACCTTCTACTCCTGTCACAACTCACAGCACCTGTGCACACCACTCAAGTCATGCTCTCACTTTGAGGTCTATGCACTTGCTGAGCCCTAGACTGCTCTTCCCTTGATATCTGCAGCTTGTCCCCACCTTTTTCAGGCCACTGCTCACATATGACCCTGTGTGAAGGCCTTCATCAACAATCCACAGTAAAACATGGACCACACACCCAACCCACACTCCTTTTGTGCATGTCCTACTGGGTAGTTAACTTGCTTCATCTTCATCTGACATATGTGCTTGTCTATTTATTGACACATACATTGTCAACTTCATGAAAGCAGGGATCTTTGTCTGCATCAGTATCCCTGAAGTCTGGTGTCCCTTCAGTTTAATGTAGTGGTTAGCACACAACATGCCCCTTAAACACTGCTTCAGGAAATGAAAGAACGAGTGAAGATACCAATTATATGAAGTATATTATTATAGTCAGTTTCTAGTCCCTTCTCCATCCATCTACCATAAGACAAGTTATGTATAGCATTCTTGGTATTAAAATATATGTCTTTAATGAGGGTAAAAATTGTAAGTCACAATTTAAGCTAGAAGATCACAGGACTATATATATATATATATATGATAATTAACTACTAGAACTTAAGTTTTACAACTTAAATCCTAGCAAAGCCCTCATCCCTTCTACTTTCATCATTATCGTTAATATCAGAGATACTAAAACAAAAACCACCACCCAGAATTTCCAACTGTGAAAAAGTCAGAAAACAAAAATAAAATTCCTCAGAAGGACAACAAACAGTTCCTGAACAACCCACAGGCCACCTCTGAGAAGCAAAACTGAGAAAAGAAGGGAATGGTGGTACTAAGATTTCAGCTATACCTGTAAGAATGGGAGAGATGAAGGGGGGGTAGAGAGAGAGAAAAAATACGGTAAAACATTAAATCAGAATGTACTTTTCTATAGGCTTAAACTATTTTATAAATAAGGAAATAAAACAGCCAACCAGTCAGGTGTCTCCACTGTATACACCAGAATCTTCTATCAGACCCAACTGTTTCCAAAAACCCCACCGTGAGTCATTTCTCTGGTAGTGCTTCTTGGCAGTGTCTTTGCTCAGCCACATGGATGCCTTCTTCCATTCCTCAGTCAGTATCCCAAACCTTTTCTATCACCCTGCTCACCCCAGCAGTGTCATCTGCAGCAAAGCACATAGCTGAGAAAAACCAGGGGAGCGCTTCCATTCCTCCTTGTTTTCCTTTAAACATGTTGTGTATGGTTATGTGCCTAGTTCAAAACTTTTAACTGAAGTCAGTCTCTCTGTTGATTTTTACTCTTTGGTCTGTGGACTCTCCACCCATGAAGACTTAATCTTTTTGCCCACCTGGAAGGCCTCCAAATGTTGTGAGACAAGTATATCCCCTTGAGCCCTATCCAGGTTAATCATGATGACCTTGTTCAACTTGTACAATGGAAACAAAACAATCATCTAACCACCAATGGTAGGGAATGTGTTTGGTATGGGAGTCCCATCAAGCTGGTATTCCGTGCAAGTAATGTTATATTTTTATGTACCCAATCTTAACAAGGAATTCATGACCCTTAAAAATTTTCAACTTCTTGAGATCTAAGACTAGACTTTACTATGATTATTTTCCTAAAATCTTTAAAGCTGCCTCTTTCTTTTATTTATTTTTATTTTTTTTTAATTTTTGACAGGCAGAGTGGACAGTGAGAGAGAGAGAGAGACAGAGAGAAAGGTCTTCCTTTTGCCGTTGGTTCACCCTCCAATGGCCGCCGCGGCCAGCGCGCTGCAGCCGGTGCACCACGCTGATCCGATGGCAGGAGCCAGGTACTTATCCTGGTCTCCCATGGGGTGCAGGGCCCAAGTACTTGGGCCATCCTCCACTGCACTCCCTGGCCACAGCAGAGAGCTGGCCTGGAAGAGGGGCAACTGGGACAGAATCCGGCGCCCCGACCGGGACTAGAACCCGGTGTGCCAGCGCCGCAAGGCGGAGGATTAGCCTAGTGAGCCACGGCGCCGGCCAAAGCTGCCTCTTTCTTTCAATTGTAAGCACAACTAAAGAACTAGGTTAGCTTTTTCAATGATATAATTCAAGATTTTTAAAAATTAAGTTAATAAAGTTATCTTGGATGGCTACTACTAAAAAATCACTTGATAACCCTACTTGGTGTTGTGGTAGGGAGAGATGGCTAGTTGGAGTTTACAAAAGGATAAGAGAATGCATGCCAAGAAAAGAATGTAAAATGCAGCAACTAGTGTATGCCAAATAATTCTTCAAATGTTTTATGACTGTTTAAGAAGGTTCTGGAGTTTTCAATAGAGATCTACTTCTGTTCATCTAAAAATTAAATAACTTTATTTTAAGTATATGCATTACCTACCTAAAGATTCAAACTATGTATTTATTTTCAAAGCGTTTTTTTTTTTTTTTTTAATTTGAAAGGGGGAGAGGAGGGAGGGAGGGAAGGAGGGAGACAGAGGGAGGGAGGGAGGGAGGGAAGGAGGGAGGGAGGGAGGGAGGGATGTTCCATCTGCTGATTCACTCCCCAAGTGGCTATAATGGCCAGGGCTAGACCAGGTCTCCTGTGGTGGGGAAGGGGCCCAAGCATGTGGGCCATCCTCTGCATCTTTCCCAGGTGCGTTAGCAGGGAGATGGACTGGAAAAGGTGAGCTGGGACTCAAACTGGCACCCACATGGGATGCAAGTGCTGCAGATGGCAGCTTAACCCACTATACCACAAGGCCAGCCTCCAAACAACTTATTAAAAGAATGCAATGACTTGGAATGGCAACAGGCACAAATGAGTGCAGCAGATTAATGTCAGCTGAAGTGTGGTCTGCAGATCCTGCTACCTGGCACTGTTCTGCAATCAAAACAAACACTTGGATAATGCATTTAGACACTTTTGTAGAACACGGACAGAGTAATTTGATGCCTGTTGAATTTAATACTACTTTTTTAAAAATAAGAACTTGTCTTTTTCATTGCATTTTTCTAGTAATTCATTTTTATTCTATTTTACTAAGGCATTGGTCAAAATAGGTTAGAAATTTTTTTCAAGATTTATTTTATTTACTTGAAAGTCAGAGTTACACAGAGAGAGAAGGAGAGGCAGAGAGAGAGAGGTCTTCCATCTGCTGTTTCACTCTCCAATTGGCCTCAATGGCTGGACTGTGCCAGTCCAAAGCCAGGAGCCAGGAGCTTCCTCTGGGTCTCCCACGCAGGTGCAGGGGCTCAAGGACTTGGGCCATCTTCTACTGCTCTCCCAGGCCACAGCAGAGAGCTGGATTGGAAGTGGAGCAGCCAGGATTTGAACTGGCGCCCACATGGGATGTGGTACTGAAAGTGGTGGCTTTACCTGTTACACACAGCGCCGGCCCTAGGTTAGAAATTTTTAAATGCATCCTTCACTAAAGGTATTTCCAGAAGCTGGCTCTGGGTTAAAAAGGGGATTTGAGCTGTTACTTCTTTGCAATTCTGAATTACGTGGCTCAATCTCAGTGCAGCCAGGAGATGGGGCTAATTAGGGGGAAATTCATAGCATCATTAAATGGTATTAAACTCAAACTACGTTAATCGATGCTGAAGAGGAAAACTGTCAGTGAGGGGATTTCAACAAAACATAGCAACTCAACTGTCATGGCCACTCATTTCTTTAGTGGCCAAACAGGAATCATTCCCTCCTTGCTGAGGGCCGCTCCTAGAAACAGGAAATGAATACCACTTAACCAAGAATGGTCATCTTTGTGTCCTGGGCTACTTGGAAAAGAGACTGTCTGTAACTCCTTTAAACGCTAGCTCAGAGGTACGCTAGGGAAAGTGAAGTCTGTAAGGCAATTAGATTTCACCGGAATTTTATTTTTTTCCCGAGATAGTCAAAACTTTATTTTTTTTTAAAAAATTGCCTTTATTGCAAATGTAAAAGTCTCAGAAAGCTCCTTTGCCCTCCACTCAAAGAATTCATAATGGTGTACAGTAGCACAAATTCACTTTAAAGGAACATTATTAAAAAGGAAGAAGATGGTATCCATAGACATTAGTCCTAGTCCAACTTCTAAGAAGTAGTGCAAACCTTAGATAGTCAGAATCTCAATGTTAGTAAGGTTGCCTTAACCACCAGAATTTATAGCTTAATTCCTCCACTTAAGACCAAGAAAATGTTACAACTCCTTCAAGGGCAACACCGTTCCTGAATGATGGCCCTGGATGAGTCCCAAAATTTTCTACTTGACATGTTGAATTTTTCTTTTCCACTGGCCCTAGAGATGTTTCTCTGGATGCACTACCATTATTTTCTACTTCTTTTGATGTGAAGGTAAATGAAAACTTTCTTCGGATAGAGCATGATATTGGGACGTGACCTCCGACATTTTGAAATACTGGTTCATAGGTAACTGAACTCTCAATACGAATACCCCACAGGCGTCCGTATTTCCAGATGCCACAGAAGTAAGAGTATAAATGAACTCAAAGTAACCAGGCAACACTCTGCTTGCAGGACAGCCAGTTCCAAGATAGAGCCCATAAGCCTGTGGTTGCAGTTGATCCACAAAAGGTTCCCATCTAACTTTGACCTGGAGCCAGAATTCAGGACAGGCTACAGATAAGTCTTGTAAACCATGAGCTGACACAAGAAGCAGGAGGATTCCTCCTAGCACATCAAAGATTTTCATGGCTTCCACATCTTGAATCAAAGTGTCATAGAAAGCAGGAAATCTGGAATTTATTTTAAACAAGGGATTTGAAAAGTGAATTGCTTTTGGGCCGGGGCTGTGGCATAGTGGGCTAAGCCTCTGCCTGTGGTGTTGGCGTCCCATATGGGCACCAGTTCAAGTCCTGGCTGCTCCACTTCCTATCCAGCTCTCTGCTATGGCCTAGAAAAGCAGTAGAAGATGTCCCAAGTTCTTGGGCCTCTGCACCCATGTGGGAGACCAGGAAGAAGTTCCTGGCTCCTGGCTTCGGGTTGGATGGGATTTGCTCAGCTCTGGCCGCTATGGCCATTTGGGGAGTGAACCAGCAGATGGAAGATGTTTTTCTGTCTCTGTCACTCAAATAAATAAAACCTTAAAAAAAAAGTGCACTGCTTTGCTGTAGTATGTAATTTCCATGTTTAACCTTGTGCTTGAAAGACAAAGAGATGAATTCTTCAGTCTTTGCAAAAACTCCACTGCTGCCTGCATTCAGGCTTACCAGTCTCAAAAAAGCACACTCCAAGAAAATGGAAATAGGACACAGATGTGGCCACATAGCTTCCCACAGAGCTTTCTTCATCAGAAGAGGGTTTGAGGATGTGGGAAAGGGTTCAAGAAACACTGCAGTCAGTAGGCAGCTTGGGCCTTCTCTTTCCTCTGCTGTACCTCGCTTTCTGATGTCAACGTGTCCTTCTGTAGCAACCTTGGCCACCAGTATTTACGGAGCCTTCAATTACACATCACCTTTTAATGCCATTTTTGTAACCAATGCTAAGGCTAGTATCAGAAAACATGTCACTCTGATGCGAAATGCGAAGTTATTTAAAATTAATTTCTCACGGATTTTGTCTTACAAGTAGCTTAACCTCCCAGAGTTGAGACTAGCATGTTTGTAATTAATCATTTGTCATGCCAGGACTATCGTCCAAACTGTGGTCACAAGACATATTTTAAAGTTGTCCTTGGTTCTTCCCTTATTTTTCAGTATGGCAGATCAGCAGCACTTCATTATTTATATGCATGGTGCTATGTTATAGACTCTCAATCAAGAGACTGGAATATGATGTTGGCATATTAATGGCGTAGTTGAATGCCTGGCTTTCTGTTCTGTTTTTTAACCGAACTTCAAAATACGAGCTAATGCAATGATTTCTTACTCTCTTTAAGTCAAAGGAAGAAAAATCTATGCACATGCTGTAATAACAAATCATCACAGGCAGGCTGACTGCATTGTCTTCCCCTTTCCTAAAGAAAATTTCTATCCCTTTTCTTTCCTCATTTGTTTTTTTTTTATTTTTTTTTATTTTTTTTTGACAGGCAGAGTGGACAGTGAGAGAGAGAGACAGAGAGAAAGGTCTTCCTTTGCCGTTGGTTCACCCTCCAATGGCCGCCGCGGCCGGCGCGCTGCGGCCGGCACACCGCGCTGATCCGATGGCAGGAGCCAGGAGCCAGGTGCTTTTCCTGGTCTCCCATGGGGTGCAGGGCCCAAGCACCTGGGCCATCCTCCACTGCACTCCCTGGCCACAGCAGAGGGCTGGCCTGGAAGAGGGGCAACCGGGACAGAATCCGGCGCCCCGACCGGGACTAGAACCCGGTGTGCCGGCGCCGCTAGGCGGAGGATTAGCCTAGTGAGCCGCGGTGCCGGCCATCCTCATTTGTGAGATCACAAGCAACCATGCTGTGCGACAGGGCCACAGCCCCTCAAAGTCCAGGCATGGACTCTGCTGGTTCTCTGTAGATGTCTGTCTCTTTCATAATCTATTCACATCACAAATACTTCCCCTTTACAAGTTCTGCATTTAAAATGAACATTAGGGGTGGGCATTTGGCCTAGTGCTTAAAATCTGGTTAAGATGTTGACATTGCATACTGGAGTACCTGTGTTCAATACCCAGCCCTAGTTCCTGATTCTAAGTTCCTGCTAATTTCAGGAAACAGTGGTGATGGCTCAAGTAACTGGGTCCCTGATACCCATGTAGGAGACCAGGACTGAGTCCCTAGCTCCTGTCTATAGCCCCAGCCCAGCCCTAGCTGCTGCAGGCATTTGGGGAGTGAAACAGAAGAAGCGAATGCTTTCTCTCTCTCTCTCTCTCAAATAAATAAGTGAAAATTTAAAAAATAAAATATACGTTTTAAAGGATTTAAAGGATGTCTTATGGGACAGCACTGAGGCACATGCATCCCACATCAGAGTGCCAGTTCAAATCTTGGCTGTTCCACATCTGCTCCAGCTCCCTGCTAATGAATGTGCCTGGGAAAGCAGCAGAAGATGGTCCAAGTGCTTAGGCCCCTGCCATCCATGTGGGACACCTGAGTAGAGTTTTAGGCTACTGGCTTTGGCCTGGCCCTGGTCTGGCTCCGCCTGGGCAGTTGTGGTCATATCGGGGAGTGAAACAGCAGATGAAGGTTGTCTCTCTCTCTCTTTCTATCACTCTGCCTTTTAAAAAATACACTTTTTTAAAAAAAGGATGGCTTGTGCATAATTCTTTGATAAAGAATCTGATAAAGATGGATCAAGATTCATGACTGTGCTTCATAGCATTTGAGTATTCCACTCACATATTTCCAAAGGATGTAGCTCTTAACAGTTTGTATTTGTTTTCAGAAAATTATTTTCAACGTTTCAAACATGTAAGCACCAGGCAGAAGGATTGCTGCAAAGCAAACATTAGTCTCCCTCAGCTTTCACCACTACTATCATTTCTTATTTATCACAATGTTTGGGTCAACACTGTCTTTTACAAGCATGAGAGAGAGGAATCACAAATGAGGACAATTTATCACATTTCTCGGAGCTAAAGAAAAGTACAAGATTGCATTTCACATCATTACTGCCTTGGAGCTCCAACCACTCCTCTGATGACCTCAATGTAGACATGAAATAAAAATGACTAAACTGAGGTAAAAGCACAAATGGGATGGCTTTATAAATTCTTTCATTTTCACTATGGTTCCGAACTGTACTGATAGAATTTCTCCAGATAGTGGCTATCAAGAGTCTAACATATGGTTCACTGAGTTACCCAGACATTACACAATGTAATGGGGTTCAGGTTATCTCACTAATACAAATTACAATTATGACTCATATTTATCCCAAGCCAACCACTATACGGTATTGTTCTTACCTATGGAGAATGATATGTTGAGTAAATCATTTATATTTGTAAACACAGTCCAATAAGATAATACACAGATTTGTACTTGCTTCTTCCTTCTGGTGAGGAAGCTGAGCTATAGAGACTTTAACCTAAAGTTATAGAAATTAGCATAACCTCTGAGGTCATGGTATTTTACACCAACAGCCTTCCTCTCTTTTCTCTTCCTTTTACCAATCAAAATGCACACACACAACCTCAGCCAGCTCATTCTAAGCCAGCTGAAGACAAATAATCTTTATCAGGTGAAAGTGCAATGCATCAATCAATCAACTCTCTTTTGTCCCTCTCCAACTTGCTTTTCCTGTACCAAGGAAAAGCAAAGACAGATAAAGTGTGAACCTAAAAGAAAATTGCAACAACCATAAAATAAACAAAGAATGGGTTTATATTTTCAGAAATTCACCAAAATTCCATAACTGGTTTTTTAACACGGTTCAAAACAGGAATTCATATATTAAAAAAAAAAAACATGGTTTTTTAACTATGACAGTTAATGCATTTATAAATCTGAGCCTGAGGTTTACATTGAGAGATCCCAAAGAATGTTCTTAGATTTATGTTCTGCTTAGAGAGTAACCAATCTTTCACTCTATAACTTAAAGTAAAAATCACTCCTAAGGTATCTAACATACAAGCCTAAGTCCTTATATTTTGGGTAAATACAAGTTTCATGATAAGGGAATCTAGTGATATCTGCCATGAAAACTTAAATGAATACCAGATTTCAGGACATACTACAGGGCAGCTGTAATCAAAACAGTGTGGTACTGGTACAGAAACAGATGAATAGACCAATGGAACAGAATAGAAACACCAGAAATCAATCCAAACATCCACAGCCAACTTACATTTGATCAAAGATCCAAAACAAATCCATGGAGTAAGGACAGTCTATTCAATAAATGGTGCTAGGAAAATTGGATTTCCAAGTGCAGAAGAATGAAGCAAGACCCTTACATTTCCCCTTACACAAAAATCCACTCAACATGGATTAAAGACCTAAATCTATCACCTGACACCATCAAATGATTAGAGAACATTAGAGAAACCCTGAAGATATAGGTACCGGCAATGACTTCTTGGAAAAGACCCCGGAATTACCGCACAGGCAGTCAAAGCCAAAATTAACATTTGGGATTGCATCAAATTGAGAAGTTTCTGTACTGCAAAAGAAACAGTCAGGAAAGTGAAGAGACAACTGACAGAATGGAAAAAATATTTGCAAACTATGCAAAGATAAAGGATTAATAACCAGAATCTACAAAAAGATCAAGAAACTCCACAACAACAAAATAAACAACCCACATAAGAGATGGGCCAAGGACCTCAATAGACATTTTTCAAAAGAGGAAATCCAAATGGCCAACAGGCACATGAAAAAATGTTCAAGATCACTAGCAATCAGGGAAATGCAAATGAAAACCACAATGAGGTTTCACCTCACCCCGGTCAGAATGGCTCACATTCAGAAATCTACCAACAACAGATGCTGGTGAGGATATGGGGGAAAAGGGACACTAACCCACTGTTGGTGGGAATGCAAACTGGTCAAGCCACTATGGAAGTCAGTCTGGAGATTCCTCAGAAACCTGAATATAACCCTACCATTCAACCCAGCCATCCCACTCCTTGGAAGTTACCCAAAGGAAATTAGACTGGCAAACAAAAAAGCTGTCTGCACCTTAATGTTTATTGCAGCTCAATTCACAATACCTAAGACCTGGAATCAACCCAAATGCCCATCAACAGTAGACTGGATAAAGAAATTATGGGACAAGTACTTTACAGAATACTATACAGTAGTAAAAAAAAAAATGAAATTCAGTCATTTGCAACAAAATGGAGGAATCTGGAAAACATCATGCTGAGTGAACTAAGCCAGGCCCAAAGGGACAAATATCATGTTCTCCCTGATTGGTGACAACTAACTGAGCACCTAAAAGGAAACTTGTTAAAGTGAAATGGACACTATGAGAAACAGTGACTTGATCAGCTCTTGTCCTGACTGTTGATGTACAATTTAATACTTTATCCTTTTTAGTATTTTTTTTTTTTTTACAGACAGAGTGACAGTGAGAGAAAGACAGGGAGAAAGGTCTTCCTTTACCGTTGGTTCACCCTCCAATGGCTGCTGAGGCTGGCGCGCTGCAGCCAGCGCACCACGCTGATCCGAAGCCAGGAGCCAGGTGCTTCTCCTGGTCTCCCATGTGGGTGCAGGACCCAAGGACCTTGGCATCTCCACTGCACTCGCTGGCCACAGCAGAGAGCTGGACTGGAAGAGGGGCAACCGGGAAGAATCCGGTGCCCCGAGACCGGGACTAGAACCCGGTGTGCCGTTGCCGCAGGTGGAGGATTAGCCTAGTGAGCCGCGGCGCCAGCCCCTTTTAGTATTCTTTTTTTTTTGTTAAGATCGAAGTCAGCGAACTCAAAAGGCTTCCATAGCCTTCGCAACTCATGACAAGAGTCTAGGGAGATCACTGACACCATAAACAAGAGTGTCAAATTGTTAAGTCAACAACAGGAGTCACTGTGGGATCTGTCCTTAATGTGTTGTCCAATGTGAATTAATGCTATAACTAGTACTCAAACAGTATTTTACACTTTATGTTCTGTGTGGGTGCAAACTGATAAAATCTTTACTTAATATATACTAAATCGATCTTCTGTATACAAAGATAATTGAAATTGAATCTTGATGTGAATGGAATGGGAGAGGGAGTGGGAGATGGGAAGGTTGCAGGTGGGAGGAAAGTTATGGGGGGGAGGCATTGTAATCCATAAACTGTACTTAGGAAAGTTATATTTACTAAATAAAAGTTAAAAAAAAAAAAAGAAAACTTAAATGAAGTTAAAGAAAAGTAAAACTGACCAGTTAAGGGAGGCCCAACTCATACCCCCATATCATTTTGAAATCAGCTTGGGAAATTTATACCTAAAGCAGCCAACTGGGCGATGTGCTCATCAAAGCACAAATTGCCTAACACCTTTCTGAGACACGGTGTGGAGAATACACCGGAAGACCACAGGTATTACCCTGACGTCACTCAGGACGTATGAATCCCGCCTTTGCAACTGCATAACTAGACACAGCAATTCTTCTAGGAGAGATTTAATTAATTGTAAAGATTTTTATCTATTTGTTTGACAGGTAGAGTTATAGACAGTGAGAGGGAGAGACAGAGAGAAAGGTCTTTCAGCTGCTGGTTCACTCCCCAGATGGCCACAACAGCCAGAGCTGAGCCAGGAGCCAGGAGCTTCTTCCACGTCTCCCAGGCAGGTGCAGGGGCCCAAGGACTTGGGCCATCTTTTACTGCTTTCCCAGGCAATAGCATAGAGCTGGTTCTGAAGAGGAGCAGCCAGGACTAGAACCAGCACCCCTGTAGTATGCCGGCACCATAGGCAGAGGATCAACCTATCGCACCCCAGCGCCAGCCCCCGAGAGATTTCTTTTTATTTTTTATTTTTTTAATTTATTTGACAGGCAGAGTTAGACAGTGAGAGAGAGACAGAGAGAAAGGTCTTCCTTTCGTTGATTCACCCCCCCCCCCAAATGGCCGCCACAGCTGGTGCTGCGCCGATCCGAAGTCAGGAGCCAGGTGCTTCCTCCTGGTCTCCCATGTGGGCGCAGGGGCCCAAGCACTTGGGCCATCCTCCACTGCCTTCCTGGGCCACAGCAGAGAGCTGGACTGGAAGAGGAGCAACTGGGACTGGAACTCGGCGCCCATATGGGATGCTGGCGCCACAGGTGGAGGATTAGCCAAGTGAGCCAAGGTGCCAGCCCCAAGATTTAATTTCTTAAAGATTTTCACCACTACTGGATTGCAGTTTTTTGGTTTCTCCTGAAATAGATCTGCTTGTAGGCAGGGTGGGGTTTCATTTCAAAAATAGCTTTTTTTTTTGGTTTCTAGAAAACTTTAGGAAGAACTCAGGGTCTGAACAAGAACAGAGTCTACATAATCTTTGGACATTAGTTTCCAAGCCTGGTCCATGTACCAACCAGCAAATACCCTGGGGAGCTTGTTAGAACTGTAGAATCTCAGGTTCTACCCAGACATAATGCATCAAAACATGCATTTTAATAAGATCTCTGGTGATATGCACGCATATTTTAGTTTGAGAAGCACTGATTTAGAAACACAGTCCACTCCAGTTTAGGAATTCGAGGCAATTAGCTCTTGGACACAAACATGACCATTCCTAGACCATATTTACTCTCTAGACTTATCCTGTCATGAATAAACTAAAACTGGCACAGAATAGTCTTAAATATAGGGATAGCTGAGCAAAACCTCCGCAGAAAACATAGCCTAAGGAAATCAGAGTAGGAGGAAGACAATGCAATGATGCCACTGGTCCACTTGATCATTTCTAGGAGGTGTAGAATTGAACAACTCCAAATTAAAGTGAGAACAAGGTAATATAAAATCCTTTCCCAATGTTATCCCTAACATTGGGAACATGGCAACTCACATAGTGACTTTTATTCTCAGGAATGAAACAAAATTAAGAGGAAAAGATAATTCAATGGAGTAACCACACATGCTTCTGATTCCCCTTATTGGGCACATTTTTGACACGGCAGTGGCAGCCCAAATGGGAACAGAAGGATCATTACATATTGTTCATTCGAGAGGGCTCTGAGCAAAGGCTGTCTCTACTGCAGCAGGTCCATGGGCACAGCTTTAGCAACAGCCTTCCCCAGGCACTGGTAGCTTCATAAACAACCAGAGATAATCTCTAGGGGTCAACAATTTCAGTTAGTAATTAAGTGCATTTCAGTTCTGAGACAGCAGGATATCCACATGCAAAAGAATCCAAATATTATCCATACAATTACTGCAGAGCCCAGCAATTCTGCTTCTTGGTAAGGACAAAAAAAAAAAAAAAGAGTCAACACACACACACACCTCCCTACATACATGTTCACAGCAGTATCAATCATAAAAGCCAAAAAGTAAAAACTACCTTGTATTATTTTCCTATTGTTGCTATAATAAATGACCATAAATCTAATGGCCAAAAACAATACAAATGTACCATATAACAGTTCTATAGGTCTCATGCCTTTCTGGAGACAACATCAACAACTCTATTCCCTTGCTTTACCGGCTTCTAGAATCCAACCACGTTCTGTGACTCATGACACCTTTCTCTGTCTTTCTCCAGTAGTGTTACATCTTCTGCTGTTTCCTTCACAGTCAGATCTCCCTTTGACCACGAACCCGAAAGGCTCTCCCAATTTAAGGACATATGTGACTCCAACAGGCTCACAGGGGATCTTTTCATCAAGGCTGTTACCTTAGAGATATCTGTAAAGTCCCTTTTACCATGTAAAGCTAACATATGTATATATCTGAGAATAGGACATGGGCATCTTTGGGTACCATTATTCTACTTACTACAAACTCAATGTCTATCAATTGATTAATGGATAAACAAAGTGTAGTCCAGTCATACAATGGAACAGTATTCTGTGATAAAAAGGGATGAAGAACCAGTACATACTATAATTTGAGTGATTTTTTAAAAACATTATGTTAAGTAAACATGACAATAAGGGAAATGAAATGTCCATAGGTAATTCTATAGAGACAGAAAGTAGATTCATGGTTGCCAGGAGTTACAGGAGATGAGGGTGGTGATGAGTGTTATTTGTTAATGGGTTTGTGTTTGTGAGTGTAAGTGTGAGTTTGTGTGTGTGTGTGTGTGAGAGAGAGAGAGAGAGAGAAAGAGAGAGAGACACTAAAAAACATAGTGGTGGCCGGCGCCACGGCTCAATAGGCTAATCCTCCGTCTGTGGCAACAGCACACTGGGTTCTAGTCCCGGTCGGGGCGCTGGATTCTGTCCCGGTTGCCCCTCTTCCAGGCCAGCTCTCTGCTGTGGCCTGGGTGTGCAGTGGAGGATGGCCCAAGTACTTGGGCCCTGCACCCGCATGGGAGACCTGGAGAAGCACCTGGTTCCTGCCATCGGATCAGCGCATTGCGCTGGCCACAGCGCACCAGCCGTGGTGGCCATTGGAGGGTGAACCAATGGCAAAGGAAGACTGTGGGGAGCAACTCGGACTAGACTGTTACTCGAATTAAGACTTATTCTATGCATCTGCTCTCCCACAATATGGCACTGGGAGAGGAGTAAACAGCTTCTACGCAGCTGCCTCTCGCCAACTTGAGTGATGACCGGCAGGAGCTGATCCTGCTCCTGATTGGAGGAGAGCAGCGTACTCAGCGTGTGGGTAGCAGAGTTGGGATTGGTGGAAGAGGACTATAAAGGAGGAGAGAGACAACATGCACCAGGAACATCTAAGAGGAACATCTGAGCAGCCCCTGAGCAGCCCCTGAGAGAGCCGGCCGGCGGTGTGCCACTCCCCTGCGGAAGTGGGGAAAGTGGCAGGGGGAACCGCCCTTCCACGGAGGTGGAAGGGTCGGTAGCCAACCCAGGAAGAACCAGTAGCAAACCCGGGAAGGGCCGAGCAGACAAAAGAACAGCGCAGGGTCCTGTGTTGTTCCTCCACGAAGAGGGGGAGCGACAGAAGACCTTTCTCTCTGTCTCTCTCTCTCACTGTCCACTCTGCCTGTCAAAAAAAAAAAAAAAAAAAAAAAAAAGAAAAAACCATAGTGGTGAACAGAGTGGTGATATTTGCACAATTCTATGAATATACTAGAAAGCACTAAAATGTACACTCTCAATGGGTGAAATTTGTGGCATGTGAATTATGTATCAATAAAGCTATTCTTTAAAAAAATGGATGAGGATGGGGGACACAGGAATTACTTGTGATGGTTTCATTTAAATTACATCAGTACATATCTAAAATTATTGTTAAAAGAGCCTGAATTATGCAATGTACATAGTATGAAGGAATTGCTGATATTCACAAGAATCATGAAAATGTTTAAATTTTAAAGAACTGATTATTTATTTAAAACAAAAGCCAAAAAATTAACTACAGGCACAGATGGCTAACCAGGGGGAAATTTTATTTAGCTAGTGAAATGGAAGAATGGGAAAAAAGTTTCATTTAATAAAATACTCTCAAACTGGCAGTCTGTCAAATGGGTTAGGAGAGAGGTTTTATCTATTCAACATAAATGTTTTATCATAACACTAAGCCTTAATTAACATTCTAGTACCATCTTCTCTATTACTGCAGTTTCACCAGTGGCTGGTACATTGTTACCAAAGAATACAACTGATTATTAACATGAAATGTGGACAAAGCAAAATTATAGCACCTTAAATTTGAGCATTAGTTGGAAGATATTTGGTCTAAATATAAAGTTTCAATTTTATTCTGAACTAAGAATTCCAAAGAAATTTCTCCCCCATTGCACTCTGAAGTAACCATCGCTTCCATATTTCAAGGCTGCTGGTTCAAGCACCTACACCTCGGAGGCAGAAGGAAACCAGGTGTGCTGAACCTAACATCATGCGAAGATTGAAATCCCACTGTTGTCATGAGAGGGGCTCTGGGAGAATAATGCTGCCACACATCTTTCCTGACTTCCTTCTTCCCCAGGGGTGAGATGTGTCACAGAGGCCCAAGTTGTGTGTCTCTCGCTTGAGCAATAGGCACAAAGTGGGATTCAGCACACTCAGCCATCCAGCAGTTTCAGGAAACTTATTTCCTCAAATGCTTCAACTAACATTCCCAGGATGCAGTCCCTAGTAGGCCATAGTAAGCAGACGGAAGGAGAACGTACCCTGTAAGAAGTATCCTAGCAGAGACATGTCCTGTCTGATTTCCTAATTCCAAACAAAAACATTTTGGATGCAACCGATGAATAAATGAAAATTAAAAATCCAAATTTTGTTATCTTTAGCATTCACTAAATTTCTTTAGAGAATTGTTTATTTTCAGAAAGATTCAACAAGTATTTTTTTTAAATCAAATTGCTCCCAAGTCACTTAGCAGCTGAGATTAAATTCTGCTCCTGCTTGGGATCTAGGAGAGATTTTGCCCATCTACAGTTTTCAAACACCTATGAATACACTTCACACCTGTGACTGCCTCATGCCCTTGATTTTCTTTGTGCAAAACAGTGATTTGGTTAATTAAATAAATGTAAACCTGTTAGCAGGCACAGCAGTGGTGGGGGGAGCACATGTGCAGGCATAAATCAGGGTGATGAAGTGGGAGGCAGGGAGGTTAATTTTTTTATAAGCATGAGAATATTGCAAAACGTTTGTGGAGAAATAGCATTGAAAGATAGATTCTGGTGCAAAGAATTTTCAAAATTCATGCATAAGAGGGGCCTTCTAAAAGGTCATGGAATTGCATGTTATGAAAAAAACTATGTAGTTACTTGCTTAGAGTACTCAAGAGCCTAGACTTTCAAAGTATACTTGCAATAAATGGAGAATAGCTACGAAGATGAGAGGATCTGAGAGGTCAAATTGAAAAATACTGAAACTTATTTATCCCCTAACAACAGATGGATGACAAAATAAGAGAGAAATCTTTTGGAATGTTTAGCTTTCCATATATTTTTTTAAAAGTTTATTTATTTATTGGACAGGTAGAGTTATAGACCGTGAGAGAGAAAGAAAGGTCTTCCTTCTGTTGATTCACTCCCCAAATGGCCGCCACGGCCGGAACTGTGCAGATGCGAAGCCAGGAGCCAGGGTGCTTCTCCTGGTCTCCCATGCGGGTGCAGGGGCCCAAGCACTTGGGCCACCCTCCACTGCCTTCCCAGGCCACAGCAGAGAGCTGGACTGGAAGAGGAGCAACCGGGACTAGAACCGGCACCTATATGGGATGCCGGCACCGCAGGGGGAGGATTAACCTAGTGTGCCATGGTGCCGGCCCCTCCATAGATTTTGACATACTGAAGTTTTGAAGTTTCCTATCTATTTTTGAAACCAAGACCAAACCAATCTTGAAACTTAACAGTGTACTCATGCAAGGTATTCATAAAGAAAAGAAATCAAAACAAGAATTAGGAACTCAATACTGAAAGCACATTTGGAGAGAGATGTGTGAATGTTTTGTGTTTGTATACCAAATAATTTATTTTTATTAGTGGGAGAGGGGGGAAGGATATGCAGGGATCTTAAAATTTTTTTAAAAAATTAGTTTCATTTTATTTGAAAAGCAGAGACATAGACAGATTTGTCTTTGGTTCATTCCACAAATGATTGCAAAGAGCTAAGGCTGGATCGGGCTGAAGCCAGGAACCTGAACACAATCTGGGTCTCTGAAGTGGGTAGCAGAGACCCAGGTACTTGAGCCATTATCTTCTGCCTTCTAGCCTGAACATTAGCAGGAAGCTGGAGTGGGAAGTGGAGCTGGGACTCAAACCTAGTGTCCCAACCAGTGTCCCAATTAGTGTCTTAACCACTATGCCAAAGCCTGCCACAGTATACTGAATTATCTTTTAAGGGATATGTGCTAAATGTGACCATTTTCTAAAATAACAAGACCGTAATTATTTATACCTCATTTTTAATGGCTCTTTCCTGACAGTTTAAAACATATGTTTATTAAAGTCTTCAATTATTTGTACTGTTTGATCAATTCCACACAGCATTCCCACTTCATTTCCAAAATGCTGAGGTGATTTTTCAGGGGTTGTATTATCCTGCCTAGCTGGTTAAAGTTTAACTATCCTCTTTCTAGTTTGATGACAACAAAACATACGCCTCCTGAGTTTTTAGATAGCCTCCTTTTTAGCGAAAATTATTATACATTACTTGAGCTGGAAAAGTTCTGTTAGGCAGCCAGCAAGGCCTCCATGCCAGTGGGGTCGTGTGGCTTCAGTTTTCTCTACTTGTCAACATTCCCAATGCTTCTCTGATGCCACATCCTTCACACTTCCAAGCTACCTCACAGTCTCTCACCTTCCACACCAAGTGTCCCAAGTCGTCTAACCTTTCCTGAATTACGAAGGATTTGCCAAGCAACGCCTGTTCACGTTGGGAGCTTGTCTTTTCCCACAAACTGTAGTGTGTTTCACTGGCTTCTGGGAAACAAGAAAACAAGCGCGGTTCTTGGCTTAGTGCACATCCCATGAAAACCTGAGACAACGAGAAGCAACGATCTAGAAATCTGGCCTGTGGGACCCAGCTGGCTCCACGCAACAGACACAAGGCATCAGCGGCAAGCATTTGATACTTAGTAAATCAGGCTCTGGTATGAGTGACACCTGGTTCAAATACCACCGGCTTTTTAGTAATTGCTACTTAGTAGGAAAGTTGTACAATCTTTATAAACCTCATTTTTCTTATCTGCAAAATGGGAATAACACCACCTTCCTCTCAGGAGTGTGGTGAGGATTCAAAGAAATATTTGCAAAGGACCTAATACAGTATTGTACATGCAAGATCTTAATAAAAGGTGGAAAGTACTGCTGTTGAGAGCCCTTGTAGCAAAGCACATCTGGTGTGGCTCTCAGTTCTTTCCTGAGATGCCTACCTGGCTTGTCAGGTGTATACTCTTCATTAAACTTTGCTACCCTATTTATTGCTACTCTGTCTCACATCTGAAATTATTTTCTTGTGTGACAATAAGGACCCCTGATCCAGCCACCTCTGGTTGCAGTAAGCATGGGCTCTAGGCTAAGTGGGTTTCATTCTAGTTAATGAAGACAAGGAGACACTGGAATCTCCTAACACAATACTTTCAGATCTCAGCCAAATGCTGCTCTGTAGCTACTTAGGTACCTGCTATGACCTCCTCATGATAAACCCAAGCCATCAGGCAAGTTTCCCAAGGAACTGCACTGACGTCTGAGACACCACGATATCAGACCCCAGCTGGCTTCAGGGGTTGGCTCAACAGCCCACCAAAAACGCCAGACCACCCCCCACTAAGCTGGATGGCGGTTACTGAGACACTTAAGTCTACTACCTCTATGGATAGATTAAACTTTCTCTTTCCTTTATCTCCACACACACACACACACACACACACACACACACATATACACCAAAAGCATACTTGGTCTGAGCCATGTAATCTCTGCTCTAACCAGAAATCTATTTGGTGGCCTTTTTTTTTTTTTTTTTGACAGGCAGAGTGGACAGTGAGAGAGAGAGAGGCAGAGAGAAAGGTCTTCCTTTGCCATTGGTTCACCCCCAAATGGCCGCTACGGCCGGCATACCACACTGATCCAAAGCCAGGAGCCAGGTGCTTCTCCTGGTCTCCCATGGGGTGCAGGGCCCAAGCACTTGGGCCATCCTCCACTGCACTCCCGGGCCATAGCAGAGAGCTGGTCTAGAAGAGGGGCAACCGGGACAGAATCCGGCGCCCCAACCGGGACTAGAACCTGGTGTGCCGGTGCCACCAGGTGGAGGAGTAGCCTAGTGAGCCACGGCACCGGCCAATTTGGTGGCCTTCTAACTGTTGAATAAGTGGCTTAGGGGAGAGTGTGATCGCCATGAAGAAATTTATAATTATGTGCTAAGAATTGTCATTTCACAAAAATTTTCCAGTATTTGCAGACACACACACAAAGAAGCACTAGCTTAACTTGATGTCTACAGTATCTTTTCTTTCTTGGTACCAAGAGGTGTCTTAGTAAATCCTCAGTTGTTAAATACGCATATGGTTTTACTATATGAGGGTAGGAAGAAAACTGATTTAAGGTTTAGAACTGACTGGCACTAAAATAACAGAAACTGTGTTAGTCCTTTTTAATACCAGCAATAAGTTTGTCCTTGGTACTCCCCAACAAAGATGCACACTTCACGGGCACAGAGTCCCTAGTCACTCGGGAGTAAACTACAGTCATTTTCTCATAGGAAGGAAATCGCCCCCATCTACCTATTTTAATCTATTTTACTGACTACTGCCCTTCCTACTACATTTTAAAATAAGAACATAGCTCACACTCCAGGTACTTCTTGTCTCAGAGTCAGACCGTGCATCCCACCCTTTCTATCACTGGGCTCCCATGCTCCTCTGTGCGGCTCCCTCCATCCAGCGGACTCCCACACCCCTTCATCCTCAGAACACCCTGGGTCATATGCCAGGACTGGGGAGACTCCTTTCATACCTCAGTTGTTTACCTGGGTCTTTGTATGATCTGATTTCTTCTGTCACAGCCCTCTCCCCAGAGTGAGTCACCCTCCAAGTCTTCTATTAAGTCCTCTATACTTTCTCTTTCTGCCTTCTTCCTTTGACCTCCTCTCCCTCGCTCATTCTTCTCCCGTATGTACCCAGGATGGAACGACAGTGAGGAGTTTCAGTCCTGAAGGGTCTCTCAACATCCACATCAGTTGTCTTAAGATATCTAACCTTCAGAGAGGACAAAATGGATTCTTACAAGGGTTAAGCAGCCACTCCAAAGCCCCCGGTCAATGAGTAGGGAACCAGAAGCAGATGGTACCACCTGGGATTCCTGATCAAACGTGCTTCCAGGGCTGCTGAAGCTCTCATATACCAGAGCTGTCAAGGCCATTATTCTTTCTTTCTTTAAAATGCATCACCAAGGGAATACCTTCCTCTTGCCATGGCAAAGCTATCACCTCTGTAAAGATAATCTCTTCCCCCTTACTATATCATGGTGGTGCAATTCTGCTTGTTTTCGTAATTCTTGAAGGAATGCATCTCTACATTCTCTCAATTCCTAAAAGGACATGGAGATGCTGTCCTTTCCAGCAGCAGACTGGATGCAAAACAAATGCACACTCCTACTTGAGGACTCTGACCCATTCTTGAGTTTACCTCTCTGTGAAGCACTCGCTGCTGATCCCACATAAGCAGACTGGACCTCTGACACAGGAGGAACCTCAGGAGCATTCTATGTCATCACCACCTCCAACGTGTACTTTAGAAAGTACGACAGAGAAGCAGACTCGGGCCATTAACGAATTTCGATGAAAGAATGCTGTTTCCAGTTTAATTGCTTATGACAAGTTTTGAGTCTCTCTGCTTTCAGTATTTTAACTTTAATATGATTTGTATGTCTTAGTATTCTTTGTTTCTGCCTTCTCTTTTTCATATGAAGTATTTTTGACATTTAAAATGTATATAGAATAACAAACATTTAAGTATTTGTTTAGTACAAATAAGTATTTGTTCAATATAAATAACCCATAGCAACTATCACTGATACCTTTATGTGTCCATTTGCGAGGTATCTTTGCTCCTAGCAAGGCAATCAAAAATCTGAATTATATGTTAATAATATCCATACATTTCACTTTCCTACATATGGGATCCTGTAAAACATAAAAACTTCTTATAGTTGAGAACTTTTTTTAAAAAAAGATTCATTTTATTTGTTTGAAACACAGATGACAAAGAGAGAGAGAGAGGGAGAAAGAGAGAGAGCGATCCTCCATTGGGTGGTTCATTCTCCAAATGGCCATAGTGGTCAGGGCAAGAGGCTGGCACTCCACCCTCAGTCACTGTCCACTGCTTTCACAGGTGCATTGGCTGGAGCTGGGTTGGACACAACGCAGCTGGGACGTGGGCCTATGCATCGATTTGTGACTCCGGAGTCACAAATAGCAGCTTCATCTGCTGTGTCAGAGCACTGGACCTGCTTGTAAACTTTATATAAATCGTAGCACGGGAAATACAACCTTTTGCAATTAGCTATTCTTGCTTAAAATTATGTTTGTAGCATTTCCTCATGTTGATTAACATAGCTTTAGTTTTTATTGCTTTATAGTATTCCATTATGTTAAAAAATATTACAGATTTTGGGGTGGGCATATTGGCATGGCAGTAAGTTGCTTAGAATGCCTGTATCCCATATTGAAGTGCTTGAGTTTGAACCTTGGCTCCACGTCAACCCTAGCTTCCTGTTAATACACACCCTGAGTGGCAATAAGTGATGGCTCAAGTACTTGGGTCCCTGTCACCCACACTAGAGACCTAGATTGAGTTCTGAGCTCCTGGCTTCAGCCTGGCCCAGTTCTGGCTATTGTAGGCATTTGAGGAGTTAATCAGCAGACAGAAGATATCTCTTGCCTCTCTCCCTCCCTCTCTTTCATTCAAATAAATATAACAAACATTTAAAAAAAAAGTATAATTTTTTCCATCTGTTTCCCTCTTTAGAGAGAGTTACATGCAATTTTATAAACAACATTGTCTTGGATATTTTTTATGAACATGCCAGTTTCCTTTTGAACATGCCAGTCTCTGTAGGGCGGAAGTAGTAGCCAAGCCTTATGATTCTCCAAAGCACATTGCAAACAGATGAACACAGAGATCTTACTGAGGATCAGAACATGTCCTACCACTACTAGCTTAAATAAACATGACTCCTCCTATTTAAGGTACAAGCAATTACAGAGGTTATATCAGTTTGCATCCCATTTACGATGTATTACAGCTCATGTTGCTCTATACGTTCAATGTTTGTATTATCAAAGTCCACCATTTTCCAATCTGATGTGTGAAGACGTATCTCATTTAATTTGCATCTTACTGATTGCTAGTGAGGCTGAACATCTTTCATGTTTATTGGCTGTCTGGATTTCCTCTTCTTTGAGCTCCTTGATCTAACTTCTCATCATTTTCTACTGGGTGGTTCTTACTGTTCTGCAGAAATTCTTATGGTCTGTTCCTTTGTCTGTTACATAAAGTTACAAGTATCTCTTCCTGGTATGTGAGTTTTCCCATTTTGTTTACGGCATTTTAGTGTACAGAAGTTTTTCATGTCAATGTGATCAAATGAACAATATTTTCTTCAATGATTTGTTCTTTCCACAGTTGTTCAAGAAACCCTTCTTCAATCTTAGAAAATAAGAACAGAATTCTGTTTTCTGCCTGAAGCCTAAAGCTTTGCCTTTTTAAACATTTAGATCTTTAATTCCCTTAACTGATTATAGTATATGGTATGAGCTACTTCTCATGATGAACAGTTGAATGTCACGGATCCATTTATTGAACAGTCCATCCATCCTTGTCCCATTGACCTGGAATGTCACCTGTCAAACATCATGTTTCCAAATAACCATGGGCCATTGATTTATTGTCTCTGTGCTTTGTTGATTAACAGTTTGTATTTCTGTGAACATGGCCTGGAAAAGCTCTTCTAGCTCTAGGATAAAGAGAGACCTAAGCCTGTCCTGATGATGGAGACCTAGGATGGGCACACTCACAATGAGCGAAGCGACTCTTGTCTAACCTGGCACAGAATTACAAGTCACTACACAGACCTTTCAGTTTACTCAGAAATAGATAAAATCTTAATGCCAAGGAGTGGCCAGGAAAAAAAACAAGGTAGCAATAGTCATTACCCACTTTTAGTTTATTTATTAGGAACTGTTTTGTCCTTGTTTGGGGTCTACATTCTCACTAAGCCATCTCCTGACCTCTTCCTTTGAAAGAATTTAACAAGAAAAACATATGTTCACCTCTTACTATACAGGTTGAATATCCCTTATCTGAAAATCCAAATCCCAAAATGCTCCACACTTTGAAATTTTTAAGTGCCAAAACGATGCCACCTGTGAAAGTTCTATACCAGGAAACTTCATTTCATGTACAAATTAAAAATATTGTATGAAATTACCTGCAGGTGCCGGCACCGCGACTCACTAGGCTAATCTTCTGCCTTGCGGCGCTGGCACACCGGGTTCTAGTCCCGGTCGGGGCACTGGATTCTGTCCCGGTTGCCCCTCTTCCAGGCCAGCTCTCTGCTGTGGCCAGGGAGTACAGTGGAGGATGGCCCAAGTGCTTGGGCCCTGCACCCCATGGGAGACCAGGAGAAGCACCTGGCTCTTGCCATCGGATCAGCGCGGTGCGCCGGCTGCAGCGGCCATCGGAGGGTGAACCAATGGCAAAGGAAGACCTTTCTCTCTCTCTCTCTCACTGTCCACTCTGCCTGTCAAAAATAAATAAATAAATAAAAAAGAAATTACCTGCAGGCTATTGCTTAAAGTATCCATGAAACATAAATGAATTTCATTTATAGGTATCTCATTATGAACCCCTATGAAAATATTCCAAAATCCAAAAAAATTCTAAAATAAAAATCTGGCCCCATGTATCTTGGGTAAGGGAAACCAAACTTGAATTTATCATTGTGCTGATGCTAGGGTATGCTAAGATGACTAAGTCCCCATCCCTGGGTCCTTGGGGCACTCCAAGGGCAGACACGCACCGGGTTATGTCTGAATCTAACATGTCAGATTATGACAAGGGACAAGCTACAGGCACACAGTTACAGAATACCCAATTCTCAAAGGGAAGTTCAGGAAATTACTACTAGGAAGTGATATCTGCTGAAGTCCTTTGTTTCTTACAAATTTCTCTAGAAAAGTTATGGCTAAGAATTAGCTACCAAAAAAAGTAAAGAGCCCACTATACTAAGATACTCCTCTGCTTCTTGGGCTAGCAGGTTTCAGTTCAGTCCACACCCAGGGTTCTGTATTCGATTTGATAAACGACTTATGTTTAAAAAGGGACTCCCTCTTCAAAACATGTGACCCGGCAGGACTTCGCAGTGAGACTTCATCTCTAAGATGAACTCACAGCAGAACTTCATTAAATGTGGATGCCTCTAAACATACTTTCATTTACTTTCTCTCGCTCTCTCCTTTTTTATTAGGCAGAGTTAGACAGTGAGAGAGAGATAGAAAGGTCTTCCTTCCATTGGTTCACTCCCCAAATGGCCGCCATGCTGCACTGATCCAAAGCCAGGAGCCAGGTGCTTCCTCCTGGTCTCCCATGTGGGTGCAGGGGCCCAAGCACTTGGGCTATCCTCCACTGCCTTCCTGGGTCACAGTAGAGAGCTGGACTGGAAGAGAAGCAACTGGGACTAGAACCCAGTGCCCATATGGGATGCCGGCACCACAGGTGGAGGATTAACCACATGAGCCACGGTGCCGGCCCCCATTTACTTACTCTCAAAATGTGACTTAGATATCATTCTCTTAAAAGTACTTCTATTACTTGCTCCAGGATGCACCTAGACCAAGATGGCCTTTGCCCAAGTTTCAGATTCACACAAAGCACACTGCAAGTAGCTTAACACAAAGACCCCAGGCACCAAGGATTAGAACATTCCCTACTATTCCCAGTGAAATGAGATCAGACTAATTCCTATAGGGCAAAGTGACTATGGAGACAAAACAATTCAAGTAACAAGGGCCAGAAAACATTGTGGGATTATGTAGCAGAAACCCAGGTAGTTGCCTCCAAAAATGTGAAACTAAAATCACGGTGTGGGAAAGGAAAGCTGTCCTTTTTAGCCAATCAGTCCTGTCCCCAAAGAGGTATCAAGAAGAAGGTCTTTGGCATTTCTCCAGGCAGGCACTACACAATCCCACAGGATTTTTGAGCCATCTCTAGGGAACCAGCAATTCAAATCCACTTTTAAAGATATGGAGAAGAGCACAGATGAGGACTAATCAAAACAGTAGTAACTGCATAATTAATTGTGGAAAATCCTGAAGAAGCTTGCATAACAAGTTTTTAAAGTATTTTCTAATCTGCAAACATTCTACAGAAATAGCTTTTATAATCTCCCTACCTCTCCTACATTAAAACAGGAAGGGAGAAGAATGTAACTAAAACCAATGTTCTGAGTTGATCGGAAATTAGCTCACACACAAAGGAAAAGAGCATTTCACTTTGGCGTCTCCCTGAAGTTCACTCAATATATTACCTAGGAAACTGGGAAAGGGCAGGTGCTTGCGAGATAGGACAGTGCTGTTAAAGTGGACATGTGCCTGCAGTTAGGATTCAGACAGCTCCCCAAATATATACTTTGCTGGCTGCCCCGTTTTATTTAATTTTTGGCAAAGGATTTTTTTATGCTTGCTTCTTTCTTTACTTCCCTTCTTTGTATAATAAACAAGCATTTATTTGATTTCCAATGAATCTAGTAATATCCTAGTGGAAAATTGGGGATGGGGTGGAATCTTGCTAAAGAGAGCAGAACACTACAGGAATTGCAAGCAGGCAGTCAAAACTGGGACAAGAAGTGTGGGACTAACAGGGGACATTAAACACACTTTCTAAAACTGCTTCTCTTCGATGTCCTTGGGCTCCCGACACTGATCTGACCAGGCATATGGACGCTTTCTACCACATAGCAATGGTACGCGTTTAGTCTGCCTCAGAGCCTTGTATTTGGAATATGTAACAACTTCAGCCAAGTAAGTCAAAGAATTGGATTTCACATAGTTTACTCCCAGTGAACAATGAGAAAAACATGGGGGCTGAGGAAGTCTATTAGTTAGTACACTGCTGTCCTCATTTTGTGCTTTCTAGGAAGATTTGTATCCACAGCTAAAGATCGTATCTATACACAAGTAAATTATCAAGTACAATCTTTAAAAATTTATTTCCAACATAGAAACAATCAAGATTGTGCAACACAATGGTTAAGAACAATTCTGATGATAGGCCACTTGGTTCACATCCCAGTTCTGTAGTTAACTGATGATGTAAATACTGGCAAATGACTTAACCTAGGCCTGGTTCTTCATTTGTAAAAGGAGGGTAATACCACTGTTACAGGAGTGTTGCGAGTACCACATGTTAATATGTATGACACACTTAGAACAGGACCTGGAGAAACGTGAGTACTGTGTAAATTTTAGCTTTTCAGATATATATTCTAAATCAAGAGACTGAAACACAGAGATAGACAAACATGTGACAGAGAAAGTTTCCACTCACTAATTCATGCCCCAGTTACCAAGAATGGCCAGGTCTGGGCCAAGTCAAAGCCTGGTGCCAGGAACTCAATCCAGGTCTTCTGAGTGGATAGCAGGGACTCAAACCTTTGAGTCATCATCTGCTGCCTCCCAGGGTGAATCACTCCATTATTTTAAAATCAGGGTGGTAACCTTGGCTAGTGGCATATAGAAACTTTGTGTTTTTAAAACATATGGGTGGGAATTTGGCCTCAGAGTTAAGGTGCCTATATCCCACAATGGAGTGAGTACCTGCGTTCAGTTTCTTGCTCTGGCTCCAACTTCCTGCTGATGCAGAAGCAGAAATCCAAACTTTTAAGTAGATTAAAGTAAGTAGAGTCTTATAAGTGGAATAGGTCTAGAGGAACCATCATGGATGGTTTTCTAGTGTTCTTCTCACACTATGAGTATGATACTCAGGCACTGCAGGTAGAATTAGGTCCTTCACTCCACTATTGAAGAATACTTCTGAGTACAGGGCTAATTGTTTTGAGTAATGGAGGCTTCTCTGTGGTTTCCGCACTGGCCCCATGCCCTGGTCCACCCTGCAGAGGGTCCTTCCGTACCCACCCTCCTGGCTGAATAATCCGCCTTCCCTCAAATGTTAATCTTTGGTTCTCAGCGAACAAGGTTGCTTCCTCCTCAGCCTCTGGGCTGTGTTGACATCTTTCAAAAACAGAGTCAAGTGGAACAAGCAGCAATATTTCTTCATGTTATCTATAACTGCCAAAGGCAGAGAATACTTACGTGTAAAATCCTTAAAAAAGAAAAAGAAAGAAAGAAAAGAAACCCTAGGAGGGATACACCCAAATCTTTATTTGCTGAGAAAGTTTTGATAACAATCATCCTTTCAAATAACCTTTTCTCTAAAGGCATCTTCAAAGAAAAGTTTGTTTATTTTCTAAATCACTCTGACAATGTCCTTCCTCCCTGGTTTTGTGCTGTGACAGACTCATAAACTCTCTACGTCCTTTATCCAAGGGATGGATTGCTGTAGCCTTCCTTCGGGTGACATTAGCAGAAATGTCAACTAGATATGTTTGGGGCTTATTTTTCTTCATTATACTTTTCCCCTCTCATCAGTGAGTTATGTTAACATTTAAAGTGGAATATTCCCAAACCTTTTATATTTGCAACTTTAATAAAAAGTATCCTTTTTTCCCCTTTCAGTTCTAGAGAACATTTAATGTCAAGGATTTAATTCGCATTAATCTTCGTTTACTGCCAGACAGCCGTGAATTATTCTCCAGTGTTGTTGGACCTGTGCACATGCAGACAACTGAGCAGGGAGAAAGGTGGGGATGCAGTAGGAGACTGAAACCCCGAGACACCCTGCCTACAGAGATACAGTCCTCCGGAGTGCGGACTCAGCAAGCCCTTCTGCCCTGATCTGACAGCACCCTACTGCCATCCTCTTCTCACTTCCCGTGGGAAGCCAGGCTTACACCCGTGCATGCATCATTAACAACCAGAACTTCAAAACCGTGCACAATTACACACGAGAACAGGAGAGCTCAGCCGCCAGCACTAACGCGGTCAGGACTACAAAGTAGGAGAGGCTTTTGGAATATCGAAAGCTTCCAGTTTACCACTCGTCAATGTTTCTCAACAACCAATCATCCTGAGAGTTTGCTCCTTTTTGCTGTTTTCTCTATCAGGTTTTGTTTTCACTCATGTCACAGCCATACGCCAAGTTGTTCCCTTACCATTTTAATAGTGTCTCTAGTTCACAAACCCATTATTTCTTCTATTAAAAACCTCACACTGAGAAAACAACTTAGAACTGGATAACCTACTCAGCTTCTGATATCACTTTCCCACTCTTTAGCAGTTGCATGATACTCATAAACCTAAATATGGAAGCAAGAAACACATAGCTGAAATAATTCAGTATCTCAGTGATGAAAGCAAAAACATGCAATCACCAGCCCACAGCCTCCGTGTCAGCCGTGCAGCTGTCATATCTGATTGTTGTTTATTTTTGATTTATTCCTTCCAAAGGTGCTTGAGACCACACACTCCCAGAATGTCAACATTTCTAGTGTTCTGGCACATGAGTATTGAGAAGAAAAGACAAGGGTTGTTGTTAAGTGGTTAAGAGACCCACTTTCTATTTCACAGTACCTCAGTTTGGGTTCTGGATCTACTATCTGATCTCTGTCTCATCTCCCTTTGTTGCTCTGCCTTTCAAATAAAATGGAAATAAATAAATGAAAGTTAAAAAAAAAAAAAACGCATTGTTTGGGACACTCACATCCCATCCAGGAGTCCTGGGTACAAATCCCAGCTCCATTCCTGACTGCAGCTTCCTGTTAATGAGCTCCACAAGACGCAGCAGGTGATGACCTGAGCAATGTGGTCCCTGCCACCCATGTGGGAGACCTGGACTGAGCGCCCCGCTACTGACTTTGGTCTGGACTAGTCCCAGGCAGTTACAGGCATTTGAGGATTGGACTGGTGGATGAGAGATCTCTCTCTTTGCCTTGCAAATAAAAAACCCAAAATTTTAAAAAGAACTGAAGATAGTTTTAAAATTCTTTAAACTCAGTAAATGGGCTGGCACTGTAGCATAACAGGTAAAGCTGCTGCCTGTGATACTGGCATCCCATACGGGTGCAGGCTTGTATCTTGGCTGCTCCACTTCCAATGCAGCTCCCTGCTAATAGCCTGAGAAAAGCAGTTGAAGATGGCCCAAGTGTTTGGGGCCCCTGCCAAGCATATGTGAGGCCCAGACAAAGATTCTGGCTTCAGCCTGGCCCAGCCCTGGCCATTACAGCCATCTGGGGGAGTGAATCAGCAGATGGAAGATTTTTTTCTCTCTTTCTATAACTCTTCTACATAAATAAATAAATAAATCTTTTTTTTTTTTTAAATAAACTCACTGAAAAACAAAAGTACTCTGAGTATCCATCAAAGTAGTTCCTTTAGGTTGGAAACTTCCATAAAAACCCAACACAGGCACTAGATTATAAAAGAAAAAATACAAAATGACACCACAAAGGCAACTGATGACAGAAGGTATCAGATAAAATTCAGCAGAACCACCAAGGGAAACGCAACCTTTAGACTGTCAAGCCTAACAGCCAGCCAAATCAAAAAATACACTTAGAGATAGTGTAAAGGCCTCTAAAAACTCTACTCTTCACAATTTGTTCTTCAACCATTCCCAAGAACAGACTGGGTACCGCAATAAAATCTGTAACTTTGTAGAAAAGTAGTCTCTTAGGAAAGTCACAGGCATGTCAGATAAAACTCTTCAAAGCTCGAGGCGTTCTGAGAAACCTTTCAATCTTTCAGTTCCAGGGACACATAGCGTCACCACAGCCAGCATTTCCCATCGCGTCCCACACGTCTACCCAGAGCTGACGCTGTCTGGCCCCTAAATCACTTTAAGGTATGAAACACGCAACAAAGGGCCGGATTCGGAATGTCTCCATACACTTACGGCAATATATAATCCAAACCACTTCCCTTCTGATACAGCAAACTATTTTGTCTTTACTACCGACTGTAGAGATTTAAAGTAGTAGTCTGCAGTTCTAAAAAGCATTTGTGCCCACGTTAGCAGTTTTGGGAAGTTTTATTGTTGAACTTCCAAGGAAGCTAATAAACATTTGTCTGGTTTCCCATTTAGATTTTCAGTACTGGACGAATACACAGCACAAGCAGAATTTCATCAAATTAGATATTTATATCGGCAACAAAATTTTATAGACTGTGCCAACTCTACAAGGCCTAAGTGGAGAAATAACGTTCTTCCAAGGCTGAGCAAGTGACCTCTGCTTCACCCACACATAGCTCAGTGAACTGGAAGGATCACTCTCAGCAAAGTATGTTCCACTCAAATTCCTTCTCTCTCCTCCCTCTTGACCCCAGCCGTCAGAAAAAGAGTAGCCTGGAGGCCAGCACTATGGCGTAGTAGGCTAAGCCTCCGCCTGCAGCTCCAGCATCTCATACAGGCACTGGTTCAAGTCCCGGCTGCTACTCTTCCAATCCAGCTCTCTGTTTATGGCCTAGGAGAGCAGTGGAGGATAGCCCAAGTGCTTGGGCCCCTGCACCTGCATGGGAGACCCAGAAGAGGCTCCTGGTTCCTGGCTCCTGGCTCCTGGCTTCAGATTGGCCCAGCTCCGGCCATTGTGGCCATTGCAGCCACTTGGGGAGTGAAGGAGCAGATAGAAGAACTTTGTCTCTGTCTCTCCCTCTCTCTGTCTATAACTCTATTTCTGAAATAAATTAACTAATAAAATTGTTTAAAGAAAAAAGAGCAGCCTGGAAGACAAGGTAGGAGTGCCATGTATCACTGACCCCTTGAGAATCTCAAAAATATGGAGCCACCTAATTACAAAGCAGCACTTCATCCTATACGAGGAAGAACACGGCTGTGTGCTTCAGATGCCAACACTGAAACTTTTATAGGCGTTTTAACTGACAAATATTCCGCAGGCCATAGGTACAGAAAATCTTTCTTCTCGCCAGATTTCTTCAAGACTCATTCTATTTCTGTTAGCATGGAACGAATCTGCTTTTGGAAGTGAAATGCACTATAAGCAGTGGCCCCCTCCTCAGACAGGAGATGACAGCATTCGGGTGGAGCTGGCGGACACACGGAGCTCACAACAGCCCAGGCAGGCTGAGGCTGGTCATATTGCAACCCATCTATGTTTTCCTCCAGCTGCGGACATTATTTTAATGTGTTTTTACCAACTGAACTTCTTAGTATTTGGAGAAATAAACTACATCTTTTCTGCTAAGTCTTTGTATACTTTTGTGACTGTGGCATTGTGCTACTTATAACACAGATTTTATGAACAAAACTTCTACCTGCATTTACTATTCTGGAAGGAAACTGTTTCATGATGACTTGTTAGGGGTAAAATGCTCTGTGTCTCATTCTCTGTGAATATTATTCTGGTGATCCTATTCAGGCAGACCGTCATCACAATGAACTGAGAACAACAAAGAGAAATCTTGCAATTTCTACTGGGACACTGAGCTTTTCCTAAAATTACAACTGCATAAAATAATGTGGACAAGGGCTGAAGTGTGTGTTTGGGCAATAGCACTAGAGATTGATTCTTTGTCAGAAAATTTAAAAATGGTTAGGGGGCGGGCATTTTGCCTAGTGGCTAAGACGCACGTATTCCATATTTGTGTGCCTGTGTTCAAGTCCTGGCTCATGATTCATTTCCTGCTAATGAGAACCTCCCTGCCGCCCACGCGGGAGACCTGGACCGAGTCCCCAGTGCTCGGCTTCAGCCCTGACCAACCTCAGCTGTTATGGACGTTTGGGGCATAAACCAGCAGCTGGAGAGAGAGCTTTCTGTGTTTCTCTGTGTCTCTGTCTCTATGCTCAGACTCTCAGCCCTCAAAATAAATAATAGTTTAAAATTATTTTCAAAACATTTATTATACTATTTCTTCATTAAAGAGAATTGAAAGAATTACCTAGATGTGTAAAAATTAATACTTTTGAGTTTAAGCATATTTTGCACCCATGACAAGCTACTGTTCAACTGTCCTGAGAAGAAAAAGTTCAACAATATGAGCATTACTCATTTTCTTCCTTATTCTCTGAACTTTCACAAGACTTTCCCTGGTAGAATTAGCATTTTTCTTTTTTGAAAAGAAAAACCATGTTAAAAGCTCATTCATTCATCTTTCATCATGCTTCCGGTACGAGAGTAGTGCTGGACAGGAACAAATGAAGTATGATACAAGTTCTTTTGAGCTTGTATTATGGTGAAGACAGGGGGGAATGCGCAAGATAATGCCAAGTAGTGATAAGCACAATTAGGTCCAAGATCCAACGCACCTTTTCCAAAGCTGGACAATATGAGCAGGGACAAAGGTTGTGGAGGGAGTTTCACAGATGGGGTGGTCACAGCAGGTATGATCCAGGAAGCAGCAGTGATAGCCAGATAGCCAGAGGTCAGCCATACAGAGAATCAGGGCAGGGCAAGGAGGATATAAGAGGGAAACCGAAGATGAGAAGACAGAGAAGTAAACACAAGAGCTTCCAAGGAAATCTGAGAAACATACAGAGGTCCAGTGTGTCTGGAATAGCCAGGAAAGGGCTGGGGAACAAGAGAGAGGCTAGGAGAGACCACTAAAGGGGAAGCACTAGGTGGGTTAGAAACTTTTAATTTACAGCACTGATCTGGATGTATTCTACACATAAGGTTTGGATTAACACTATTTGGATTTATTCCTAGGGCCATTTGATTGTCATCAATGAAAAGTAAAACCTAAATGATTTCAGGATTCTTTACCCTGCTGTGTATGAAATGGGTCACAGAGATAGGGGATAAAAATGGAAGAGGAGAGTCAGGTGCCTACACCAGGAGGTTCAGAAGAGAGGATGGTGGCTTGGAACCGCAGGGTAGCAGAGAAATGTACAGTAGAGGTCAAGTCAGGGATATTCTAAAGGTAGAATCAACAGCTCTTACTGGTTGAATCCAAATGGGAAAAATAAAGGAAATGGAAGAATCAAGGATGGCCCCAATATTTCTGGCTTGAACAGTCTGGTGAATGACCTACTGCCATTTGAGATCCAAGAACTGCTGTGAACAAGGAGTTTGGCAAACAAAGAACAAATCAGTAGCTTTGTTTGGGTTACGTGCGGGAACCCTATTAGACATTTAACTGGAGATGGTGAGTAGCAGCTGCATATGAAGATTTGCTATTTTATTTCAGAGGTGCAGACACACACACACACACACACACACAGAGAGAGAGAGAGAGAGAGAGAGAGAGAGAGAATGAATTAATGAATAAATGGATGAATTTCCATTTGTTGGTTCACTCCTCAAATGCTCACAGTGCCAAGGCCAGACCAGGAGCCAGGAGTCCAGTCCAGGTCTGCACATGGGTGGCAGGAACCCAATTCCTGGAGCCATCACTGTTTCCTAGGGTCTGCATTAGCAGGAATCTGGATCCAGGAGTCAGAGCTGGGGTGAAACCCACACACTCCATTGTGGGAAGCTGCATCGTAACTGCTACCCTAAATGCCTGCTCCTGGGTATAAAGATTTGAAGCAGCGAAAGGGGTCAGAGGTAAAGATATAAATATAAATTTGGGAGTAGCTGTCTTATAGATGACATTAAAGGCCACATCACTGGCAACCGGCTAAGGAGCACATATAGACAGCAGTAGACGGCTGAGGAGCTGAGACATAGAGATCAGAGTAAGACATGGCAAAGGAGACAGAAGGCAGAGTGACTACAAAAACCATGTAGCTTCTGCATCTGCTGAGGGGCTAACCCTTTCCCAAAAGCTTGATTATTTTTAGTATTTTATTATTATGTTTTATTTATTTCTACAGTTTATACAAATCATTCTTGAGAATTAGGACTACTTTGTCTATTTAAGACCAAAGGTTATCAAATTTTAATCACACTGTGTTACCTAAGGGACCAGAGAATTAATAACCATTATACTCCTAGATGAAGCAAAGACAAAATATTGAAATAATAGTAAATATAGATGGCAAAAACACAAAAATGTAACAATGAAAGGGAAGAAAATAGCAATAGAGAACAAAGATAATCCCATAAAAGATGACTGATGTCTAAAGGTAAGAACCCAATGAAGGAAGAATAAAATATTAACATATGTGACAGAGGAAATGTTCCCTGAGGTGAAACATTAAACTTGTAGATTTTATAGAGTATATAACTTAATATAAAGAACATCCTGATTAATATGATAAATATTAAATGTAAAGAGAATTTTTCTAACATTCAGCTGAACAAAAGTGATTCAGAAAAAGAAAATCAGATTGACTTCACATTGTTCCTAAGCAATATTCAGAGACAGAAGTCAACAAAACAGCTATAAAATTATCAGAGACAGAAAGTAAGAGCTAAGAGTACTATACACAGTTGTTCTTATTCAAGTATAAACACCAATAGGCAGTATTAGTATAAACACTGATAGTCTCAAACATGAAAGGACACGAATCCTCACACTTCTTGAAAAGGATATTAGATATTCCAGCATAAAAGCCATCCTATCTAGAGAATAATAAACAATGATCAAATGGTGACTTTTCACAGGAATACAAGGATGGTCTAATATATACAAATCAATAAATATGATAGATCATATCACAAGAATGAAAAGAAAAACAAAATGATCATTTTAAGCACATGCAGACAAAAATTCTCAAAAAACTGGGTAGAGAAGGAACGAACCTCAATATAATAAAAGATTAAATATAGGAGTTGGCGCAGTGGTGTAGCAAGTAAAGCCACAGCCCACAGCGTCAGAATCCCATATGGGCACTGGTTCAAGTCTTGGCTGCTCCATTTCCGATCCAGCTTTCTGCTATGGCCTGGGAAAGCAGTAAAAGATGGCCCAAGTCCTTGGGCCCCTGCACCCACATGGGAGACCCAGAAGAAGCTCCTGGCTCCTGGCTTCAGATTGGTGCAGCTCCAGCTGTTGTGGCCATCTGGGGAGTGACCCAGCAGATGGAAGACCTCTCTCTGCCTCTGCCTTGCTGTAACTCTGCCTTTCAAATAAATAAATAAATCTTTTAAATAAAGACTATATCTGACAGTCTCACATTCAACATCAGACTAAAGAGAGAAAAGCTGAAAGTGTTTCCTTCATCTAGAGCAAGGCAAGGATGCCCATTTCACTGCTTTTATTCAACAGAATACTGGAAATATTATCCAGAGCAAATAGACAAGAGAAAGAAATGAGAGGCATACATATTCTAAAGGAGAAGGTCAAATTATCCTGTTTGCCAACAACATCGTTCCGTGTAGAGAAAAACCTAGAGATTCCATCATAAGACATTTGTTATATTTGATAAGTGAACTTAGTGAAACAAGTAGGACAGAAAGTCAACATGCAAAAATCAGTAGGATTTTAATATACCAGTAATGAACTTGCTAAGAATTCAGTAAGGTAATCCTATCTGCAGAAGTTACCAAAACAAAGTACCTCAGAATAAATTTAATGAAGAAAGTAAAAGACCTTGGGGCTGGTGTCATGCTCACTTGGCTAATCCTCTGCCTACGGCACTGGCATCCCATATGGGCGCTGGGTTCTAGTCCCGGTTGCTCCTCTTCCAGTCCAGCTCTCTGCTGTGGCCCAGGAAGGCAGTGGAGGATGGCCCAAGTGCTTGGGCCCTGCACTGCATGGGAGACCAGGAGGAAGCACCTGGCCCCTGGCTTTGGATTGGCGCAATGCCAGCCATGGCGGCCATTTGGGGAGTGAACCAATGGAAGGAAGACCTTTCTCTCTCTCTCTCTGTCTATAACTCTACCTGTCAAATAAATTAAAAAAAAAAAAAAGAAAGTAAAAGACCTCTATGACAAAAAGTATAAAACATGGCTGAAAGAAATAGAAGACACAAAAAGTGAAAAAAATTCCCATGTTCATGGAGAAGAATTCATATTGTTAAAATGTCTTCACTACCCAAAGTGATTTACAGATTCAATGTGATCCCCATCAAAATACAAACAGTAGTCTTCATAGAGATAAAAAAAAAAAAACCTAAAACTTATACAGAAGTACAAAAGACCACAAACAGCCAGAGCAATTTTGAGCAAAAAGAACAAAGCTGGGGCATCACAATACTTAATTTGAAAATATACTACAGAGGTACAGTAACTAAGAGAGTCTAGTATTTGCATAAAAAGCCACACACAGATCAATGGAACTGAATAAGGAACCCAGAAATAAACCCACACATGCGCAGACAATTGATACTTGATAAAAGAGAGAGAGAGAGAGAGAGAGAGAGAGAGAGAGAGAGAAAGGACATCTCTTCAATAAATGATGCTGGGGAAACTAAATATCCATATGCAAAAGAATGAAACTAAACCTCTTCCATGGGCCATCTGCCACCATATATAAAAATCAACTCAAAGACTTAAATATAGACCTGAAATTATGAAACTGCTAGAAGAAAACACAGGGAAGCACTCCAAGACATCAGTATGAGAAATGATATTTTTTGGGAAAGAATCCAAAAGTACAGACAACAGAATCAAAAATGGACAAATGGGATTATACAAACTAAGAAGCTCTGCACAGCAAAGGAAACAACAGAGTGAACAAACAACCTACAGGAGGAGAGAAAATACTTACGAAACACCCATCAGTAAGGGATTACTTCCTAGAATATATAGGGAACTTGAAAAACTCAACAGCAATAAATCAAATCAGCCAGTTTAAGGCCGAGCAAGTGATCTCTCAAAAGAGCTCCAAATGGCCAACAAGCAAGCACACGTGAAAAAATGAAAATGAAAACCACAATGAGAAATCATCTCCCCCAGTCGGAATGCTGGCAAGCATGTAGAGAAAAGGGAAATCTGACAGTTAGTATGGAAGTAAGTTAGTGCACCCTTTTTGGATGCAATAAGTTCCTCAAAAAAAAAAGGGGGTGGGGTGGGGTAGGCATTGTGCTGCTGCAGGTAAAGCCACTGCCTGCAGTGCCAGCATCCCATATGGGTGCCACTCGTGTCCCAGTTGCTTCACTTCTGATCCAGCTCCCTGCTCATGGCTTGGGAAAAGCAGCAGAAGATGCCCATGTGCTTCGGCCCCTGTACCTATGCCGGAGACCCAGATAAAGCTCCTGGCTCCTAGGTTTGGCCTGGCCCAGCTTTAGCTGTTGCAGCCATCTGGGAAGTGAACCAGCAGATGGAAGATTCTCTGTCTCTCCCTCTCTCTCTGTAACTATGACTTTCAAAATAAGTAAAATCATTTTAAAAAATAGATCTAAGTTAAGACTGAGCTATCCCACTACTGGTTATATATATTCCCACAATTATGGCAGCACTATTCACAAGATCGAAGAAGTGTCCATCACCAGATGAATGGATCAAGAAAATGTGCTTCATATACATAATGGGATATTATTCAACCATAAAGAATGAAATCCTGTCATTTGTGAAACACAGGATGGAACTGGAAGACATCCTTTTAAATGAAATCAGACAGGTACGGAAAGACAAATGCTTCATGTTTTCTCTCCTGTGTGACGCTAAAAAAGTTGATCTCAAAGTAGAATAATAATTACAAGCATCTGGAAGGTAGTGGGGATAGATGGAGGTTGGATAACAGGGCCCAAAACACAGTTACAAGGAACAAGTTCTAGTGTTTTATGGCAGGGGACAGTGACTATAGTTTACAATAACTCATTATATATTTAAGAAAACCTGGAAGAGAGGTGTTCAAAGACTCCAAAATCATAAAGATAAAGGAGCTAGAGCATCCAGAATATGGAGAAGTAACTCAGCTACAGAGTGATCAGTGCAGTACGTCAGTTCCTAGTACAGACTGGCCGGGCTACACTAAGAATGCTTATCTGAGGGTTCCTGGGTATTAAGTGCTTGCACTGCATGGAAACTTAAGGAGGATTTCCTTACAGTGAGCAGACCTACCCGTCGGTTCCTTGTCCCAAGCTGAAAAATCTCACGGCAAGTATAATGTAACCATTAGGGGTGTGTTTTTAACTTGGACTAGTATAACTCCTTTATGCAATAAATTGAAAACCTAGGAGATGGAAGTGTTAATTACCTTATTTGATCATTATACATTATATAAATGTATTGAACACTGTAACACTTATTACATGTTAATTGAATGTTTAAAAAATTCAGATGACAAACAACAGGTGGAATAGGGAAACAACAGGTGAGGAATAGGGAAAAGGTGTACCGCTCCAGGATGGGGGAAAACTGCATTCTCAGGGGAAAGTTGGCGAGAACACTCAGTGGAGACTCTACGGAAGGGAGAGGGATCTGTGTGGAAGGCGCAGAGATGCAGAAATGAGCACAGACACAACACACAACCCCAGCAGCCCAGGGCCACAGAAAGCACCTGCTTTGGAGAGCAAGGTGAGATCGGACTGCAGTGACCCACGCTACTGGCGACAGAGCCGGAGGGAAAGCCTGGCGGACTACATGATCTGAGTCCGGCCTGGAGCCCTGAGCGGGACAGGGTGTCTGCTAACCCAGTGAAAAAAAGGGGCATGTTTCACTCTCTCCCCATACCCTTAAAATGGCACCCGGCAGCTGGCTGAGAAAGGGCAGGCACTATTTTGGACGTAAGTAGCAGCTGCCGCAGCTCTTGTGAACATATCTAATAACTGGCGGAGATAAGATGCCATCTTGACAGCCGTAGCAGTGGCTGCAGCTCAGGTGCGCATACCCAGCAATGGGAGGGGAGAAGGAGTCATTTTGCCACCAGTACCAGCGGCAGAGGCTCTTGTGCACATCCTGCAACCAGCAGGGAGAAGGCACCACTGTGAACCAAGTAGGGGCTATGGCCAGTGGCACTTGTGTATGTGTGTGATCCAGGGATTTTACCAGAGGGAAAAATCTGCCTTCTCCACTGACCTTGAGTCTGGCTGGGAGGGTTGACAGGGGGTTGGGCACCCATGTAGGATTGTGAGTTGCCCTCAGCCTTTCAACACATCACAGGCTTGAGGGCTCAAACCACCTAGGCAGCTGGCTCTGGGAATTTCAGCCTCTCCGTGGATGAGACGGGCTAGCAGGAAAGAGTGGATCCTCTGCATGTTGTGACTGTGGGAGCCCAGTGTGCTGAGACTGTGGGAATTCTGTGACTGCAGGAGAGGGTGCAGGGGGTCTCTGGACAATCACTGTGTGTGGCTCCACACGCTAACAGCACCCTGATTGCCCAGGATGGATGATTACAAGGGGATCTGTGCTCACACTGAGGACTGCACAGATCCTTTGCGTAATTATATGGCAGCATGGATGAGATTGCACTCACTGTGGGCTAATACTCAGGCACTGATCACCCTGAAAGAGAGGAGGTGAGGGTGTGATTATGCCAACAGGGGTATCATACCCTCTTTTCTGCTAACAAGAGATCTACCTCACCAAACTTGGGTGTCACTCTGGATATTCACTCCACCCTGGAGCATAGACCAGAGCCCTTTGGCCACATCCAGCACAAACCTCTAGGTATTCACTTAAAGAGTAGACATACCACTAAGCCACAGAGGAACAGTTCAAAGATAAAAGCCATCTGAGGCAAAAACCAAGAAGTATCTCCACAAATGCCTAAAAATAAATGCAGAAATTTGAGAAACAAGAATAATGAAGACAACATGACCTTCCCCAGAGGAATAAAACAACATGTCAATATTAGAAACTGAAAATGAAGAGATTGATGAAATGCCTGACATGGAATTCAAAAAATTAATCACCAGATTATTCAGAAGTAAAGAGAAGCAAATTGACAAGAAATCCACACATGACATTAATGAAAAATTATCCTCTGAAATTGAGATTCTGAAGAGAAACCGAAATGAAATATTATAAATGAAGAGTTCAATATGAGAAATAAAACATACAGTGGAAAGCCTTAACAACAGACATGGAGAGGGAGAAGAAAGAATAGCTGAGCTAGAAGCCAAATCTTTGGTAATTTTTCAGTCAGACAAAAAAGATGAAAAATAAGAAAAATTAAAAACAGTGTTGAAGATCTATCAAACAACCTAACTTACAGGTATTAGGAGTTCCTCAAGCTGTGGAAAGAAATAGTGGATTAGAAAACCTATTCAGTGAAATAATTACAGAACACTTCCCCAATTTGGAGAAAGAAAGGAACATCCAAGTGCCTAAGGCACAGAGACCAGAAAAGATCTTCACTATGACACATTGTAGTCAAACTCTCCACAGTAAAACATAAAGATTCTAAAATGTGCACAAGAGAAATGCCAGATTACTTTCAAAGGATCTCCAATTAGACTCACAGCTGACTTCTCATCAGAAATCCTACAGTCTAGGAGAGAATGGAGAGACATAATCGAAGTTCTAAGAGAAAAAAAAAAACTGTCAACCCAGAATACTGTACCCTGCAAAGCTGTCATTTATGAATGAAGGTGAAATAAACAGAAACTGAAAGAATTTGTCACCACTCATCTAGTCTTACAAAAGATGCTTGAGGGTGTGCTGCACAGAGAAACACAGAAAGATAGCCAACATGATGAACGAATGTGAAGGCAGAAAAGCTCCTAGTAAAACTACAAGGGAAATCCAAATAAAACAACATGAGTATTTATAGAAAAATGGCAGGGTCAAGTTGTTACTTATCAATAGTAACCCTGAATGTAAATGGCCTAAATTCTCCAATTAAAATACACAGGCGACTGAATGGATGAAAAAAAGAGACCCATCTATTTGCTGCCTACAAGAAACACACCTCACCAACAAAGATACAGGCAGACTGAAAGTGAAAGGTTGGAAAAAGATATTCCATGCTAAAGAAACAAACAAAAAAAACAGGTATAACCATTCCTAAAACCAGACAAAAATAGATTTTAATACAAAACCTGTTAAAAGAGGCAAAGAAAGGCACTATGTAATGATTAAAGGATCAACTCAACAGGAAGATGAGACCATAATAAATGTATATGAACCCAATGTCCAGGTGCTTGGCTATTTAAAAAAAATTAAATGGATCAAATGGGAGACACAGACTGCAATACAATAGAAATGGGGGACTTTAACATCCCACTTTCATCAATGGATAGATCAACTAGGCAAAATCAACAAAGAAACAACAGAGCTAATCCATACTATGGAACAAATGGACCTAACTGATATTATAAGCTTTCATCCCACAGTTGCAGAATACATTCTTTTCACCAGTGCATGGAATTTTCTCTAGGACAGGACCATATGCTAGGCCATAAAGCAAATCTTAGCAAATTAAAAAAAAATGAAATCATACATCTTTTCTAACCACAATGAATGAAGCTGTAAATTAACAACCCAAGAATCTCTAGAACATATACAAATACATGGAGATTGAACAACATGCTCCTGAATGAACAGTGGGTCATGGAAGAAACCAAAAAAGAAATGAAAAAATTTCTGGAAATGAAGGAAGACAAAAATACAACATATCAAAATTTATGATGGCATACAGCAAAAGCAGGATTTTGAGGGATCTTTATAGCAGTTGGTGCCTACATCAAGAAATTAGGGGGCCGGTGCTGTGGCTCACTTGGTTAATCCTCCGCCTGCAGCGCAGGCATCCCATATGGGCGCCGGGTTCTAGTCCTGGCTGCTCTTCTTCCAGTCCAGCTCTCTGCTGTGGCCCGGGAGGGCAGTGGAGGATTGCCCGAGTGTTTGGGCCCTGCACCCGCATGGGAGACCAGGAGGAAGCACCTGGCTCCTGGCTTCAGATCGGTGTAGCGCCAGCCATAGCGGCCATTTGGGGAGTGAACCAACAGAAGGAAGACCTTTCTCTCTGTCTCTCTCTCACTGTCTGTAACTCTACCTGCCAAATTAAAAAAAAAAAAAATTGGAAAGGCACAAAATCAATGAACTATTAATGCATCTTAAGGACCTAGGAAAACAACAAACCAAATCCAAAATAAGTAGGAGGAAAGAAATAATTAAAATTAGAGAATGAACAAAATTTTAACAAAAAAAAGAAACCCCACAATATACCATATGCCTTCTCTGATCTGTGGGTAACTAAGAGAGTACCTAAAATGTATAGGAGTGAAATTGACATTTTGAGATTCAATGATTATTTACAACCCTGTCTCGACTGTTGTGGAACAGTGAGTTTTTTCTTCAGACTATTTATTGAGCTCTTTAGTGCAGTTAATGAGTATAAACTAAACTCAAAATAGATCTTTGCAAAAGTTAAGAGTGGGAATAGGAGAGGGAGGAGAGAAAAGGGAGAGAGCGTGGGCAGGAGGAAGGCTAGGGTGGGAAGTATCACTAAATTCCTGAATTTTTATATATGAAATACATGAAATTTGTATACCTTAAATAAAAATAAAAAAATAAGGATTGAAGTACTTTAAAATGGAGAGGCAATGGTTAAACGACCTGGAATAAGTATTAAATTCATCAACATAAAGAACTAAGACTAAACAATTGAAGGAAGCATGTTTGCAGAGTAGAATGTAAATATTATAGTCCTCAACAAAAGGAAAATAAAACAGCTAATAAAATCCAAGAGGTATAAGGAGGAAAAGTAGGAGGAAGTATAATTATTTGTTTATAAAGTCAATAAAGTCATTCCCTAAAACAAAATTCCTAAGGCAGGCATACTGAAACCTGATAAAGAACAAAAGATGGTTTTCAGAACCTTAAGAAATACTGAGATACTCCTTTAAGAGATCTCAAAGAAAATGTAACTTATTTTTTATTTATAAAGTTGATACATTTCATAGTGTTCTTTAGCTTTCTTGAAGCAACGCATGAGTAACACAAAAGGAATACCAAAAAACCTCTCTAGGAGACTGATCTTTCCATGGAAAAATTTGCAGCACCTACATCTCCAGTTTAGAAAAGTTATTACTATTCCAATGAAGAATTTGAGTAAAATTACTTAGTAAATATGAAATGTAAAAAGCACAAACATAGGATCATCAGGCATACTCAGTTTCTCACAATGACAAACCATTTTACCACAAGGTATCCTGATGAAATTTGATGGAATTTCTGTACAAAGTTTTCAAATTATAAAAAGACACAAACTTTGGGCAATGGAGAAAAAGGTAGAAGATGCAGAAAAGATAGGAAATAGAGAATAAATTGAAGTATCAGAACAGAGAAACAGATGAAAAATCCAGGAGAAAAAAAATCTAAGTGCATGGTTCATGTGAAAAAGCTCAGCAAAAATTAAAAGCCAAACTAAGGCAAAACAAGAAAGAATCATGTGAATTTTAATAGGAAAAAGACCCTCTCTCTTACCATAGATAACTGTGGTGAAGGAATTATAACAGGAAGTATAAATATTAAGATGGAGTTGGCAGCTATGCATACAAAATAACAGTATTTTCTAAAAATGTGATAAGAGTAAATGTGTCAGCAAAGAGTATAAAACATCTATTTTAAGAATATACAATTGCCCTGGAATTACAGAATTATAATAAACTAAAATACAAATATTCTAGATTGCTCTTTCTTTGATGTCTTTTCCTGAAGCACAAGATTAGCCAACATATCTCCATCCAGAAAGTCTTTCTTCTCAGAAATTTGATTGCTCTTGGTAATTATAATCCTTTTCTGATGAACGCACACCACGCAACAACTTAACACCCACATGCAGACCAGACAGAAATAATCTGGCAACTCTCATTCATATGCACACTCACAGGAGATCCAAAGCAGGAGCAGTGTGAGAACACACCACAGTCTCCGATTCTTCCACTGGTGTAAAAGCAGTTCTAGGTTGCCTAGGACCAGATGTCTTTGAACTTATCTTAGTGTTTGTGCCTGTAGCTGGTGAGCGGCAAAGGCTACAGCCCTGTGCTAGGCCAGAGTAAAAACTTACAGTCATTTGGGAGAAGAGTGGCTTACTCTGTTTCCAACAGTCCCAGACTGCTGCCTGGAAGCAGAACGTTTGTCTTTTCAGCACCAGCATTCACCTCCCTCACCCCACAATGTGACTGCAGGCAAGAGCATGGGTGGATTGCTGCTTAGGTATGAGGGGGATATACTAGATGCTGAGTCAGAAACGTCATCTTCAGGCAGAAGCCCTCATGGTTGACAACACGCTGGAAAAAGCACCCAAGGAAAGAATGTCAGAGGGAGGAGGAGGAAGAGGGGGGGAGCATGGGCAGGAGGGAGGGTGGGAGGTAAAGTATCACTGAGTCTGTACATATGAAATACATGAAATGTGTATACCTTACGTAAAGTAATAAGAAAATAAAGTTAAAAAAAGAAGGTGGGGGAAAAATTCATTCACTTTGAAAAGGTCCTGATCTTCTTATGCACTGGACTTCATCATGTCCAAGTCATTGCTGACCGTTAAGATGTACTATTGCTTATGTAACACTAAATAAGAGACTACCAATTAAACATGACACAGTGCTATTTTATAACATACTTTCATGCTTAATGAGAGCGCGCTTTTGAACTTACACTTAGCATATAACACATTGCTATGTTCTCATGTTTTTCACTATACACTGAATAGCATAATCTTTTTGAAGGCAGTTTATGGGTAAATATACTCAACCTATCTAAAGTGATAACAATATGAGCAGTTATGCCCAATCTGCACAAGCAACTACAATTATGTTGTGAATGGCACCTGGCTGATAACAATCTAGAGATGTCACAGATTCTGTGGTGAATCCTAATTTCATAGATGGTAAAATGTAAAGAAAAAAACTCACATCTTGGAAATACAATAAATGTAGTAATTTACATCTCCACTTTTGATCACAGTAGGTGTTTTAAAAATATGGATACACAGAAGCAAAGAAAGAGGAACAATATTTTCTTGTGTGCTACATTTAAGTATTACTATTTCTGACATTAAATTTTATTGTGTGTGCATGTGCACAGTCATTTGGCTGAGATTTAAAAAAAAAAAAACTAGCATTGGCCGGCGCCGTGGCTCAATAGGCTAATCCTCCACCTTGCGGCGCCGGCACACCGGGTTCTAGTCCCAGTCGGGGCGCCGGATTCTGTCCCGGTTGCCCCTCTTCCAGGCCAGCTCTCTGCTATGGCCAGGGAGTGCAATGGAGGATGGCCCAGGTGCTTGGGCCCTGCACCCCATGGGAGACCAGGAAAAGCACCTGGATCCTGGCTCCTGCCATCGGATCAGCGCGGTGCGCCGGCTGCAGCGGCGGCCATTGGAGGGTGAACCAACGGCAAAGGAAGACCTTTCTCTCTCTGTCTCTCTCTCTCACTGTCCACTCTGCCTGTCAAAAATAAAAAAAAATAAAAAAAAAAAAGAAAAAAAAAACTAGCATTGCACACGCAGGTTCTCAGAGACTTGGGGCATCATTTTACTCCTAGTATTCTGAGCTTTATGGATGGAAGGCATTTTAGAACTGCCAATCAAAAATCACTGAATACTCTGCCACTCTGCAAGTGTAGCAACATGCTAATTGGTGCAAAATTATACGCTAGAACCCTGTTCAGTTTTATGTGGAGAAGGAAACAATTCATCTTATCTATGATGCACACATTGTACAAGAAAATAGAAATCATATAAAGCTTTACACAGGGGGAGATCAGAGTCTAGTATTTGGTTGCTTGAACTGAAAACAGAATAGATGGGACCATGGTGCTCTCACCGCTTTTTAATACAAGAGCAGTATTAACCACAGCGTGTGAGCAGATGAACTCCAGGGGAGCTGCTCCATCAGGTGCTGCACGCTGCCCATCTCACTTAGGATGACTTATCTCCTACTATCTCCATGCTAGCTAACTCAGCCATGCGAAGATAAAACTTAGTTTCTCGTGGGATTCCCCTTCTCCCTTCTTTGATGATTTTATGGTTACAATGCTTAATTATGCTTCATATTTTGTTCTTGCTAAAAAGAATAGCATCCCACCAAGGCACCTATTTGTTGAATGCTCCTCTACCTCCGAGGCTTATAAAAATCAGCATCTACACCAAATCCCTCTCCAGATTCTGAGGCCCAGAGGAAGCCATTCTTTCAAATTTCAACAATAAAACAAAGCTTCTTTTTTAAAAGCCACAAAGTTAATTTGCTATACCAGTACTGGACTGCATTCTTAGGAGTGACATTCAAACTTTTAAATATTGCTTATTTGCTTTTAATGGGTGCATGTCAGGGTTGGCCATCCTGGAGGCAGGACAGAAAGTGTCTCCATAATGGCTCACTCCTTGAAGTTTTCATGATGATTCCAAACATCAGGTCTCCTTCCCACTGTCTGGACATGCCTATCAGAAAAGTGTCATTTCTCATTGAAGGCACTTCATGTATGTTCAATATGCTCAAATAATCCATGGGGGTAGAGTAACAACAGGGAGGGTTGATTCCCAAGGGGAAAAATTCCACTTAAGTCTTCAACTTCAGGCAGCCAAATAGTGCCAAAAACCCAGAAAGAGAAAAAAGAAAAAAAAAATCAGTGCTAGCCGGCGCCGTGGCTCAATAGGCTAATCCTCCACCTTGCGGCGCCGGCACACCGGGTTCTAGTCCCGGTCGGGGCGCCGGATTCTGTCCCGGTTGCCCCTCTTCCAGGCCAGCTCTCTGCTATGGCCAGGGAGTGCAGTGGAGGATGGCCCAGGTGCTTGGGCCCTGCACCCCATGGGAGACCAGGAAAAGCACCTGGATCCTGGCTCCTGCCTTCGGATCAGCGCGGTGCGCCGGCTGCAGCGGCGGCCATTGGAGGGTGAACCAACGGCAAAGGAAGACCTTTCTCTCTCTGTCTCTCTCTCTCACTGTCCACTCTGCCTGTCAAAAATTAAAAAAAAAAAAAAAATCAGTGCTAGGGATTGAATATCAGAAAACAAACTTGAATTGCATTGTCATTGTATGAAAATTTATTAAACACATTGCATTTATTCGCCTTTGTCTAGGGAGGACAGTTGGTTTAGATCAAGCTGGATAACAAGATGTTTTCCTGTAGTCACGAAATAACATTTGCAACCCTTCATGGTGCTCTGGTGGCCAAGGCAACAGAGACAGTGCATCAACAGACCATATGGACACATGGAATAACTGCAGCTCTTAGTGTCTGAGTATCTTCCTGACTTCTATTCTAGTTTGGGAAGTGCTGATGCTAACCATAGCTGCTCACCCAGGCGACTGGAAGACAATGGGTTCCAACATAGATAAATAAAAGATTTCAGCAAAAGGCTCAATTAGATGTGATTATGCAACATTTCCCTGAGTATATCTGTACTGTATTACTTTGCTCCTTGAAGTAATAGCTTTGTTGGTCTAATCTGAGAGGTGAAAACTATATATTTTCTGCTGTTTTACTGATGGCAATGGCCATTATCTCCAAGTCAAAGCTATCGTGTTAGGTGTATTTATTGAATTTATACTATATGTACTCCTGTGTATTGTAGCAAGACAATGCAACTCTCAAAAGTTCTAGACTACTGCTGTCCAGCAGAAATAAAATGTTGACAACATTCATTTTCTCAATGCTAAATAGAAATGATTAATCATACATTTTACTAATACAACATGTCATAAATGAAATGTTATTTTTATTTTTTTTTTCATACTAAATCTTCAAAGTCTAGTTTATATTCTAGACTTAAGAGTACAACTTAATTGGGATTAGTTTTTTTAATTTATTTATCTTTCAAAGATTTATTTATTTATTTGAAAGTCAGAGTAACACAGAGAGAGGAGAGGCAGAGAGAGAGAGAGAGAGGTCTTCCATCCGATGGTTCACTCCCCAGATGGCCGCAATGGCCAGAGCTGCACCGATCCAAAGCCAGGAGCCAGGAGCTTCTTCCAGGTCTCCCACACGGGTTCAGGGGCCCAAGGACTTGGGCCATCTTCTACTGCTTTCCCAGGCCATAGTAGAGAGCTGGATCAGAAGAGGAGCAGCTGGGACTAGAACCGGCACCCATATGGGATGCCAACACTTCAGGCCAGGATGTTAACCTGCTGTGCCACAGCTCTGGCCCCTGCTTTTTTTTTTTTTTTAACATTAAGTATTTTTTTTTAACTTTATTTATTTGAAAGAATTACAGAGAGAGGTAGAGACAGAGAGAGAGAGGTATTCCATCGCTGGTTCACTCCCCAGATGGCCACAATGGCTGGAACTGTGCCAATCCGAAGCCAGGAACTTGGGCCATCTTCTACTGCTTTCCCAGGCCATGGCAAAGAGCTGGATGGGAAGAGGAGCAGCCAGGACTAGAACTGGCGCCCATATAGGATGCCAGCGCTTCAGGCCAGAGCTTTAACCCGCTGTACCACAGCGCCAGCCCCCGGATTAGTTTTCATTGCAAGTGCTTGATAGCCACATACAGCTAGTGGCTGCTGCAGGGCACAGCGCAGTTTCAGACCTTCATAGAATACAGGAAACAAAGTCCCAGTCCACATGCTTTACAAAAAGGAACTCTGTTGCCTGCTGGTCCAGTATCTTACAGGGAAGTCATCATTGACCTCCTGCTCTTGAACCCCAACTGTCACTTCTTTTTTTGATAAATCTGACATGTTCATGCTTTAATAAAACTGAGAGGCCAGCGCCATGTCTCACTAGGCTAATCCTCTGCCTGCTGCACCGGCACACCGGGTTCTAGTCCTGGCTGGGGCGCCAGATTCTGTCCCGGTTGCTCCTCTTCCAGGCCAGCTCTCTGCTGTGGCTGGGAAGGCAGTGGAGGATGGCCCAAGTGCTTGGGCCCTGCACCAGCATGGGAGACCAGGAGAAGCACCTGGCTCCTGGCTTCGGATTGGTGCAGCGTGCGGGCTGGAGCAGCCATTTGGGGGGTGAACCAAGGGAGGGAAGACCTTTCTCTCTGTCTCTAACTCTGCCTGTCAAAAACAAAATAAAAATAAATCAATAAATAAAAACTGAGAGAATGGTTCAAACCCTAAAGACTAATTTAGGAGAGTGACCTACCTATCTAAGCAATGGGCACTTACAGCAAAATACTCATCTGAAGTGAAAAAAAAGTCTCAAAACTTTAACCCTTCCGTGTAAGATAATCTTTGTCGGAAGTATCACTGATGAAAGGGATGGGGAAAAATCGCAGTCAGGATAACGACTGTGCACACTGCACACTCGCACTGAAAGCATTCTGTCAGGTGGTGGTTCCCCAGGTGAGAAGCCCTTGAAGTGCACGTACTGTCTGGCTAAGAGAATGCTCATTTTCCCTTTTCCCTCCATCTAGCACCCGCAGGTTTTCATCACTTCTCCACAGGCTTGACACTGGGAGCCTCTTTTTGACCTTTCAGTAAATAGGCTGACTGCGGACGGGTAAGAATCGCAGGTCTATTTTCAGGCTGGTGCCTGTCAGAGACCTGCTGGCCTGGATGCAAACCTTTCCAAAACCAATCTTCTCCCTCTCTGCTGCCGCAGCAGCTTCCCCCTACTCCATTTCACCCTGCCTCACCCCTACCCCACATGAAAACCAAGCAGTCATTCAGGGGGATGGCAAAGAAGGGCTGGTATGTCGACTGCAGAGATGGAAAATTCAGTTCTAAAATTTGACAACAGAGCCACGTTCTTTTGGTTTTATTCATGAATTCACCTCGTGGTAAAGAGCAACCACACGATGCCGGACACCATGCTAGATACTGTGTTTATGGTCACTAACCCCTACGTCTTGCTGTCTAGTAAGAAAGGAAACATAAATGGCAGGGCAGTGCAACAAGGGCCATGATGAGGATGCCCAAGGACATGATGGGCGCCTAGAGGAGGGACATCAGTTCACACCGGGGGCTGCGTGCAGGCATTCGGGTGAGACAGCATGTGAGGTTGTGAGGTTGCAAGTTCCAATCAAATTCTGCAGGGTGAGGAAATAGAAAGAACAATTAAAGGAAGAGGAATATCAGAGTTCATCAATCAACATGGCTGCCACTGATATGAAGGCTGTGTGGGGGTAAGGAGGAGAGAGGCTAGATGTGAGTGGCCAACGGGATTTGTTGAACAGTGTGCAAAAACTAGATCACTGATGACTTAGGATTCACACCCAAGAGAAGGCAGATCCTATTTCCACTAGGTTCATGGCCACGAACACCTACCCCAGCAGCCCAGCAACCTGGTCACCCTCAATGCCCTGCCTCCAGGCAGCCTTCCACTTGGCCCGAGGCACTACTACTCCCAAACGTCTGTTCTTTTCTGCCTTCCTCCTCCTCTTCCTTGGCTCCCTCCTCCACTTGGGTGAATGCCATTGCATGTGCATAACTCAAATGTGAGTGCATCCCAGAGACTAACAGGAGATGCTTCCTCCAGCTTCCGAGTGTCTGTGACTAGCAGGTGAGGTCCTTTCACAGGAGCTGCCGCTGCATGCCATCAGGCTACAGTGATGTGCAGTGCTACAACTTCCTCTTCAGCAGGTCTCTGTGGGTGATGTGTTTACTTCAATGCATTCTGTGTTTGAGAAGCTTAGGATTGTGAAGAGGTTAACTGCTGAGAAGAGAGAATGCAAATGTGGTCTCAGGGACACAGTCAGCCTGCAAAGAGCAAGAATTCAATGAAACTGCAGGACAGAGTTTGACTGAATCCCTAAAAGAAAATGAAGGGAAAGAGAGCAAACAAGAGAACCAAAAAAATCAATTCTTTTCTAATAGGGCTTGAACTGACTTTTGAACCCACCAGCGAGCAGTAAATATGAGAGCAAATGCATTCCAGTGGTTCTGCTTGAGTTTCATTTTTACTGGGGATAATCAGAACCGTAACTCAGCAGACTGGATGACCAGATGCACAATGCCATCAACTCCATCCGGAGGTGGCAAGACAGGGAGCTTGGCAGACTATCTGGATGGGTTCGCATCAGTGGGTAAGGGCAAGAAGGAGGGGGTTGTGGTGGCATTTACCACATTCAACTCCCACTGCCTTACAGAATTTCAGGGGCCACACTGGGTGGGAGGCAGCATGTTGTCCAGAAAGCTGTCATTATGATACATGAATGGCCGTCTCTCATGTTTCTCCTAAGAATAATGAAATGGCCAGAATCAAATGACCAGGTATCTTGTCTCCACGCTTTGCCCATTGACAGCTTGATTTTTTTTATTCTGCACTACATTGAACACAACCACCGTTAACTGGAGGTGGGTCCTGTTTTGAAGACCATGAAAAAGAGCAAGTCAATTACCAATGGCAGGCAATTTTTCACAAAAGACAATGGGTGACTCATGCTCTGTTGGCCTAATCTCAATTCCACAAACCAGAATCTAAGTGCATGTTTATTCCCAAACTGATTGCTAGCTATCAGAAAAATCACAATATGTACAATAAAGGTGGGAAGGAAGTGCCATGGCTCGGAAGAGAAAACAAGTGGGAGGGAGGTCAGAGAAACACCTTAACTTTATTACAGTCAAGTCCTTAAGGTGGAATCTCTTTCAGAAAATACATGTGCCTGCTATCTGGGCACTGACAGGGCACTCAACAGAACCCGATTTGGGTGAGGTGGGGTAGCCAGGGTGGCTCACGTGACAGAGTTCTGAACAACGCACTGGGAAGTCACTGGGTTTCCGGGAGAACTTCCAGAAAGCCAGCTTGGTCCTGGGCCTCTGGCCTCTTCCCTCTTGTTTCCTTCCCAAAAGACAAACGTAACCCTGCGGTGGAACACTCCAGTTGTAACCCCAGGCGATCTGTGCCAGGTGAAGTGAAAGGAGCTGTAAGGCAGAGGACCAGCAGAATCCACTCCAGATTCCTCAGGGGAAAAAACGTGCTCAGGATTGGTCCAAGCCACCGCTTACTCAGGTTTTTTGTTAGATGCAGCTGAACAGAATCCTAACTAATAAATCATTCACTCCGAACACTCCACCAGAATCAAACATTTCCATCTCCCAGTTTTATGCTCCTTGTGACATTTAGTAATTAAATTCTGAAGTTTGCGTTGAAAGGTAAACTGAATGAGAACTGCCAGGGTTAGTTCTGCAGGAAAGAAGGGCATTTGAGAACATAATTGCTATGCATAATAAAAATCAGTTTTTCTTCAGTACTGAATTGAATGCATTTAATAAAATTCACTGCTATGTAATTGGATTATAACATTTAGAAAGGAATACAAATTGGTTTCAATGGTTATAATAACGTCTATATCTTGACCTTTGAATAAATCATTAAAATTTTTGAATGGTAGGAGTGCCAGCTTTGACTCTGGAGTACCAAAGAACTGGAATGAATACATATTTTCTTATTTAAAAAGAGTAATTTGGTGATTCAGAAGTTACCTTTTGATACAGCCATTGAAATTCTATGTTTTATTTTCCCTCCCAAACAAATTTAAAACAGAAATTAGGAACTTTTTCCTCTTTTATTGGTCCTTGCCAGTCTCCATCTCTGTTTAGTTGGTCAAAATGTAGCTCCCTCCACAGGAAGAGGACTCAGACCATGCATCAACCAAAAGCTGTCAGTGCCAAAAACTAAGTGAGAGCAGGCTGACAGTATATTTTTCCATATTCAAAGATGAGTGACAGGAAAACTTGCAGGGAGCTCTTGCTCTCATCACTTCCTTCAGCCTGGCCATACTTACTAGCAAACAGCCAAAGCACCTCCAATCAGAGCAGGGCAGGCTCAGATCTCAGGCAGAGGTAGATAAACACAGCTGTTATTCTTGCTTTACAACCTCCAAGGAAAAAAGTTCTAATTGGAGTTTATTTTTAACTGCATCACGGATCACGGTCTCATAGCCCTCATGCCATCAGCCGTCACAGCCAGTGTTCGCTTGGGTGCACGGGGAAACATGGGAGAGGGCTACCTTTGAGGCCCACAATGTTCCCCAGTGAAAATGAAGAAAGGGCTTTGAACAGACAGCAGCGCACAGGGTCTCTGTCATGTTCACACTGATGCTGGAGATGCTGGAACCAGAAGGGACACTGGGCCCTTGTCCAATACTCTGGATTTTCCTAGCTAAGTTGTTAAGGAGTTTTAAACCAAGGGCTTCAATCTAAAGTTCTCATCACTACACTTGGACATGAGCACCTGCAACATGGAGCTGAAACATGTACCTATAACACTGCTCTCTTAAACAGCTACTTATTACAATCCTATCCTAGTTTTTTCTATCTTTGCTCTCCTTTTCATTTTCATATGCAACCTCATTCCTTTTTTAGAAATTTTTTTCTCTCTCTCCCTCTGTCCTTCGTAGGTAGAAAGACCACTTTCTTAGGTAGAAAGACAGAGGGAGAGAAAGAGAGACATAGGAAGATCTTCCATTTACTGGTGCACACCCCAAATGCCCACAACAATCAGGCTGATGCTAAAGGGAAGGAATTCAATCCAGTCTTGCACTAGGGTGGTAGGAACTCGAACACTTGAGCCAGCACCTACTGCCTCCCAGGGTGTGCCCTAGCAGGAAGCTGGAATGGAGGCAGAGCTAGGGCTCCAATCTGGGTACCCCAAGAAGTATCTTAACCATTGTGCCAAATGTCTGCCCTGTAACCTTCTTTCTTACTTTCCCAAACCCTTCAATTATCGAAACCTATGCTTCTCTTCTCACCCATTTTCTTAGGGTATCTTTCTTATCTTTTTCTCTAGGTCACTCTTATTTCCTTTCACCACAGTCACAATCTGTTTGCATTAGGTCAGTCCACTCTCCTGCTTTGTGGAAGGCATATTGAAAAAGCGTTGGGTCATTTTAGCGCATGAAATGGTTGTTCAGAGTGTGGAAAGAGAACAAAACCAGAGACAGGAGATTTGAATCTTAGCCCTGACTATGCCACTAGCAAACGATATGATCTCAGAGAAAGATTCTTCTGACCAGACTTCCGTTTCCCACTAGCAATAGGGGCAACAGGCCCAATGCTTTTAAGATCTATAATTCAGGGCTAGTGCTGTGGCATAGCAGGTAAAGCCACTGCCTAGGGTGCCAGCATCCTGTATGGGCGCCAGTTCAAGTCCTGGCTGCTCCACTTCCAATCCAATTCCCTGCTAACAGGCCTTGGAAAGCAGTAGAGGATGGCCCAAGTGCTTGGGCCCCTGAGACCTATGTGGGAGATCCAAAAGAAGCACCTGGCTCCTGGCTTCAGATTGTTCCAGCCACAGCCATTGTGGCTAATTGGGAAGCGAACCAGCAGATGGAAGACCTCTCTCTCTCTCTTTCTGTAACTCTGCCTTTCAAATAAATAAATCCCTAAAAACAAAACAAAACAAAACAAAACACACCCAAATCTACAATTGAACAAATCACAGATTAGGTAACCACTCTATGCATGATGTTTTAAAAGCTATTTTGCTTCTATTGGCTCAGAACTTATTAAAGGCCTAAACAATCCTCCAACTTTAGCACATATAAGAATGAAATAGGAAAATTAGTTTTAAAAAGCAGATTCCTGACCCCCCTCCTACAGAGTGTGGTTTGGCAACTCTGATACAGTGGACCCCTGGACTCTGCATCTTCCAAGGAGCTGACATGGTTGTGACCTGGAAACCCACCGGAGCTCGCTTGGAAACCCTACCCTATTGAAAAGGCAAGTGGGATCATCATTGCCTCTCTGCCTGCAAACAGATGAACATGCCCTTCCTTGAAGAAATTTCTTATGATATGGAATAATTAGAACTGTATGAAGAACAGCAATTGTTGACATTTATCCAACATTGTTCTAAGTGCTTTATGTATGCAAGTAATAACAGTACATACTAGATGACATACAGGTGGCCAACAGATACAGGAACAAATGCTCAGGACCACTAGCCATCAGCTAAATGTAAATAAAAACCAGAATGAGTTTCACCTCACCCCAGTTAGAATGGCTACCAAAATAAAATAAAAAATAACAGATGCTAGCAAGGATATGGAGAAAAAGATACTCTGCTATACTACTGGTAGAAACCAGTACAACTATCATGGAAGACAGTATGGAGATTCCTCAGAAAACTAGAAATAGATTTATGATCCAGCATCTCACTTCTGGGAATATATCCAATGTAAATGAAATCAGCATTATGAAAGTGTTACCCAAACTCCTGTGTTTATAGCAGCTCAGTTCACAATACTTAAGATATGGAATAAACTAGATGTCCACCAACTGATGCCTGGATAAAGAAAATAGAATATATGTACATGATGGAATATTACTCAGCCATAAAAAGAATGAAATCTTAACATTTGCACAAAATAGATGCAAATGGAGATAATTATGCTAAGTTAAATAAGCCAGGCCCCAAAAGACAAATATCACTTGTTGTCTATTATTTGTGGTAGTTAACATAGAGTATAATAATTATGTGGATTTCATATCATTGGTAAATAGTTATAAATATCACTTCACTGAATCACACCATGTAAATGACAATATACTCATTTCACACATTAAAATAAAAAAATAGGGGGAATAATGAATACTCTGAGGTTACTAGTTCTTATTTTGTTCTTGTTTTAGTGTTGGTTATAACTGTGATCAGATTAAAAGTCATTTATCTGTACACTTATGTGCATTTCTTTGTATGTATACAGTATTTCAATAAAATATTTTAAAAATAATATATACTGGAGCCAGCATTGTGGTGCAGCAGTTTAAGCTGTTGCCTGTAGTGCTGGCATCACATATGAGTGTCAGTTCATGTCCTGGCTGTACCATTTCTGATCCAGCTCCTGCTAATTCACTTGTGAAAACAGTGGAAGATAGCCCACGTTGCTTGGGTCCCTGCCACCTATGCAGGAGACCCAAATGGAGTTTGAGACTCCTGGCTTAGGCCTTCTCCAGCCCTAGCTATTGTGACCATTTGGGGATGGATGATCTTTCTCTGTGTAACTCTGCTTTTCAAATAAATTAAGAAATCTTAAAATAAACACATGTGAATTCACTGAATCTCTCACCAAAGCAGCTTAAGTAGAAACATAACCTAAACATTTTAATCTAGAATTAGTAACTAGATAACTTTCAGAGACCTATTGAGTCTAAAAATAATCAAAATGGTTGATGTCAAGAGAGTAGAACAATGACATAGATAGAGCAAAGAAAAAGATCTTAAAATGTTTAATATCTGGTGGACTGAGACATGTACCTTCTAAGAGGGAGTGACACTTGACATCTAATAGAAAACCAAGATGCTGAATATCTGAAACCAAAGAAAGATAAAGTCAACTTTCTTTTCCTTCAACAAAAATTTTAGTATTTATATAAATTTATAGAAAAAAAGATGTGAAAGTACCTAACAATAAGTATATATAAGTAATGCAAATTATGAGCTATTTTGTGTATTTTGGATAAATGAGTTTATTTTATTGTCATAACTACAATGTACGTACAACAGTACTACAGATAATAGCCTATAGCACTTACTTATAACAATACTTAGGGTGCAAGAAAAGAGAGAAAGTGGGAAAGAAGATAGCCCATGAAAGTCCAAAGAGTCTCCAAATTTAAAAATTAAGGTATAGGAGATCTGCAACAGAGAAAAAAATCAAAGCAAGTGATGGAGTAGAATGGTAACCAAGAGAGATATATGATATGTATGGTATGTCTGATGCAAGAGAGAAACAATTTTAAGGCAGACAGATGGTTCACTGTGTTGAATTCTCAGAAGGTGAAAGAAAATGGGAAAAGCAACTATCTTATTAGGTAGTACAGGGGCTCCCCATAACCAAGTCTGGAACAGAGTTGAGAAGGCAGGATTTCAGTCAGACTCAAATGGGCTAAAGGGTGAAGGAGGAACTAACAAGTGCCCATTGCAAAAGCAGATATCCCTCCAGGAGACAATACTGTTTGACAGGGGGACTGGAGTCCTGAACAGATTTTTGTTTTAAAGATGCATTTATTTATTTGAGAGTCAGAGTTACGGGGGGGGGGGGGGGGGGGGGGGATCGATCTTCACTTACTGGTTCACTCCCCAAATGGCTGAAATGGCTGGTGCTGAGCCAGGCCAGGCCAAAACCAGGAGCTTTTTGGGGTTTCCCATGTGGGTGCAGGGCCCCAAGGCCTTGGGCCATCTTTTGCTACTTCCCCAGGCCATTAGCAGGGAGCTGGATTGGAAGCAGAGCAGCTGAGACTCTATCCAAAGCCCATATGGGAAGCCAGCACTGCAGACAGTGGCTTAACCTGCTATGCCACAGTGTCAGCCCCAGAACACATTATTTTTTAAATGAGAGACACAAAAGTATGATCAGGATGTTTGTGGGAACAGTTTCACAGAGCAGGTTGGAGATGAGATGATCAGAAGAGAAAGTCCTTGGGAAAGTACAAGGGTATGGATTATACAGCTGACACAAAGGGACTGGTCTTTGAAAGAAGGAAGACCAAGACAAATAGGACTAGGACTCATGGCAGTTAATTCAGGAGACTAGAGCTTCACAGTTTAAGACGAAAAGCTACATAATACAAGTAACTGGGAAACTGCTCAGAAGAGACAACCCAAGAAAAAAAGACAGAGACTGAAGCAGGCTACCTTCAGAGTCAAGTGTTCACTTAACTAGCAAATTCACAGTGGCCTGTCTATTGGTAAAAGTCTCCCCAAATCATTTAATCTTGATTAACAAGGCAAGACAACATTTCTGAAACAGAAAGAGGAGAAATGTAACACTATACAAGTATAGAGCTCTGTATGTGAACAGAAAGCCAAAAAAATTCACAGCTTTCTGGTTCTCTGGGACCAAACTGGTTTGAAAAAGAAACTGTGGCTCATGCTCAGAGATGACTGACAGCCACGAGGGGAACAGCTCACAGAAGGGAACACAGATGGCTTTTTGAAGAAAACAGGGACTGACGAGCACAATGTGGTGACAGAAACAGAATGGAGAAGTAAATGAGAAAATCCAGAACAATTTCAACAGAGTGCCAGGAGGCACAGCATACGCAGTCCCAAGAATGACACACGAAGACCAATCACCGACAAGAAGAGTCTTTGCCAACTGCGGTGGGAAGAAGTCAGGAATGGGAGGAAGAATATCATTCATGCATCAGTCACACAAAACAGAGATGCTTCTCCAAACAAAACTTCCATTCTTAGCCACTGAGCATTCTTTACACATGGGGGCAGGGAGGCTCTGGCTGTTCAAACTTAATCGTAAATAGGCAGTGATTGGATAAGAAAATGTAAAGATGAATGACCAAAAAAAAGCTCAAATCCACACATCTCCCAGTTAGGATGACATCACCACTTCCAGTCTTCCTGAAAGGGGACACCTGCTCCCCACACGCCGCTTCTCAAGATGTGGGTTTCATTTACAAGGATACGCTCAGCAGGACGAGCCTGCTACATAAATGAGTATTTCCACACAGATTGATTTCTGCCTTCAAGATTTCTCAGACTTGAAGTAGTGACTAACGGCTTCTTAGGTCAGATCAGTTTCCAATCTGAAAACAAACATTAAGTTAACACACACAAAACAGCCTCCATACGCAATATCCATTGCACTAGGATTATACTAAAGGCTCAAAATATTACATCCATGAGAATGGGAGTGCACCAAATTCCAGTTTCCTCTGGAGAAAGCAAAAATGCTTACACAAAATCCATATGTTGAAATAGCCCTAAAATGAATGAAAATCCATTTCAAACCCATAGTGGTGGCAGTTAAAAAAGCTGAGGTTTTGATAAGATTCCCAGGCTCTGGCACTGCCTAGCACTTGAACCCAAAGAATCTCCAAGGGGAATCTGGATTTATTATGAAAAGCCTTAACTTTACACTCTTTAATGAAACTTCTCACCTATCTCTCAAAGGCCAGGGCTCTGATGCTTTGCACAGAGAATCCCTGGTAAATGCCAGGGGCTCAGGGATAGGGCAGCCCTCAGAAGCCCTGTGATAAGGATGTGTCTCACATTCAGTAACAGATGCTATTATTGGCCCAAAGAGAGGAAACCTGACATTATTCTCACAAGGCTGACTTTCTGAGCTCAGGGAATTCTATTGAAATGGAAAAACCAAGTCCAACAAGAGAACTGTCTTCTAACCATGAACACACGAGACAACATCTTTGATAATTCTTACCTTACCAGTTCTTCTCTTTCGTTATACTCCTAGATTAATCAGAAATCAATAAGATATATCAAAAATCAGTATCAGGTGACAGAGGAAAAGAGATGTTCTTTGAGTATAATAAAAAACGTGATTGATTCTGTTACCCATAACAAGAAACAGCTGGTTATCACAGTGTGATTGCTTGTTAATCTCTTCAAAAAACATCACCGGATTTAAGTATTCAAGGAGATGGACATTTCCCATGTTACAGAAATCCATTTCACAGCATAAGGTGGAGAAGAGGATAGTAGACATCTAAAAATCCACCCTAATTTCTTTCAAATAACTTGATGCATGTCTTGATATTACACATCCTCAGTCATAAAATTAATGGAGGACAAGAGGACACACAGTGTTGCTGGACGGGTGAGGAAAGAACCAACAGAGGAGCCACATGAGTCCAACTAATTGGGACTAAATTCATCATCGACAAACAGAAAATAAGCACCGCTAGAGCAAATACAGATTGTCTTACAGATGAAAGCTGGTTATAGTTGGCTGCCTCATCACACAAGGCCACTGTTTCAACATCTAACATCTTTTATTTTCAAACACTGAAAGTGTAAAATGCATGGGCCAGAAGGCAATCTTTCTCTCTAAACTGAGTACTGATTCTCTCTTCCCAAGTTTGAAGTTTTCTTTATCTTCAGTTTCAGAGAAATGCAACCACTAAAGAGGACTCCAGTGAAGAGTAACACAGTCAAGATCCAACTAAAGAGATGGAAAGTGGGCTCCTTAGCTAAGCATCGGCTGGCCATGAGAAGAAAAGAAAGAAGGATAATTCCCAACAGTTATCACAACTGTTAAGAGTTTTTCTCAAAGAAACTGTGGCAGAACATTTTCCATTTTCCTCACCGTCAAAAAGAGACACACTCAGAAAATACAAACAGAGGTAAGTAATTTATACATAGAAATACTTAAAACACACACACACACATTCATTTACTTGACAGTCAGAATTATAGAGAGAGGAAGAGACGCAATGGCCACGGCTGGACTAGGCTGAAGGCAAGACCCAGAAGCTTCTTCCAGGTCTCCCGTATGGGTACCAGGGGCCATCTTATGCTGTTTTTTCCAGGCCATTGGCAGGGACCTGGATCAGAGGTGGAACAGCTGGGTTGAACCAGTGCGCACATGGGACGCCAGCATTGCAGGCAGAGACTTTACATGCTACACTATGATGCCAGGTCTGGAAATATTTTCTGTATACACAATAAAAGAGAAATTTCCCTTTAATCTGTCAAAATCTATTTTCCTAAAATTTCTCATTTATAAAAACAGTAACTGGCTTTCCTATACCTGTCAGATTTCCAACTGCAAAGATTCATCCAGTAACCCTCCTTGTTCACTAAATGACTTAAAATGACCACATGTGTTCATCAGTTGGCATACTGCTGGTGAGAGTTGGTACGACCCTCTGGGAAGCTGTTGAGCACCACACATTGAAGCTGAAGAAGTCATGCTCTTCAATATGGCGATTCTATTAATGGTACTTACCTAAGAAATACATAAGTATACACCCCAAGAGACACACACCAGAATGTTTACAGCAGTACCATATGTAATAACCAAACAATGGAAGAAGTCTGAATGTCAGTCAACAGTATGAGCTCTAATAGTATATACTTACAAGACTTCTAGTCAACAAGCAGAATGACAAGCTACAGTTCCACGCAACAACACAAGTGAATGAATCTCACAAGCAACACAGAAAGGAAGAAGTCAAGCTCTAAGAAGTACATTCTCTAGGATTCCACTATAAAGTCCAGAAGCAGATAAATCTAAGCCACAGTGTGAGGGATCAAGACAATTACCCTCTAGAAATCATTACCATGTGTTTTTTTTGTTTTTTGTTTTTTTTGTTTTTTTTTTTTTTTTTTTTTGACAGGCAGAGTGGACAGTGAGAGAGAGACAGAGAGAAAGGTCTTCCTTTGCCGTTGGTTCACCCTCTAATGGCCGCCGCGGCCAGCGCGCTGCGGCCGGCGCACTGCGCTGATCCGATGGCAGGAGCCAGGAGCCAGGTGCTTTTCCTGGTCTCCCATGGGGTGCAGGGCCCAAGCACCTGGGCCATCCTCCACTGCACTCCCTGGCCACAGCAGAGGGCTGGCCTGGAAGAGGGGCAACCGGGACAGAATCCGGCGCCCCGACCGGGACTAGAACCCGGTGTGCCGGTGCCGCTAGGCGGAGGATTAGCCTAGTGAGCCGCAGCGCCGGCCTTACCATGTGTTTCTTAATCTTCCAGTACACGCTGGATTTTTCTAGACATCTATTTTAAGAGGATATTTAATCAAAAAATACATTCTTTTATACTGCCTGGAAGACCAAGTTACTCTACTTCATCCCATTGCTTTACTATGCGATTTTTGCTCTTTCTTTACTTTAAAAAATTTGTCGTAATCTGATAGACAAATGTCAAAGTAAATTATTATATTTTTCTATTTCTTTCTGTACACTTACCAAACTGAACAGATCGTAAAGTTCTTTGCTATATTTTCACTATTTTAATCTTTCTGCTGTTCCATATTTCACTCTTTTGAAATAAAATGTATACTCTCTGAAAAAAAAGATACTTTCTTTGAATTTGCATATGAGATATAAATATACATGGGATAATTGGAAAAGCTGAACATTACGGAATTTGCTTTTGTGATATTAGTGTTTTGATTGTGCTTTAAAAAAATCTCTTGTGGTTCAGGCTGGAGTTTGATGAGCCCCTTACAAACCATGGTGCATCAGAAGTACATGCTTTTAAGTGTCACGTCAGCAAGACGTAGTGAAAGAAAAATCAGATTTGGAAACCGTTGCCCAATAGTTTCCCATGGAATACATTCTGCGTGTCCTCAATAAGTAATAAACTCAGGGCCAGTGTTGTGGCATAGCGAATAAAATTGCTGCCTGTGATGTCAGCGTTGTGTACGGGTGCCGGTTCATGTCTCAGCTGCTCCTCTTCTTATCCAGCTCCCTGCTAGTGGCCTGGGAAAGGCAGCGGGAGATGGTCCAAGTATTTGGGCCCCTGTCATTCACGTGGAATACACAGATGAAGTTCCTGGCTCCTGGCTTCAGCCTGGCCCAGCCCTGGCTATTGTGGCCATCTGGGGAGTAAACCAGGGGGTGGAAGATCTCTCTCTGTAACTCTGACTTTCAAATAAATAAATATGTTTTTTAAAAAAAAGGTAATAAAACCAACTAGTTCAGCTAAAAAACATCTTTCTCTTAGATGTGTGCATATTAAGGAATGCAATTATATGATTTACATAAAAATATTCCAGTTAAGGGAAACAGATAGAAACTAAATGCTGTATGACTGGTCAGTAACATTAACTGTACAAACTAGTTGATGGGTACACGCAGGTTTGTTATACTATTCTCTCTACTGCTGCATACTGCAACTTTTAATAAAAAGGTTAAAAAATAACAATCACTTAGAAAATACCATGAAGACAAATAGCAAGTTTATACAAACTTGGAGAGTTTGAAGTGGCCTACTGACATAAATGTATATGAATATTAATATGTCAGCATGAACATAGTTATCATTTATTATAATTACCTAGCATAGATTTTCCCCTAAACCTCTGTAAATTCACGGTTAATATTTTTGCCCGGGTCAAAACAAACATGAAGAGTGTCCTATTTTTCCTTTTGAGTTTTTCTAGATAAAACTAAATTCCTAAGGTAGTTCTACAAGCAGCATTTAATGTTCTGAATTATGAAAATTTAAACTCAACCCCATAATTAAAACTCTCTTATCAGAACAAAAATTCCGAGTTGAGAGACTGTAAACTACTGCTGTTCAAGAAGAAATAATACACTAGGAGTCAGATATGCACCTCACCTCACCTAAGCAGAGGACAAACAAAGGTGAGTTTTCTTCTTGATTTGTTCAATGCTATAAACAAATTTTGCCAAATACACAGAACTGGAAAATATGGAACAAAAGGGTATTCCAGTCCAGAGGAAGAATCACACTGGGAAGCTTCTAAGAGTAAGGAGATATCCCAAAATCTGTGTCATTTTTTCATATATTTGTGAGCAAACGCAAACGCTCAACACAGACATGTTCCTGAGGGCAAGAACAGTGTCTTCCGTACCTCTTGCAGCATGCCTTGCGTCTAAAGGAATGTGCCTTGCCTAAATGCCCGAATTCCTGAATGTTGATACCATGGAATCTTACAGAGGAGAAGTATGTGGCTGCTACAACAAATCATCACAAATCGGGTAGCTTACAACCTAAGCTTATCATCTCACCATTCTGGATGCCCAAAGTCCACACTGAAGATGACAGCAAGCACACTCCCTTTGCATGCTCCCGGTGAGAGTATGTTCTTGCCCCTTCTGGCTTCTAACAGCTGCCAACATTCCCAGACTCATAGCTGCACCAACCCAGTCTCCCTCTGGCCTCACATCACCTTAAACTGTGTGTGTGTGTGTCTAAACATGCACTTTATAGATCTTAAGGCCCACCAGGATGAAACACCAGGGTAACTGCCCTATATCAAAATTCTGAAATTAATTACATTTATAAAATCCTTTTTTTTCAAATAAGGTAAAATTCACAGGCTGTTCAGATGAGGATATGAACCCTTCTGGGGGGGGCCATTATCAGCTGCCTCCCCATAATGTTGACCACTCTCCCTCTGCACACTGTCCCTGGAGACACCTGCTTTGTGTCCCTCAAGGTTGCTACCTCTCTTCTGCCAGTGAGAGTCGGCTCTTGCGCATGAGCCCTCCGCTGTGTCTACGTGGCTCATCAGTGTAGGATGCTCTCCTACTTCTCCCTTCACCTCTTTCCCAGCCACTCTAGGAAATTTTTTTTAAACATTTATTTACTTATTTGAAAAGCAGAGTTAAAGAGAGAGAGAGAGGTAGAGAGATCCTCTGTCTGCTAGTTCACTCCCCAGATGGCTATAACAGACAGGATTGGGCCAGGCTGAAGCCAGGAGCTTTATCTGGGTCTCCCACATGGGTGGCAGGGGTCCAAGGACTTGGGCCATCTTCCACTGCTTTCCTAGGCACATTAGCAGAGAGCTGGATTGGAAGTGGAGCAGCTGAGACTTGAACCAGGGCCCTTGTGGGAAGCCAGTATTGAAGGTGGCTGCTTAATCAGCTGCAGCACAATGCCGGCTCCTAGAAGACTTTTTTCAACCCTCACAAATCCATTTGTCAATAACTTTACACTGAGGACATCAAGGTCCTCTGCTATATGTTTTCCTTCATACAAATCAACTCAGGACTTCACAGCTGATGAACTTCCATGTCTCTCCTCCTCTAAATGTGACGAAAATAGTAGATCATGTTGACTTTTGTCCACAGTAAGAGTCTAATAAATATTTATTAAATGAATAAAAAAAAATAAAACCAACTCAGGCTAAACGGTGGCATCAAGCTTAGAATTGCTGATGACAGCAGAGGCCAGCATCACCTCCAAAATGCACACAGATGAAACCAAGGACAGGAAACTATGGGGCACACAGAGAATATTCTTGCAGTTCTTGGGAGGTGTGGAGGTGATAACAATGGAGACAGCTGCGAGGGCAGCCAAAGAATGAGAAGAGAGACAGAGATCTGGCCCTGGCTCTTGGAGATAAAAGCAACCAGCCCCTTTCCAAAGAAAACAGACGCACCCATCATCTCTGGTATGTGTGTGAGGGGCTTCCAATCCCAGGCCTGAAATGATGCTCACAGCTCTGGACTAAGGAAACATGGCTGGGAAGGTAATGCATTTATTTCACACCCTAACTGCTTCCTAAGGAGTTATAATCGCTTGGATTCTATTCTGCTCAGTGTAAAGCTGGAGCTGGGTAAACAAGGTGAGGGGAAGCAGGAAGAAGCTGTGAATGACTCTCCGTGGTGGGGAGAGGGGACTACAAGGGGCAGAGGGGACTCGGCCGAGCACAGCCCGCCGCTATGGATTTTAAAGAAAGGCTCTCTCTAGATCAGTGCCTTGAGGTGGCACAGCCAGGGCCGAGGGAGCAGAGGCTGCGCTGCTCACCGTTCTGTGTTACGTAGACACTCTGCCATCTCCAGGAAGGGGCCTCCGCTGTGTCTGCACGGCTCATCAGGGCCTTTTCGCTGGGTAAAACACGGGGACTGGAAGGCAGAGCACAATGGGATCTGTGTGTGAGCTGACCTTGATGCGCCCACAGACAGGGACCGGGAGTGTGTAAGAGCTGGCCGGGGAAGGCCAGTGCTGTCTGGACCCACTGTCACTTAGAAGCAGGGAGGATGAGTCGTCTTTCGTGTAAGGTGGGTTTGCTGCAACGCAGTGTTACTGTGATGCGAAAGCAGACAGGCAACAGCTTCTCCCTCAGCTTCTGCTGCGAGAAAGCAGTCCCAGACGAGGGGATGCGAGCTTGGAACAGAAAGAAGTGGCTTCAGGCAGCACCTTTGTCCCATGGAGGCTAAGGGCTAAGGCTCTAGAAGCAGAAGGAACTGGTTTCCATCCTCACTGCAAACATTATTGGCCCTGCCACTGGACCAGTTCCTGAGCGTCTTTGGTCTTCTCATCTGAAGAAAGGAGTAACAAGCGGCTAGCGCTGTGGCTCACTAGGCTAATCCTCCGCCTTGCGGCGCTAGCACACCAGGTTCTAGTCCCGGTTGGGGCGCCGGATTCTGTCCCGGTTGCCCCTCTTCCAGGCCAGCTCTCTGCTGTGGCCAGGGAGTGCAGTGGAGGATGGCCCAAGTGCTTGGGCCCTGCACCCCATGGGAGACCAGGATAAGTACCTGGCTCCTGCCATCGGATCAGCGTGGTGCACCGGCCGCAGTGCACTGGCCGCAGCGGCCACTGGAGGGTGAACCAACAGCAAAGGAAGACCTTTCTCTCTCTCTCTCTCTCACTGTCCACTCTGCCTGTCAAAAAATTAAAATATATATATATATGTGTATATATATATATATATATATAAAGAAAGAAAGGAGTAACAAGCATCCACGGGTCTCGGGGAGGGTTGGTAAAGGGTTAAGTGAAGTCACACATGAAAGCTGCTTTGTTCAGAAAACGACACATACGTGTTCAATTAATGTTAGCTATTTTTATTGTTGCTCCCATCTGAAAGATCTTGTTAAAAAAAAAAAGATATGCTTATTTGAAAGGCAGAATGACAGAGGGGAAACACACACATGGAGAGAAGGAGAGACAGAGATCTTCCATCTGCTGATTCACTCCCCCAAATGGCTGGGGCTGGGCCAGGTCAAAGCCAGGAGCCAGGAATGCCATCTGGGTCTCCCAGGTAGCTAGCAGGAGCCCAAGTACTTGGGCCATCTGCTGCTGCTTTCCCAGGTGCAAGGAGCTGGATTGGGAGTGGAGCAGCTGGGACTTGAACTGACACGCTGAAGTGGGAGGCTGGCATTGCCAGGTGGTGGTTTAATCCACTGTGCCACAATCCTAATCCCTGAAAGATCTTTATTGCTCAGCTACTGTTTTCTGAAAATTATGTGGAACGTGGCAGGAAGGGAGAATTACCTAGGGAGGATGCTAACTGTGTCACCTCCTTCCAACAGTCCAAGGGCTAGTGGGTTTCCTGTTAGAGAAGCGGCAAAGCCATCAACCTCTGGGGAGCTGCTGTCGCACTAGACTGAAGCGCCATGTCTAAGGTGAAAGCATCTTCAAGCCACCCATCCTAACGCTTCCACCACCACCTGCTGGAGCTTCTTTTTCCTCCTATGCTGGTGGAAGGGAAATGCTTAAGGCATCTCACTTTTTTTTTTAATTTGGTCTCTAGGGACCTGGCTGCCTCCCTTGCTTATAAGGAGAAATAGCTTGGAATGTAAGTGCCCTGGCCCCTGTGTGCTCTAGGCTTGGTTATAGGGTGAACTGGTGGGACCTGTGTTAGCAGCAAGCAACATTTAGGAGCATTCAAACCCAAGTGGCAAAGTGAGGCCATAGTCACAGCCCCCCGGCAGCAGGTGGCTGTGGTGAGGAAGCTAGGATACTTCTCGGGTGCAGAGATTCTCAGCCAACAGATGGTTTGGGGATGTGGCCCTGCTGCCCTCAGCAAGATTCCACACTGACTAGTGCCAGGATACTGCAACGAGTGTAGAGAACCAGGAGAGACAGCGTGGGAGCAGCAGCTTCCATTCAACAGCGTCTACTGTATGCTGGGAAATAAGCCAGGTGCTTTCCATACATTACCTCTCATCGCTACAAACCACCCCAAACAATCAGCTGTCAAGCCGCGCAAACCAAGACAAAGCAAGGGGGAAGTAACGTCCTCAAGATCACACAGCTGGTGTCCGTGTAGGCTATAAACCCAGTCAGTTTGCCTTGGAAGTCCTGGCTGACTTTTCCCCAATGTACCGGGCAGCTGCTGGCTACTGATCCCTAACCCATACTCAAAAGCACAAAGGAGAGTTTAATTTTTTTTTAAATTTTATTTATTATTTATTTGAGAGGTAGAGTTAGACAGAGGGAGAGAGAGATATATAGGGAGAGAAGGGGAGAGGGAGAGGGAGAGAGGAAGAGAGGAAGAGAGGGAGAGGGAGAGGGAGAGAGGGAGAGAGGGAGAGAGGGAGAGAGGGAGAGAGGGAGAGAGGGAGAGAGGGAGGGAGGGAGGGAGAGAGGGAGAGAGGGAGGGAGGGAGGGAGAGAGGGAGAGAGGGAGGGAGGGAGGGAGGGAGGGAGAGTCTTCCATTTGCTGGTTCACTCCCCAGATGGCCACAACGACTGAAGCTGGGCCAATCCAAAGCCAGGAGCCAGGAGCTTCTTCTGGGTCTCCCATGTGGGTACAGGGGTCCAAGCAGTTCAGCCATCTTCCACTGCTTTCCCAGGCCATAAGTATAGAGCTGGATCAGAAGAGGAGCAGCCAGGACATGTACTGGTGCCCATATGGGATGCTTGCACTGCAGGTGGAGGCTTAACCTACTACACCACAGCACCGGCCCAGACAGAGTTTAATTTTTAACTGGTGAATGATTAAGTGGTTCACTGAACATGAAAAAAACATTGCCTAGTAGGTATTTGGTCACGTGGGTCAATGGAATTAAAGCGGGGGTGGGGGGAATCACCACACCTTTGAACAAACTGGAATTACAAAGAAAAGAACAGGACCTTGGTAAGGAACCCAGCATCAAGTCAGAGGCTGGCACACTGACTGCAGAGGGCTTCACCCCTCCCCATCAGGACGCAGGGGTGGGTGCCTAATCAGAGACCTGGCTGAAAGGCTACCGAATAATTCTTCAGAAGAAGGGCTTGGCTTTGAGAGCTCTCAATGGGAGAAGAAAATTCACAGGAATGCATTATCTGCATAAAAATGAATGTGGGAGAAATAAAGTGATAAACCAGAAATTGGGTTTCTGACATTCTTTTATATCCTTACAGCACGTTATCAAACTGCAGAGAATTCAAGCTGTTTGGGGATGGGGCACATGGCTTAAGCCGTGCACAGACTTGGGTGAGATGCCTACAGAAGCTTAAGGCTCCCCATCCAACAAAGATGTTTTAAGAGGAGGAAAACAGGCCTCAGCAGCATATCAGCTGAAAACACAAAAACCACACCTGAAACAGGGGGCCAGATATTGGTATGTTTCTTTTTTTTAAAAAAAAAGATGTATTTATCTGAGAGGTAGAGTTACAGAGAGAGGTCTTTCATCCTGGTTCACTCCCCAAATGGCTGCAACAGCCAGGAGCTTCTTCCGGGTCTCCTGTGCAGGCGCAGGGGCCCAAGGACTTGGGCCATCTTCTACTGCTTTCCCAGGCCATAGCAGAGAGGTGGATCGGAAGTGGAGCAGCTGGGACTAGAACTGGTGCCCATATGGGATGCTGGCACTGTAGGCAAAGGCATAGCCTTCTACACCACAGCATCAGCCCCTTGCTTTGTTTTTATGACACATAGATCAACCATGACTTCAAGAGCAATGGCCTTGGCTCTTCACAGGGTCCAGGAGGAGGCCAGGGTGCAGCACACTGAGCTGTCAGGTTGCAGCCCCACTGCTTCCTTCCCTTGAAAAAAACCCCTTGGGAGGCATTCAGGATGTTCTCGCAGCTCCTACGTTCCTGAGGAAGGATTCCCATTTTGCATGTCTGTTCACACACACACACACACACACACACACACACACACACTATGCAGCACATGGCCAAGCAGTGTTTGCTGAGGTCTGTGGTGGGCAGGGCTCTTTGCTGGTGGTCTCATTTACTCTACACACCAAACCCACAGGTACGGGTCATCCCCGTCGTCTGGGTGAGGAGCGGGGGGCACACAGGCTAGGCAACGTCTGCGATTGCGGCTAGGAATGGATAAGCTGCCACGTGCTCAGCTGTGGCTGACTTCTCACCACACCCAACCCGCCCCCCCCCCCCCCCGGCATGTTTCCCAACAGTCAAAACCATTCATTCACGCTTTAAGTGGAAACTCCCATGGTTTATGACCGGTGCAGCGCTCAGGCCAGTACAGCAGTGACAAAACTTGGGATCAGGATCCTGACGGGCGTCACGCTCCTTGGAGTAGAAAGCCTGCTGGCACACTGATTCCCGTCTGAGGAATGCACTCCATTTCCAGCTGCTTTCTACCCTTTTCTGCCTCTGACAGATGACTGACGACTTTTAATCCTCAATGCCAGCAGAGAATGCTGGCACATGTCAGATGAGGATGACGAGAAAACCACCATTTACTAATCATCTGTTACATCCTGGGGCCAAGCAGAGCGGTATATGTCTACCTTTTCATACAAGTTTTAAAAGTCCTTACGACAGCCCTCCGAGATAGCTATTACTTAACCAGCACTTCACGTAAGTGGAAACTGCTCAGAAAGGCACAGTGACCCTCTCTAGGTTATACTGCTAGTCAGCAGTACAAACAGGATTTAAATCCACATTTTTTTCCATCCCCGGAGTCTTTTTTTTTTTTTTATAATATAAAGAGAACAGATTTAATGTGGTTCACAGAAAATTCTAAGAATATAATGATACTTCCCGTCCTCCCCCTACTCCCGCTCTCTTTCTCTTTAAATGTCTGAGATAACATGCTTTTAATTTACTTTATAGTCAAAGGCTTAATGCTCCACTAAATAAAGAGCTCAGCAAGTAGAAAGAACACAGTTCAGCAGAAATACAGACAAGGACTATAAATGATAATCAAATCAAAAGATGTAAATTTCACTCATACATTAAATATTTTTATATTCTTGCTATATATTTACTACCAAAAATCAGAGAAAACATGTGGTATTTGTCTTTTTTCCAAAAAACCTTTATACATAAATAACTTCTGGGCAGTTACTTTGGCCCTGGAATTTTTTTTTTTTTTTCTGGCCAGGCAAAGTTAGACAGTGATAGAGAGTTATAGACAGTGAAGTGAGAGTGAGAGTGAGAGTGAGAGAGAGAGAGAGAGAGAGAGAGACAGGTCTTCCTTCCGTTTGTTCACCCCCCAAATGGCCACTAGGGCCGGCGCACTGCGCTGATCCAAAGCCAGGAGCCAGGTGCTTCCTCCGGGTTTCCCATGCGGGAGCAGGGCCCAAGCACTTGGGCCATCCTCCACTGCCTTCCCGGGTCACAGCAGAGAGCTGGACTGGAAGAGGAGCAACCGGGACAGAACCGGCATCCCAACCGGGACTAGAACCCGGGGTGCTGGCGCCGCAGGTGGAGGATTAGCCTAGTGAGCTGTGGCGCCGGTCTGGTCCTGGAAATTGAAAAAACATAGAACTGTCACTCGGTTAGCCACTACTACTGTGCCATTGGTTTTTCTGACTTGGTACTCTATGTCTGACAAAACGGAGCCTCTTTTCAGAAGGGCTAATGCAACTTCTCATGGATATGGTATACCTGATTTGTCAGTACACAAGGGATCTCTATCTTTCCAAGACTAACCTGAGACGGGAAAATGATGCTCTACAAAGCATCGTTCATAAAACTTGCAAATTCTAACCAGATTCAGTATAGATAGGCTAAAAATAAGTGACTCCAACTCATAAATTAACTAAATAATTTCAATTCCAATCTCACTTATAATGTTCTACAAACCAAAGTGTTTATGATGCTAACTATATTGTACAACACTAAGAGCTGTATCTTCTAGGACTTCAAATACTGTAATTCCTATTCCTCTGCTTCTAGGCAAAAATTAAAGTGGTCACAGGCAAACTTAAATCCATTTCTTCCAAACTCTCCCCTTGCTTGTGACTGCAAGGTATTTTCAGTCCAGACTCCAAGAGCTCATTTTATGAGGAAGAAGATTCCTTTCTTTTCTGACCTTATCATTCACAAAGCTGTACTGGGGCTCAAAATAAAATTAGATTTTGGAAAGAAGCAAGTTTGAAATATTATGTAGGAAATTCTTGGCAACAAGATTCCTATCATATCATCATCTTAAAGCCAGAGAATTTTATCTGAAAGGCTGGATTCACAGTGATTTTTTTTCAAATCACTATAAACATGCTTTCTGAAACTGAAGGAGGCATTTAAAATCCTGAGTGCCCTTGGTATTAGCAATTTGATTTATGAAAATGATTAATGCAAAGCTCTTTAGTATCAAGTTGCACTTTCTGTACATTCTTCATTTAAATGCAAAAACCAACAGAAGCCAAATTAAGTGAAATCAAAGTCCATTAATAGGCTGTTTTCGAAATTCGAGGCAAAACCCATCACCACACCAAGAGGTTCCAAGCAATATATAAACAATATAAAAACAATGATCCCAACAGACACATAAGGAAAAAAGCACTATGGAACAATGACCCAAATAGGAATTCCAGGGTTGTTATACTGTGTGCATTAATTGTAGATACCATTATCTAGGAAGGGATAAAGTGGGTGACAATGATCGCTCAGTAAATGCTTTCAGTGTTCCTACTAAGTGCTACCACTAGTGTTAGAAGGGTTGCCATTCTGCAAACACAATCCCGAGTTTTTTGTCAACTATATTTCTCATTACCAGCATCTCAGACCAGTCACCCTGAGCACCTGTGTTTTTAGTAACGTTGGTGGGGGAAGAGCAAGAATGATTTCAGAGTGAGCGGACACTGGCCAACTGCGATGGTTTGCAAAGGGAGGCTCGGAGCAGCAAAGGACAAGAGCAGCGAAGCGGAGCTGGACAGGACACCTGAAAGGGGAGCAGTACAAACAGGAAGAAGGGAGGGTAATCTAAAATACACACAGAAAACCGAGTCCAACCTCAGAGCTACGTTATTTCTGGGGAAAAATAAAATGATATTTTTAACAGTTCCAAATTCCATGGGGAAAAAAAAGTCTTGCGACATGTTTATGTAAGATGTGACACATGTGAATGTCTTTGGGAGACACAATACTTTGCTTCCTGAGGTTATCTGTGGTCAGCTGTGGTCCAGAAGCATTAAATGGAAAAAAAAAAACTTAGTAAAAAACCATATGATTTAAATAACAGTGATTACAATATATTGTTACAATGGTTTTATTTCATTATTAGTTATTATTAGTCCTACTATGCCTAATTTAGAAATTAACTTTATCACAGATATGCATGTATAGGAACAGAGTATAGCAAGGGCTCAGTACTAACCTTGGTTGCACACCTTCCCTAGGGGTTTGGAATGCATCCGCCGTACATAAATGGGGATTACTGTATTTGAATTAAATTCAAAAGAATATTTTTCCAAAGTGCACTGGTATAGCAGTGCTAGAAGTAAGTGGTCTAGATGGCCCTTACATATAAAGCATCAGTATTGAAAAAGAGACATAATTATGTCCAAAAAGGAAAGGCAGTAACTCAAACAGAATTGCTTGCACAGGAACCAAGCACTTTGCTGTATTAGCAGAGACTGAGGCTCCCCGGATGAATCAATACATGTCAGGTCCAGAAAGGAAATGTAAGCTTTTCCTTGTTTAAACAGCACCAAAGGCCAAGAAGCTCCAGAACTAAATAAACCAGGCCCAAGCTGACAATATAAAGTGTACATGCAGTGCAAATCAAGCCTAATGCTAAAACAGAAATAAATAATTGTATCAGCCAGACTTGAGGCTCCAGAAGCAGGGCAGACAACCCCTGGAAGACGAGCCCATCACCCGCAACTATTAAGTGCCAAGCACTTGGACAAGCACCTTGCCCATCTCACGACACTGGGTCCACGCAGAAGCTGGCTCTTCACCTTCCAGAAAGCCATGGAATCTAGGTGTGGACTGAGGATGGGGAGTGGAAGCTGAAGGCTTATTCCACAGGGCAGCAACGTGCTCAGCACTTTGGGCAACCACTTCTAAAGCCAGAGATTTAAAAACACTCGGTTCCAGTCCACTGGTCAGAAGTCCTTAGTACAACAAAGCCTTCCGCCTCTCAGGGCTCCATCCAGGGACCTCCTGACCATTTTTGACTCTGCAGCCCTTCCATAAAAAAACCAATGGGGGCCAGCACTGTGGCATAACAGGTAAAGCTGTTACCCTGCAGGGCCAGTAACCCTTACGGGCATCGGTTCGAGTCCCGGCTGCTCCACTTCCTATCCAGCTCTCTGTGATGGCCTGGGAAAGCAGAAAATGGCCCAAGCCCTTGGGCCCCTGCACCTGCATGGGAAGACCCAGAGGAAGCTCCTAGCTCTGGATCGGTGAAGCTCTGGCCATTGTGGTCAACTGGGGAGTAAACCAATGGATGGAAGACCTCTCTTTCCCTCTGCCTCTCCTCTCACTACATAACTGACTTTCAAATAAATAAACAAATAAATTTATATATATATATATATAAACCAATGAGCATCAATCCCAGTATATTAATAAACTGTTTTAACATATTGTGAAACATGAATTATAAGACAACTCTGTTTTAAATTTTAAGGTAATATTGTACACAATATCTTTTTTGAGCCCAACAGATCAGACAGTGCTGCCCATTGAGACATTTTTGGCCTTTCCCCTCCAAAACGGGACCATGAGGTACTTCCCATTTTATGGGCACCCAAGTCTAAGGATAGGCCTGCATACTTGGCCTTTGCAGCTAAACCGGTAAGTGGTTTCTTACCACAAGCAAACCCTAGAAGAGACACAGCCACCTCCGGGATTGGCAGCAGAGGGAGGGGCTCCTCTAAGATCGAGCGGTACAAACTCCTCTTGCATACTAATGTGAGAAGGAAAGGCAGAGCAACAGACCCTCCAGTTCAGCCAAGGCACTAATCACATCTCTTCCTCATCTAACCCCATTTCAAGGAGAGTCAAAAATGAAATTAGCAGGAAGATCTGAACCCATTTCTTTGCTTCTTTTGCTTAACTACAGTGGTTCTATGATGTTGGACAAAACCCTCCAACCTTTGTGGCCCTTATTTTTTATGTAAACACTAACATTAGCCCTGAGGATGACTAAGGATTCTTCTAGATATGAAAACCTGGAGTTCTTTTAAAAAACTTCTTTAAGAAGTTAATTTCCCTCACCCTAATTGCTCTGTTGGTTCCAAAGTTGGATCTGATGTAATGTCAAATGTGAATCATTAATTAAATGCACTGATCTAGAAAAAAATGCATGCATATGTTTGGTTGACATTTACCACTTCCCCCAACTCCCTTCTTATAACAATGCAATAAAAAGATGTCTAATGAATTGTAACTGAACCAGAACAGGAAGATGAGCTAAAGAGCAAGCTCTTTTGAGGAACATGAGAGTTGACTCTAGGTAAGCAACATCCCTTCTTCCCCTCCCTTTCTCTGCACAACCACACATGCACAGTGCATGTACACCTGCAAAGGCATATGGAAGTCAAAACACAGCGTAACCTTAAAGGGTTCAGGCATTAAACCTCAATGAGAACTTACTGTAGAACATTGCTAAACGTCCTGGGGATTGTTAATCAGTTGTTCAGCATATACAGTAAAACAGGACATTTTACTTTTAAGGGATTCCGATGGACTTGGGTTTTGGAAAATGGTCAATTTGGTTCATGGCAGAGCACCTAGCAGGTCACAGAGGACTGAGGTTCTAGTCCCACTCAGTCAAACACTAGCAGTGGGTACATTTCCTCTACAAGCTATCCATGTATTCCCTTATTGTAAAATGGGTTATTTAAACAAAGGACGGCATTGTGTACAGTGATGAAGCTACTGTTTGGGCCTCCATATTCCATACTGGAATACCTGGGTTTGAGTTCTGGTTCAACTTCCTATTCCAGCTTCCTGCTAATCATCTTGGGAGACAACAGGTGATGATGCAAGTAGTTGGGTCTCTGCCACCAACTTGGGAGACCTGGATTGAGTCCCAGGTTCCTGGCCTCAGCCTAGCACAGCCCTGGCTGTTGCAGGCTTTTGGAGAAATCTCCGTCTGTGTTTGTCTTTCTCTCTGCTTCTCTGACTTTCAAATAAAATAAAAAATTTTGCTTTAAGAAAAAAGGCAAACCAAGATCGTGATTTTTCATAGTGAAATTGAAAACAAACAAATAAAAAAAAAAACCAAGATGTGTATTATTTGTTGAATGGATTAAATACTTACATATAGCCAAGAGGCCACAGCTTATCTTTATAAAATATAATAAAAATAAGCAGTAAAGATGCCTGCATCCCACATCAGAGTGCCTAGGTCCAATATTCAGCTTTGGCTTCTGACTCTAGCTTCCTGCCAGTGCAGACTGTGGGAGGTCCTAGTGATGGCTCAAATGATTGGGTTCCTGCCACACATGTGGGAGACCTGGATTTCATTCCTGACCTCTGGCTTCGGCTCCAGCCCAACCCTGGGAAGTGGATTTGCAGATGGGAACTCTCTATCAAAGCAATTAACAGATAATTTTTTAAAAAGTTAAATGAATAAATATAATCAGTCACCCTATTAAGTAAAAAGAGAACAAAATTATACCAAGAATATTATAAAGTAAGAGAAGAATTAAGAAGCAGGAAGCAGGAAAAGCCAGCCATAATTTATACATGATTTTCCCCTCATTGGTTTTTCTTTGCCTATCTTCCACCTTAGTAGCACTTTCCAGGGTTTCTTTTCCTTACAGTGTATGCATACATTTGTAAGGAGAAATATACCTAAAAATTCTTGGGTCCAAAACCACAGTTGACTGTCAGCTGTCCGTAGACGGAAAGGCTTCTGACTGGATAAAACTCCCATCACCTCTGCTTAAGTGCATTAGCTGGAAAGTGGCAGAGGGCAGCTTTCACCTCCAAATGTTTCCTTTTATGAAAACAGACTCTCGGATCTCAAGGATCAAGACCATGTATATTCTTGCCATCTCAAATCCACCTGCCAAGCCTATAGGCTTCTCACAGCAGGACACTTTGTTAAACTGATATAAACACCAAAATGCAGTACAGCAAAAGTTTTGTAACTGAAGCCACAGGGGATTCTCACATGGTGGCTGGAAAATATTTTGTGTGAAGAGGATGAGGGGAAGAGCCAGTATGAATATCCTCAGATGGTAAAACTAAGAAACAAAAACCAGGTTTCCATTTGTTCCCTGCAAGCCTTCTTTAAGGAAATGTAGAACTGAAAATGATTACTGTAAGAAAAGAGCATTTGGGGACAGTTTTGATATAGTCAGTGCCCATTAAATGATCATTTATACCTCCGTAATAGGGGCTCTTTCTTCAGGAGAAACACTCAGGTACTTCAAAATGTTGCAATAACAGCTTCCCACTGCAGGCCACAACGGAAGCATTTATAAATTGCTCATTTTGGATGACTCCTAAAAGTATGAATATATCAGAAAGGCTGTACTTTCTTGGTAACTGGGCCATTGGGTAGAATAAAATCTCCTGTTCAGTAACCTATGAATTTCAAGGGAATTAAATAACCACCCAGAAACATCCTAGTGTGAATAACAGCACCTTGAAAAAAAATGTCAACCCAAGCACCAGCCGGTACAACCCAGAGTGAATGTGTGAGCTCAGAGCTCAAACCAGAAGTCAGCCCCAAGCTCTGCGGCTCTGAGGCTCAGAAGAAGTGGGATTGTGTCTGATTTCCCTACTGGTGCTTCATTTATTCCACAGGGGGCCTGTGACCTAGCACTGGGGACAGAGAGGAGTCTACAACAGAGTTCCCTACCTCTGGAGGCTGACAGCCCGAGAAGCAAACAGAAAACAACTGACAAACAAAACCCAGCAATGCTGAGTGCGATGGCGGAGGTAACATGGGAAGCCGAAGGAGCAGTGTACTCAGAGCACGGCCACAGAAGGTCATCTACTCTTTCTGGTACTGGACACAACCTCATGTGCTTGTGGTCATGTAGTTACTTCTGGAGATTCTGCACATGGCTTAGCAGGGGTATAAGAGAAGGAAATGTTATTCTCATTCTCTCTCCCTCCCTCTTTGTAAAGGAAGGGTAACAGGAAGGAGTTACAGAAACAAGAACCTGAGCTGAACTGAAAAGCTGGGTCCTCAGGCATTTGTATCAGCCTCTCCCAGCTCTGTTGTTTGCTTAACAGTGCACTCGACTGCCCCAGAGAATATTTGGTTTTGTTTTGCTTTAATTTTTCTTTTGATCCGCTGAGGGTAGGTGTAGGAAAATAACATCTCCCATTTCAGGGACAGGAACTTGATTGACTAAGTCAGTTCTAACTCCCCATGAAGCTGGATAAAAAGGCCCAAATGCAATGGACTTCAGCACCCTATCCACCCAGAAATGTGCAGATTACAGTGGGGGTTTTTCAAACTCTCTGGAATAGAACAGCAAAAAGATACCTCATCTAGTATTCTAGTCTGGGTTGGGGGTAGTAGAGATAATTTTAGAGTACAGAGAATCAAGAGAAGCCTGGTTTAGAAAGTGGGGATGGGAATGACCTTGAGATTCCTGTTAGGGGTGGGACACAGAAGGGAAAAGAAGCAATCTTGAGAGGAGAAGGCAATTTAGAGAGGAGGTGGAGAGAAAAACTTGACAAACAAATCTGGGCTAGCAGGTGGTTTTGCCCCCCATCATGGGGTCGTCAATGTCTGTCACAGATACAAATAACATGTTTTTAAAACACTACGGATGAATACGGATAAATTATCTTCCTATGAAAAGATCTGGTGGGTATCTTAGTAACAAGGTAATAACATTGCTCAAAAAGCTAAGTATCTTCTGTGTATTGTGCATTATCTACACATGTAGCTAGGTCACTTACTCTTCACAATACCTTGAGACACAGATATCATCCCCACTGTATAGAAGAGCAAACAGCCCCAGATGTGACAGTCAGCAGGGTCAGTATTCCAGTCGCAAGCCTAAACCTGTGCTTTGCTATAGCTGGGGCAGAATACAAGAGAATAGGAACTCCTGGCTCATGCTCTATGTTTCCCTGACAAATGAAAGCCTTGACAGCTAAATTCTCCATACGACAGCAAAGCACACCAACTTCTGAAAGTGTCAACTCAGAAAATCACCCAAAACAAAGACTGCTCCTGTGTGTGCAAACAGTGCTTTCTGGGTCTGCGGCTGGCTGGGTGGCTGTTGTTTCGGTACATGGTGGCTCGCCAGCCGCTTTCCAAAAGGAAGGCTGCCTTGCTTTGCGGTCCCCCTTACTGCCGCCTGCTCTACCTTTACAATGAGTGAAAGCTAATCAAGACGAACAGAAGTGAGTCAGCCCAGAAACTCCTGTTCCCGACAGAGGACTGCGTGGTGGGAGAGCACGCAGACGGATTTCCTTTGTTAATGACATGTTTTGGCACTAACTTCTGTTCAGAGTTTTCTCTCGTTTCCATCTGGTTCTGGTACTGGGCCAATCCACTCACTAGAGAGGCTCAAGTGGTCCTCAGCACACCCTGTGCGTCCTAGCAGATGACAGCAGCCTGCTCAAGGAACGTTGTCACGTTGTTTCTAAGGAAGGGGGGACTCCGGTCCTCACACCTAACCCCGGCCTGGGAAAACCGATAACATAAGTGTGTATATTTCAGATTCAGATGGCCCCAGGTGGAAGTCTCAGCTCCTGCATGCCCAAGCTGCCTGACCGTGGCCTGTGCTCTTAATAAAGTACAGTATTGGCAGATGAGATCTAGAACCATGGAAATTCTCAAAAATATTTCAAGGCATCTACTTTTTCTATTATACAACTAAACAAAACAAATTCCTATGTGGCCTTGCCCCTGTCAAATTTTGCCACTGCAAACTTCCCTAGGGAATTAGTTTTCCTTCTAACAGTCAAACACATTGGCTACCAATGTCACTTTAACATGTAGATTTCTTAGCAGCCCACTCACTGGTTCATAGGACTGTCCACATGCAGTTGGAAAACAATTGAAGCTTAAACCTGTGGGAGATCAGCAAAATGCCAAGACAGGACTACCACTAACACTGTGTGAGAGGGAAGGAAAAGACGTTTGGTTTGGGAAGTCTTCTTTCCTACAGTTCCCATGCCTACAAGAGCAGCAGAGCACAGTGGCTCAAGGAATGGGCTCTGGAATCCAATCCTTGCTCTGTGACTCACTAGCAGACGATGTGCAGCAAGCTAACTACCTCTGTATATGCAGTCACCTCATCTACAAAATATGGACAGTACTAAGAGGACACTTCCAAACGTCTGTAGAAAAATGGAATTAAAAGGTAAGTTTATTTTGATTTGAAAGATTTCTGAAATCCATAAATAGCTTTTCACGATACACATTTCCCATGAGCGTGCTGAAGACCCCTTGCATTATCTACCTCATAGCATTGTTGCAAGAGTTGATATATGGATAGGGTACAGAATCCTGCCTGAAATAGGAACCCAGTAAATACCATCTGTACTGTTTTTACTAATTCCAGAGCAGGCTGGTGCCACACTGACCCATACTGAGCCTTCATAGATCTGAAGCGTGCATGGCAGGGGTTATGCTAAAGGTCACTGATATACGACACCTGGTGGACAACCACTGAGCCAGAAAACATTTCAGAAGAAAACACTCTCCTTTTAGCTGCATGTAAGCAATATTTGTTGTTCAAACATTTCATTTAAATGTGTCTGGGGGCCAGCACTATGGCATAGGGGATTAGGCCACCACTTGCATTGCTGGCATCCTATATCAGAGTGCCAGTTTAAATGCTAGCTGCTTCACTTCAGATCCAGCTCCCTACTAATGTACCAGGGAAACAGTAGAAAATGGTTCGTGTATGTGGTCCCCCGTCAATTTCATGGAAGACTTGGATGGAATTCATGGCTCCTGGTTTTGGCCTGGCCCAGACCCAGCCATTACAGCCACTGAAGAGTGAACCAGGAGACTGAAGCTCTATCTCTTTCTCATTTCTCCTCTCTCTATTCCCCTCTCCCTCACCCTCTCTCTTCCCCTGTCACTCTGCCTTTAAAATAAATGAAGTAAACATTTACAAATAAAAAATAAAATATATCTATGTACATACTATAGAAGAGCCAAATTCTCAATAAATAAGAGAGGATAGTTTATTTTTATAAAACTGAAAAGAGGGGCCAGCTCCATGGCACAATGGGTTAATCTTCCACCCGAGACACCAGCATCCCAAGTGGGCACCGGTTCTAGGCTCGGCTGCTCCTCTTCCAATGCAGCTCTCTGCTACGGCCTGGGAAAGCAGTGGAGGATGGCCCAAGTGCTTGGGCCCCTGCACCTGCATGGGGGACCAGGAGGAAGCACCTGGTTCCTGGTTTCGGATCGGCGCAGCTCCAGCCATTGTAGCCATCTGGGGAGTGACCAATGGAAGGAAGATTTTTCTCTCTGTCTCTCCCTCTCACTGTCTGTAACTCTACCTCTTAAATAAATAAATAAATAAATACAATCTTTAAAAATATTTTTAAAAAACTGAAAAGAATGTGGAAAGACTCATAGAATCAAGGCACCAGAAATAACTGCACTTCCTATTGTACTGTCTTCTAGAGTTTTAAAAAAAGTTTTATGGGGCCAGTGCTGTGACACAGCACATGACACCAGTGTCCCATTATGAATGCCAGTTCAAGTCCCAGCTGCTCCACTTCTGATCTGGCTCCTTGCTAACACACCTGGGAAAGCAGCTGAAGGTGGCCCCAGTGCTTGGGTGTGGGATACCCAGATGGAGTTCCAGGCTCCTGGCTTTGGCCTGGCCCAGCCCCAACCATTGCAGCCATTTGATGAGTGAACCAGCAAGATCTCCCTCTTGCTTGCTATCTCTTTCTCTGTAACTCTGCCTTTCAAATAAATAAAATCATTTTTAAAACAAGTTTTAAAGCTAGACTTATATGCCAAAGCTCTATAATAAACAGATACAAGGCTCACTCTGACATATATTCTAAATACAGGGAAGCATATAAATGAATAACCCTGAAAATGAGGTAAGAAGTCACCGTGTAGATCAAATGTGTTCCATGTCTCTATCAATCATGAAGAGTTAGAGCTAAAACTGCTCCCTAAAACACAGCCTTCTCCAGCACATCCTGAGCTAAGTCAGAGTATGGTTGGCCATCCCAGTGTGCTCTAACGCAATCTCTATTTACCTGTGGGTGAGTCTCTTCCCAGTAACAAGGGCTGTGCCCTATGGGGAGAGCCTCGCCACAGTCATATCTGTGACTAAAGAGCCTGGAAGTTCTGAGACTATCCAATCTCATATTATTTTTATTTATTTTTAATAAAGGCAATTTGTTAAATATGAAAAAAGATGAAAAGAGGGGCTATGACAGCATGAGCATGGCCCCTCCAGTCAAGGGGACCGGGTAGATTTCCCACTCTTCCACTTCCAGAATAGTGATCCCCTAAAACCATGACCTGCAATGAACACTGGATCCTTCATCTTTGAAATGAAGAACTGAACACCTGACTGACAGGGATGCTGTGGGGATTGACTGGAATGAATAATATACATGCACAAGATGAATGATTTCTATTTTCTTCAATATATTTTTCTAAAATTGTTAATATTTGCAATGATACAAACTACCTGTATAAGACTAATAAATATGTGTTACTACTATACTTGGTTTGCATTTCCTCTTGGACTGCTAACACCTAAGTACACATCTGATTTCAATGTGATTTTTTTTTTATTTTTCCTAGCTAAAAATTCATGGAACATCAACTCACCATTGCTGAATAAGCCATTTCATTCAAGGCCAAATTCATCCATCTTGAATTCTTTCTCTTTTAATATTTATAGATTTTAGGTTAGGATCCATTCTGAATTAGAAAGCAGATTTAAAAAAATGCTTTCTTACACCAGATCACTGATTAAATTCTGCAACTGTAATTTCAGTAACAACCCATAAAGAATTTTCTCAAACCCTCATAAATGTTTAAGTGCCCACTTTGATACTAACAACCTGAATTTCTTTCTACATAATACGCATGGAATAAGAATGAATTTTGGTAGAAAAATTTCAAAGGAGTTCAGAATGCTAGACTCTTAAAGCCCAAAGGAACCTCAATGTCACTCCTCTTAACTTTTCAACTTAATAAATGAAAACCTAGAAAAATACAGAGGTTTGATCATGTTGAGACAACAATAAAGTGACTAAAAGTTACTCTGTAATAAAATTGAATACCAAAAATATGTCATTACGTCAAAGATCCCAAGAGTTCTGGGATACTGCCCCAAATAGTGACCTCTCAACCTTAGCTTCAGAATCTTTTGCGCACACTTTCAAGTTACAGATTAGCATTCTTCCCACCCCTGGTGCTGTATTAGTAGACAATGTGGAACCAGGCCACGTGCACTTTGAGAAGTTCTGTAGGCTTTTCTAAGGAACATCAGGGCTGAGATAAAGGACAGCATCACCAGGTTCTACACTTCTAATCTGTGTCATTACCTCCCATAAGTATCTATTTACATAAATTATTTCATCAAAGACTATTCAAAGCCTTTTAAAAAGAAGTAAGACAACCTTACTCTCTCTACAAGCCTAAAATTATTTTGGAAAAGATTAAACTTTTCTGTTTCAACAAAATATGTGAAAGAATATACTAATCATGAAAATTAAAGATCCCACATGCTCCTTCCCACATGTGAAGACAATGAGACGCAGCCAAGGAAGTTCTGTATCGCTTATGGATATGAGGCCAGCATCCTGCATTACACATGCTGAACTAAAACAGGATCAGGCAAACAGATTTTAAACATGAAATGTAGGGTATCTTCAGTAGGTAAATGCCTCTAATAGCAAACTGACTTACCTTAGTGTGTTTCTATTTTAGTTTTATAGATCCAGATTATCATGGAGGGGACAAGTGACCATGGAAATTGTCATTGGTAGGGCATGCTTCACACTCTAAGGGTCCTAACAGTTCTAAGTTACATATAAAGCCTACATTATAATCAAGTAAGTAAAAACCCATATAGCATCTTCCATTCAACACCTACCATGTCCACACCTAGCACTGTGCCAAGTGTTATGGGAAGAACACATCATCAAGTCCAGTCCCTGAGCAACCTAACCCTTGTAGGAGAATAATTAAGAGGTAGCACAGATAAAGATTTTGCACGTAGACAGACAATAAAGGTGCAAATGCAAGTTTACTGATATACTGATACTTATCTGAAGGTTCAAAAGGCCTTCTGGGAAAAGTTCTTACACAGAAGCAGGCTAGTTTCCAGCCAATTTATGGGGTATACTGAGAGAAGGTGAATAAATTCTTACAGTCTGAATAAATTCTTACAGTCCTGTGACTCTGTAAGGATTTGTATAAAACTTTGTGTGTGTTTGACTTTATAAAAAACCTGCCAATCTGCTCATGAAAATCATTTCAGGATTTTTACACTCCCATCAGCAAAGTACAAGAGCTCTAATGGCTCCACATGCTTGCTACGACTTGGTATTATCTGTATTTTCATTTTAGTCTCTGCTGAAAAGGAGAAGTAGAAACCAATGCTTTGAGGCACATGGGTATGCAAGCACTGGCAACCCACTGCATTAGTCAGGCGGGGACCCAGAGAGAAAGACACAAACCCGATCCCCAAGACTCCATGGAGGGACTGGAGAGATTCTTCTCCCTACAGATTTACAACTATACGACCCAAGAGAGAACAGCTTATCCCCCTCACTTCAGCTCCTCTAATTTTTTTTAATCTCTCCAGAGGATATATGGCCTACTTGAAAATGTATCTTATGATCACAAACTCTACCTCCTACATTGTAAGTTGTATGATACCAGAAAACTAAAATTTACATGGAGAAACAATAAAGACACTGGATACACATAAAACAACTATGCCTAGATACAAATTGGGGCAGGCTTTTCAAGTCGTGATATTTTTCCCTTTTTAAAAAATTCAATTCTTCCTGCTATCTGAAGAGTGGTTAAAATTACTTGCAGGCACTGACTTCATGTGGACAAAGTTTGCCTGTTCAAAACGAAGGGCCAGTTTTCATCACACAAACCACAACAGTGGAGGGTCTGGCCCTCCCAGAGAGCATGGGCAGCTCACACTAATAGCAGCAAGAACACCACCCTTCCAGTGCCCTGCTTTGTTTCATAGCTCCCATGTGTGTTGAGCTACAAAGAGATCATCCATAGGCTGTACAGGAGAAAGGAGAAAAACCAAAATCCTGGTGAGTCTCTTAATGAAGCTGCCGTTCCCGCTGCCCGGAGTGTCCTCTCACCCACGCAATCCTGTCATCAAAACCAGTGAAGCCCTACTTTTCCAGAAGCTCTGCACTTTCACATCACTGCCTTTTCTCTCTTTACCTCTTTTGCAGTTTATAATTATGCTTATTTTAGTGAGTGATTTGTTAATGTCTACTGCTTCCTCCTCTCCAAACTAGAGAAGCTGCCTACATTTTTCTCATAACTGTACGCCCAGCATCTAAAATGCTCAGCATGGGGCCGGCACTGTGGCGCAGTAGGTTAATCCTCTGCCTGCTGCGCCAGCATCCCCTAAGTGCACTGGTTCAAGTCCCAGCTGCTCCTGTTCCAATCCAGCTCTCTGCTATAGACTGAGAAAGCAGTGGAAGATGGCCCCAGCAGTTGGGTCCCTGAACCCGCATGGGAGACCCAGAAGAAGCTCCTGGCTCCCAGTTAGCTCAATTCTGGCCATTGTGACCATTTGGGAAGTGAACCAGCAGGTGGAAGACCCCCCCCCTTTCCCTCTAACTCTACCTCTCAAATAAATAAAAACCTTTAGAATGCTCAGCACATAAAAGGGTAGTTAATAAACATCTGACTAATTAATTGTTAATTAAAACATTACCCTATCAAGGATGTGACTGATATGCCTCTAAGCTTCACATAAGTTAGAAATTAAGACTTCTTTCCACTTTTAAGAAAAATCCAACTGCAAAATACTGGGGTGTCAAAATCACTTGATTTTTTCCTGCCCCAATTTCCATTATAGCGTCTGCTTAAATGTCAGTTCTACTTTATCAATCCATCCTCTCAAAATTCAAAACCATGAAAAGCATAAGGACTTTGAGAACAAAAGGCTTTCCTCCATTAGAATGCAACAAAAGAGCGATTCTCATAGTTTCAGACTGTAAAGCTGGAGGTCTTGGTAATTTTTAAAGGAAATGCAGTTATCCTATAAGCCCCAGGTCATTATCTCCCATGGCAGGGGGAAAGGTTAGGCTATTTCACTGAAATGATGTTGTTACAGGCTCTGTGTCACTCTTACAGACTTCATGGTCAGAAAAAGGCAGATAATAGCATCTTAGCAAAACGGTTCTCTTTCAATTTGAGGTATGTACTAATAAGCAAAACTCAGGGAGCTTCTGGACCACCCACCTTTCTACCACCTACCTGTCTACAAGAAAGCTCAGTGAACCGAAGCCAGGACACTGGTGCAAGTAAAACTCTAGAATCTAAATTTAAAAATATAAAATATTTTTAAGATTTGAATATTTTTAACAAAGTACTGGAAGATTTTTTTTTCATTTTTTTAAATTTTTTTTTAATTTTTTTGACAGGCAGAGTGGACACTGAGAGAGAGAGACAGAGAGAAAGGTCTTCCTTTGCCATTGGTTCACCTTCCAATGGCCGCCGCAGCCAGCGCACCGCGCTGATCCAATGGCAGGAGCCAGGTACTTTTCCTGGTCTCCCATGGGGTGCAGGGCCCAAGCACTTGGGCCATCCTCCACTGCACTCCCTGGCCACAGCAGAGAGCTGGCCTGGAAGAGGGGCAACCGGGACAGAATCCGGCACCCTGACCGGGACTAGAACCCGGTGTGCTGGCACTGCAAGGTGGAAGATTAGCCTAGTGAGCCGCGGCGCCGGCCAGTACTGGAAGATATTAAGAAAGGCTACTTTTTTCTTTCACTTGGTCATTAGATATTAATTGAGCCCCTACCATATGCTAGGCACTGCTAAGCATATTAAAGAAATAGAAATGTCTTCTAACAATAACCAAATTATTAACCTAATGCATATTTGGGACAAAAAAGATGAATTTTTCAAGGTCAGTTCTCACACTCATATAAGTAAAAGCTTTTTTCTAACCATTATTTTGAAAAACCATTCTTATCAAAGTATTATGCTATTGTTTCATTTTAAGATACATTCTTAAGAATTTACATGTTCTTTCTGATAAGACATTATTTCTACCTTGAAATAAATTCTGGTAAACCTAAATGATCATGGGCTTAATGTTTTAAAAATCTAAAAATACTTTCAATAGAAGTTTTATTCCCAAGCCACAGCTAAAGCTATTTTTCAAAGATGAATTGAGGTAAGATTAATTCTTCCATCACTCTATTACAAGAAACTTTTATCAAAATATTACAAATGCCCCCAGGCATCCAGATTAGCATCACCCACAACTCCATGAGAACTTTATCCAAATTTTATCTCAGGAAAGTTTGTCTGAATCCACAGTAAATCCCACAGATATCCTACAATCACAACAGAAAGAGGAAAAAAATAATAATCTAACACAATTCTACGCTTACTAAAACAGACGCCTCTTCCTGACAAGGAACAGCTGTCAGGCAAAGCAAAGATTTGGGAACTAAATCTACTTTCTCACTTTCCATAAGGTGCCAATATTTACCTCAAGACAAACTATTACTGATTATTGGTTGACAAGTGTCTAGAAAAAGAAAGTCAGTGAAGCTCAGGCTGCCAGTAATGACAATTTTCTTAATATCAGGAATTATTCTAAGCCAACAAAATACCAGAGGAGAGTTCACTCTCTGTCAATGCTCTCATGAAAGAAAAAGTATGAACATATCAAACCCTTTACAAATACTCTTAATTAACTGAACAACACATTAAAATTGGACTTCACTAGCTTTTCAACACAACGTGACCGCCAACATAGAGGTCACTCAAGTAAATAAGATTCAGAGAAAGACAACAGAAAAACAGAAAGAGGAGTGGGAGAGCAGATGTCTATACCACCTGGGAGTAAAATCCTCCTGGATAACTCAGAATTAACTGAGAACAGAAGTTGTCTTAGGAACATGAATATCTAATTTTTATTACCTGACAGGCAGATGTAAGTTAAATATTCGCCTTGACCCCCAGTCGCCAAGAACGGAATCTTTTTCTTTGTCCTCCTCTTGACTTGGACAGCTCCCAGCATCCTTTCATCAAGAGGTGCAAAAATTTCCTTGCTGATGGCAGATTTGGCACTCATCGTAGAGCAAGCGAGGAGGGCACGCAGCAAATTTTCTAAAGAAGGAAAAGAAAAGGAAAGTTGGAATCATAATATTGGCAGGACTCACATAACAAGCAGCAAGCCTATTTGCCTCTTATTTGCTTGAAATGCATGATAGAAACAAAAAGAGGGGTCTTCATATTTGTACTAAGTCTAAGAAATACAAAGAGGGAAAACTCATATACTCCCTGAAAATGTCAACACAGTGTGAGATGAGCAGCACAAAACAGCATCTAGACAGTCTGTCCACTTTTACCCCAACTGCTCCTCACACTAACTGGCAAAGGTGTGCCCACCCTCTGAACACAATTTCACACTTCCTGTGCCGAAGTCTTCCACTGTCCAGCAGTCCTTTAAGTCAAGAGGTTCTTTATATGCCCCTTCAAAAACGCTAATGAAAATCCGGGTCCCTAATTCTATTCCCTGTCTAACTATAGTCTTCTACATAATAACTACACATGCAGCAGAAGACCATTAATGTAATCACCATTCAGCTGCGTTTGATCAGGCTAAGTGGTAAATCCGTAGATACTAGCCTCTTCCAGGGGGCCGCCTTTCCAGTGCTCCTCTGCATCTAGTTTCCATGCCCTAGACCCTTGCCAAATTCTCTACATTTTCCTTTAGTCAAAGTGGACACAATTCTAAAGAGGGATCTGACTAATGCCAAGTATTTTGGACATGTCAGTTGGCAGTTCCTATGTTATGCTCTGGTAGATAACTGTCAGTGGGCGTCTAACAATTAAGAAAATAAGGAAGTATGTTGCTGACTCACAATCATTCCCTGCTAAAACTTCACATACATAGTCCTCATGTTAGATTTAGTTTTCCAAAAGTTGTACTTTCCTAGTCATCTTCTTTATTCAGCTTTTTTGCAACTATTATGTTAGAGGCTAAATCTAAATACTAAACCTTTTTTGTCAAAAAGCTCAAAAGCAACATGAATAAACTTTTTCCATTCCATCATCCTCGTCATAGTTCATATCTTAATCACTAACCAATGTTTGTTCAGGCAACTAAAAATCAGAATTGGTTACAGAGTTGTACAGGGTATTCAAAGATCCTGCATAAAAATGAAAAACAGTAGCTTAGAGCATTGGTCAGACTGCTGTAGAACTGTGCCAGATAACACAAGCTATCTGTGTTATCTGGTTATCTGGCCAAGTGGCTAGATAACACCCACTGTGTGCCACCTTATACTCAGTACTACAGATACAAAACTTAAGATACAGTCTCTCTCCTACATGAATTGACCACTGATTAAAACAAAGGTTTTGCTTAAATCTAGATGATTAATTATGGAAGTCCACAAGATTATCCTTCCCAAACCAAGATCACAAATGCTTTCAGCACAGTTGTCTACATTGTTTAAAAACTTTTTATTTATTTGAAAGTCAGAGTTGCAGAGAGAGAGGAGACAAAGAGAGACAAATTGAGAGAGAGAGAGAGATCTTCCATCTGCTGGTTCACTCCCCAGATGACTCCAATGGCTGGAGCTGGGCTGGTCTGAAGCCAGGAGTTTCTTCCAGGTCTCCCATGTGGGTGGCAGGAGCCCAAGCAGTTAGGCCATCTTCTCCTGCTTTCCCAAGCCATTAGCAGGGAGCTGGAATAGAAGTGGAACACCTGGGACATAAACCAGCATCCATAGGAGATGCTATCATTTGTCAGGAACTTTTCTTTTTTAAGTCTGAAACACATTCTGGTTCTTTCCAAGCTCCAAGGCCTCTCATCTCTAATGTTATGGGGACATGTGAAAAAGAAAGCCAATGGTAGCATGATGGCTTCAAATAACCTTATAAACAATGGAGAGAGCAAGCCATATTCCCAAACCCATCAGGCATTCTGCAACCCCACCTTCCCAACTGGCATGGCTTCTGCTTTTTCATCTTGGACTCAAATTTTCTAAAACCGTAGTTAAGAGAAATATGAAGGGGTAGGTGTTTAGCACAGCAGTAAAGATGTTGCTTGAGACTCCTGTATTCCATACTGGAGTGCCTGGGTTCAAGTTTTGGCTGTGCTCCTGAATCCAGCTTCCTGCTAAAGCATACCAACCAGATTATGGCATAAGCTCTTGAGTACTAGCCAACAATGGGAGAGCCCGGATGGAGTTTCTGGCTTCAGCCTGGCCCAGCCCAAGTTGTTGTGGTATTGTATCTGAGGAATAGACCAGCAGATGGAAGATTCTCTCTCTCTCTCTCTCAAAAGAAATAAATGAATAAATAAATGAAACACAAATTTTTTAAAAAGAGAAACAGCTATAATTTTATTGGGTAAAAATTGTTGGACAAAAGAGAAAGAATAGAGAGAGATATGTTTCACCAAATCCTGTTCTTCTTTTGAAAATTAGTGAGAAACATAAATGACCCTTTTTGTTGTATTTTTTAAAGATCTATTTATTTATTTGAAAGTCAGAGAGAGAAGGAGAGGCCAAGGCAGAAAGAGTGAGAGCGAGAGAGAGTGAAAGAGTGTCTTCCAACTGCTTTTTCACTCCCCAAATGGCCGCAATGGCCAGGGCTGAGCTAGGCCAAAGCCAGGAGCCAGGAGCTTCATCTGAGTCTCACATGTGGGTCAAGGGACTTAAGTATTTGAACCATCTTCCAATGCTTCCCAGGCACATTAGCTAGGGGCTGGATTGGAGCTGGAGCAGCCAGGACTTGAACTGGTGCCTATGTGGAATACCAGTGCTGCTACACCACAGTGTTGACCCCTGTTGTATTTTTTAATGCTTATACTGATAACTCAGTCGTCGAAAACAGAAGCAAAAATAAGGAAGATAAAATCAATAATTTCATTGAGTGCAAGTTCTGGAATCTAGCATACCTAGACTAAAATTTTAGCTACAACATATAAGAGCTATATGACTTCTAGGTCAATCTCTTGAAATTTCAGACCCTCAGCTTACTAACTACAGCATAGGGATATCTTCACCTACCTTCTGTAACTGAAGAATTAAGCGAAATAATGCATATAGGTTATTAATTCTTGGGCATGGATAATTAAATATAGTCATCTGGTCCAGAGGGTAAGAGTATTTCAAAAAGGTGAAAACAGATTTATTTACCAAAGCCTTATTTTTCTCACCCACAAGTCTGAAACTCTCTACATGACAGTCAGATAGATGGTCTCTCATGTGGGAGGCTTTGTACTGTTGTAAGGCAAAGGATTTATAGTTCTCACTCTCACCAGAAAATTCTAAGATTATCAGAAGTTTTTGTTCAGGGCAATGATACTAACAGGCTTATGTCACACACACATGTGTGTATGTTGTAATTGTTAGCCTGATAATGCTAACAGGGAGGATTGGAAAAGAAAGTATCAGAGGATACAAGGGGCACTGCTGTTGCTTTGTAACAATAACTTGTAAGGGTTATCTCCACAAAAATACCCCAAATACGGTTATACCTCTGAATGCAGCATGTAGAGCTTTGAAAAAATGCAGATCCCTGGGCCCCACCTTTATAGCCACCCAATCAGAATCATGGGGTCTGCATTTCAAACAACTCTCTAACTGGTTCCTATGCAGTCAGGCAGTTGTCCTGCTACTTAATTTAAAAGCACTTAGCCTACAGAACTAAAGCCTGGACCATAAAAGTGGTGATGGGAATGGAAGGGAAGAATCATTTCAAGAGAAAATACAAGACAAGGCAAGGATTTTTTTCTCTCTTGTTTTAAGCAAGGAGCTTCATCAGGTCTTGGGTCTTAATGCTGGTAAATGAAGTGCACCCCAGGGCAGACACCCACTGTAAGGAAGCAAAATGAATGGAAGAGCAATAGTATACCAATGACCATTAGTTACTCCATGCTCCATCACCCCCATGGGGGCCTTCTCCCCGCCCCCCTCCCCCCATCCACCAACCTACACTATGATCTGCAAGTCAAAGCAGCTGGTTGTCTTAAGTCTAGTTGAACAAAGTAATCACAGTGGGTTTTGGTCTTCCTCATGGCCTTTTTCATCTACCTTATTCTACTTCACACCCTCTACTCCATGTATCTCCTTTTTGGCAGTACATAGCTACTGTAGTGAGGTAGACCTCCACCACTCAAGTAACCAGAAATAAGATCATCCTTTAGGGTCGGAGTTGCAATCAAATGCCCTCAAGATTCATGCAGATGGAATAAAGGGGTACAGGGGTAAGATGTTTGTACTCCTGCATTACTCTGGTTTTTATATTAGTTTGAGTACTGAATATTCTCCAGTGGCTCATGTGTTAAAGACTTGGTCCCTAATGTCTTATTTTAATGGTATTTAGAGCATGGAAGCTTAATCTCATTAAGGTATTAGGAGCTGGGGCCTTTGGGAGGTGATTGGATTGGTTTGTTAGGAAGAGTCCCCATGATTAAATTTGGGGGCTCTGAAAGAGACCTAGACATCAACAGTACGTATGCCAGTCTCTTGCCATGCTCTTTGCCTGTCTGGAAGTCTGCCAGCAGAATGCTTTCACCAGATGCCAGAACAAAGGGACCTGCCCAATCTTAGACTGTAAACCTCCAAAACCGTGAGCCACAGATAAACTTCTTTCCTTAGAAAGTTAGCTCTCCTCAACTACTTCATTATAGTGATGAAAAACTGATTAATACAAACACTAACTCTTTGGTTTCAAGTGGTAGAACTGATGTTTGTCCTTTGTGATCTGGAGACCAGAGAGAGTCCAACAAATTCAAAACTGCCACTGACAAGGCATTCTTCACCAAGTTGAAGATTCTAGGATGACTTTACCTAAAGACCTTAAGTATTTCTCATCTGAGAAGAAAGAGCCTCTTCTAATAAGACAATGATGCCATCTGGTTAACTTAACACTCTTAGATATTTTATTTATCTTAGCTCATTAAGAACTATGTTCTGGTCCCATGTTTAATACGCAACGTTCTGGTTATGTCTCGGCCTTAGCCATGCCAACTCAGTTACTCTGGAGGGTGTGACAGTTATAGTTCTCCTATCATAAGTGAGTAACTAGAACCCCTGGTCTTAAATTTCAGCTCATAATCTGGTTAACGTGACTCAACACTGAGGCAAATACACTCAACATGCTCGGAGTCCTCAGAGTTAAGAGCAAGGTTGATGTAACCATGAGATATTAGATCAGACTGCCCTTCTAGCTTTAAACTAGGAAGGAAGCTCTGTCTAGCTATAGACCAAGGATTTCCACCTAGAGTTAACCTAGGCAAACTCCTTCCTCCTGAAATCCTCCACCACCCCCTCCATAATGACTAGCCAGTCAAGTCCTGTGGAATTCATTTAATATTTCTGGACTCCCCAAGTTTTTTTCATTCTCACTTCTTCTGCCTTGGTTTGGGTCTCTACTGTCTCCGGCCTAAATGGTTCTGATGAGTTCTCCTCTTAAAGGACTTCAGTGCTACTCTATCTTCACCACAATCAACCCTCAACATTGCCCAGTGCACATTCTAAAGGAAGAACATGATTGCAACTTGATCACATTTAATTGTTGCTTCTCTGTACCTCAGGTCTTGACAAAGAAATGCAATTATCTTGACAAGGAAACATTCCATGTTGTAAAGGATGAAAGCACAGTAGAGAAATGTTAAATTACTTCCTATAAATACTAAATGTTACAAGTCAGATGTTACTACATAATCATTAAACCTAAAAATAATCTTAAAGTGTTAATTCTTCTCTAAAAACTTCACCTGTTAGAAAACATACTATTATGCAAAGAAAGTCAATTTTGTTTTTTCCGATTCCATATATTAAGACCAGTGAGATAATTTGAGGTCAATTTAATCTCTTTATAAAAGTTTACTTAACTAAAGGTTAATAATTTTAAATATACAAAATTTTGACTTAAACAAAGCTAACTCTTTGACAATGCGTTCTCAAGTTGAAAATTTTAGTTTCTCCATGGCAAGTAGCATGTGGATAAACAATAAATGAGACAGAAACTTCCGCTCATCAATAAATTTTTCCATGAAGTTCAATTATTACTTTTAACTAATAATTCTTACAAATATAATCTAAAAGGGGAGTCAAATATGAATTAACAAATACTCTGGTGATAGCATTCAAAGTTTAAAAGTATAATAAGGGACAAGTATTTAGCCAAGGAATTAAGATACCTATTAGGATGCCAGGATCCCAGCATGGAGTACCTGGATTTGAGTCCTAGTTTTACTCCTGATTCCAGCTTCTTATTTTCTAATGTGTACCCTGGGATACAGGAAGTGAAGGGTCAAGTAGCTTGGCCCCCATCACGCATGTGGGAGACCTGGATAGTGTTCTCAGTTCCTGGCTTTGGCCTGGTCCAGCTGTGGCTGCTGTGGGCATTTGGGGAGTGAATCAATGAGTGGGATCTCTCTCTTTCAAATAAATAAACAAAAGAATGTTTTAATTCCATAAAGATTACATGACCAATTTTCTGTAAAGCCCTAGTAACGAAACAGTGAATTTTTTGTAGCACTTTGTGATTTACAAAGTATTTCTACGTTCAATCCCAAATGTACATTCAAGATAAACACTAAATACATCTTCCACACTTTGCTTCAAGACTATAAATTAGGATATTTAAAAAGCGCTCTTATGAAACACAAACAATGCCATTTTTACCCACTTCTAAGGTTTGTGATATTGTATTTGTCTCTTCCAAAGATTCATAATTGAGTTGGAACCCTTTGAACCAGAGAATGGTGCGAGCAGCATCCATGTGTGTGGCTGTTATAGATGCATGTTTGCCTCATGTTCAATTTTAAGAGCATGACAGTATAACAAACTAAATGTCCTTCAGTCTTCATTCATTAAACAGAACATAGACCATCCATTCAACACAGTATTGTGCTTCATATTAAAACTGTGGCACAGACCTATGGGTACTGATTTGGAAAAATGACCACAAAATAATAAAGTGAAAACAAAGGGGTTACAAAATGGAAAATGAATTCATGAATGCACAGTTGTATGTGTGTATTTATATACATAAAAGGACATCCAGAAACAAGCTTGCCAAAATGTTAATATGATTATTTCTGCTTGGAAAGAAAGAAAATAGGCCAGAGATTCTACAGGACAGTATCCTTACTCCATTATAAATTATCTAGAGCATTCATTCAGACATTTCTGTTTGTTTGTTTGTTCGTTTTTTGACAGGCAGAGTTAGACAGTGAGAGAGACAGAGAGAAAGGTCTTCCTACCGTTGGTTCACCCCCAGCGTGCCACAGCCGGCACGCTGCGCCAGTCCGAAGCCAGGAGCCAGGTGCTTCCTCCTGGTCTCCCATGCGGGTGCAGGGCCCAAGCACTTGGGCCATCCTCCACTGCACTCCCGGGCCACAGCAGAGAGCTGGACTGGAAGAGGAGCAACTGGGACAGAATCCGGCACCCCAACCAGGACTAGAACCCGGTGTGCCGGCGCCGCAGGCAGAGGATTAGCCTAGTGAGCTGTGGCGCCGGCCAACATTTCTGTTTTAAGGTATACTCTTTCCCCCAAATCTGGAAAACATATTAAAATGCACTTTATTGAGATCTTGGTATAAGCACAGTGTTGAAAACCTCAAAGGAATTCCCATCCTCACAGAGTCGTAAGAAAGAAGAGCGAACCCTGTGAATGAATAATTACAAGGCCTGGAAGACACTTTTGTGAGAAGAAAATGGCATCTTTGCTCTGAGCAATTGCAGCTCATGCCAAGCCTGTGGCCTGATGAACATGTGAGCTTATGTTTGCCCCTCTCACACACGCAACTCTGCAGCAGAACAAAACCTGCTTAACTCTTTAAGGAAGGAAAAGAAGACTTTGTTTTCTACCTCTAGGCTTCCAGATCCTACAAAACTTGGTTAGCCTTTTATTCCCTGTATGTACTAACTCTTGCTGTGTAGGAGACATTATGTTCACAGGATTCTCTGAGCCAGTGACTCATGTCTGCTTCAATTATAAAGCTAGACTATTTTCATCCCCTTTCCTTGTTTATATATTTGTTAAGCACATTCTTGTAAGCTTAACATCCAAAGAACAAACCTTGTTCTACATCCAGACCACAGAATTGTGTTTACACAAGTTTATTTACATTGTGGATGTACTTTTTAACGTTCTCATCAATCACTACATTTGAAGAAATGATAGAACAAAGCCCAAAAAAGAAAAAAAAAAAACCACTACCACCAAGATACATGAGATATGGAGGGTTCATCAAAGAAGATGAAGATTTCTTAAGGACTGCTCATCCCCAGGGATTCTATAACAGAACCTCCACTTTCACAGATTTAATTCCAAAGACCAGTTAAACTGGCACTCGTGTGCTCATTCTACAGTCACAGACAGAAAGAAGACCAAGCCGGACGGCACTCATTGGATTATTACAGGATTACCAACCCAAAACATGACACAGGCATAACATTTAATTTAACCACATGAAGGAAAAGGAAAAACAAAGGATAGTAAGAGAAAACAATCTAAAAAGAGCTCCAATTTTTGGCCACACTATTTCCACGGAGCAGCCAGCCACTGTGGTGTCCAAGAGCTGGCTAGCAAACCAAGAAGACAACGTGTTGTCCGAAAAGCATCGCTCACAGCTGACAGCAGTGGCAATAGCCAAATCTAGTCCAATCACATCCAAATACAGGCAAACACTACACAAAGATTAACTTCACAATAAAATAAACATTTTAATTATTTGCTAGGTTCAGTACTACTTGCTAAATTGGTGTGTTTCTTTTACTTGTGTGGACAAACAGGCAGAACTAACCCCATGCTTGGGAGAAAGCAGAAGGCTTAGGTACCACTTCAGGCATTTTCACCTTAAAGGAGAGCTTGAGTTATTACAAGTAATAGATTTTTAAAAATATATATATCAACTATTAAAAATAAAGAAACAAATAAATGTACTCTCCAGTGAGCATGAAGGTAGACTTTTATATATAGCAGCTATTTGTTACCTCAAATCTTAGGTAAATTTTAATTTTTTTTTGGTTATGCTAATTATAATTTACAACAGACCAGATTATAACACTAAAAAGATCCAGAGCCTTTAAAGAGAACTTCCATTCTTAAAGCATGGGAAACATATAAAAACCTAAAATACAGAAAATATAAGCTCGTTTTCTAAAATTTTAAAAAATCTGAGCAAAATTTCTTTTAAATATTCTCTAAATGTCATGTCAACTGTAAAACAGTATTTCCTACTTGAACGCCTCAACTGGGGAATATCACCACTTTACAACTTTTTGGAAGAACTTCGATGATTTTTCTGTATTTGAAATGTCATCAGAGAGTGTTACACTCTGACAGGAAATCTTTTACAGAAGAAATGTAGCATTTCCGGGCCCCTTTTACTTGAACTTAGGTTGTCAGTTTAAAAGGCAAGGCACTGTGCCCTTCAATGCTTCGACTTCACAAATGTAATTTCCAATAAGATTCATTAACACTTCTGATCTGGCCAAGGGCTGCAATTTCAATTTTAATTGTTCTATCCAATGTCAGGCTCATGAATTTATGCCTGTGCAGTATAAACTGAATGGAGGGGCTGGCACCGTGGCTCACTAGGCTAATCCTCTGCCTGCGGCGCCAGCACTCCGGGTTCTAGCCCCGGTCGGGGCGCCAGTTCTGTCCTGGTTGCCCCTCTTCCAGGCCAGCTCTTTGCTGTGGCCCAGGAGTGCAGTGGAGGATGGCCCAAGTGCTTGGGCCCTGCACCCCATGGGAGACCAGGAGAAGCACCTGGCTCCTGCCATCGGATCAGCGCGGTGCGCCAGCCGCAGCAGCCATTGCGGGGTGAAGCAACAGAAAAGGAAGACCTTTCTCTGTGTCTCTCTGTCACTGTCTACTCTGGCTGGAAAAAAAAAAAAAAGAGAGAGAGAGACAGAGACAGAGAGAGAGAGAGAGAGAGAGAGAGAGAGAAACTGGAGGTGGAAAGTCTCCCTCCCAGGTTCTACATGCACTTTCTCCTGTCAGCCTCCTCACAATCTGACACGAGAGAGGCATCCACTTAGATACGGAACTTCAGTATTCAAAAATCCTTATTAATATGTTGGCACTCTGGGGAGAGAGATTCCATTTCACAGATGAGGAAACCAAAGCTCAGAGCAGCTAAGTAAGCTGTGCTGGATGGCAGAGCTTTTCAAGGGCACAGCAGGGTTGTCATCCTAGCAAGCAGGACTGCTAAAGCAAGTCTGCTTTTCCTTTCTGTCTCATAGCACGGAAATGAGAAAGGCAGGACAAGGTGTGGCAGGAATGCATTCCAAGTACATCAGGGCAAATTCAACCGCTTCACTGTCTTGTCTCTGATCAGATGAGCTTTCTGGTTGATGAGATACTGTTATCAGCCCTGCCCAGCAGGCTCTCCTCTGAACTCACTCTTTTGGGATATCTGTTCATCTCAGTTGTGCACATCATGCTGTTTAGTTGGCAAAAAGGATCACACAGTCTCGTTAAGATAGGACTTGCTTTGATTCCACAAATAAAACTGTGTAGTTGACAAAACGCTCGCAGAGAGATTCTATGATGTATCTTTGTCCCCCAGAAACAGGACCATGCCCACCTCGTCGCAGCTGTTCCCCACTCTCCTTTCTAGACCAGTAGTCTGCAAGGGGAGTCGACTCCCAAGAAGATCTTGGATGGATGCCCTGAGGCAGTTTTACGAATCTTGTAGGCTATCTAACAACAAGGAAAAGGCTTAAATACGAAAGTCACTAAGACTGCTGCCCATTCTCAAGGGAAACTCCTTCACTTCCTTTGCTTCTATTACCTACTTCTGAAATTTCAAAACACAGCTTGGGTCTCCTGTTTACTCTCCCCTCCCATTCTTTCTGTGCTTTCTATCTGGTGCTGCCATTGCTTCAAGTAACCTTGGCTGCCCTAGCAGCAAAGCCCCAAACTTCACCAATTTAAGAGGCTCTGCAAAATGAATTTCATCCATTTCACTTTACTGAGAAGGATCTCAGCAGGACCTTCAACAATGAACCAGCCAACAACCAACCATTCCTTGACACCTTTCTTGGGCCCTACCCACCAGAAAATTTCACCTACGTTGGAAAGAATGAACAGGGAAAAATTTTGACATCCTGAAGCTTAAAATTATAATAGCCAGAGGAGTTCTTGTGATTGTCTATCTCATCCAATTCTCTCACTTAACTGATAAAGAAACTGGTGTCCAGAGGATAATATCAAAGCCATACAATTAAAGAGAAACAAAGTCAAGATCAGGGTTAGACATTGCTCTCCACTATACTGTAATACTCTTTCAAATAAAATTATAGAAGCTTTGGGGCTGACACTGTTGTGTAGTGGGTCAAGCTGATGCCTAAACAGCGCCAGCATTGCATATGGGATCTGGTTCGATTCCCTGCTGCTTCACTTCTGATCTAGCTCCCTGCCAATGCGCCTGTGAAGGCAGTGGAAGATGGCACAAGTGCTTGGGCCCCGCCATTCACATGGGAGACCCGGAATAAGCTCTTGCCTTCTGACTATGGTCAGCTCCAGCCATTGAGGCCATTTGAGGAGTAAACCAGTGGATGGGAGATCTCTTTGTCACTTTGCCTTTCAAATAAAAAATAAATAAATCTTTTAAAAAGTTAGAGGAGCATGAAGTTGATTACAGCAGTCTCCAGTTTGTGGAAGGCAAGAACTGGTGGTATGTTGGGAAAGCAGGAAGAAAAAAGGGGAAACATGATCAATCACAGTGGGGGACGCTTCTTAGATTCATTCTTTTCCCTGGGAATTGGTTTGGAATTAAGTGCTGAAATAGAATACCTCTAGCCCATAGATTTTTACTTCTTGACTTTTGGTTATTACCTTTTCCCCCTTGAATTTTCACAGCTTATGTTTTCTCATTTGGCTGTCAAAGCCAAAAGCAATGATGGGTTGCCCAAGCGGAATAGCCTGGGGTATTCCAAGAAGTACAGAATAACTTTGGCCAAGTCCCAACCCACAGGCCTCTGTGCGGACTCCAACTTACAGAAGCTCTTCTACACTTAGTGCTCTGAGACCTGGCAGAACACTCCTCAGTGAAGCGACATGCCCACTGTCAGCCGGGAATTAACATTCTGACATTAATAGTCTTTTGAAAGCACAAACTAACCATGTCACGGCCTGGATCAGACATCGTAAGAGTTTCTCAGTACTTATTCCAGACATTGGAAAACAATAGGGTAGGAAAATAGGAATCCGTCAAGCTCCGTTCTGGTCTTCAGTATTGCACCCTTCAGCCTCAGTACAAAAACAACACCAGGTGTCTGCAATCTGTAATCAGTGCTTTATTAAAGTGCTCCCAGAAGTGCCAGATTTATCCTGATTTCCACATGCAGCTGCACAAGGTCCTACTGGGTAACTGAAGAGTCTTTGTAGGTTCACTTGAGACTCCCCAGAAGCAACAAACGAGAGTGCTCTGGGCAGGATGCGGCATCCAATGGTGGTGAAATCTCCACGTGCATGGGATGGGTGGGGAGGTGGGCATCTCTATCTTATGTCTTGGGGTGTCACAGAATAACCTACAAATCCAGGTCAGATGCAAGGTCCATATGCAAAGACTGGCTCTGTCCCATTCAATCAGCTCTTCTGTCATTCAGTGTCAACTTCTTTTTAATCAGCATATTTCAGAAAATAAGTAACTTCTGAATTAACTGTTGTACTGTGTTTGATACTAAAGAAAAAAGAGTACATCAACTAAATACTGCCCTAGCAGAAACTCAGTAAACACTACTGCAAGTATAACAGTACGAATTATAAAGACATTCAAGTTCATGTGATCAGGATCTGGATCCAGAAGCTGGGGCAAGTGCTCAAGACATGGTGGTCACTTCTCCCCTGCCCCAACCTGACAGATGTCGAATGGTGGAAAGAAGTCTACGTTGGTTATCAGAAGATCTGGATCTGAGCTTGTTTGTTGCCTTCACTTGGTGAATAATACTTGAAGAAAATTACATAGTTCTGAAACTTTTATCTTCATCTTCAAAATGGGACAACGCCACCCACTTTAAACTACTGTTGTAAAGGAAGAAGAAAGCAGCTTTGGAAATCAGCTCCCAGGTCTGACTGCTCCCAACTGGGGTGCCCTGCCCCCTAAAGAAAGACAAGCATGTCAGCTTACATTTGCAAAAGTATATTCACCACAGTGTACTTCACAAAATCTTTCCTCAAAAGGCACCCTGTTTCCCCTTCCAAACTTATGCAGGAGGTAGTGAGGTGTAATTGTCTCCTACGAGCAAGAGAAGGGTTGAGTCTTCGTCCTGCAATTCTGTCCTATTTCCACTGTTCCCCTCTGCTTCACCATATGGAATTAACAGCCTAGCCAGAAAATGATGACAGAAGCCAACTGAAGTCTACCTCAGCTGCGAATGAACATCGCTACCCATGGCAGATACACAGTGGTATAGACCTTAAAAGAAAAAGGAAAAAGAAGAAACAGGAAGGAAAAAAAAAAAAAAAAAAAAAAAAACAAGAGCAAAGCTGGCCTCAGACATATCCTTATTTAACATGGTGGCACAGTCCTAGACATTGAGGATCAACAAAGTCCAGTCCCCTCTTGAGTCCATACTGGAGTAGGGAAGAAGAACAATCAACAGGTTAACAAATCAATGCAGCCATTGGGAAGAAATCAATAGACAGGTCCTGTGGGTTCTGCAACTAGGCAAAGGGATAAAGAATAATAGTCACTCTCACTCACCACTAACCAGCAGACAGAGAAATCAAATAATGTGGAGCCCAGCGCTCCCTGCCTTCCTAGAAGACATTCATCTGGCCTTGATGTATATTTCCATGCCTAGCTCATACTGCTCTTTATTAAGTCAGTTTCAACTAGGGACAGGATAGGAACTATCCCTCCTCACTAACTGAGCAATTACTGTGATTTGTGCTACATGTGAGAGTTGAAGATCCCAGACAAATTACACATAGTCAAGGAAACAGTTGTCTAGTAAAGGAGAAAGATAAGGAAAACAGGCAACTGACTCCACTAAATTAAGAATCTGAAGTTGCTGCTCCATAGCAACAGAAGAGGCAGGGATGGCTTAATCCTTCAGAGGCTGGTGATCAGAAGATACTCCACTAAGCCTATCCTCAAAATGTAATTAAAGAATTTAATTAGGTCTGCCTGCATGGATTATCCAGGTAGAGCCTCTTCAATGGGAAGTCATAGGGAATGCTTTTAGAAGCTGTTAGCTCTGTGACCTAGAATATATGCCTGTTCTGGCCTCTGTTTCCACCAGGGACCCACACAATGGGTGTGCCCGGAGCTGCTTCAGCTGAGACAAACAGACCCTGGTCTAAGGTGGAATGTGGAGAACGCTCTGCAGGGAGCCACTTCGATACTGAACCTTCACACTCAGAACAGCAAGCAGAAACGAACGGTCATGGGGAAGTGGCCACAGGAAAAAGGTGTCTGAGAGAAATAAGAATTCTGGCAAGTGTCCATTTGGTACCAAGTTTCATGCTAGGGATGATATGGAAGAAAAAGTACTTTAAAAACTGTATAGAGAGGTTACTGAAGTGGGAGGGGACACAACTGGGGTCACAAATGAACAGTTTCACAAAACCATGTTTTCCTGGCTTGTACACATTTTAAAAGATATATGTTTTATGTGAAATAGATTTCAGGATTTTCTTGAAAATTGGGAGAACCTGGTAATTTGCACCCACCACAATCTCTAATCTCAAATTCACTAGTCCCCACACTCCTTGCTCTCATTGTTCAAAGTGAGTTTACCATCATCCTCCAAGCTGCTCTGTTTTTCTAATACCTGGCCTCTTCAGTGACCGATTTCTGTCTGGTTACTGAAGGTGCCAGTACCTGGTGTGGACACTAACTGACATATTTGAGAACAAATATATTCACAGTTTACAAAAAAAAGTACTTACAATACTGTCCAATGGAAGAATAAAACAAATATCAAGAAATCATACCAGCAATTTAGAGGAAATGAACCAGGAACACCAGATAAGCAAAAATCAAGGCAAATATTCTATCACACAGTCATCCTACAAGTTGTACAAATGCTTATATTCTCTCCCTCACCAACATGCCAACTGCTCCAACAAACTGCCACCAAGGAAGCAGTGCAGAAACAAGATGGTGATAGGTGTGTCCGACGGAGGGGTGACCGTGGCGAGATGCTAGCAGCTTCATATGTAGGCAACTGGTACAAATTTTTTCCCCTGGGAACTTCCACTATATTTATCAAAATCTCTGAAAATAGGTACAACAATTGCAACAACAATTCTATTCCCATGAATTTCTCTAAAGGAAAAATCCATCAACCAAATGGGCAAAAATGTATATTCAAGAATGCTCATCAAAGGGCTAGCATTGTGGCACAGGGGGATGCCACCTGCAACGCAGCATCCCATATGAGCACCAGGTTCAAGTCCCAGCTGCCCCATTTTGGATCTAGATCACTGCTAATACACCTGGGAAAGCAGCAGAAGGTGGCCCAAGTGCTTGCGCCCATGCCATCCATGTGGGAGACCATGGAGGAGTTCCAGGCTCCTAGTTTTGGCCTGAACCAGCTCTGGCCATTGTAGCCCTCTAGGGAGTAATCAAGTAGATGCAAGATCAATTCTCTCTCTCTCTCTGAACAAATAAATAAATCATAAAAAAATGCTCATCAACTCGATTGGTATTCTTAAAAATACCAGACTATCGTTCTATATACTTCTATCAGTGTTGATTAAATGTTTTTCTCTGTGGTAAGCCCAACTCAACCCAGTTACGGTTGGGAAGCCCTGAAGAAAGTGAGTAGGGTTGGATATCAGGATATTTTATTAGTCAAATTAAGAAAAATCCATTAAAACAAATAAAATTCAATGAATAACATTTTAAAAAAGAAAATAGCAATGCCTTAATTAGTTTGAAGTTACTTGATATTGATTGGTGACTTGCATGCATTATTGGCTGTTGAGTTATTTATGAAATGACTACGCTCATTTCCACTATTCTAATTCTACCATTCATACTTTTGAATAGTGTGTAAATATAAAGATAGTTCACTGTAGTTAGTGAGAGAAAAAACAAATGATTACATGCAAATGAAAAAGGCATGTCAATACAGAGCAGGAAACTACTTTTTTAAATTTTTCCCCTATGCAATTAACTTAGAAATCACATGGAAATTAACTGAGAAATAATGCTCAGAAATAAACAAGCTGGATTGCAGAATCTAATTCCCATAGATACATACTATATCTACTATAAAATTAGGATGCTTTGTTAACAGGGGTCAAAGGAAAAAAATTGCAGAAAAAAAAAATCTAACTTGATGCACATCTGAGCTGAAATTTCTATTCTATGTCATGTCATTAACTATCGAAGAACTCATTAAAAAACAATAAACCCTCACTTCCACAACCAGACTTTAATAAGGAAGGCACAGAGAAGAAAAACAGAAGAAAAGAGAAGATTCTGTGGTATTTTTTAAAGATCCAGGCCAATGAACACTCTACAGACACTGACTCTAAGTAGCTGTTTACAGATCAGGGAGCTAAGTTCATAGTGCACAAAACAACAAGCTAAGGGCCTGGAAGTCACCGCTCCTGAGATAAACCTTAACTGTTTCCAAACAACTGGCCTCAGATTGTCAACAAGGAGGCTGCACCAGATGTGGGCTCTCTTGTATCAGGCAGAGCATATGTTGAGCCAGTGACCAATTAATGACGTGTCTTTCTCACAGTTACACTGAGAGGTAGGGACGTCTTCTCTCCTTTCTTGAATGAGCGTCGAGCCTTCACAGTTGTACATGTGGCATGTATGGTGGTTATGTCTACCATTTAGTCCATGAGTGCTGGGTGGGCCAACTGAAAACTGGATATCACTGGAAATTGTAGATTCCGATTGAGATGATGCTTTTTAAGTGGTCCTATGGCTACTTCTCAATGCAGCCGATGACTGAGACTTTAGTATGGATAAGCGGATGTGTGTTTTTTCCTATGAGTACCAGGTTTTATCAGAATAAAGTATCTTTGGAGCTAGGAGTATGAAATGAATTCTGGGCCAGTCAGGGAAGGATCACACCTCAGGATGCCCCGCTTCTCCCTTTGTGCTTCTGAGAGAAGCTGCCCAATTCTTGATTTTATGAACCACATGAGGATGCCTTAACACTCCCTGCTGAATAGAACAGGGGGAGGGCCCTCAAACCACTAGCTGCTGTATGGCCTTGCTTGGAGAAATAAGCTGGGCCAATCAGATTCTGAAAGAAAACAGAGCTAATACCCAGTTAGCCATGGGAGCTGAATGCTTAGGGTCAGTTAAGATGCAGAGAGAAGCTGGGAGGATTAGACTGATTACATACAAGCAAAAGTTACAAAGAAAGCTGATGTTTGCTTAATTATTTTAGAAGGCAGAGGGACAGAAGTCTCCCACTTACTGGTTCACTCCTTAAATGTCTACAACAGCTAGGGCTGGGCCAGGCCATAGCCAGGAGCCGGGAACTCAATCTGAGTCTCCCACAAAGGTATCAAGAACCCTACTGTTTGAGTCATCACCTGCTCTCCACCCAAGGTGCTCATTAGCAGGAATGGGGAGTGAACTAGGACTCACACTCAGGTACCTCCATATGGAATGCAGGCAGGCATCCCATCCAGCATGTAAACTGCTACCCCAAATGTAGCTATGCAGAGAGGAAGAGGAAGAGAATGAGGAGCAGAGAAGAGGAGAGAGACATGGGGGGAGGCGGGGCTAGGAGAGAGGAAGGCACCCAGACTTCCTGGGCCCTCCATCCCCCCTTCCAGTTTGTACGCAGGCATCTGAAAAACTCCCATTTTCCTCAATTGGATGGAATGAGCTGCAGTTACCCGCAAATGAAAGAACTGACAAAAGCAGTGAATGATGGCAAATAAATTAAAATCTCTAAGTATATGTTGCACTGTCTTATAGCACCCAAGTCAGCTCTAAGGTCACTGGAAGAACACAGATGAATGTGAGTGTGTAATCTGTTGTTAGTAAAGGGTGTGGATGGTAAAACGACAGTTTCCAAATACATGCAGAACTTTGATTGCCTATGTTAGTTGCTCAGCTCACTGAGCTTTTATCATCCCTAAAGGCAAAATAAATCCAGTCAAAAGACATATTAATGCAAGATGACTTTTGTACTTTACATAAGGGTAAAATCAACCAATTCAAGGTTATGGTTCCCACAAACTCAAACCACGCTAAATATGTCATCTTAAAAAAGAAGAAGAGGAGGAAACAGAAAGAATGCCTAGAAGACATATTTTTGTGACAGACGAGCAGAGAACTCAGAACTGCCTTTTCTCCATGACTTCACAGCCTCGGGGTCCTACTTCTCACACAGGATCCTGGTGAGAGAGCTGGGGGAGGAACCCACCCATCCTCTATATCCAATCCCAGCTCAACATGGCCATATAAGCCTGAGGCACCTGGTAGCCCCTCTCTCAATAGGATCATCCTTGCTGCTGCTTCTCTTAGGACTAGGTGTCACTCACTGTTCAGTGCTACTTGCCAATAGCTTTAGTACTATGTCAAGTAGTTCTCTTCCCCCAGTTCACTCCTATCTAGCTTAGACAGCACTTTCTGTAAGAAACCTGAACGTCATCACCGCAGTAATAAGACTGCCTGTTAACTGTGTGTACTTGCTCTGTGTTTTCCCCCATGAAGCCACGAATTCCAAGGCAGGAGTCTTAGTGTATCTGGGCTACTAGACCAAAATTCCACAGACTTGGAAGCTTATAAACAATAGAAATGTGTTTCTCACATTTCTGGAAGCAAGGAAGTCAGAGATCAAGTAGTCAATGGATTCCAAGTCTGGTAAGGGGCCATTTCCTGGCTCATAGATGGCTTCTTGTAGCAGTGTCCTCACACGGCAGGACAGATAAGCCAGCTCTCTAGGGTCTCTTGTAAGAAGGACACTAATAACATTCATGACAGCTCTGTCCTTGTGACCTAATCACCCCCCAAAGACCCACTTCCTAAAATGATCACCTTCCAGGGTCTGCATAAGCAAGGAGTTAAAGCCAGGGTTAGAACCGAGACACTCTAATGTGGCATGTGGGCATCTTAATTGCTAGGCCACGATGCCTATGCCATGATTAATTTCAACATATGAATCTGACCAAACAATTCAGACCACAGCAGAAGGCTCTAGGTTTTTTTGCTCACACAGTTTTAATTCCACATAGTAGGTGCTCAATAATACTTTGCTGAATGAATGATTAATTAACGAATCAGAAGACATAAATTAGTTCCTAGTAAGGGGATATGGGAATGCTTCTTAAAGAAAGTAGATTTTTCAGTGGGCCATTAGACTCAACTTCCAGCACTGTAGAAACTCCAAGGAAAATAGCTTTGTCCTTAGCTTCCATGGACTCCCTAACAACATAGGTTATATGATTTCTTTGTCTTCAGGGGTATCCAAATTATCAGGTAGCTCTTGGAAAATAACCTTCTTGGGAATAAAACTTCTATCTTTGACATTCATCCATAAGCCAATCACAAAGGCAAAACCACCTTAGAAACACAGCAACCAACCCGACTTGCATGTTTATTAGCCTACACTGCCCCGTTTTAGAGGATCTGCTGCACTCCACCTTCTGTTCTCAAGTAGCACACATACTGGGATCCCAAACAGCAGGCTGTATTGTTTTTCTTCCACAAACCACACATATCAGATTTTAGAAACTCTTTTAAACCATGTAAGTTATAAATCTGAACATTATCTTCATAACTCAATACAGAGAAAAGTGCTCCAATGAGGTAAAAGTCTTTACACTGATGTCCATGAATGTACTATATAAACTGCAGAGGAGTATCTATATTTGGAATGCATTCTCCCCCACCCCACCTGCAATAGTTGAAATAGTAAAAAAGCTCTGCAATTTTAAAAGTAAAAGCAATAAACCTATGTGAACTTTACTTATCAAAACTTACTTCCCATACTTTAAATTTATTTATGACAGGTCAGACACTAGCCAAAAGCTCCTGGGTTATTTATTTATTTATTTATTTGGGCCATTTAGTAGACTCAGTTCTACTGAATAAGCATAATATTTTGCCATTCAAAGTTTTAGTCCCTAAGAATTTGATCAATCGCTTACTTTCTCCCTTGATGTCTTAGTAGCAACAATATATTTAACAAAAACAAAGGATGATAGATATTATTTCTTTTTTTATCTTCAGATAAGCCCTGGTGTGAGGTTAAAATGACACAGCAACACAAAAGGGGAAATCATTCTCTAAAGTTGTTCAGCTTTCTAAAGTACAAAATTGTTGGGCCGGCGCTGCAGCTCAATAAGCTAATCCTCCGCCTGCGGCGCCAGCACCCCGGGTTCTAGTCCCGGTCGGGGCGCCGGATTCTGTCCCGATTGCTCCTCTTCCAGGCCAGCTCTCTGCTGTGGCCCGGGAGTGCAGTGGAGGATGGCCAAGGTCCTTGGGCCCTGCACCCACATGGGAGACCAGGAGAAGCACCTGGCTCCTGGCTTCGGATCAGCGCAGTGCGCCAGCCGCGGCGGCCATTGGAGGGTGAACCAACGGCAAAAAGGAAGACCTTTCTCTCTCTCTCTCTCTCTCACTGTCCACTCTGCCTGTCAAAAATAAAAAAAAAAAAAGTACAAAATTGTTTCCACTCTCCATGGTTATCTGACTATGTTTTGAATTTCACAATGCATGGCGTGCCTGGCCCTTGATCTTCTGCCTGCCTTCCTTTCTCACCAAATTCCACAGTACACGTCCCATGGTCCCCCTAAGTGGGCTTCCTATTCCTGAATCTCAGCCTCAATTCCCTCTGCTACCTTCCCAGAAATTCATCCAACACAATAATCCCCAAATCCTCTCTTCTGGGAGTTTCAGTGAAATCGCAAACTATCTCTTTCTTGGTGTCACATCTTTGCTTCTCTCTTTCAAAGTAAACAGATGGGGGGAGGGAAATTTCGGTAGCAGAGGCACAGCTCCAGAGTACACAAAGACACAAGAGTAAACTGAAACACACCCTTCCCAACTGGCAGCTACCACAGAAAGGCAGGCAGTAAGGCGCTGCAGTCAGCTTGCCTGTGCTGGAATCCCAGTTCCTGACACTGTTACTCTTCCACCCCAACCACAGTATCTGTGCCTTTCTGTCTACCTCAGTCTCTGCACCTCTAAACAATGATGATATTAACCACCCACCTCATGGGATCCTCATGAGGGTGAAATGTGATAACCTGCACAAAATACGGCAGTACCATGGTGGGCACTCACAACTGTTATCTGCTATAATTTTCTTTCACATCTTAAAAGGCCAGTCTATGTACACAAATTAAAGAAAAGTGGAAAAATCATTAAGTACAAGAGATGAACGAATAAAAATGTCAAGAAGATGGACATAAAGTAGAGAACTGTTTTTGGTATCATGATAGATGACACTGAGTATGGATATGTGGCAGTACCTTGGGCCAGGAGGAAATTAGGCCAAGACGAGACAAATCTATAGGTGAGGAAAGTACTGACATCAAAATCATTTAGCACAGCAGGATCTACAAACCTGAAGACAACTCAGTTCAAGTGAATCTGGGGGAAAACAAAGCAGCTCTTTCAATCAAGTGATTTGCGGGTACTTCAACAAATTCATGAAGAATGGAATTAAAAGGCAAATGTAGAGGTTGGCATTTGGTGCCATAATTAAGATGCTGCTTGGGATGCATGCATCCCATACTGGAGTGCCTGGGTTCAAGTCCTGGCTCCCCTTCTGCTTCTAGCTTCCTGCTAATGTACACCCTGGGAAGCACAAGAAGTTCAATCCCAGGGCTGGTGTTGTGGCGTAGCAGGTAAAGCTACGTATCCTATGGGGCACCAGTTCAGGTCCCAGCTGCTCCACTGCTGATCCAGCTAACGGCCTGGGAAAAACAATGGAAGATCTCTCTCTCAGTTTCTCTCTCTGTAACCCTTTCAAAATACATAAAAAAATCTTTTTAAAAAGTTAGATCTAGGGGCCAGTGCTGTGGTGCAGCGGGTTAAAGCACTGGCCTGAAGCACCAGCATCCCATATGGGCGCCAGTTCTAGTCCCGACTGCTCCTCTTCTGATCCAGCTCTCTGCTATGACCTGGGATGGCAGTGGAAGAAGGCCCAGGTCCTTGGGCCCCTGCACCCATTTGGGAGACCCAGAGGAAGCTCCTGGCTCCGGATCAGCGCAGCTCCGGCCATTGCTGCCATCTGGGGAGTGAACCAGCCGATGGAAGACCTATATCTCTCTATCTCTACCTCTTTCTGTAACTCTGTCTTTCAAATAAATGAAATAAATCTTATTTTAAAAAAAGCTAGATATATTCTATATTTTAAAAAATGTTCACTCCCAGGGCTGACATTGTAGTGCAGCAGGTTAAGCTGCTAGCACCCCAAGTTCCAGTCCCAGCTCCTTGCTAATATGACTGGGAAAGTAGTGGATGATGGCCCAAGTACTTGATTCTTTCTGACCACATGGGAGACTTGGATGGAGTTCCTGCAGGCATTTGGGGAGTGAACCAGTGGATGAAAGATCTCCCTCTCCCTCCCTTCCTACCTCCCTCTCTCTCTCCTCCCCTCTCCCCCGCCTTTTGAATGAATAAACATTTTGTTAAAAAGAAGTTGAGTCCCTGCCACCCACGTAGGGGATCCAGATTGAGTTCCTGGCTCCTGGCTTCAGACTGGCCCAGCCCTGGCTGAGTAGGCATCTGGGAAGTGAACCAGTGGGTAGAAGAACTATCTGTCTCCCTTTCAAATAAAAAATTTTTAAGAAAATTTATCTTTATTTTGGAGCAAAAAACTGAAATCCATGCATAGGTTTTATATAATACACATTTTCTATGAACCTTTTGAAAACAACCTGCATATGTTACTAGAGAGTGACTACTACCTGGGTAGAAACCATATCTCTTATACAGGAGATTTCTGTTAAATAAACAAAGCTCAACTATTTTGGGTCACCTGTTAGGGCTCAAAAGTTCACAGGAATCAACCTGTATTTCCTGAACATCTACTGTAGGTGTGGCAGATACTGAAGATAAAAATTTTTGTAAGATTCATAGCTTGCACATGAAGGGTCAGTCTTTGTTGTTCGCTGTTTTAACTGAAAAGTATTTCAGAGTAATATTATTTTACTATAAATAAAAATATTTTTCTAATGGCCCCTAAAATATCAATAATTTTTCTTTTGCATTCAAGGGATAAAAGCTCAACGCTGGGGCAGGCATCTGACATGGTGGTTAAAATGCTAGTTAGGATACTTGCATCCCGCAGCACAGTGCCTGGGTTTCAGTCCTGGCTCAAGCTCCTGTCTCCAGTTTCTTGCTAATATGAACCCTGGAAGCCAGTAGGTAGCGGCTCATTGTTGGGTCCCGCTCACCCAAGTGGGAAAGCTGGCCTGGGTTTCCAGCACCCAGCTTCAGTATGACCTTGTCCCGGCTATTGTGGGCATTTAGGCAATGAACTAGTAGATGGAAATGCACTTTCTCACCCTCTCTCTCTGAAATAAATCAAATAAATTATTTTTTCTAAAAAAGCTCAACTTTGGCCATTTTCAAGAATTGTCAAAAATATTATTGCTTATGTGGGAAAACATACAGTGTTTTCAACCTTGGTTACACATGCTCATTACTCACATATCAGTGAACACACATCCTTGTAATTTACATGATATATAAAGGACAGGTTAATTATCTGTATAATTAATATATTTTCAAATTTATATGGTCAAAATATCCTGATGTATGAATCCATTTAATAGTGTGGGCTGGATGGTGATGTGCTGGATGTGTGAGTTACTTTATGGCAGAGAGCTTAAGTCTTCTTGCATTCTACTTGGCATATTAATCACTAAGTACTTGAGAAGAATCTAATAACCAAAAGCAGAGACATAAAGGCACACATTCAAATATTTGTTGTTGCAAGAGTGCAAAAGAATCTCTGCTTCTTATCTTTTCCTGATAGTGATCAAATCACAGACTATAAACTGCCAGGATCTAACCCCAAAATTCCACACCTGAGTTTATGCTAATCAGATGACTTTTTTGGCGACTCTAGGGAACTTTAGGATGAGGCTTAGTCCTAGAAAGACCCAGAAAGGTGTGATAAGAGTGTTAGAATTTTCAACACGCCCCTAGCACTCTTCATTTCTGTCACTGTGTTTTCTATTTCTAGCATTTTCTTTTGCTTTTTTTCTAAAGTTTTATCTCTGTCTATATTGCCCATATGGTCTTGCATGTTGTCTTCTTTTTTCTACTAAATGTGTCAAAGCATTATAATTCTTTTAAATTCCTTGTATGATAATTCTAATATCTGTTTCATATCAGAATTTGGTTTTATTCATTACTCTGTCTCTTCAGATTTAGATTTTCTTGTCTTTTGGTGTGTCTTCCAATTGTTGCTGATGTGAGACATATTACACCAGTTAAAAAGCAGTGAGGTATGTAAGCCTTTGGTGTGATGATGATTCTTTTCCCATCACAGGGGCTCTAATGCAGGCAGAATTTAGCATCATCTCCGACCATAAACCATATTTGTGAACTTATCCGTTGTTATTCCCTGTTCAAAGAAGTACTTTCTGCTAGATCTTTGGTCGAAAATGTACATGTGGAGTCACCAGGCTAGTTCTTCAGATTACTGCTTTTAACAACATCATTTAAGCCACTATAAAAGGTGTGCTCATGTCATCAGACAAGATTAGAAAGAACACCAATCTTTGTATATTACAAATTAGGCACTTCTTTTTTGTTTGTTAAATATGTATTTATTTGAAGGGGAGGGGGAGAGAGAGAGAGAGAGAGAATGAATGAATCTTCCATTCGCTAGTTCACAACCCAGATGGCTGCAGCAGCAGGAGCTGCACCAATCCAAAGCCAGGAGCTAGGAGCCTCCTCCGGGTCTCCCACGTGGGTGCAGGGGCCCAAGGACTTGGGCCATCCTGTACCATCCTGTACTGCTTTCCCAGGTCATAGCAGAGAGCTTAATCGGAAGTGGAGCAGCCAAGACTTGAATCAGTACCCACATGGGATGCTGGCACTGCAGGCAGCAGCTTTACCCACTATGGCATGGCATTGGCCCCAGTACTTTTCTTGTAACCCACCATACTGCTCTTTCATTCTCTAAAACTATTTCCAGTAAGAAGATGATGCTGGACAAATACTCCCAAGTCACTGTGATATCATTTAGAAGAGTGGCTTGAGATACAGGAAAATGCAGTTCCTTCAGTATTAATCGTCATAGACTATTCTGAAAGAAGATAGACCTTCTATTTCAATATAAGTTCTTAGAATTTTAAAAAGTTAATTTATGACAGGGAATCCCATACCATTGAATTCTTATGACTTTCCAAACCCTGTGAAAGAAACAGCATTTCTCTGTCTTCACAAAGATGGTCAAAGTGAAGCAACAACTCAGCACTGAAATGTTCGTATCACAGATTCTGAAATGTAAAGGTCAAAGATTCAAAGATGTGAAGATGATCTTCTACTTTACTGACTTTTGGCAAAAGAACTTTAAACTTACAAGACACTCAAGAACCGCAAGATCAGAGAAAAGTCCTGGCCAGCTGCTCTCCAAGTCACCTCCGAGCTGAATGGGAAGGGAGGAAGTCCAATTGTCACGTCTGAAAACAAAGATGTGGAGGGTAGCCAGTGGTACACACCGGGAGAGATGTGCTGATGAAACCTCCCATTACAAAGGAGAATAAAGCCCTCTTCCCAGAAAATACCATCTCTCCTATCTTTTAATAACTCAAATCTTTTTAACTCACCAAACCATTTTGTTACCACCATTAAAATGTGCCTTTAGGAAGGAGCATAACAAAGCCCCAAGGGAAGGATGCTAGCTGTAATTTTATTAGGGAAGCAAGCCTAATGATGGAGGTTTATGCATCCATCTTCAGAGAACTTTCAGGAACCTTTGGTGAGTCAAGCAGAACCCAAGATACAAACCTGGCTACCAGACAGGAAAAGATTAATCTGTTGTTCTTTTGTTAGGCTGAGCAATGCAGTACATAAGACACAAAATGAGTCTTGCCAAGAAAAGCACAGAATAGCAATGTGGGTCAGTATCAGTCACCAGACACGAGCCCTGGGAGTACATTTCAGACCACATCAAGACACATCCTTCTCTACTCATTCAGCAACAACCCTGTAGCACGTCAGCACTTGCCCTTCTGAAATCTTGTGCCGGAAGACTGTTATCATGGGCTAAGCCAGGTCAGTGTCACAAAGTTAAGCAACAAGATGAAACATCACATGAATTGACAGGAACACAATGACCAGCAAGAAGTGATGTCTTCCATGCAATTATTCACCAAGCATAAGACTAGCTTAAGGAAGTGCTAGAAGTAGAAGAAATTTAAGTAATCAATTGATTCATCAAGAATTTATTGAGCTACACATAAGATATAAAGCACCATGTTATTCTCTGGAGCGAGGCACTAGGGAAAAGAATACAAAGAAGACTAAGCCCTGGCACCTATCTCCAAGGACTATAGCATCTCAAAAGAAGACAGACATGTCAACAGTAACAAGGACAAAAAAGGAGCAATATCATACATTGAAGAGAGAGAAGAAGACACTAAATAAGAAGCAAGAAGTTGGTGATATTTCAATTCTAACTTGAAAATATTGTAATAGGACAAGTGAAGAGAGCCACTGAATCTGCTGAAACTAACCACAAAAACACAGTTGAGCAGGATTTTCTCAACAGCATCTGCTAATCCCCTCATTTCAGCATCCACTCAGGGGAAAAAGGGCACTCAATCAACTTTTTCTGGACAGTCTGTCACAACTGCTAAATGGCCCTTTGGGAATGGCAGACATCGGGGTGGAAAAGGCAGTACTAAGTGGACTTGTATACTGGGGTTTGCAGTTGACCACCTAATTGAGTTTCAGGGGGCAAACCTGATAGAAATCACACAGAAACAGCACCTATAGCCAACGTACCTCTCAGGTCTCAATGAACTCAATTACTTTTGAAGCCATCTCAGTGTTTTGTCACCATCACCTGAGAGTCCCACTTGAAGCGGTTTGGTCAACCAGAGCTGTTAGCTCTTCGAGGGCAGAGTTCATGTGTCTTTCATTTCTAGGTACCACAAATGGCACTTAGCACAAGGTAGGCACTAAAACAATCCAGGGAAAGAAGCAAACCAAAGGTCAGTTTACACTCCCTAGACCCTACCCTCAGCACTAGGTGGGGTCGGGGGAGGTGCATAGGGGTGCAGGCATCTGGAAGTAGCTAATGGCGAGTGCAGTATTCAACACACAGATTGAACCTATAGGCACAATAACCACCCCCATCCAAGAACTCCGTTTCAGCCATTCAGGTGGAAACTGCTGGTCCAGTCACCTGATGAAAACTAAGGCACTGAAACTGTAACCTTTGCCCGTCTCATTTACCATAAACAGGTGCAGGATTAATTAGTAAAGACTAAATAAATCCAGAAATGTATAAATGTTTCTTACTCCCACTACAGTAACTAGGGGAGGTTATGTTCCTGTTTCTCACACTGAGCCGGGGACTCAGGCTGTTGGGCCCAGCTTCCTTCCTCATGGTCATTCTATGGGCTAGAACCTGGTCAGTGGCCTCACCTGACTGCAAGGTAGGTTGGGAGATGCATTCTTGCTTTCAGCTCAGAAGAGGAAAATGGGAATATCAGCCTCTGACACTATATTTTATGACCTGCCATTCCCCTTCCAAGATCTCCCCTGCCCTGTTTCTGTATATGCACATATACATATACATATACATATATATATATATATGCATCTATGTTCTCATATAGTTAAACTTTTGATCTGGTCTATTAAATGCCAAGGACCCTCACACAAACGTGGCAGATGTATTATTTCTGAAAGAAAGTGAATGATCTGATATTAGGGCCCAGAAAATGCAGCTCACCAAGAGGCTCTGCTTCAAGTAAGGGACAGGAATTCTCCTGCTTTCACAATCCTTAGGGTCTTTGTTGGAATCCACCCAAGTAATATACTCCCCGAGGGGTTCATATCTAAGCTGGCAAATTCTAGTAAAGCATGTAATTTTCCTTATAAAGGACAGCAAAATGCAAAGTATAGTCCTTGAGGCCCTCAACAACTTCATGTTCTGACCAAGAACCATCACACCAGCACTAAGGGCTGGCTTTCTTATCAGAATAATTATTCCCGAAGAAGTATATTCCACTTCAGTGGCATTTTATGTACTTTTTAAAAGATTTATTGATTTATTTGAAGGCAGAGCTGCAGAGAGGCAGATGCAGAGGCAGAGAAAAGAGAGAGAGAGGTCTTCCATCTACTGGTTCACTCCCCCAGATGGCCACAAAGGCCAGAGCTATGCCGATCTGAAGCCAGAAGGCTCCTTTGGGTCTCCCACGCAGGTGCAGGGGCGCAAGGACTTGGACCACCTCCTACTGCTTTCCAAGGCCATAGCAGAGAGCAGAATCGGAAGTGAAGCAGCCGGGACTCAAACCAGCGGCCAGATGGGATGCCAGCATTGCAGGCAGCTGCTTTACCTACACCACTGTGCTGGCCACCATTTCATGTTTTAAACAATGGGTAGCAACTATCTTGCACTGAAATGTGGACACTGGGCAAGTGGCCAAATGAACTCTTGGGTTAGCTACCACACAGCAGGCTCCCAAAGCACCTGGCTCAAAGTCATGCCTCAGTGAAATGAGCAAAGGGAGATGTATGTCACAGAATCTCAGTCTGTCTTCAATGCTAATCACTGCTATGCAAGTGATCTAGATATTCAATGGATATGGAGACCACATCTCCTGTGGAATGATACAGAGGTAACAACTTGCTGTCCTCTACAATACCTTATATATGCCATCATTCAATAAACATTGGTTGAATACGTACAGTCATTTGGTTTCTTATTGATCATTAGTGAGTCCTCTGTATGTGTCCCTGGGAGGACTGTCAGCTTTGAGGACAAACATGGTGCTAGATGACTCACTGTGCATACAACTCTGCTAATGGGTGTTGGATAAATGCTTTCTGACTGTGACTGTGACAAAGGCAGCAGTGACCATGACAGCATGATCAGATAGAACATGTAAAGATTGAGCTGCTGCGTGTCTGTGAGTCCAATGAATCGCCATGAGGAGTGCAAGACCCCAGGTCTTAACATGGTTTCCTTACCCCTCAGCACAAATCCTATCCCATTCCTTGTTTTAATTTTCTCCATAGCTCACATTATTATCGGACACATTTCACTCATTTGTGCATCTGTCTTCCTCACTGGCAGCTCTGTGAGGGCAGGGAGTTATGCCCATGGTGTCCAGTGACCAAAACACAGCATTGTACATGTTGGAAAGGTGCCAATAACCACTTCTGGAACAAACAGATAAAATAAGGAAGATTACTTGGATTCTTTCCTCCAAATCTGAGGTTTTGTCACAAAAGAAATTATTGTGGGGGCGGGCGCTGTGGCACAGCAGTTTAAGCAATTGTGACACTGTCATCCCATATTGGGGTCCTGTCAAGCTCTGGCTTCTCAGCTTCTGATCCAGCTCCCTGCTAACGCACCTAGGAATGCAGAGGAACATGGCCCAAGTCCTTGGGCCCCTGCCACTCGTGTGGGAGACCCAGATGGAGTTCCTGGTTTCAGCCTGGCCCAGCTCTAGCTGTTACAGACATTTCAGGAGTGAACCAGTGAATGAAAGACTTCTCTTTCTCCCTACGCCACTGCCACCACCCTATGTGTGCATCTGTCTCTCACTCTGTCACTCTGCCTTTCAAATAAATATTTTTTTTTCTTTAAAGAAAGTATTCCTGCGATGTTCCAGCACATCCTCATTCTTCTGAACATCTCACAGTGAGATTTCACAGTCAAGTCACTTTTTGTATCACAAACCAGCATTTTTACAAATCCAAGTTATTGTCCTGACATCTTATGGTCCTCAAATGGAGGGCAGATAGAATCTCCAAGATAGGCCACACTTTTGGTAGCTTTTCACCATGCAAGAACCACTTGTGCAGCCTGGCTATCTTTCCACCTGGCTCCCCTCCACCTCAGGGTTCTGAACGTGCCTCTCTGAGCCAGACACCATGGAAATTCCTTCCCTTCAGCAACAAATTTCCCTGAGTCCTATGCAAACAAAGATTTCAGACCCTAGGCCCATATATATACATATAATAGCTACAATTCATTTAAAGAAAAAAAATACAGCTCAAGTTAAAGTATAGCTTTTTAAACATGGCCATGTACCAGATAAGATAAATTCCTTTAGAATGTTAAAGTATCATGGAATGCTATAATTAATTTGACAAGCTGTTCCTGATGGAGCTTTAAAATCCATATTTTATTTAATTTTGGGCATATGGAGAATGGTGTCTACTGGCAACAACAATCCCTATTTATTCATTCTTCTGTTGACTTTCAAACAGTAATTAAATAAAACTCCCAAAGTAATGGCAAAAGAGAATATTAGCTTGAGAATGTGTAACCCAAAAGAAAGTTCACATATCAGAAGTTTCTGAATTGTAAAAATCAGCACCTAATAATTCAAAGGGAGTGACTAAATTTTTAAATTCCCAAAAGAAAAGTGGTTCAAACATCTTCTACCATACAACTCAACTTTTTCCCTAAGATTTTGTTTAAGTGTATTTTGGTCAAAAGGTTTGTTTCATTTTCTTTTAGCAAACACTATCCCGGCGAGCCCACCAGATATCAGGTGCTGAACCCAGAGACCCAGAGATAGGCACAGAGAATCTTGAGAGTAAGACGTAACTTTCACTGTGAAATACTGGATTTATTAGCAAAATGAAAATATGGACTGCAGGACAGTTAAGGTCATTTCCAGTAATTTGTTTTGATTTCAAATGACATCAAGTCAAGGCAGCAATTAAAAACTGAAATTTCAAAATATTTCAATAAGTAGAGAATTCTTACCACTTTTTTCCCAATATTTGGCTTCTCTAAAATATCCAGTTTTGGATCTTATGAGGTGGTCTTCAAAAAGTTCACGAAAATTTATATTATGAAACAACCATGCAGAGATTCCAAGATTCTTTGCACTAAAATAAATGTATTTTTAAATTTTTTTCCAGGAGCTTTTTGAAGTCCCTTCATACTCATTTTCCTAGGGGCTTCTTTCTTACTTAATCACAACAGCAGATTCCCTGGGTTCTTTGTTTTTCCCCTTTCTATTTGTCCCTCAAAGTATGAGAGAGAAAAAACACAAATTATACAAAATCACACAATAAATAATCCATTTCTGCCCCCAAATGTTTCATTGCACAGTCTCGTGTAGCGTGATGAAACACACAGGAAAGCTCTTCTTCCCTAGTGAAACAGAAGACCACCAAGTCCAAGTCCAACCCAGCACACCAAGGGATGCAGAGTGGCCACGATGTCCACACACTCTTGGAGAACTCACTCCAAGTTGATGCTGACCTCAACCAAAAGGTGCTGGTTTTACTGTTCCATTGGAATCTGTTAATGTGCTCCAAAGCACCCATACGTAGTCTGTTCATTCTAAATGACATAATGCAAATGACTTGCATTGAAAATCAAGCCAAAATATCACAAATCATACAAGACATGTTGCCAAATTTTCAGCAGCAGTGACTGCCACCATATGAACTGCAAATCATTCAATGCCATTATTTATCTCTTCTAGAAACAGTGGCACACTCTGGAGAGAAATGGTATTTTAATAAGCGATCTCTACTCTCCCCATAAGCCTCTCTTCCGTTGTTTTTAACTAACCAAACAAGGCTGCTCCTGGCAGTGGTTCTCCGAGATTCAGGCAGAAGAGGTCTTCAGAGTTTCAAAAGTGCACTTGGAGACTCGCAGTTACAGTAGATCCCACGTGCAGACGCATTCCCGGACTTCTGAGTTCTGACCATAAAGACTTGAGCCAAGGCAGTTGTCTTAAAGAGTTAAGATAAGGCTCCGTGGATGATGGATAACCCCATACTTCAGACTTGCAAACAGATCAACAGACTACTCTAAAGTTGCTTCTAAAAGTAAACTTATTTAGACAACTAAAATTAATTCCAATTTCTACCTCCCACGCTTTATATCCTTTGCTCTTAAGAGAAAGAAAGAACAATGTAAACACACACATCACGTCTCAGCCTTTTGGTTAAAATCAAGTGTAAACTCATGCATGAGCACACACACACACACACACACACACACACCTGAATTTCAAATTTGAATTCAAATTGCTCGGACCACTTCACACTTAATAAATAATTGTACCATAAGCAAATGTTTCATATGTTTTTCTAACATGTTTTTAGAAAGTACTCACCTACCTTACCCAGCGTTTTAGTTAGGACAGCATTTTATGGAAAACACACACAGAGCACCTTTCGTCTTCCTAGTACTTCAAGGTCTTTATGAAGAAGCTGAACATTCTAAGCAGGAAACTCAAGTGCAGAAAGGCGGGGCCAGAACCCCAATTCCTGGCATTCCCCAGCCATAAGTTCAAGGTTCTCAACAACATATATCACATGCTTTCCATGTGGATATGGATCTTCTCAATGAATTTAACATGAAACTTAAAGCTTTTTTTTTTTTTTTCCAATTTGGTCCAAGTGAAAAACATGAAAGAAAATTCTGACAAGAGCAATCATAGTGACATGGAGTTTCATAGCCCACCCCTGTGAAAAGGTCACCTTTCTACTTTACATTTTGATGTTCCATCAAACTCACCTAGATGACTTGTTAGAAAAGCCCAGGCAACTGACATTTCAAATATGGAAATCTAGGAGTTAGCAATGCCAGCACCCCATATGGGCACCGGTTCATGTCCCAGCTATTCCACTTCTGATCCAGCTCCCTGCTTGGGAAAGCATTGGAAGATGGCACAGGTCCTTGGTACTTGGGCCCCTGCACCCACGAGGGAAACCCAGAAGAAGCTTTTGACTCCTGGCTTCAGCCTGGCCCAGCTCCAGCCATTGCAGCCATTTGGGGAGTGAACCAGCAGATGAGAGATTTCAGGGTCTGTTTTCCCCTCTCTCTGTGTAATCTGCGTTTCAATTAAATCTATTTAAAAAATGCAGCAACCTAAGCACAACAGGGCAGAGTTACGTTGAGAAAAGTAACAAATGAAACACCAGTGAAAAATGAATTTTCTCATGAATACAAAAATTGATTTAGTATTTAAAATCTAATTTCCAACAAAGAAAGCCATCTGCCATTAACAGCCCTGCAGTCTTCGACACGGTCTTTGCTTCAGTCACCACCTGAACCACAAGCACTTAGGAATCACATCAGTGGTGATGTGGGCTCTGATTGAAGTTCCTGCAGGATGACACTTTTCCAGATGGCACCTCAGGTTGTCAGGCACAAGCAGGTGTTCTTTATGCTAGAAAAATACTCAAGGGCATTACATAAGACTGCTTATCTCCTGGAAACGTATTAACTTTAGGAAGCCACTGCCAGCTGTTTTGGAAGCACATTTCCTCACTTCCTTGTCTTATGATGGAAACTCTTCCACATACTCGGGAAATAAAGAGTTAACGTTGTTCATCAGTCAAGAACCGCTAAAGTCATCAGGAATGGTGACAAAATGATAGATTACCAAGTTTAGCCTAGCAGAAAGAGACAATATAGATCCTCCTGAGGCCTCACCCCAGAGACTATAAAACCCAGTGGTTTTGTGTAGCCGAAGGGATTTGTATAATAAATGATGGAAAAATGAGAGCCCCAGGCTGAAGGCATCATTCCTCATCCTTTCTTGAATGATTTGGTTCTACTAATTTCAAGATGTAAAAAATATTTCTAAACTACACAGTTGAGCAATCAATTGGATCCTGAGTCCAGAAATTATTGGAAAATACAGGAGCTATTACTGAAGTCCACAGCCAAGGCAGGCTCTGCTCGGGACGACTGAAATCTTCAAAAGCTAACACTGAAATGAGCTTTTACAGCATCTCAAATTTCCGGGCTGTGACTAGAAAACAACATAGTCAGAGCACTGCCTTTTTTTTTTTTTTTTTTTTTTTTTTTTTGGACAGGCAGAGTGGATAGTGAGAGAGTGAGAGAGAGAGAGAGAGAGAGAGAGAAAGGTCTTCCTTTTGCCGTTGGTTCACCCTCCAATGGCCGCCGCGGCCGGCGCACAGCGCTGATCCGATGGCAGGAGCCAGGTACTTATCCTGGTCTCCCATGGGGTGCAGGGTCCAAGCACTTGGGCCATCCTCCACTGCCTTCCCGGGCCACAGCAGAGAGCTGGCCTGGAAGAGGGGCAACCGGGACAGAATCCGGCGCCCCGACCGGGACTAGAACCTGGTGTGCCGGCGCCGCAAGGTGGAGGATTAGCCTAGTGAGCCGCGGCGCCAGCTGCATTGCTTTTTATTATACCAGGCAGCTACAGCCAACGTTCATCCTGACTCTGCCTCTATGTTTCCCTTTGGAAGATCAATCCATTTGAGGGGGAAAAAACAACTAATTTTACTTCATGATCCCTAAAGAGTTCACGTCCGTCTCAGTGGGTGGCATTTGCAGTTTCTAATCTTTAGTTAATCCTAACTTGTGGCCCTCAGTGATTGTGTCTTAGGGGAAAACCTTTACGTAAGGAACTCCCTGAAACTGCTAGTTTTGTCACTTACTGGCTGTGAGAGTTGAAGCAAGTCAATACACACACACACACACAGAGAGAGACAGAGAGAGAGGGAGAGGAAGAGAGAATTGAAATGAAAAGGGAACTCATTTAAAAGGCCACCAGTGATTACATATATTTAGGAGGAAATGTAAAAGATGAGCCCAAAAAGATGGTTCGAGTATTTTTAGTCTTAAAGACTCCTTTACACATGCAGATATTACCCAAGATTTTGAGGAGCTTACTTCAAAAATTCTAGAAAACATAAGATTACAACTGCACACATTCAGTAGCCAACATGAGGCCTTTAGAAAATACCACACACCTAAGAGAAAGAGCATGAGCCGTAAATTGGGTGTTGGCATCATTCTGAAAATTGTTTTGACCTCACAGACTCCCTAATGAGATCGTGGGAACTGCTAGGTATCCTCAGTCTACACTGACCGAGAATACAGAGAGCAAGGACCGCATCAAGGACTACCAGAGTTAATAGTCAATTCAGGAGCCAGCACAAAGGGGCTCCTGTTGGCCAATGATGAATAATTTTAGTTTTCATATGAATAAATGCAAAATATTGAAACACAAAAGTTTTTTAAAGATTTATTTATTTATTTGAGAGACAGATTACAGAGAAGACAGAAAGAAGGAAAAAAAGAGGGAGAGATCTTCCATCCAGTGGTTAACTCCCCAAATAGCCACAAAGGCCAGGGCTATGCCAGGCCCAAACTAGGAGCCTGGAGCTTCTTCTGGGTCTCTTACATGGCTGCAGGGGTCCAAGCACCTGGGCCATCTTCCACTGCTTTCCCAGGCACATTAGCAGGGAGCTAGTTCAGAAGTAGAGCAGCCAGGATTTGAACTGGCGCCCACACAGGATACCAGCACTGCAGGTCGTGGCTTAACCTGCTGCACCACAGCGTCAGCACCACACAAATATTTTTAAATTTATGAATTCTTAACATGACCTCTCTCTTTCCCCTCAGACCTACCCACCTTATAGGTTATTTTCTGCTTGTAAGTAACCAAATATTTTTGAAAACTGGTAAATAAAGAGAAAGAACCAATAGGTAGTTGACTAGCAAGTTTTCCTTATAGAAGTAGTCTAGCTAATAAATGAAGAATTGATTGACAGGAAATAACATTTTAAGATCCCTAATGAATTGATGGCTTTAGACAGCAATAATCACCATTGGCTAACAACACCTCTCTCTCTCTGTCTCCTTGATAAACACACACGCGCGCGCACGTGCACACACAGCCAGAGTTCTATGCCCCCCCATGAGAATAGGCCACATACAGTATTCCTGAATGATCCAGCCTGTACAGAGGCTACAGAGGCTAGAGGAATATATTAAACAGAGAAACATTTACCATTTAACTCCCTTAGATGTAATCAGAAAAATCCAGACTATACAAGTTTACAAAATAAACAGTCCTATCAGCAAAAAATAAATCACAAGGAAAAGACGATAGAGGGTGAATCTATTAAATGAGGCTGAAGAGCCACCTCCATCAACTGGAACACACGAATTTTATTGGATATTTATACAAACTGAAGAGAAAATGAGAAAAACAGATAACTTTGAGCACTGATTAAATATTCCATGCTTGACTCTATTGGTGGCATTAGATTATTGAAAGAGGGAGTCCTGGGTCCGGCGCCATGGTGCAGCAGGTTAATCCTCCGCCTGCGCCGCCAGCATCCCATATGAGTGCCGGTTCTAGTCCCGGCTGCTTCTCTTCCAATCCAGCTCTCTGCTGTGGCCTGGGAAAGCAGTAGAAGATGGCCCAAGTCCTTGGGCCCTGCACCCACGTGGGAGACTAGGAAGAAGCTCCTGGCTCTTGGTTTCAGATTGGCGCAGCTCCAGCCGTTGCAGCCATCTGGGGAGTGAACCAATGGAAGGAAGACCTTCTCTGTCTCTCCCTCTCACTGTCTGTAACTCTACCTCTCAAATAAAGTAAATAAAATCTTTTTAAAAAGAAAGAAAGAATCCTTATCTTCTGGAGATGTGTATAGAAATATCTACTAAGGCAGTAAGAGAGGATGACGGGGATTTTCTTCAGAATCATCCAGAGTAGGGGGAGGAGGTTGGGGTCTAGAGGAAGAAAGATTGGCCATAAATAGAGAATTGCTGAAGCCGAGAGAGACACATGGAGTCTATTATATTCTCTCTACTTTTATATATGTTTGAAAATTTCCATACCAAAAAAAGTTAAGAAAATAAAAATTACAAGTAGTCATGGAAACGGTGCTTGTCTTCCCCAGCTATACTGGGAGACACTCAGAAGCACACTGGCCCTGACGTGCACCCAGCACCCAGTAGGTGTTTCATGGAGCTCTTTGCGAACACGGCTGCGAGCCAAACATGAGCAGAGCTGAACTAGGACACAGTATGCTTAGCTCAGAGGTTCGGAGTCAATTCCCTCTAAACCTTAGACATCTTTATAACAGGAAGCAAAACTGCATTTACAGTATGATCTGAACAAAGGAGGACTAAAAGTCTACTAGAAAACGGTGTTAAAACTTTTCACAGAAAAAGAAAACACATGAAAACAGCACTTTTTTCTCCTCTTGGGTATAGGGAACAATGAAAATTTGTTTTGCTTTTTCTTTATTTCTCTGAATTTTCCCTGATTCCCATATTACTTTAAATGTTTATTTCTAAACTGCTATTTTACATAATAGTGGTATATAATACTTTATTTGTTATGTTCCTATGACTATGGCTTAGATGAAGGAAAAATATAATTATCAAGAAAATATTGAAAAGAATCACTGAGAAATTTTTGAATTGAATTATCAAAGCAAAATAAGAACATCTTTATTTACATTTGGAAAGGGGAAGATAATCATTATGTTGTCCTATACAAAATACAGGAGAATTGGTAGTTTTAAAAAATTACATTTAGATAACTGAAATAAGGCTTATCTTTTTTTTTTCCAAAAATTTATTTGAAAGGTAGGTTGACAGAGAAAGGGACACACACACACACAGAGAGACAGACAGACAGACAGACAGATCTTCCAAGCACATGGGCCAATTTCCACTATCTTCCCAGGTACACTAGCAAAGAAGAACCAGTATTCAAACTGGTGCTCAACATGGGATGCCAGCATTGCAGGCAGGAGCTTAACCTGCTGTGCCACAATGCTGGTTCCCCAAACGGACCGATTAAGGGTCTTCTAAAATCCCAGTTTCATCACAGAAATCTGGAGATAGACAGGAATAGCTGGGACCTAATGAATGGGTTCCTCCTGGTTACTTGACAACCATCTTCCAGACAGAGTATGTCCAGCCACCCTATCCCTACCCCTCCCATGAGCTCAAGGAAGGGAAAGTTTAGATTAATGCCAAGCTTCCATACCTGAAAACACCACATTCTCCAAGAGAAGACATAACCCACAAACATACATGGATCTTTTATTTTTTAGAAAAAGTGTCCCTTTAAGATAAAGATTCTTAAAGAACTAGGCAATACCTTAGAATCCAACATAAGTCTCAGTTATTCCACATAGAAATAACTGAAAGAATATGTACACTGATGACTATTAATAACTGAACACAGAAATCTGGCATGGATAACTGTTGTGTTTTCCACGTGGGTCTAATTAAACTTGATTTAGACTGCATGGAACCTTTTTTAAATACTGCGATTTAATAAACTATAAGAAAATCTGAAACTGCTACTTCTTTGCTTACATGTATTGTGGTGGTTGTATTCAACACAAGCAAAAAAAAAGTCAGAATGACTCAAGACATGGCACTATAACCTTAAGTTAAGAGTGTGAACTTTCCAAGGCTGATCTGCATTTTATAGCTGTGTGACCTTGAGGAAGCTGTTGAACCTCTCTGTACAACACCGGGTTCTCACTTATAAAATACAGGTAAGACTGGCAGTGTTACAGGGCTGCTGTAATAACTGATGAGAAATGGAAAATGCTTCAGAGAGTACCTGACATATTCATGCTCAGTAAGTACTGCCTACTATTATTATTATTATAACCTAATACACTTTTTCTCTCTTCTCTTTTCTTCTTTTTCTCACCCAAAAAGCAAAGAGTTTAGCCTCATCAGTGAATACTGTAATCTATTTTAAAACCTGGCTCTTTTATTTTTCCCAGAGTACAAATTAATTTTTTCTCTTAAAAAAAAAAAAGATGGAGGCCGGCGCCGCGGCTCACTAGGCTAATCCTCCACCTTGCGGCGCTGGCACACCTGGTTCTAGTCCCGGTCAGGGCGCCGGATTCTGTCCCGGTTGCCCCTCTTCCAGGCCAGCTCTCTGCTGTGGCCAGGGAGTGCAGTGGAGGATGGCCCAAGTACTTGGGCCCTGCATCCACATGGGAGACCAGGAGAAGTACCTGGCTCCTGACATCGGATCAGCGCTGTGCGCCAGCTGCGGTGGCCATTGGAGGGTGAACCAACGACAAAGGAAGACCTTTCTCTCTGTCTCTCTCTCTTACTGCCCACTCTGCCTGTCAAAAAAAAAAAAAAAAAAAAAAAAGATGGAGTTACGTTCCTCTTTACGTTTGCTAATCACAAATGGTAGCAGATTCCCAATTCTTTGAACCCATTAAAAACTGATACCATTTCTGAGAGCCTAGGCAATCCTCAGAAATAGAGGGAGTAACCTCCTGACTGCTCCCATCAAATCCGATGTGTTGGGGATCTGTTTTCCAATTACACTAAATTTCCTGTGACTCTTTTAAGAGAAAGAAAATTCATAAAAATCCTTACTCAAGTGAACAGCTGGGAGAAATTCACATGATTCTAGAAAAGGTACAAGTCTTCAACATATCTGCATGTCATAGACAACTTTTATTCAAAAGAATATGTGAGGTGTGTTTTTGTACTGTAGGGAGACTCCTGGTTTGTGAGTTTACTAATAGGACAGGAAAAGGACGGTTGAAACAGTAAAATTAACCCAGGGAAGTACAAAACTTAAAAACAAACAAACAAACAGAAAACCTATTCCAAGCTACAAGGGACCATGTAGAAGAGGTAGAGTTGGATTCACAGAGTGCTTAAGGCTCTTAGTACATAGGCATTTGCATGAGAACTGAAAGCAAAGTTACGGACTTGCATTAAAGAAAGAAATTTGCAGGGAGAGCAGACAAAATTAATTTGAGGTGAGTGTTGTTCAGATATATGGTGCTGAGAATGCAGGAAAACATTCATTAGGAATACAGAAAGTCCAGTGGTGGCATAACCAAAGACTCAATTACACAGTAGATATAAAATAGCATCTCTGGTGTTGTATGTTTTAGCCCAGTAAAAGCACAAATTTTTATTCTAGAAAATTCTCTGAAAAATGAACAATATTATTACCAGTTGTTAGGGTAGAAAAGCAGACAGCATGGCTGTCTCAATTTGGGTAGAAAACTTTGATTGACATTCAACATGAAGCAGGAATGGAGTCAGCAAAGCTGGTGAAAGACCACATATGTCAAGCTGTGACCCTTCAGGTTTTCAATAGAGCCTATTTGATGGGCTAGATTCCCTATGGAAACCAGTGGGGGAGAAACGCTGCGTTCAGAATCCCTGTGAGAGAGGCAGAAACAGCCCTTTCGGAAGCAGACGGAACATACAAGAACATGTGGTATTCCAAAGGGCAACTGACACTGTTATCAAGAAACAGGAAGCTGACAGGATCAGGTCATGACACAATGTCTTCAAAACTCAAGAGACTCCCTGGGAACACACAAGTCACGGACATTCGGCCAAGGGTAGTCTTGGGCCATAATGCTTTCGGGTGACTTATGTGGCTCTGTGTAAGCCCTGGAGGACATCAGAGCACTGTAGCACTTTCGTGAAAGTTTGCTTCGTACTCTCAGCCAGCATCCAGGACAGCGACGGCTTATTGAACAGGCCTTGGGTCCCAGTGGGCAGCTCGGCAGGGCAGTGGTTGAGACCTGCCCGCTCAGATTCAGCATGTGTTCTGTCTGCTCAGGCATCCGGCCTGAAATCTCCCTCTGTCCAAATCCTCCCAGCTGCGGATCACTCAGATTTTCTCCCTAATAGGGAAACAAAGACTTCTTGATGACATGCAATATAATACACTGTCCCCAGCTCAGCACATTCAGAAAACACAGCCTCTGCCTGATCTCTGGTATGTCTTCCTTTTTGTTCTATCATTGGTCTTCTGCAAGTTTCTTTATTTTCCCATCATTCTTGCAGTATACAAATAGGATGCTCAGGGGCTGGCACTGTGGCATAATGGGTAAAGCTGCTGCCTGGGATGCCGGCATCCCATAAGGGCGCCAGTTTGAGTCCCTGCTGTTAGATTTCTGATCCAGCTCTGTACTAATGGCCTGGGAAAAACAGCAGAAGATGGTCCAAGTACTTTGGCCCCTGCCGCCCACGTGGGAGACCCAGTAGATGCTGCTGGCTTCGCCCTGGCTCAGCCTCGGCTGTTGCGGCCATCTGGGGTAGATGGAAGCGCACGCTCTCGCATGTGCTCGCTTGCTTGCTCTCTCTCTCTCTCTCTCTCTCTCTCTCTCCCTCTTTCTGTGCAACTCTTTCAAATAAATAAATAAGTGAATCTTAGGAAAAACAATAAGATTCCCAAAGATTAACGCATCTCAAACTCCAGCCACACAGTTCTTGACTTGATTTGCCGCAACTCACTACTGATGCAGCTGAACACTGAGAATGTGCCTACCCAAAGCCTATGCATGGTTCCCACAAGGCCCAGAAGTCACCTGAGCCCAGGCTCTTCTCTTACTCTAAAACCCTCCAAGCAGTGACCTTTTATATTATTACAAAAGGCTATAATTACCCCTATAATCTCAAACTCTCCTGGTTTTATAAGTACTGACCTAGAATTTATTGAAAATTGCCAGCTGTAGAAGCCAACCACTGGAGAGGGGTAACGTGATTAAATATCAGAGGATCAAACCTCTATGCTTTGTGCTATTTCTTGACATATCACCCAGGCCTGGGGCCTCTCCCGACACCATCTCTTTCCACCTGCCTGTCCACACTCCCCACTCAAGAGTCATTTTCAGCCGCAACTTCAAAAAGTTCTTGGAAAAGTGGAAATAAACAAAAAGTTTATTTTGCAATTAAAAAAAAACTTTGAAAGTCATGCTGAAGTTTTTCCGAATAAGCGCTGTCTATGAATTTTTGAAGACTCCACAGACCTTGGTGTGGTTGGACAATGCTAGACCCAGAGCCCAATCTGCCAAATAAACCCATTACCTGGGGACAGTGCTACCCCTCAGTAGGTCCCAGCTTTTGCTTTTTTCTGTGTAAATTTTAGACCCTGGCATCTGCTTCTAGCCTGTCCTGCCTAGGAGACAAGTTCTCTTTTAAATCCACATCTCTGGTTATCCATTAATTCATCCCATTAAGTAGAGACAAGTTCTTAGTTTATAAATCTCTTCAATATAGGGCCTTGCTAATCAGCTGTTTGAGTCCAACACAAACAGGTGTCATTAAACAATAACCAACGATGTGCCAGGCATTATTCCTGACAGTCTGCGATCTCAAATGAGACTTGCTAGAGGATCTCAAGCAGGCAAGAGTTCCTTGGTTGCAATTTAACTGAACCGCTTTCTGCTCTGCTGAGCCCAAGAAGCTCTAAGGGGCTGACTTACAGCTCACCTTCCACAATTACAGGCTTCATAATACCCAGTAAAGTACACAGAGCATGGGAGAACAAACAGCCACAAGAAGACTTGGCCAGAACAAACTAAGTTTTTGTCCTTTGAAAATGGTTAAGAACAAAGCGAGTGGTTTAGTCATTTAGGTTGGAAGAAATAAATACATTCAAGGTAAGGTCAGAATGATTACTTGGGTAAACCAACATAAAACAGAAGCTGGGGAGAGAGTCTGGCACTGAAGCATCCATTTGAGACATCTGCATCCCATATTTGCAATGTCTGGTTTGGCTCCCAGCTACTCTGCTTCCAACCCAGATTCCTGCTGATGCACACCCTAGGAGCCTCACTGGTGGTTCAAGTACTTGAATCCCTGCAACCCACAGGGGAGACTTGGATAGAGTTCCAGGCTCCTGGCTTTGGCCTGGCCCAGCCTTAACTGTTGCTGGCATTTGGGAAGTGAACCTGTGGATGAAAGGTCTCTGTTTCTGTTTGTCTGCCTTTCAAATAAAATGAAAACAAACACATTTTAAAAATTTTAAAATATAAGCCTAGGAGATTCAAGGCTCAACAGCACTTCTCTGTTCTCCTTATCAGAGAAAACAGAAGCAGTACTTAAAGGCCTGGAACCCCAGCTGGGAGAACCCAAGTCTTGGGACTGATACTTGAGGGACTAGGAACTTGTTTATTGTTAAGCCTTGAATTCGGTAGAGAAGCAATTCCTTGGAAATAGTTTGAGAGAAGTGATTTAAGGTTTATCACAATCTTAATATATGAATCTATCAAGAACTAACTTAGTAAGTTATACAAATAATAATACCAAAGCATCAGAGAAATGAAAATTAGTGCACCATGTTGTACCTGGGTTTGACCTTGCTAGGCATAGAAAAATGGAGATGTGGAGAAGGGGGAAGAAAGGTATTAGGATGGAAAAAGAAAAGCAAAAGCAGGGATGAATAACCAGACTCCTTAGGGGAGAATAAGACGACAGATTGAAAGAAAGCATAGTGAAATGCTTGGTCGACAGCGAGGCTGCTCTAGGCTGTGAAACAGTTCATTCTGTGGCAGGTAGCCTGAGTGCCGAGGGACTTCCAACTTCCCTCCTCATCCTCAGCCTGAAAACGTGCACACTCTTGCCTGGTGCTTTGTCATTTACTAATCTCTTCACTGAGCTGTAACGAGCAGAGCTGTAGCACAGGACTGTACACCCCAATTTGTTTTTCTTTTAAGATTTCACATTACTGCATCCTGATTACTTACTGAGAAGTTTTATCACGACCTTCAGATGTTTCACGATGATCAGATTTAGCATCTTATTATAAAACCCGAGTGGGTTTTTTTCCTTTCCTTTCACAAGTTTTTCAAACCCCTCTCCCTCTCCAGTACAGACAGCCCAACGCTGGCTCCAGTGCCTTGCCATTCAGATGTATTTTCTGAGCTCTCAGAATCCTGCATATAAACACAGATTGGTGGACCTGCTTGGCTTCGCTTACTGCCAAAGCCTGATACACATTACACGCGAAAACAGATGTCTCTAACGTAGCTTTCTACTTACTTTCCCTGAAGCTTATCACAGTGAGAGCCACAAGGGAGCCAGTTAAACTTGGCCTGTTCTTGAAGTTTTGGATTGCACTGCCAGTCACCTTCAGAAGCAACATGACCGTGTAAGGCAAAGGAAGAACCCCAAATCATCCCAACTGCTAAAGACTAGCAACTCAGGGGATTCAAATGCCTTACACTTTCTGTAGTAACATGAAATGATCAGAGACACATTTTTCCTGATAAAATATCACTTCATTACATACTTCAAGAGCAAAGAAGGGGACCCCAGATTTATTTGCATCTACTCACCAAACTGCATTTCCATTTAAACCAAAGGTAAGGAAGCTTATAGGAAATATAAATCTATTTTTGATAAATATTCAACCCAATTACCTCATTTGAACTCTTGCCAAAATATCCCTCTATTCCCCTAATTCTGTGGTCAGCATGGGTATTATGGGTACAGTAGGACTTGTCTCTCCAAAACTCAACCCAGTGTTTAAAATCTGATGGCTTAATGCTAATAACTGATGGACTAAGGGTGGAGATGTCACCTAAGTGTGGTGGCTCAGATGAGTAGTCAGTGGGAGGTCTTCAGGTCACTGGGGCAAGCCCTTGGAGGGCGGTTCTCAAGAGAGAGTTGATTATTACATAGCCTAGGTTTTTCTCTCTGCTCTGTCATCATGTCTCCATACTAGACACAGGCAGCTTCCACTAGACAGCAGACTATGGAGCAGCCGGGTCCTGAACTAACCGCCAAACTCTGAGCTGGAATGAACTTTTCCTTTCCCATGAAGCTCCTCCCAAGGAATTTAAAGTTAAAAAAAAGTGGACTGATACAATGGGTAACCTCATATTCGAGGCATCAACACTCTGGGCTCCATTCTCTGGCTGCCTCTGTCGCTCCCCCTCTTCGTGGAGGAACGACACTGGACCCTGCGCTGTTCTTTCGTCTGCTCGGCCCTTCCCGGGTTTGCTGCTGGTTCTTCCCGGGTTGGCTGCCGACCCTTCCACCTCCGTGGAAGGGCGGCTCCCCCTGCCACTTTCCCCACTTCCGCGGGGGAGCGGCACACCGCCGGCCGGCTCTCTCGGGGCTGCTCAGATGTTATCTGGATGTTCCTGGTGCATGTTGTCTCTCTCCTCCTTTATAGTCCTCTTCCTCCAATCCCAACTCTGCTACCCACATGCCGAGCACGCTGCTCTTCTCCAATCAGGAGCAGGATCAGCTCCTGCAGCTCAATCAAATTGGCGAGAGGCAGCTGTGTAGAAGTTGTTTACTCCTCTCCCAGCGCCATATTGTGGGAGAGCAGATGCATAGAATAAGTCTTAATTCCAGTAACTTAGTCTAGTCCGAGTTGCTCCCCACAGCCTCATGGCTAGTGACTCTCTTTTCCACTACACCTGAGCCACCTACCACCCAGGCAAATGCTCTACCCTTGAACTTTACTATCCTCAGCTTCAGTTTCCTTATTAAAATCTCCTTCTGATTGTGATCTACCATTAGAAGTTTCATTTCATATCCCTTCTTACTCAGCTTCCTTTCTAAACACCATCATTTTGATAACACACTTCCCATAATTCTGTTGCCAAGCTCCCTAAACTTACCTTGCTCACCCTCCGTTAGTCCTTCACCGTCTGTCAACCCCAGCCTTAGATGATGGCTACTACAACTCTGTCTGTGTGTACGACTGAGCACCTGAGTACTAGAGAAAGTCACACACAGGCAAGTACATCCTATCAGTTTACATGCATGTTAACAACCGCAATGAGTTCTGGGCTACGCTGGCCAACTCTGGCACATTTCTGGTTTTTTGTTTGTCTATTAAAAAGTTTATTTATTTGAAAAGCAGAGTTGTGGCGGAAGAGGGAGGGAGAAGGAGAGAGGGAGGGGGAGGGAGGGAGGGAGAGAGAGAGATGGATCTTCCATTCACTGGTTCACTCCCCAAATGGCCACAATGGCCAGGGCTGGACCAGATTGAAGACAGGAGCCTGGAACTCCATCCTGGTCTCCCAGGTGGGTGGCAGAGGCTCAAGTACTTGGTGCTCATACAGGATGCCATCATTGCAGACAGTGCCAGAATGCTGGCCCACACATTTTTCTTGCCAACTCATTCTATCACTCTCCTTACCTATTGCCTAAGTTTCAAACCTCTCTTTTGACATCCAGACCACCACCCTCAATCTCAGATGACCTTGCTGCCTAAAAGAGAAATGGGAGTCATTTTGCACAACAACTTTCTGTTAGCAGACTAACATCTGTAGTGCGTCTATGCATCCTGTTGTCTATCCCTCCTGTTGCATCCTGTTCACTCTTCTCACCTGAGTCCAACCCCTCCACTGGGCTTTAGATTCCATTCCACCCCATATTCTCGGGCCCACAAGAGCAATCATCCCCTTCTTTCCTGTTTATTCAAGCAACTCCTCCCTTTCAACCAGATCCTTCCCATCATGCATCAGCACATTCAAGTCCCGCCTTTAAAGCACTCCAGCTTAGCCTCACACATCTCACCACTGCCCCATTTTTCTGCTTCCTTTCACTGTCAGAAATAAAAATTGTCCTCCTCTTATGCACTCAATTTTTTTTTTTAACCTCCCATTCATTTTTCAACCCATTCCAAACTGCTTGGCCTGATCACTCACTGAAGCAGCTCCAGCTCAGGTCAATAGTGACCTCCTTGTTGCCAAATTCAAATCAGAATTTTTTTCTCCCAGTATTTATCTTATTTTACATCATGATGGTATTGGCAACATTGACTAATTTCTCCCTGAAGAACTCCTTCCGTTGGCCAACTTTCCTTTCTACTGCCATAGCTCCTTCTGTTTATAGATTTGGGCTCCTCTAAATATTTATTTGTAGGCTCCTCAAAACCTGAACCTAGGTTTCCTTCTCTTTTTACCTTACACGAGGTAAAAATCCAACAACCCATAGGAGCAAGCAACAAACACAAATGAAGGACAACTGTCTTTCAATTTCCTCTCAGTTCTACAATTTAAAACATAGAAGTAAGTACAAGTGTTATATGTTCACCAAAAATGCTTTTTAAATTTTTAAAAATTAATTTAACTGGGGCTGACTTTGTGATGCAGCAGGTAGAGCCACAGCCCGCAATGCCGGCATCCCAGATGCTTGAACACCTGTTCCAGGACTGGTTGCTCTGCTTCCAGTCCAACTCCTTGTCAATGTGCCTGGGAAAGCAGTGGAAGATGGCCCAAGTGCTTGGGCCCTTGCCCCTCACATGGGAGACCCAAATGGAGTTCCAGGTTCTTGGCTTGAGCCTGGCTGTTGTGGCTACTTGGGGAGTGAACTGGAGGATGGAAGATCTCTCCTCGTTCTCTGTCTTTACCTCTCTGTAATTCTGCTTTTTAAATAAATCAATAAATGCTTAAAATTAATAAATAAAACACAACAGAGCAGGCATGATAGCTGGCAGCAGACCCCATACATAAGGAACAGTACAGATTATTATAAATTGAATAACCAAAAAAAGTCACAAGTTTACATTTTAGTAACTGCATCAATTAAGATTCTTTGCAGTGTCAATAGAAGAAATCTTGGGTCAAACTGGGAATACATCAGAAGAACTTACTGGCTTATTTAACTGGAAAGCTTAGGGTTTAATCAATGTGATCAGGAGTAGCTTCTACTTCTGGACTGCATTCTTTATCATCATGTCCCCTTTCTCGGATAAGCTCTACCCCATGGCGGCAAGGAAGCTGCTAGAACCTGCAGCCTACATCCCGCTAGGCTGAAGCAGAAAACAAGAAAGTCTCTCTTCCTGGAGCTCCCCTGCAACCTAAAAAGTGCCTCTAATTGGGCCAACCTAGATGACGAGTCCATTCTTGAACCAACCGCTGTGGGGAGGCAACTCAGGAGGGACTGGCTGGCCTTGGTCACGACTTCATTAGGAGCCAGAGGCAGAACTCTGTTAGCAGCTCCAGGTCTGAGATGGGAGGATACAGATTGGATCAAAAGGCAATTAGGGTGCTGCTACCAAAAAGGGAAAAAACTCTGGGCAGCCAAAAAACAGAAACATACACTAGGGCAACTCATTCAAATATTCCAAAAACACTACACAGGCCAAATGAAACAGGATTCTGGCTGAAGGTGGCATGACAACCACCAATCCCAACCCTCCTTTCTCTGGTGGTTTCATAGGTGATCTCATCCAAGACTGAACCTTCATCTACCATTCCTATATCAAGATTGCCACAATTTTATCTCTGACTCACAAATTCAGCTGCCTACTCAGCATCTTCACTTGAACCCTCGCACTCATCCCAAAGCTGGCCTTCCTCAGCGTGCTTATTGCAAAGAAGAGATGGTGAGGAATGGTTACTTGTTAATCTAGGATTAAATTCTCCCCAAAAAAGCAGTTTTAAGCAGGGAGCCATAAAACAAGATCTTAATCTGAATGTTGGCACTACAAGTCTCCAAAAAGCATTTTAAGACCTTCAACAAGGAAACTGAAAAAGCTTTCAACAGAAGTCTAAGGATCCAAATAACTATTTCAGTTATAAACAAGTGGTGGCCATTAAGATGCATTCTTCTAAAATTCTTAATTGTTAACTATGGCTCGAATTTGGTAAAATTATGTCTAATTATTGCAAGAACTAATGCAAACTAAATGTGCAAGCCTAATCATTCCAATCAGCCTGTGTAGGAAGCCTTTTGATTTCAATACCCAATATTCGTTACAAAGAAAATTTGTAGCAAAAGCCAAGAAATTTGGTATGTGAATGAGACAGACTTAATTCGTGACAAGGATTTCAAATTTAATTGTTTTACACTTTGTATTCCCTGCAGCACCTATGGTGGTGTTGTAAGTAAACACAGAAACTGCAAGTGTACCTGATGGCACATATAACAAGGAAAATGATGTGTCCTCTGCTTTTGTGGCTGTCCCTTCTCCCCGGTTCTGTGCTGGCTCTGGAGGAGAAACAATCCAACAAATTCTTTGCGATATCCACCAAATGTGCCTTTGTGTCAAAAGCACACATAATACTGTAAGTCCTCAAGTAGTAATCAATGGGCATAAACATAAAAATTACACAGGTGATAATCACTTTTAACTATCAGTAACTGAGCAACTTTTCAAAATGTTGTAACATCACGTCCAAGCAGAGTTGGACACAGAATTGGGAGACTTGGTACAGACAATTGCTAGATATGACCACGGGCAAATCACTTCTGGGAACCTGTGTCCTTACTTAATGTCACTCATCCCTCAGTGCTACTACTACAAAAGAGATTAAGGCAGAAGAAAATCTTTTGTAAACCCCAAAACACTATACAACGCAACGTATCATCAGGGACACTAGTGAATGTCCTGTTGCCCATAACACTGGGATGAGTTCCTTTCGGAAGCCCTTATGATGAAGTCAGAAGTAAAAATCCAATACTGCCATAGCCAGGTTTCAAGACTTTATTTTATTTTTTAAGTTAAATTTCTTTTTTTTTTTCTTTAAAGATTTTATTTTTTTTTATTTGAAAGACAGAGCTAAAGAGAGAGGTAGAGACAGAGAGAGAGGTCTTCCATCTGCCGGCTCACTCCCCAACTGGCCACAACAGCCAGAGTTGGGCCGTTTCAAAGTCAGGAGCCAGGAGCCTTCTGTGGGCCTCCTGTGCGGGTGCAGGGGTCCAAGGACTTGGGCCATCCTCTACTGACCTCCCAGGCCATAGCAGGGAGTTGAATTCGAAGAAGAGCAGCCGGGACCAGAACTGGTGCCCATATGGGATGCCGGTGCCTCAGGCCAGGGCTTTAACCCGCTGCACCACAGCGCCAGCCCCTCAAGACTCTTTAATGACAGAGGATGTACTCAACTGTTTGGCTTTTAGATATGGCCCTACAGAAACTGTCTCCTCTCAAGCTCCAGTATCTGGCTTTACTTTTCAAAGACCACAGCAAATACACAGTTTCCTCCTGATTCGTTCTCTTCCACACTCTTTTGCTTTTGCATTTTTGGTAGATTTTCTAGCTGTGATTATCTTGCCAAACTCCGAACTCTACAGCCCACTACTGTAGCCCCTTCCACATTCTCATGGGTCTCTGAGCTTCTATAGGCCAAGGAAAGCCAAAACCTTAATCGTTTTTAAAGAATTACTTATTATTTACTTGAAAGGCAGAGAAACAGAGAGAGACAGAGGGAGAGACACAGGGATCTTCCATTGCTGGTTCACTCCATGAATGGCCACAACATCTGGGTCTGGGCCAAGCCAAAGGCAGAACCGAAAACTCCACCTGGGACTCCCACATGGGTGGCAGGGGCTCAAGTGTTTGGATCATCTTCCACTACTTTCCAGGTGCATTAGAAGGAAGCCGGATGGGAAGCAGACCTGCTAGGACTCAGACTGGCACTCCGATATGAGATGCCAGTGCACAAGCTGCAGTTTAACCAGCTGTGCCACAATGTTGGCCCTTATTCTTTTTAGTATTCCATATACCTACTAAAGAGCCCTACCTACAGCATCTCAATAAGTGTTCCTTGAGTGGCAGGCAAGAGAGATCCATACTGGCATGCCACAAATAAATAGTGTCAAGGAGAAAGACTCAAGGGAAAATTGTAAACTGAAAAAAGGCTTAGAGACTCTAATAAAACTACTACAGGTCCACATTTTTTTCCATCCAAATCCCCTAAGGCCAGATGTGTTTTGGAATTCAGAATTGGTGACATTTTAGAAAGGTAATATGGTAACATACCTTTTGCTCCCAGTAGGGTCTATGTCAGCACCCCATGGGCTCAAATGCAGTAACACTGCTACAGAAAAAATTAAAAATCACCCCGCTGATTAAGACAAATTAAGAATATGAACTGACTTGCCTTTGTTCAAGTCAGATCTTACCACCAAATAATTTATGCGAACTTTCACAACCTTTTGGATGTCAGCATTACAGGAGAGTGTCCTTCCTGCCTTATTTGTGTATATACAAGTAGCTCTTTCACATTCCTTTTCTTGTTTGCTCAGAAATTCCCTTTGGCAGGACTGACCCACATTTATGCAACAAACAGTACTAGCTACGCACCCTAACAGCAGCCGCCAGGTTATAAATTACTCTAAGAATTCAGAGGCACACACCACAGTCATCATCGCTAGCAACAGCAGCAACATAGTAAAACACTGAACTTTTTTTTTTTTTTTCTTGAGAATCACCAGATCTAGCACTGAAGGACCAGGTGAGAAACGCAGTTGCATGCAGAGTGAGAAATGAATTAATGATGAGGTGCATCCACACATGCACACTAAATACGATCAGAAACTAACTCCTATGCTAAATGGCCCTCCAACTGCAGAGACAGAAAGAGACATACAAAAACAATGATATTCACAAGCCAAAACCAAGCTTTCCCAACCAACTACACAGAGAAGGTAGGAAAGACACACCATCCTCCCTCTAATTCTGTATCACAATAGGACCGGCAATGCAGAGGACATATTCTTTCAAACACTCAGAAAGATTCCCACCTAATGCCCCATGTGAAAAACCTGCTCTTGACCCACACATTGGCAGGAGCAAAGTCTTCTCAGAGGAACAGGTAAGTGCTTTCCATTCTGAATACAAGTACCACCCACCTTGCAAGAGGAAAGAGAATGCATATTCCCATTTCCCATGAATCCGAACTCCTGGACACTCATTCTGTGACTAGCTATGATTTAAAAAGTTCTTATCTGAGAGAGCAGGAGAATTCTGCCTCAAAAGATTTATGAGAGTCACCAGCTCATTCTGTCTCACACAGAGGCCAACGGCAACAGCAACAGTTGCATTTACCCTAATGAGGCCTCACGGCATGCAAGGGAGGGAGCTGAGCACTTTCAGTCTCAATTAATCCCCACTTTAGTAATACCCTCCTAAGGTTATCACACGAAAGAAACTGAATCTTACTAAAGAACCTAGAGCTTTAAAGAAGGAAAGCCAGTTGACTGTGATGTTATCTTCCGCCAATTATACATGCTGCTCAGCTTATAACGGGGTCAAGGTCCTGATAAATCCCTCATAAACTGGAAAATGCCATTAAGTGGAAAGTGCATTTCATACACTGAACCTACTGAACACCAGAGCTTAGCCATACAGCACTCATGGAGCATTAACGGCTTCCCCTAGTGATGGTGGGGCTGACTGGCTGCTGTGGCTGCTACCTCTGCCCAAGATCAGGAGAGACTAGGATACTACATTTCACTAGCTTGAGAGGAAAATTCAAAATCCGAAGTACGATTTCTACTGAATGTGTATCACCTTTGCACATCACAAAATGGAAAAATTCCAAGTTGAAGCACTGGAAGTCAGAGACCGTCTGTACTTGGTGCCCACGCTGACAACGGCACAACTCAGGCTGGTTCTTCCTCACACACTTCTAACCTCTACTAAACACCGGTCTCAGTAAGCATGCAGCAGAAACAGCTTCATCATTCATTCCCAAAGCCTTTCCCAGGTACCCCAGGGAAAAAGGCGTCTTCTCTCCTCTCTCTTTTCAGAAGTTCTCTTTTAGTGGGCCCCACCCATCCTTCCATCCATCCCCTTTTGGGTACTTCAGGTACACAGGTCACCACGCTGAGGACATAAATGTAAAAGCCAGGGGCCGGATCTGTGGTACAGCAGGTTAAAGCCCCAGTCTGCGGTGCAGGCATCTCATATGGGTGCCAGTTCGAGTCCCGGCTGCTTCTCTTCCAATCCAGCTCTCTGCTATGGCCTGGGAAAGCCGTGGAAGATGGCCCAAGTCCTTGGGCCCCTGCACTCACTTGGGAGACCTGGAAGAGACTCTTGGCTCCTGGCTTCAGATCAGCTCAGCTCAGCTCTGGCTGTTGCAGTCATTTGGGGGGTGAACCAGCAGAATGGAAGATCCCCCCCCCCCCCGGCTCTACCTCTCTCTGTAACTCTTTCAAATAAATAAAATTCTTTAAAAAAAAAATGTAAAAGCCAGTCAGATTCCTCAAATTTCCAGTCTCGACTTGTAAGGCAATAACCGTACTTGAGCATGATAAGTTATATTTGGCACAGGAGTAGCACAGATCAACTGCAGCTCGGGCAAGAGTTCATTGATCACAAAGAGCTTCAAAGAGGTGGGGACCCTTGACCAGGTGTAAAGAATGACGGCCAAGACAGCAAATCGATGAGAAGGAGCACTTCAAACTCTTCAGAACAGACTCAAGTGACAACGGGAGGTAAGTTGGGAAAGAGAGACGGAGTAGGCCAACAGCCTGGAGAAACAAAGCTGACCCATCCTCGTCCCCAAAGTCCAGCCCGCGTGGCCGTCCGATCACGACACCCAGGACAGCACCCAACCCCAGGGAGAGGGGAAAGGACGAGCCTGGAGCAGCCACGTGGGCAAAGGAAGCCACCGTGCTCTGCAGCTCCCTGGGAGAGCATGGCCACTGTGTCCCCAGCAATGATTTCCAGCTGTACTCCTGGCACCCTTGTTCTCACCACAAAACCTGTAGGGCAGTAATAACTAGTCTCTTGTCCTTTTTGAGGCCAGCTTCTGTCAATCATGACACTAAGACCTTGAGTTGAGGACAAGACACTGTTCCCTCCAGGGTTTTTCATCCTGTGGGGCAGGCAGCACAGAACAAAACGCTCACTGAGCTGGGCAAGGGAACAGGAGAGCTGATGTACGAGACAGCTTTTAAAGGGTAAGAGCTGGATCCTAGATCGCCAGTTACACAGAGCTTCCACACCCCTCAACAGCGGGGTGCAGAGAGGCTGACAAGGTACTGGGTGCCCACCCACTCGTCGTGGGCATTTACAGCTGGAGTCCCCCTTGCTTCTGAAACTGCCATGGCCTCTCTCCACCTGACTGATGGGCTCCCATCTCCTCTTTACAAGAACAAAATCTTGTTGCTAGATAACGGACTTTTTTTTTTTTTAATTAAGAAGGATTTAAATGAACTGTGATGAGACTTTCCTGATACCCTAATTGATAATTAAACACATTCTGACTTCTTACACAAACTCTGAGGGGAAAACCAGGAGTTCAAGGAGCCACGCCTGACAGAGACCAAGATGTTAGGGAAAGAACAGTATGTTTCCACACAGACTCGCTCTCGTCCTCATAACAGACAGAAAACACTGGTATCTCTCTAAATTACTCATTCACTCACACATGTGACATTGCCAAATTCAGTAAATATTATTTATAGAACCATACGTCTTTTATCTTAATTTAGAACAAGATAAAGCCATTGCTTGGTTCTCTCCTTGTACTAAACCAGGTAAAGCTCTGGCCACCATGATGCAAGGAAACAAATTCTAGGAAAAAAGGAGCTTCGACTGAAAGCTGCATTTTAAACAATGAGTCTTCAAAACATTTTAAAGCTCTAAAAAGCCACAATGAGCTGAGGAATCAAGAGACTGCAACCGAGAATCCTGAGTTTACCACTGATTCATGGTAGCACTGCACAGTCTCAGTTCCCCCATCTGGATAAGAGGTGTGCAGAATAAAAAGACAAAGGGCTTAATTCAACACCTGAAGGCCTTTTCCTGTCCCCAAAACAATGCACTTTGTAATACATACAGAAGAGATTCCTTCTAGAAAGAGATGAAATCCCCACTTCCATTTTAATATAAAAGCTTAAAAAAAAAAAAAGAAAATAACAATAGATGACAATAAATCTATTTAAATCATCTTAGCCCAAAAGTTCTATATATGACTGAGTGGTACTTTTTGGCTCAATGTTTTACGTGCTAACATAGAGAACAAAATAGGTTAAATTGGTTTGCGCTATTATTTTCTATCATAACTGGTTAAGAGAGTCATATGTTTCTTTCTAGCATGCTCAGGACAACTGAGCAGCAAAGTAGAGTAGAAATACCACAATGTCATTCTTGGACTCTAAGAAGCAGCCTAAGCAATGCTCTGCTTTCCAATAAAGGATGCAATGGGCTATGGCACTGCTGAGTTCCAAGAGAAAGTGGAGAGTGGAAAAGACAGAAAAATACAGTGTAAAGACAGAAAGAAATACACCAGCATTCCAGCAATTTTTTTAAGTGACAGAGATGGAAAAAGTAAAGAGGCTTGGAATGTAATGCATATAAGACAATCGATGCAAATATCAGGAAAAAAAGACCAGCCACAGGCAAATTATTTTGAACCATGTCCTCCAACACAGGAAAGCTTTCTATTCCAGAGAGAGAAAGCACTTGGGGAGGACTGATCCCAGTGAGCACAGCCAGACAGAAATGATCCTCACTCAGGTCTTCAAGAAGGCTGGTACTGAGTCTTATCGTCTACACCTCTCCACATGGAAGAAAGACAGAGATGGAGATATCACTGATCCTCGGACACTCTCAACACTGGGGTGATGACTTGCTTTGAGCACCCAAGACTTAAAATTCAAAACAATCTCAATAAAAAAAAACTACATCTAACCCATTGTTCTCTAATCTCTCCCTTATTTTTAGATTCACATCAACCAAAAACATACTGACTCATCATTTTACAGAATTGGGCCAAAAAATTAACAGAAGCATTGACCTATGCATGAGCACTCACACAAGAGAGATTCCCCATCTGCCAAGTGTCAACTGTCATCATGGGGCCTGTGCCCTCTGGGGCAACAGCTCCCACTAGTGGTGTGGAGGACTTCAAGGGGTTGCTTCAATTATCGTAAAACCCTCCCATTTCATAACATTATCGATATAAGCTTCAAAGCTGTCCCAAAAGTTTGCTGTTATTCGGCTTATTTTACTTATGGAGAAAATGAGAATCAGAAGGGTTAAGGTTGGCCTAAATTAAAAAAATTATGTAGATTTCTAAGTGCTGAAATATTCAAAATGATGGAAAAGCTTCCTGAAAATTGAAGGCACATCTTTTTGTGGCTAAATGCCTGTGGGATTCTATTGCAACTATGGAAATTTCCTCGTGCCCCAGTGACACTATTAGTACACTAACTATTGCTTCCTACCAAGCACAAATGCCACCCCTCTAAAGAAACTCCTCCTCGTCAAATGCATCCAGCAAAGCTGACTGAGTACTTACTACATGTAACACTACAAGGACTCAAAATTAAATTAGTAGAAGGTCCTGCTATCAGTCTACCTTCTACTTCAAGAGACATGACAATGTGGACTGGCACTGCCACCACCAGTCATGAAGCCAGAGACCGAGAAGCCGCCTATGGTGTTTCCCCTTTTCTCACCCCACACTTCCAACCCGTCGCCACATCCTGTCACATCACCTGTTTTCTATGTGCAACCAGTTTTCTCCATCTTTACAAACCTGGTTGCACTGTCACCATTTCTTCCTACACCACTACAAACCCTCCTAAGCTGGCTCATCTGCATGCCCTCCTACACCCCTACAGTTCATTCTCTTTAGTGCAACCAAAGTGAATCTTTTACTCCAAATCCATGTTAGGAGCCCCTGTGACTCTTTGAAGACTATGTCTCATACCCATTATCCTCCACTGCCAGCCATGGAGGACAGCCTCTGTCCCTAACTCATACCAAGGTTCCTTCTACCACAGGACCTTTGCATATTCTATCACCGCTGTCATACCATCTCCTTCTTAAGCTCCTACTCATCCTTTGGATTTCAGCTCATCTTTGCTTCCTTAGGTAGGCTGCCCCAATTTCTTAACAAGGCCAAATCCCTTCAAATATGAATCCCCAATATCCTGACGACAGTTGTCATGTGACCTTTTATGCTATTACTTCGTATATGGCTCCTTTCTTAAAGTTCTATAAAAGCAGAAAATTGGCTGGCGCCGCAGCTCACTAGGCTAATCCTCCGCCTTGCGGCGCCAGCACACCGGGTTCTAGTCCCGGTCGGGGCGCCGGATTCTGTCCCAGTTGCCCCTCTTCCAGGCCAGCTCTCTGCTGTGGCCAGGGAGTACAGTGGAGGATGGCCCAAGTCCTTGGGACCTGCACCCCGTGGGAGACCAGGAGAAGTACCTGGCTCTTGCCATCAGATCAGCGCGGTGCGCCGGCCACAGCGCGCGGCGGCCATTGGAGGGTGAACCAACGGCAAAGGAAGACCTTTCTCTCTGTCTCTCTCTCTCACTGTCCACTCTGCCTGTCAAAAAATAAAAAAATAAAAAATAAAAAAAGTAAAAGCTGAAAATTGTCTGGTTTTTGCTCACCATGGAAATGGGTTAACACAGTAGGCACCTTTGCTGAATAAATGAGAAGATTCATGAGTTCAACATAAAATGAAAATGAACCTAGAGAAAGACAAAAACAGATGTCCTAGCAGGATTTTAAACCCAACCTCAACTTTTACTAAGAGGCATGTCCCTGGAAGTCTGTTGGGCTGTCTTCAACCCAACACAGCACTGTGAAATGGTATCCTGTTGAGTAAAGGAAGAATTTATCACCTTCCCCCCAGCCAGGGCAGAAACAGCCATGGGAAAAAGTAGGGCTCTGCATAGGAACTTTGCCCTGCATTTTTTTTTTCTTTAGATAAAGGCAGGAGAAGGAGGATCGAGGAATACCCACAAACCTACTCCAACAGTTAGTGCAGGTGAAACTGCTCCCAACCACTAGCTGGGGAGCACAAATCTCTCGGCATAAACCCTTCCAGATGCAGGTCAGAACCCTTTTAGGAAGCTGAGTAGCTTACCCTCTCTTTTAAAAGTCAATGGAGGGGCCAGCGCTGTGGCGCAGAGGGTTAAAGCCCTCACCTCCTCCTCTTCCGATCCAGCTCTCTGTTATGGCCTGGGAGAGCAGTGGAAGATGGCCCAAGACCTTGGGCCCTGCACCCATGTGGGAGACCGGGAAGAAGCTCCTGGCTCCTGGCTCCTGGCTTCAGTTAGGTGCAGCTCTGGCCATCTGGCTCCGTTGTGGCCATCTGGTAAGTGAACCAGCGGATGGAAGACCTCTCTGTCTCCACCTCTCTTTCAAATAAAAATAAAATAAATCTTAAAAAAAAAATCAATGGAATCTCTCTCCTTCAAGAATCAATTTCCTCTCAAAATCTGCTGTAATTAATTTCCCTATCAAAAAAAATTTCCCAGGCCGGCGCCACGGCTCACTAGGCTAATCCTCCACCTAGCGGCGCCGGCACACCGGGTTCTAGTCCCGGTCGGGGCGCCGGATTCTGTCCCGGTTGCCCCTCTTCCAGGCCAGCTCTCTGCTGTGGCCAGGGAGTGCAGTGGAGGATGGCCCAGGGGCTTGGGCCCTGCACCCCATGGGAGACCAGGAAAAGCACCTGGCTCCTGGCTCCTGCCATCGGATCAGCGCGGTGTGCCGGCCGCAGCGCGCCAGCCGCGGCGGCCATTGGAGGGTGAACCAACGGCAAAGGAAGACCTTTCTCTCTGTTTCTCTCTCTCACTGTCCACTCTGCCTGTCAAAAAAAAAAAAAAAATTTCCCTACACCTCTCATAAGTTGAGCATATTTATCACACAAGAGTCACCTATACTGATACGCTTCTCATTAATAAGTGTCTGATCTTCCCTGTTTTGATGTCCAGTTTCTCAGGAGCGGCCCCAGGTCCTGACCACACCCTCCAGCTGCTCACTGCTGGGGTACAGCACAGGGGTAGTCACAAATCTTCATTCCAGAACCACACTGACGAGCTGTGTGACCCTGTAACCAAGGGACACCTTCTCTGAGCCTTGGTTTCTGATTCTGCAACATGCAGTTAATAACAGCACCTAATTAAGAGAACTGGAAAAAATCTGTACAATGTCCTAGCACAGTGGCCAGCACAATACACGTACACAACTTTCAACACAATTACTATCCCATTAAGGGAGCTCAGGTACTCACAGAAGTGAGTTCTCTATTTCCAAACCAAGAGGCCTATTAAACACAAATCTTAAAAAAAATGTCTCAGAGAAAAAAAAATATCTTTAGCCAGCAGTACCTCTAGAGCAGAGGTGGAGAACGTCCACTCCATGAAATCATTTGGTCTGGCCCTGCCAAGGCAATCACAGGCAAGACTCGGAACTCAATAAACCTATAGCAGGGTAATTTTTAAGTTGATAATGCTGTACGGCCAGTGGATGATGATAGAAATATACAAGTGGCCCCTGGCAGAAAAAGGTCCCCCAGTCCTGCTGTAAGGTGACACAGCTATTTATAGGGAGACGTGTTTACTGTACCTCTGCCAGGGACAACAATGAGACCTGACCTACATCCTAGTTAACACATCCCGGAACTAGAGTCAGTTACACCCTCTAAATACACAAGGAAGTGGGTGGTTCGTTACTACTATCACAATGTACACCTGTGTTTCCTCAGCGTTCTGGACAGTTCAGTAAAGTTTAAAACATAAAGCATGATTTATATTTCTTCTTTTGGCAGGAGGTGAGGAATGGGGTCAAAGCATCCACCTGCCAAGCCCAACCCTGACACGTAAAAGCTACAGGTGTGTATAGGATCATATAATCTGCTAGGAAAGTGGTTTAGGCGGCCACATCAGGTACTCACACCCTAGGTGACAGCTGCTCCATAGTAACCGGCAGCTCTTCTCACCTGCTCTGCAACCGTCTACAGGAATTGAACTGGGTATGAAAATGCGTATCCTACCAGAGGTTTTCACAAAACCTCAAGCATCTCACCTTACCCAGGGAAAACTGTGAGAGAAGCAATGAAATAAAATTTACTTTGTATATAAAATTTGGCTATCTGGTCACCCAGGACCCAGTGTTCTACCCTGAAAACCAAGGCTGCGCAGGATTCCAGGTGTTAAAGAAACCACCAAACACAGAAACCACTCAACTGCGCAGTCTCCAGAGAAATCCAGAGGCCTCTTTGCTTTACTTTGAGCCAGAAGAACAGACAGTGTTCGGCTCCCTACATGCTCAGCTTTTAGACGACATTCCCAATCCCAGGTGAGGACGACAGCTTGTTGGGGGTCGTGATCCAGGAAGGGTTTGGGATGGCTGAGCAAATCCATGTGTCTCTCTTGGTCTCTCTCACCTCAGGGGTAGCTCAATGCTCCAGAGTCTAACAGAAAGCCGTCTGCCAGGGCATTCTTTCCAGGAATAACTTCTGAAGGCCTTCACTACACCCCAGAAATTAACCCATTGTGTCTCGGGAAAAACTAATGGGGTGATTTTTCTCTTAAGATCCAGGATGAATGAACATGAAAGAAGTCAGTAACATTCTGCCACTACTGGTCAGATTTTATTCAGGTCTCCATTGCAAAAAAGATGATCTTCTACACAGAATATAATTTCCAACAGAAACATTACCGATTGGTACATCTTGCAGTATTGCCTGGGTCACCATCTCCCAGTAAGGAAGAAAAAGCAGCAGATATAGACAGCAAGACCTACAGAGCAGACCACGAGTCCTGGCAGGACATGGGTAGAACATGGGGCCCTCAAAAGCTCCCATGTGCAGCCAGGGCCCCGGCACACATGTGTGGGAAGAATCCGAGTCCAGAAGCCTGAACCCTGGAAGGAAGGGCAGGGCGGGGAAAGGCAGGGGTGAGAGAAGATCTGGGCTTCACCCCAAGTCACCCTCCTTTCCCTCTCTAAACCTCTGGCTTTTCACGTACAAAACGCAAACACTCAAAAGAACACATACTTCCGGGTTACTGTACAGATTAAGAGAGATCACGGGATTCGCACCTTTTCCCTCCCTGCTACCTACTTCCGTCTTCCTCTGAGAAAGGACGTTCCATCCCTTTGCAGACAAGTCTTACAAACAGTGCTTTCTTTTTTAAGTCACCAAGGAAGCATCTTCCGTACTCACTGGACCAGAATATGAAATGTCTTTTGCTATTTCCCACGACCATATACGTAAACTACTGCTGCACACACAATATGGATGAGCCTACCAAACATCAACAAGGGAAAGAAGCCAGACACAGGAACTTCACAGAGAGCAGAACGGCGATTTTCAGGGGCTGGGAGCTGAGGTCTGCGAGACCTGCTCTTCAATGGACATAAAGCCCCAGTCAGGAAGAGCAAGTTACGGAGACCTATTGTATAACCTGGTGATTGTAGGTAGCAGCAATGCATCGTATATTTGAAAAATGCTTACAGAGTAGATTTCAAGTATTCTCTCCATAAATAAATAATAAGTATGTGAGGTAATGTGTATGTTAACTAGCTTGATTTAGTCATTCTGTTATACATATGCATTGCAAAACATGATGTTGTACACAACATATGATTTTTGTCAATTAAAAATAAATACCAAAACTTAACAACCAGACACAAAAAGAATATAAAAGTAGAAGTGCATTTACACAAAGCTCAAAATTAGGCAAAAGTGGGGAGTAGGCATTTAGCTTACTGATTAAGCAGCCCGCTATATCCTACATCAGAATGTGTGGGCTTGGTTTTCTGCTACATCTCCTGACTCCAGCATCCCACGGAGGCAGCCCCTGAGAGGTGGTGGTGATGGCTCAAGGAACTGAGTTCCTGCCACCCACATGGGAGACCTGGATTGTGATCCTGGCTCCAGCCCAGCCCCAGATATTGCAGGAATTTGGGGAATAAGCCTGTAGATGGGAGCTAGCTTTCTTTCTCTCTCTCTCTCTCCTTCTGTGTGTATGTGTGTATCTCAGTCTCTCTCTCTTCCTCAAAAAATGTTTTAATTAGGCAAAAGCAACCTAGAGTGTGGGAAGTCTGTACACTGGCTACTACAGAGGAAGAAGTAACCAGAGCAGAGCACAAGGGAAATTTGGGGGATACCTCCATGGCTTTCTTGCTTAATCTGTGTTAAGATTAAATGGGTGTGCTTACGACACGAAAAGTCATTAAACTGTGCCCACAAAATTTCTACTAGTTTCTGTGTATGTATTTTGCTTCAATACAGTTAGTTCTTGAAAAATCAAACCCATCAGGATGTCTCTTCCTGAGAAAAGTCAAACTGGACACAACGTGTAAAGTGCCCGCTGGCACCGATGCGGTTCAGCAGGCCGACCCAGCCCAAGACCAGGAGACAGGTCGCGTTCCCACCCTCTGGGCTGCCCTCTGCTCCATCACCTCTGGGAGACTCGGACTCCATACACCACACATCTATCAAAAGTGCCTGGGTCACTCTAAGAATCAAAGGAGACAGCACCAGAGCACTCTGCAAACCAGCACTCGGCATCCCACCAACCGTTCCTACGACAGCGTTACACGCAGCGGCATGGGGAGGACCAGCAGGGCGAACTGGGAGAGACTGAAGAAGAGTCGGGGGAGCCTGAGGGGTCACTTTCAGGAGGCTTAGGGGGTTCTTTATTTCAAGTGAAACAGGAAGCTTCAAGGCTTTTCTGTCTGACAGCCGTGCCACCAGAGTCACTCTACAACATGGCGGCTCCCAGGGGAGAACAAGGCACACGCTGCATTTGGAGATCATCGAGTTTCCCTTTCTCCCAGCTTCTCTCTCATTCTGACTTCACCCTCCTGCTGTCTTCACGCCACTTGCAGTCTGTTGCTGTCTGGATGTCTCATGCCTCTCTCTGGCTCCAGATTAGGGGTCAGGTCTTTTTCAGGTGACACAAGGCTTACAGTACCACGCTTGGCATCCCACAGACTCTGGGCTCCTCGACAGCCTTGGTGCACGCTAGCCTTGGCCATTTCCCAAAAGCCTCTTAGAAACACAGACTGCCAGGCCCCACCCGGGACCCAAGGCACCGGAATCTGCAGCTTAACAGGACACACGGGTGACTCCCACAGAAAGGTCTGTGACTGATTGAGGTCACCTGACACGCTCAGTGGTCTAGGGCTGGACGTCTCGGCCTTCCCTGGGTGGTGGAGTTCACCCCAAACAGCCCCAGTGTGAATGGCTTCAGCCCAAGCCTGAGCCCGTGCAGATGGGCCGGGCTCACACACCTGTCACAAGTCACTCTTTTCTGGACCCTAGGAGCAGGCAGAAAGAAGACAGGGAGCCAGGGAGATGCAGAGGAGGGAAGAAGAAAATGTGTATCTTGTTTCATTCAAGAAAAGGAGACAGTTGCGAGCTGAAGCCAAGAAAGGGAGCTATGCGAAGGCTGCCTGCCACACGCCACTGTGGGGCCTTGGGTGAGTCACTGGACCCTTCTCTCCCCAGCTTCTCAGTTGTGGAATGGGGATAAGTAGCAGTGCCTACCTGTGGCAGTCTGCCTTCAGGAGTAAAGGAATCCATATCTCTTAAAGTACTCAGAAGCGTGTGCTATGATAGCACATGACAACCCCTAGGTAAATGGTCAGTAGCAAAAATACAATATATTGGGCAAAACTTAACAGTGAAGAGGACTCCCAGAAAAGCAGCTGGCTCAGCTCGCTGACCTTTTATTGATTCTCCACTAGCAGCCAGACACGCAGAGCCACGCAGAGCCACGCAGACCTGGGGGTCTCTGGAAAGTTCAGCCTGCTGGGGTCTGAGACTAAGAGCTGTTCCTAAGGAAGGTGTCTACGGTCTGCAAATGAAACGGCGAGACAGATCAGTGCATGTGTGTTCTCAGTGTCGGAAGAGGATCTGAAAAATCTCATATCTTGTTCCCCAATAAATGAACTGTGAGAGAGGAACTCCTTATAAACCTGCCAACTTTTATCTTCAAGGTGAGGTTTTTAAATTATTGTGATAGTTGTATATGGATTTTTAAAAAGACTTCCTTCCAGAGCTCCTAGCTTTACACTTCCAGCTCCTTCTCAGAACAAAGCAGCTTCCTTATTGCTATTTAATGATGGGGGATTAAATGCTTCGAGAATAATATTAACTTCTCACACACCAGGTACAGCTGGCTTAGACCGTGTGAGCCAACATCTTCCCAGGCAGTCTAAGAACAGAGACAGCTTGCAGACACATCTCCTCACTGACCAAGCTTGCCTGCCCAACAGTGGTTACAGAAGTGACTAGTTCACAGCACATTGAGTTCACAGGTCACTGGCCTGGGAAACCAGAGAACTCCCATTTGCAAAGCACACCTCCACCTCTACCTTCTGGAAGAACAGTAAGTCCGATTGAGGCTCATGTTTTAGGCTTCAACCCGAGCATCTCATCATTGATTATGTGAGCTGCTGTAACATCACTTTAAATGCTCAGCTCTGGCATCGTAACAAAGTGAGCAATTTCATTTTCTTCAAAGTCATCAGGCACTGAAGATCCAAACTTGCCAATCCAAGAAAGAAAGCAAAACAGGACCCCATAAGGCAGAACTCCCACCGTTAGGAAAGCAATGAATGTCAAACTATACAGACAACAAGTTAGTTTGATTCACTACCCTTGTGTCTTTGCTAGTTAAGCATTAACCACTACCACTGTATCTCTTCCCAGAAGAAAGCAAAAAAGAATCCCTGAACTTGTTAAGTAAACACAATCTTTCATTTCCTCCCACCTCCAATGATGTTAAAGGATACAGAAACAGACAAAAAGTTATTAAGCCACCATCTCCCCTGTGGAACACTATGAGGATGAGTGCCCTAGCCCAGGTCTGTAGAGCAATCGTGTTCACTGTACAGAGGTGAATCGTCCTACATACAGCCCAATACACCCTCATGCCAACTGCATGCTTCAGGCAGGCCTGCTGGAGTTATCACTAGTCCCAAATATCAACAGAGGGCGCTCTGGCTCCTGAGGACAACTGGCACAGGTTCCAGGTAGCAGAATCACAGCCAACTGCTCCCCATTAACCTAATTCACTTCACCTTTCCCAGGGTGAACAGATTCATGGAAGGTAAACTAACACACGCTTAGATTTTCTGAAGCCAACAGGGAAGCAGCTTTCTCAGACTCATCCCTGGAAGCTCAGGGGCTTGACTGTTAGCTCCACTTCCTCTCATTTCTATCAGACATCCGTCAGCCAGTGAGGATGGTAGCCAGGTGAGCAAAGACGAGCGGCAGCTTCCACCCTACCCAGGCCCTGCAGCACCAACTGAGCAGCTCGGGAACAACCTCCTCCTGGTCAAAAAGGAACCACCTCCAGGAAGGCGGAGTAGAGATCCAACACCTTCGCTGACGATCCGGACTCAGCTGAGATCAGCAGGGACTTCATGCAAGCGATGGTAATTTGAAAACTAAGAAGCAAATTAAGATCCATACCCCCTTCTCCTGCACCTGTCCCCACACCAATCAAACCCACACACACACACAAAAGCTCCTCCCATTGGCATTCTCCCACATACATTTTTTTTTCTTAATCCTCCTCATGCATGGAGTTCTTGGCCCTTGTGGGAAGAAGGCAAATAATATTTAACATTCCGGGTACATCAGCTGGCTCATTTCTATGAGCTGAGTCCTACCTTGATCTTCCAGACAAGAACACTGTGGCCTATATGTTAATTCACTTGCATGGCCCCACAAGTTCACGGTGGAGCCCCTTTTCAGCTCTGTCCCATTCTAAAGTCATCTTCTTTGTGCTGTATTAGCTTCCACTCAAAGTTTAATCCACAGGATGACATCCATGGGAACTTGTTAGAACTGCAGGATCTCAAGACTCAATGCAGGCCTACTGAATGGGAATCAGCACCCCCAACAAGACCCCTAGGAGTTTCCTGTGCAGGAGGAGAGAAGAAAGGGTCTCTACCCACAGGTCAACCACCTCATCCCCAGTGGTATTAAACCTCACTTTGCATAATGAACACCCCAGGCCCAAATGCACTGATGTTCAACATAATGCTAAAGACAGTGGGAATTTTGTTTGGACACAGAGATTTTTGAAAAAGAGAAGAGGGTAGTTTTGACAGAGTTCCACACCGAAAACACAGAATGATGTTAAAATGTCGACCACAGTCAAATGTTAAGAGAGAAGTTAAATGTAAGCTGCCCAGTCAGCATGCCCTCTGGTGGATCACAACAAGGAAGCCTAAATATGGAGTGAGTCTCCGGAGGGAAATCCAGAAACCAGAGAAAACAGAGACCAGAAGGCATTTGCCATGGAAACTGTCCCACTGACTCAGGAACAACTTGAAACAAAACTTGTAATTCTGAGAACGGTCTTTTGGATGAGGAAGTAACAGGGGAACCACTGAAGACCCAAAGATAAGCCAGAGATCTTCCTTCCTCTAAGGAGGTGCCCTTTTAAAACTGATGCTTTACTCCTGACACCTCTCACCACCACCCAATTTAATAATCCTTTGGTCCCTTCTTCCAATTTTGAAAAATTGAGATATCATTTATATACCATAAAATTCACCCTTTTAAAGTATGCGATTTAGGATCCTTAGTGTACTCAATAACTTGTGTAACTATCACCACCATCTAATGCCAGACAGAATGTTTTTATCACCCAAATAAGATACCCTATCCTCATCATCAGTCACTCCCCATAGCCACGTCCATCACTGTGGATTTTCCTATTCTGGATATTTTCCAGTGAGATCACACGGTATGTGATGTCGCTCCCCCTCTTCGCGGAGGAACGACACAGGACCCTGTGCTGTTCTTTCGTCTGCTCGGCCCTTCCCGGGTTTGCTGCTGGTTCTTCCCGGGTTGGCTACCGACCCTTCCACCTCCGTGGAAGGGCGGTTCCCCCTGCCACTTTCCCCACTTCCGCGGCGGAGCGGCACACCGCCGGCCAGCTCTCTCGGGGGCTGCTCAGATGTTCCTCAGGTGTTCCTCTTAGATGTTCCTGGTGCATGTTGTCTCTCTCCTCCTTTATAGTCCTCTTCCGCCAATCCCAACTCTGCTACCCACATGCCGAGTACGCTGCTCTCCTCCAATCAGGAGCAGCTCCTGCAGCTTGTCAAGTTGGTAAGAGGCAGCTGTGCAGAAGCTGTTTACTCCTCTCCCAGCGCCATATTGTGGGAGAGCAGATGCATAGAATAAGTCTTAATTCGAGTAACTTAGTCTAGTCTGAGTTGCTCCCCACAATGTGACCCTTTGTGCCTGACTTTTTCCACATAGCATATTTTTAAGATACATCCATGTTGGCCCATGAACAAAACATCAATCCTTTTAGTGGCTGAATGGTTTTCCACTGTATGCATAGATCACATGTTGTCTATCCATTCGTCCATTGATGGGCATTTGGATTGTTTCCACTTTTTGGCTATTAATAATGCTGCTATGAGTATTCATATACAAGTTTTTAATATGGGCATGTGTTCAATTCTCTTGGGTATATACCTAAACATGGAATTGGTCATTAGGTAGCCAATGTTTAACATGTCAAGGAACTGCCAAAGTCTTTTCTAAAATGACTGCATGATTTTACAGTCACATCAGCAAAGGACACACAAGGATCCCACTTTCTCCACATCCTCTATGTGTCATTACCTGTTTTTTGATCATAGCCATCCTGGTGGATGTAAAGTGGCATCTCACTATAGTTTTGATTTGCATTTCCCTAATGATTAATGTGCTAAACGTACATCCTTATTGGCACTTGTATGTCTTCTTTGAAGGAATGTCTATCCAAATGCTTTGCCTATTTTTAATTGGGCTATTTGCCTTTTTATTATCATTGGGCTGTAAAAGCCTTTTAGCTTTTTTGTTTTGTTTTGTTTTGTTTTTGGTAACTCCAATCAACAGCCCTCTTGCTAGAAGCTCTTCTACCAATTGTCCTTTTTTTTTTTTTACCCAAGCCCACATTTTTTTTTATTTTATTTTTTTTTATTTTTTGACAGGCAGAGTGGACAGTGAGAGAGAGAGACAGAGAGAAAGGTCTTCCTTTGCCGTTGGTTCACCCTCCAATGGCCGGCGCACCGCGCTGATCCGATGGCAGGAGCCAGGAGCCAGGTGCTTCTCCTGGTCTCCGATGGGGTGCAGGGCCCAACTACTTGGGCCATCCTCCACTGCACTCCCTGGCCACAGCAGAGAGCTGGCCTGGAAGAGGGGCAACCGGGACAGAATCCGGCACCCCAACCGGGACTAGAACCCGGTGTGCCGGCGCCGCTAGGCGGAGGATTAGCCTAGTGAGCCGCGGCGCTGGCCCCCAAGCCCACATTTTAATGAATCCTTCTGTACCTGGAGCCACTATGATGTAGACACCCAAGAGTAATTCCATTCCCGTTTTCTGCGCCATCCACTCCTCCTTGCTTTCATCTTGAGTCTGTACTCCTGCTTAGCCACAGCTTGCCTGCCTGTCCTCAGAACTCACCGGCTACTTCTGAATTCACAGACTCAAGAAGGAACTTAAGATGTTTTTGCCACCAGCAGAGATTTACCGAGTGTCGCATTGTGTTGGGTTCAATAACTTTTCTCATATGCTCGGAAAATTATTTATATGCAGTCTTCACACTCCTACCCCATTATACCACCAACCTAAAATACTCATTTTCTCTAGAAAAATGCTACCATCACTTACATTTATCACAGTCCAGCCCCTTCCTGGAGACTTTCTTAACAACCATCAGGTAAAACCTTTCTCTCTTCTTAGAAATAAAAAAGAACAAACAGTAACCACTGCTCAAGTTCATTAATCATTTAATATCCATATTCAATGAATGTCCCTATATTTAGGGACATCTTAGATAACACCAACCCAATCCATAGCTCATGTTAAATGACATATTAGAATTGCTGAAATGTGCTACTTTAGGAATGCAGTTGTAAAACCACATATAGAACCGCAAAGTTCAGTGTACAAACACTACTTGAATAAATTCTACCAGGTTGTCATTGTTGATACTGTAAAGTGCAATACTTCTCAGTCTTTGATATGATGCTGTGCCTACTGAGAATCTCTATGAGAGGGAAAATAATAGGCAAGGCTTCCCAAACTGCGGTGCCCTTCCCAAGAGCACACTTATAATATCCACCCCAACAGCATCCTTCCAATAAACTCTGGGACTGCTGAGCTAATTCAACTGCTGTTCAGTTCTATCAGCTAGACAGCACTGAATAGAAATTATATTTCCTACTGGATTAAGGAATTAAATGTCCTTTGTTTTAGGACGTCATCAGTTGGCAGACACTCATTGACATGCCAGGTTATATAAAAAGAAAAAAAAACAGAAATTGTACCATAAATGTGTTCATGATTTTGAAGACCCATGTGGATTTCTGAAGTTGGAAAATGCTGAAAGGTGAAAGAAAAATGTATCTTACAAATGAGCTAGTGCAGTGTAACTAGGGTTTCTGTTTAAAAGCATTTTCAGCCGGCGCTGCGGCTCACTAGGCTAATCCTCTGCCTGCGGCGCCGCCACCCCGGTTCTAGTCCCGGTTGGGGCGCCAGTTCTGTCCTGGTTGCTCCTCTTCCAGTCCAGCTCTCTGCTGTGGCCTAGGAAGGCAGTGGAGGATGGTCCAAGTGTTTGGGCCCTGCACCCGCATGGGAGACCAGGAGAAGCACCTGGCTCCTGGCTTTGGATCAGCGCAGCACGCCAGCTGTAGCAGCCATTTGGGATGCAAACCAACAGAAGGAAGATCTTTCTCTCTGTCTCTAACTCTGCCTGTCAAAAAATAAATAAATAAAAGTATTCTCAAGGAAGATTGAAAGTAATATTCTAGGAATGGGCCTTGACACTGTGACACATTAATAATAGCCCTGATGGCCAAAGACAAATAAAGCACAAGAATGACTGTCTCACAACAGATTTATTAAAGGTAATAAGGATTTCAGGTGACTGAGTGCTGGGAAAAGTGAACAACAGTGATAAGGAAAGAGGCTTCCCGCACATTGGAAAACCCCAGCAGCAAAAAGTCGGGGTAACACCCACAACATAAACATCAAGTTCTGGGAAAGATTTTTAACACTGTAACGTTCCCTATTTATTAAGTGGAAGACATCATTTAAATTAGCTACTGACTCTTAAGAACTGTAACTCATATGCTGTTCCTTCGCCAAGCACTGATTAATGTCAGGAAGACAGGTTTGGTCTTGAGGTTTTATCTGCTACAGCAGTCAAGTGATACACTTGAGCTTTTGAATGGGTTTTTGATTTACTGATAGGTTTCTCTAGTGTTAATCATTTTAACACTAAAATAAAGCACAAATGGAAAGCTGAGATAAAACATGAAAGTCAGCTAGAATTCCACTGGCACCATAACATAGTTCAACATAACATAGTACCATAACTAGCTCAAGTGCTGACTGACCTCCTCGTACGTTTATTAAGTCCATCTGGCCGCCACATTATATAAACTTTATTTCTTCTTTAGGAAGTAACCTCAGGAAGAATCTGTGATCAAAAAATTACAATACAGGGGGCCGGTGTTGTGGTGTAGGAGGTAAAGCCGCCACCTGCAGTGCCAGCATCCCATATGGGCACCGGTTCGAGTCCTGGTTGCTCTGCTTCCAATTCCAACTCTCTCCTATGGCCCGGGAAAGCTGTAGAGAATGGCCCAAGTCCTTGGGCCCCTGCACCCATGTGGGAGACCTAGAGGAAGCTCCAGGCTCCTGGCTTCGGATCAGCACAGCTCTAGCCATTGCAGCCATTTGGGGAGCGAACCAGCGGATAGAAGACCGCTCACTCTCTGTGCCTCTGCCTCTAACTCTGCCTTTCAAATAAATAAATCTTTCTTTAAAAATTAAAATACAAGACCATATGGTCAAAGTCAGTCATGCTGAGCTCTCAGCACAGGTCCATGGCTTGAGGAACAAGAAGAACTTAAGATTGGGTTGAGTCTAAATAGTACTTAGTGACAAGCTAAACTCCATAGGGCACCACACTGATACTGCACAGCTACCCCTGAAAACCAGTCTTCCTCCTCCTTATAGAGTAAAAGAGCCTCAGCCACTGCTAATGGCACCGAAGGCTAATGTCACCGAAGTGCGGAGGGCTTTTTGCCTGGTCTGACCCCTTGGCTCAGCTGATGCAGGCTATACTTCACATCAGCTGGTAATTCAGAGAAAACACCACCACACATTCCTTTTAAATTTGTTCCTGGGGCCGGCGCGGTGGTGCAGTGGGTTAACGCCCTGGCCTAAAAACGCCAGCATCCCATATGGGTGCTGGTTCAAGACCCAGCTGCTCCGCTTCCTGTCCAGCTCTCTGCTGTGGCCTGGGAAAGCAGTAGAAGATGGCCCAAGTCCTTGAGCCCCTGCACCTATGTGGGAGAACCGGAGGAAGCTCCTAGCTCCTGGCTTCAGATCAGCACAGCTCCAGCTGTTGCAGCCATCTGGGGAGTGAACCATCGGATGGAAGACCTCTCTCTCTCTCTCTCTCTCTCTCTATCTGCCTCTCCTCTCTCTGTGTAACTTTGACTTTCAAATAAATAAATAAAAATCTTTAAAAAAAAATTTGTTCCTAAGTGATTCAACCTGTTGTCCATGAGACCACAAGTTTCCAACCATCAGAACTGCAGGCAATCTCCTCTTCACGCACGTCTGAGGTCCCCAAAGAAAGGAAACAGAGTAGTTGCTGGATTTATCAATATAAAGCACACCAATCTCAGTTTACCCAAGAGTGTTCTAGAAACCAGAGACTTAGGAAAACCAGCAATGAGGTAGACATGATGGTGAATGGTACAGGGGAGCAGTGAAATAGGAGGAATTTTTATTTTTTTTTTTTTTTATTTTTTTTTTTTACAGGCAGTTAGAAAGAGAGCACCAACATCCCTTATCGGAATACTAGTTTGAGTCCTGATTATTTGGTTTCTGATCCAGTTTCCTGTTAATGTGCCTGAGAAGGCAGCAGAACCGAAACACCTGGGTTCCTGCCACCACTCACATAGGGACACCCCTGTGGAGCTCCTGGCTTGATCTGGCCCAACCTGGCTGCTGTGGCCATTTGGGGAGTGAACCAGTGGAAGGAAGATATCTCTTTCTTGCTCTGCCTTTCAAATAAGCAAAAACCCTTAAAGAAGGGAGAATCCTATCTTTTTGTAAAAATGTGTTGATTTGAAGATCAATCTGAATTATCAAAAACAGGAAAACAGTAAGAAGCAAAAGTATTGGAATAAAAAAATGCTTAAAGCAACTTCCTAAAATGCCCAGAAACCCTGCTGTCCTGTATATCAGCTACTAAAATAATGGTGATTCAGAACAAGCCTCACCTGCCTATGGTCTCATCCCACAAATTAGTGATTCTACAGGCGTGGCCCCCGGACTAGCAGTATTAGCATCATCTGGAACTGGTTAGAAATGCGAATCCTTAGTCCTCTCTCCTAGATCTGGAGAATCTGACTCAGCAGGGTCATCTGACAAACTGTGCTGTCACTAGCCCTCCTGTGATTGTGATGCTACATCTGAGAACCAGTGCCCTGGGTTAGGCAAAGTGTACACCTGGGACGGCTCCGGAGCCCAACTGACACACCATAGCCTGTTACTGCCTCCAACTGGCACTGGCTTTTAATCTCACAGGCTGATTTCACCAAGGAGATGCTGAGTCCCCAGTTCAAGGTCACTGTTGGAGGCCAAATCAGAGCTCCAACCCAGGGCCTGCTGACTGCACCAACATTGGATCTCAAATTAAGGCCTTGCTGACTTCAACTTTGGGACCCAGGACCATGGACATTGATAAGGAAGCCCCAGGGGTCTCCTAGTGTACAGCAGCAGCCTCCCTGAGAGAAATATAAGGGCTGGAATCCCAACCTTAAAATCAAGCCAGGTGGGGGGGGGGGGGAATAGGAGGGAGGGCTGTAAACAGCTATTTCCAAAGACCTAGCAACCAAACCTCTTGATGAGGAGTGGGTAGAGGTGAGAACACAGACGTTATAATTAAGGATCCGTTCATCCGAAACAACATCTGAGTAAGGAGCACAGAGACAATACCTAAGATGCAAATGTGCTTTCAAGTTTTCACAGCGCTTTCATTCCCATTATCTACACCAAGTCTCCCAACACCCCTGCCGTTGGGAGGGGGCTAAGACCGCAATTAGCCACATTTCACAGAAGGGAAAACTGAACTTCAGAGTGGCCGATAATTTGTCCATCAGCTGTGAAGCTCTAACCTGACCTCGGGCCTGTCTGACCCTCGAACCTGTGTGGTGCACACGGCCTGTGAGGGGTGAGTCCCACATCTGGAAATCTGCCCTGGAGCAGATAAACCCCAAGAAAAAAGCAAAGAGAAAAACACGCACCAAAAAATGGCGAGCCCCTGAAACACAGCACTTGAGCAGCATGCGGGTGCCCCTTTAAGAACTTAACACATAAACCCAAAGCCAAGGTGCTCAGCCAAAACGGAGGGGGAAAAGAGGCATATTTCTAGCCTGCATAATCATTTCTGGACCGGTTCCCACTAGCAGCCTCCTAGGCGAACAGCGGCTCACTGCCTCGCCGAAGCTTCTCCACCACCACCACCACCACCACCCCCCCCGGGCTACGCCAGCGCAGCTCTGACTCGTGTGCAGGCAAAGCCCCAAAACTCGAAACAAGAAGTGGAAAAAGTGAAGCCAAGGGAAGCAGCTGACATCCTTTGGACCTTTGCAATCTGCACAAGGCCAGTTCCAGGATCCTGGGGTCGCCTAGACGCGATCTTAGGAGGCAGGGGACGAGGTGGACGTTCCTGTGGGCCCACCGACCCTATTCTTTCCCACCCTGTCCCTGAGGAAGAGTAAGAGAAATGGAAGAGGGTGCGTTAGGAAGCCCTCGGCCGGCAGCCACGATAGACACATCCCAGGCACTTTCTCCTCGGAAAGACTCTGCCATTCCAAACTCTCGCCTGGCCCTCCAGGTCCTGTTTTCTGCGAAGATGAACGGGTGGGTGATGGGACGCAGTAGCTCTGAGGAAATGCTGGAGGGATAATCTGGCCACCCACCTACTCCGGCCACTTTGTCCGCCCTGCGTGTGAGGCTGGATTCCGGCGCGCACCCCAAGTGCGAATTCGGAACTGCAGCCCTTGACCAAGTCGGAGGTGGAGAGGGGGCATCGCAAGCGGCCAGGCTACCTAGGGGCAGGGAGCAGCGCCCGCCCAAGGAGCCCGCCACAGCTTTGGAAGCAAAGATTTTCCTAGAACACGCCAGGGGTCGCGAAGATCGGGGTGATTCATGGACTTATCCGGGGGGTGGGGTCTCAACCTAGGCGTGAGGCGACAGGTTCAGTTCCTCACTGGGGGGCCTCGAGGCAACACCTGCAGGGCCCATCCTATGGCGGGGACAGCGCGGACCGAAGGGCTCCATTCGCAACTTTCCCGGAGAAAACTGCTTTGCCCAGTCCTGCCCGCACGCCAGTCCCAGGTTTGGAGAGAACCAGGGACCCGAGTCCCCTCCGCGCGCACAAAGCAGCTGCGCCCGGGCGCGAGCCCCTTCTCCCGTTCCCCGCCAACTTAAAGCATCTCTCCGGGCGCCCGCCTGCTTCTTCCGCCCCGCAGCCTGGCCCCTGCCCGGGGCGGCCGCGTTCGGCGGGGCGCCAGCGCCCCGAAACCCGCGGCGGCTGCAACCGCATCGCCCCCCTGGCCTGGCCTCCGCCTGGCTCCCCACGCCCCGGCCCTACCGTGCAGCCTGGCTGGTGCCCGGGTCGTGCCAGTGCAGGGCACGCGTCCCAGCTGGCGGGGCTCCTCCCTGGGGGCTGCCCCGCTTTGGGCTCCCGGCTCCGGACACAGCTGACCCGCCCGGGCGCTGTTGGCTCGCGCCGGCTGGCGGCTTCCGCGCCGACTCCTGCCGCCGCGCGCGCAGAGAGAGCAGTGGGGGGCGGGAAACTCCCGGCAACTCCAACTCCGGGCGCCCGAGCTCCAGCTGCAGCCGCGCGTCCGCCGGCCCGCCGCCGAGTGCGAGCGCCCGCGGAGCCAACCTGCCCCCGCGGCCGTCTCTGAGCATGCCCAGTGGCGCCGTGGGCGAGCCTGAGCGCCCTGGCCCGGGGCAAGGAGCTGCGGCGGGGGGTCGGGGAGCAGCCCCGCGCTCCCTAGAGAGGCGTTGGAGGGGCGAGGGGGAGGGGGAAGGGACGAGCAGGGCCTGGGGCGGGAGCGCCTGAGCGAAGGGCAGCAGAAAAACTGGTCAGAGTTTCTCGGGTAGTGGGAAGTTAGTGGGCTGGAGAGGAGTGGGCTGCATGTGCGAGCCCCTCTGCAAGGCTCTATTCGAAAGGACAACCAGGAAGCATTTATTCTCCAGGAAAAGGCGAGTGGCCCCAGCAGATGGGTTTGTATCCAGCGCGCTCGTCCCTGTATGCCTAGAGTGGCAAACTCCGAGAGCCAGCGGGGCCTGGCAGGACATGTGAGTGAGTGGAGAGCTCTGTGAAGGCCGGGCCACTGCCCTGCCCTGAATGCCCATTGCTGCTGTGTGAGATTGCACACCGAGGTTTTGTGGATTTCCTGATTTTTTTTTCCAAGTCACCACAGAGATCTAGATTTTTTTGCTTTCATGTAAAATATTCTGATTTTTAAATCTTGATAACAAATCCCGTGTTACCCCCCGCCCCCAACACTCTGGACAACAAACCAACCAATCAAACATGTGGGTCCCTTCCCTACTCCGCCGATTTGAGCCAATGATTTCTGTGTTCTTTTGAGCCAAGAGGTACTGAGTGGCCCACCGCGCTTTGGGAAGGCGCTGCAAAGAACCCAGGGTGGTTCTGCCTGCCTTCTAAGTACTGCCAGCCGGAGGGCAAACAGGTCCTCCAGGGAGAAGAGAGCTACTGACGAATGCTGAAGCCTTCTGTGAGAGCCAGAGATTCTGATTCTAGAAATGGGCTGGGAGGAGAACCAACTTTTGGGAAGCATCGCACTAGTAAATGTGGGGAGCGGCTGCAGGGTCGGTAACAGCGCCCCTCGGAGGCAGTCTGCATCCTGAAGAAGAAAAACCCCGAATAACCACTCTGTCTGTGTGAAATTCTGATATTTTTCATCGTGCATTTTTGCCTTAACTTTTATTTTTTATTTTTTGGAAAAACTGTTGCATTGAAATAATGTGATGACTGCGCTCTTGCATGGGACCCTTACCTGTGTGTTCTGTCTCATGCTACCCTGACCTTGCTGGCACCTTAGGTGGTGGTGTGCAAGTCAATTTGGTTGGAGAATAGGAGGTGAGAATGAGCATTTGAATTTGAGGAGTGGATGGGGGCTGACGCACAGGACCTCACTGGCAGTCTGTGGAGCCTGTGGGGAGCTGCAAGTGGCAGAATCCTAACTGGGCTCCAGGAAGATGCAGCGCTGGAAAAGTGGGGTGGACGGGACTGGGAGGAATGGACTGCCAAGGGCATGCTCTCTGTTGCCTTGGAATGAAAGGCACAGGAATTTCTATTCAGCCGTCTCTGGAGAGCCGCATGGTGGCCCATGGGCAGGGCACTGCTGGGTCCCTGCTTTAAACTTCAGCCTTTCTCTTACCAGGTCTCTATGGGGCACATATTCCAACCACTGGCGCTGACTTTCCTCATCTGTGAAAGTGAAGACAGCTCTTAGGGTCTTTCTGTGAGAATGGGAGAAGTGGCATAGGTCTGAAGGCTTTGAAAACATCCAGAGTTTAAGCAAATGAAAGGCATTGTTCTTTTCTATACCTCATTTACATAAAACCTGAGCTGAAAGAAGGAAGTCCTATTGTTTTACCAAAGTTGTCTTAAGTAGCAAGCTTCTTTGATTGGGCGAGTCCTTTTAATGTCTAGGGCAGCTATTTACAGAATAATGGGATTTTTTTTTGGGTAAATGAACAGTTTGCTCAAGATGTTCCAATACTTCACAAATTTCAGTCCAGACACCCCTCCTTCGCTAGCACCTTCCTTTTTCTTTCTTTTTTGTTAAATCCTCTCTTTTTTTCTCTATATTGAAGATATAGTCAAGATGAGTCCATCCCTCTGCACAGCGTGCCCTCCAAATCACACATAGGTAGTCAGTGCAGGTTTGCCACGACCACACACCTGGGACCCACCTCAGAGTTGGGGTCAATTCTCCCTGCAGGTGAGCTATCACTTGGTACATGCATGGAGAACAGACCACTGCTTATCTATGGGAAACATTTTAAACATGCAGAACTCTCAAATAAAAAAAATATTTGAATATTTACACACAGAAGCCTTCCAGAATTTATGGAAGAGAGGAAGTAGCTAGTCCTGGACGTATCACATACCAGGTAGTTACAAATATTTATGGAATAAATAGAATATTTGCAGATTTAAACAAGCACATTTCCTATATCTCTGGTCCACCTCCTACAGTTCCTAAGAATTATTATGTTTAAAAATCACAATAATGTTAACATTGTGAAGAAGAACAGGATGTAAACATTTATCCAGGGAGGAACCCTGTGCTTTTACAAGTGAAATGTTTTGTCTCCTTAAATTACTGTATTTTTGAATTCTTATTAGTAAACAACGCATGATATTAAAAAGAAACTCCATACAAGAAGCCACAGTACAGGGAAAAGCATGTTTCCCTCCAGAGAACTACTGTTGATGCCTTTTTCTTGCATATAGTTATGGACATACTTCGTGCAGATGAGAGCAAGCATAGTTGTTCCCCACCCCCTCCAAAAAGTTTAATCATGTAATAATAGAACTGAAAAAGACCTTCTGGTTCATCTAGATGCCAAGTTAGCAGTTGATGCACACATGCCGTATCTGAGTGCCCAGGGTTCCACTTTAGGTTCCAGCTCCTGACTCTAGCTATCTGCTAATGCATACTGGAGAGGCAGTGATGATGACTCAAGTCACCCGTGTGTGAAACCTGGAGTGCATTTCTGCTTGTTGCTCCAGCTTTGGCCCTGCCCTCACTCTTGCAAGCATTTGGGGTTCTCTCTCTCTCTCTCTCTCTCTCGCCCCTCTCTCTCTCTTTCTCATGTCCCCCTGTCAAAAGTCATCATTATCATCATCATCATCAGTGCCAAGTTAGAGTCTAAAATGACATTATATTCTGGGGGGGGGGGTAGGAAGGAGAACATAAAAGTACTCTTCCCTATGGCATCAGTAAAGTGGCAGTAAGGACATCACATAACCCTCCTTCTGAGCGTGAAGTGATTCAGGAAAAATTTGAATTTACTTAGAGTTGCCCTGAAATCCATAATGCCTACCGTGAACCTCAACCTAAAGCACTTACAGATTTAGATACCTTAGGCTGCCTAGGCTTTTAGAAGGAAGTAGTTTCTAAATAACAATGGAATGAATTTATATGGACAAAGACAGCTTGATCCAGGGGCTTGGATATTATAACTATTTTTAATAGCATCACTTGTAGCATCCCCTGTCATATAGTATGCTTTCAAGACTAATAAAGTCTATATATTTTTTAAGAATCCCTATACTACACAGCTTAAGTAATAGCGTTTCAAAGCTTTAATTCTGATTATGTGATTTCAGGCAGGAAATTCAGGAAGTCACCAACTTACCAACTTTGAGGTTGAGCCAATGAAAATGCCAGCTTTATTGATCATAGACTCTTATTTTTTTAAAAAGAGTATTTATTTGAAATGCAGAGTTACGGAGAGGCAGAGAGAGAGAGAGAGAGGTCTTCCATCCGCTGGTTCACTCCCCAATTGGCCACAATGGTCGGAGCTGCGCTGATCCATAGCCAGGAGCCAGGAGCTTCTTCTGGGTCTCCATGAGGTTGCAGGGACCCAAGCACTTGGGCCATCTCCCACTGCTTTCCCAGGCCATAGCAGAGAGCTGGATTGGAAGTGGGGCAGCTGGGACTTGAACCAACACCTATATGGGATGTCGGCACTGCAAGCAACAGCTTTAACCTCTACGCCACAGCACCACCACCCCCCCCTCCCCATCATAGACTCTTGAATGTCGGGAATTTCACAGGGCTCAATTGTTAGAGCTTGAAGAGTCCTTCCGTTAAGTTGCTCGGACTACTATTCATTTTCTTACAAGAGCTGTGTCACAAAGCTCTATTTTGGAGAAACCCACTTAATGCTTACAGTTTGTAATAGTACGAGATTCATATTGGTCCTGTGAATTAGGACTGTCTATGCAGCAGGGTCAAGAAAGAAAAGGAAATTTCTCCTCCTCTCTTGGTGATCGCAGCGCTGGCCCTGGTTGGTCGTGAAGCCATGAACACAGTTGTTAACTGCTTTCTACTCCTTTGCATCTCACTCCCCGCAAAAGCACCTGAAGCCCTTTTCCATTCTATTGCCCTCACTCAGAGCTCAGTCCTCTTATCTCACGTGGCTTGTTTGTTGCTACCTATACTTAAAAACAACAACAACAAAACAGCACCCTTCCATGGGCATTTAGCCTAGCACTTAAGACAAACACATCCTAGGTCAGTTACTTCACTTCAGTAACCAGGTCTGGCTCCTGACTCCAGCCTTCTCCTAATCAGACCCCGAGAAACAGTGTTGATGGCTAAGGGAGTACGGTCCCTGCCACCCATATAAAGATCTGGACTGAGTTCCTGACTCCCAGCTCCAGCCCCGGCACAACCCAGGCTATTGCGAGTATTTGAGGAATCAACCATCAACCGGCAGGTGAGTTTCCTCTCTCTCTCTCTTTATCTCCCTCTCTCCCTCCTCCCTTCTCCCTCTTCCTCTCAAATAAGTAAAAAAAAAAAAAAAAAACAAAAAAACAAAAACAAACAAAAAAAAAACACACATCAGCAGTCCTATAGTGTACTGCAACTGCGAGTTAGAATTAAATGAAACAGTTTTGACCAAATTAATTCACATTCATGCATGGAAGACTATCAACATTCCCAAAGATAAATGCAATTTTGATAGTTTGTAGTGTCATAGCAATATTTCCATTACAAAATGTTGGAGTTTGAAAAATGAAAAGAGAATGAATTCTGATAGTAAGTGGTAGACATGATATATTGAGGAAGGGAAGATGTTCAGTTCCCTATCATTCAATATTTTATAATTTTTTCCTATCTTTCTTCTTTGAGATTATGGACTTAAAGTTTTGAGTTTCGTTTTGCACAGTTGCTCTCTAGCGAGTAGCAATTAGCATCCCAAGTTACGTGATAGCTCCATAGCTGTTGCATATATGTATCATTTCACTTCTAGAGACACAAAATTGTGGGATCCGGGATCTGCAGAATTTAGACAGGTTCATGGAGCTTATTCTTGGAGCCCTCTTCTGTTTCCCACACAATGAGCCTTGATCTATTATCCTTTAAGAATTCTGGAGTTTGTTTCTGGAGATGACCTTAATTTCTGACCGAGTTGTCATTATATAACATTCTCTCCCTAATTCACTGTGTTTGGTTTCTTTCACTTCTATACTTTTTAAGAGCCAGTGTAAATATTGTCTATCAACATCAAATCTGGTGGCATTGTGGCATAGCAGGTGAAGCCATTGTCTACAATGCTGGCATCCCATATGGTCGCCGGTTCCAGTCTCAGCTGCTCCACTTCCAATCCAGATCCCTACTAATGGCCTGGAAAAGCAGAAGAAACAGCCCAAGTGCTTGGGCCCCTGCCACCCATACAGAAGAGCTGTATGAAGCTCCTGGCTCAGCCTCAGCCATTGTGGGCCATCTGGGGAGTGAACCAGAGAATGGAAGATCTCTTTCTGTGTGTCTTTGTCTCTTTCTGTAACTCTGATTTTTAAATAAATAAATATTAATTTAAAAAATTCTATTACATCGGGGCCAGCGCTGTGGCACAGCGGGTTAAAGCCCTGGCCTAAAGAGCCAGCATCCCCTATTGGGGCTGGTTCGAGACCTGGCTGCTCCACTTCTGATCTAGCTCTCTGCTTTGGCCTAAGAAAGCAGTAGAAGATGGCCCACGTCCTTGGGCGCCTGCACCCATGTGGGAGATCCGGAAGAAGCTCCTGGCTCCTGGCTCCTGGCTCCTGGCTTCGGATCGGTGCAGCTATGGCTGTTGCAGACATCTGGGGAGTGAACCAGCGGATAGATGATCTCTCTCTTTCTCTCTCTCTGTCTCTTCCTCTCTCTGTAACTCTTTTAAATAAATAAAATAAATCTTAAAAAAAAATTCTATTACACCTGGTAGTCCCTGGCCCACTTCCATTCACTGTACAGTGGAACATTTTTAGGAACATGGGAAACTGCAGCTCTCATTTCTCTCTTGCCACCTGTATTGGTCCTCCCTTGTTCTCCAAAATTCTTACTGCTTCTCTGTTTATATGGCTTTATCACCTAAAGCTATTTCATCTGTCATATACCAACATATAGATTGGACAAAGACCGTGATCCTTGGGGAAAAAAACAAAACTACTTTTGTCTTCAAAAAGACTTAGAGACGCCCTGGATTTGGTCGTTCTGTAACAGTTTTGCATTTCTCACTCATGCCGTTCCAAAAACATCAGCAGTTTCTTGAGTGCTGGGAATAAGTCTCTCTCTCTCTCTCTCTCTTTTTTTTTTTTTTTTGACAGGCAGAGTGGACAGTGACAGAGAGAGACAGAGAGAAAGGTCTTCGTTTTCTGTTGGTTCACCCTCCAATGGCTGCCATGGCTGGCGCGCTGCGGCCGGCGCACCGCGCTGATCCGAAGGCAGGAGCCAGGTGCTTCTCCTGGTCTCCCATGGGGTGCAGGGCCCAACCACCTGGGCCATCCTCCACTGCACTCCCTGGCCACAGCAGAGGGCTGGCCTGGAAGAGGGGCAACCGGGACAGAATCCGGCGCCCCAACCGGGACTAGAACCCAGTGTGCTGGTGCCCCAGGCAGAGGATTAGCCTATTGAGCCACGGTGCTGGCCAGGGAATAAGTCTTAAAGATTTTCAATTTCTGTCACCCAGTGTCTAACACAGAGGCAGGAGCCCATCAACAAACAGCAATTACAGCCTGTCACGATTCAGGTGAGTCATCAGGCACATAAGACAAATAGTTGACTCTAGAGAATTTCTTATTTAGAACAAACATGTAAATGTAAAATTGTTTTATCATTGAAAGGTACACTGCACTATTAAAAGTGTATACTACAAATAGTGGACAAAGGGAAGAAAGATTTTTTGAAGAAATGGTGATGAATTCAAAGTGTAACAAAATAAACAGGTACATTAAATAGGCAGGAAGGTAGCAAAGAAAGGATTTTAGGAAGAGAATGTAGCATGTACAGTGGTACTGTGGTGGAAAAATATAAAGCTAGCAAGAGATCTTAACCATCTTTAATTTAACAAGTCACCAACTCCACAGACTTTCAGATGCAATTCAACATCTAATAATAACACTTGCTATAAGAAAGAAAGCTGTCCTCTTCAAGGGACATTAAACAAGCTCCCCACCCCACCCCACCCCCCACCCCCGGCTCAGTAGGCTAAAACTCCCCCTGCGGTGCCGGCATGCCCTCTGGGCGTCAGTTCTAGCCCCAGCTGCTCCTTTTCCAATCCAGCTCTATGCTGTGACCTGGGAAGTCAGTGAAAGATGGCCTGAGTACTTGGGCCCCTGTACTCATGTGGGAGACCCAGAGGGGTCTCCTGGTTCCTGGCTTCAGATTGGCTCAGTTCCGGCCATTGTGGTCATCTGGGGAGTGAACCAACAGATGGAAGACTTTTCTCTCTGTCTCTCCCTCTCACTGTCTATAACTCTACCTCTCAAATAAATAAATAAATAAATATCTTAAAACAAAAAACCAAGCTGGTGGAGCAAGCATTTATCCTAGTTATTAGAATACCACTTGTGATGCCTGCATCCCATATTGGAGTGCAGGTTGGAGTCCCAGATATACTTCTTTATTTTTTTTAAAGATTTATTTATTTATTTGAAAGTCAGAGTTACACACAGAGAGAAGGAGATGCAGAGACAGAGAGAAAGATCTTCCATCCGCTGGTTCACTCCCCAGATGGTCACAAGGGCCGGAGCTGCACCCATCCGAAGCTAAGAGCCAGGAGCTTCTTCCGGGTCTCTCACGCAGGTATAGGGGCCCAAGGACTTGGGCCATCTTCTAATGCTTTCTCAGGCCATAGCAGAAAGCTGGATTGGAAGTGGGGCAGCTGAGACTCAAACCCATGCCCATATGGGATGTTGGCACTGCAGGCTGTGGCTTTAACCTCTACACCACAGCACTAGCCCAGATATACTTCTGATTCCAGCTTCCTGTCAGTGTGCCCCTTGGTGGGGAGCAGGTGATGGCTCAAGCACTTGAATCCCTGCCATCCAAGTGAGAGACCAGATTGAATTCTGAGATTGTGGGTTTGGACTGGCCCAGCCTTGATTGTTGTGTGTATGTGGGGATTAAACTAGGGGATGGAAGATTGATATCTCTTCTCTCTCTCTCTCTCTCTCTCTTTCTCTCTCGCTCGTGTTCTCTGCCTTTGCAATAAATAAAAATTGAAAAATAAAAAAAATACAAAACCTAGTGTTAGGAAACAGCATGGGTACAAAGGGCATGGATTTTAAATGAGATGGATTTGGGTTTAAAACTCAAGTTTCAAGGTTGCTTTACAACCTTGGGCAAATTCCACAACTTTTCTAACTACGAGATTTGCTATCTGCAAAATATGCATATTGCTTTCTACTTATGGTTTTAATTGGAGGATTAAAAGGCAGTACATAATCTACTTAACACTGTACCTAGCCCACAGCAAATGATGAATAAATATTTCCTCTTTCATTCCACTACCACCCATCTTGGCAATGTCAAGAAAAATGAGAGGGGAAACCAATAGTGTGTTTTGAATTTCCAATCCAAGCTGTTTCTTAGAAGCATTACCTCTGCCATAGGCAATCATATTTTATCTCTGCAGATGCAACATAGCATTCCTCTTTTTACAAAAACTATTTTATATGCACAGAAAGTGCTGTTAAAATAATTTCTGCCTTCTCCTATGCAAATGTCCTAGTGTTTCTACCTATTGTGTTTCCAAAGGCCAAAAAGGATAGACCAATAGTTCAGAGATTTCAGCAGCTATATTTATTAACTTATGATTCAATTAATATCTACTAAGAAATTCTTCTTATCCCACAAATGAGTTTTTAACAGTAATTAGTTCTGAGTTTGGATCATAAGTATCTAAATGTGGCCCTCTCTCTCTTACTTCTTGAATTACTTGGATCTGAGCTCTTAGAGAATGGCATTAAGCAGAAAAATAAAAATAGATAAAGCCCTTGTTTTAACCACCCTCTGCAGCAGGAGGGCCTCCACCTTACTCGGACGTGGTTCGTTGTATTAAGTTCAGAGTTTGGTAGCAGAATCATCCTAATTATTGCTTCCTTTATTTTACCAATATTTTTGAAAGGTCTGTTTTTGTTTAACATGACCCTGTCTCTACCAAGATCCAGAGAAGCTGCTAGGCTTTGAGCTAACAAAGAATCCCTTATTCTGGCAGTGCACAAGTGAGTCAGTGACAACACAGACACGCTCTATCACCCAGAGTTCCATGCTACTGCTTTAGAGATAATAGGACGGGGCCATCTGTCGGCAACCTCAGGTGGAGAGCTCTCCTGTGTCACATGGGATAGCTCTTTCTCCTCTGAGTGTTGTGGTACCTGAGCTGTCCCAAGAGACGGTGACAGAAACTCCTTCATTCTGCCCCTTAGACACTTCTAAGCCCTATCTGTCATTTCCCACTGTTGCTGCCTCATCTTGGAAATACAAGACCTAGGATGTTGCTACTCAAAGTGCACTTCACGGACTAGCAGCTTCAGCATTACCCGGGAGCTTGTTAGAGAGACAGACGCTTCTGCCTTGCCAGACCCGGTGAATAGAATCTGTGCTTTAACGAGATCTCCAGGTACTTCATTTATACATGAAAGTTTGAGCAGCACTGCCCTAGGACACCCAGCCAAGAAAGACTGGAGAAAAACCAAAATCAATTTTCTTTGCCCTGGATGCCCTTTCTTGCACCAATCTCCAGGCTCCATCTCTATATATCTAAATCCTACCCTGTCTATCTTTGAGCTGTCTCAAATGCCTCCTCTGTGGAAATTGTCACTGATTGTGTCAGCCCCAGGCATCTCCCACTCATCTGCTGGTGTCTCTCCTCTGGCTCCTGCCATGGTGTGCTTGCATTGTCAATATGCATTCACCGGTCTAATCCATCCCACACCTTTTTTATAACCTCCAGAGTGTCTAGAAAGGTGGGTCTTAGAAAAAAAGCTTATTTATTTATGGAAAAGAGGGAAAGAATGGAGAGAAGACGATGAGAGCTCTATTTTTGAGGCAAATAGCTCTGCAAAACTGAGTTCTGCCCTGGGATGGATTTGAGCCTGTTTGAGATAGGCACACAGGAACTGTTATTTCCATCCTAGACCAAGCCCCAGTGCACTTGTGGGTGTGGCAATATCCTCTTTTTCAGAAGCTAACTGGGCTATCAGACTCCAGCACACTCTGTCTCCACACTCGCTCACCAGACCTGGCCAAAAGCTGATTTCTTTCTAGAAGCAGAATCACCGGTCTGTTTGCCTGGACCTGGACCCCTGCCTCTAAGGAGGCTGAGGGCTCTGAAAGGCTGACTCTCTGCCCACTCTTTGCCCCATGTCTCTTCCCACCTAAGAGCTAATGCATCTTTTTCCTCAAAACACAAAAAGTTGTTGAAAGACTTTTTCAATGTCTAGCATCTTTTCTTTATAAAATAATCTTTTTGAAAAATGTTTGCTGTATTTGTAATTCAAGTATTTGTAATAAATCCTTAAGTAAAAGAGATAAATGTCTGACTACATCTTACAAGTTCAAAGAACAAGACATTTTATTACTCTTAGTTGATAGCTGAGTCAATTAAAAACCTTGACTCTAGATTAGATTTATGATGTCATACACACAATACACACATCTTTGAGTCAGACATGCTGGTGACACTATAATTTTACCACACATAAAACCTAGTAGGAAATAGAACTTCCAGAAAATCAGACCTCAGCAGTGTCAACACAGTTGTGACTCATAAAAGGACTATGGGACCCAAAGGGATGTGGCAGGATCTGAAGTTCACATAGATTAGGCATAGTTTCTTTGATTATCATTTACAAGTTACAACCAATCTATCCAAGATTAGTCATTTTGAGGATACTGTAAGTTCCTTTTCTGGAAAAACTGGTGATCTCTTGAGGCAAAAATATTCAGAAACTGTAATCCTAACTCCTATCTACTTGTGTAAGTTTCCCTCAGCTACTTCACTCAAAAAAGGAAACATTTCTATTATAATATAATAATGTTGCTTATAATAGCAAACATGAGTAATATTTTTCAGAAATTAGTTCAATTTATCATATTTATTTGATAGTATATGTAGTATATTTTATAAAAATAAACAGAGTTGCTAACTAGAGCATTTATGAAACTTGCTCAATTTCAGAAAATGAGACATGCAGTCATATGAAAGCATTATTATACCTAGCTACATAGCCAACATTAAAGGAGTACACCAGGCCAGACTGTGCTGGGGACCAGGGGGATAGCACTGAAAAAAACAAACATGGTTCCTGGTATATGGACTTCATGGTCTAATGAGAAGGATATTCACAAGGTAAATACATCCTTACAGACTACCACTGTTGCTTGCTCTGACCTAAGGGTATTTAGACATATGTTAACAGGGGGACCTACAAAGAAACCTCCCTAAGGAAGTGAAGGAAGAATCAGCCAGGGGAAGCTTGAGGGAAGATGGTTCCAGGAACACAAAACCAGAGTTGGGGGAGTGTGTTTGTTACCATCACAGAAATGGAAAAAAGACCAGAGCAATTGGAGCATAAGGACTGAGAGGAGAATGGTAAAATGTAGGTGGGTAGATTGTTCATTGCTTTCAGGATTTACCACTTTCTACAATTTTTTTAAAATTTTTATTTTGAGAGGCAGGAGGGAGAGAGAGACATAAAGAGACAATTCCTGCCTGCTGGGTCATTTTTCAAATGCCCACAACATCCGGGGATGGGCCAGAACAAGGGAGGTAGGAATGCAATTGATGTCTCCCACATTATTGGCAGGGATCTAACCACTTGAACCATCAACTGCTGCCTCCCAGACTCTTCAACAGCAGGAAGCTGGAGTTAGGAGCTGGGGTTGGGCATCATCAAATCCAGACTCTTTGATAAGGGCTGTGGGCATTTTAACCAGTATCTTTTTAAAAAATATTTATTTATTTATTTGAAAGTCAGAGGTATACAGAGAGAGAAGGCAAGGCAGAGAGAGAGGTTGTCAATCTGCTGGTTCGCTCCCTGATTGGCCGGAGCTGCGCTGATCCGGAGCCAGGAGCCTCTCCTGGGTCTTTCATGTGGATGCAGGGGCCCAAGGACATAGACCATCTTCTACAGCTTTCCTAGGCCATAGCAGAGAGCTGGATTGGAAGTGGAGCAGCTGGGTCTTGAACCGGCACCCATATGGGATGCCAGCATTGCAGATGGCAGCTTTACCAGCTACGCCACTGTGCCAAACTCATACCCTGGAATTTTTTTTCTTCTTTTTTTAGAGATTTATTAGCACAAAGTTGAAATCAGAAGCAGAGCTGCAACTAAAACCTAGTCACCCTAATACAGGATGTGGATATCCCAAGCAGAGTCTCAACTGCTATGCCAACTACTCACCCCTGATTAGTTCTGATAGCTTAATTGTACCATATAACACTCGCCATGCATTTAGTCTTGGTCCTGTTAAGAAACAAAATTCCAACTATTTTAATTTAAAAATGTAACTGATTTTTGGGGCCGGCGTCATGGCTCACTTGGTTAATCCTACACCTGTGGCACCAGCATCCCACATGGGTGCCGGGTTCTAGTCCAGGTTGCTCCTCTTCCAGTCCAGCTCTCTGCTGTGGCCCAGGAGGGCAGTGGAGGATGGCTTGAGTGCTTGGGCCCTGCACCTGCATGGGAGACCAGGAGGAAGCACCTGGTTCCTGGCTTTGGATTGGCACAGTGCCAGCTGTAGCAGCCATTTGTGGGGTGAACCAACGGAAGGAAGACCTTTCTCTCTCTCTCACTGTCTATAACTCTACCTGTCAAATAAACTTAAAAAAAAGGTGTTTAACTAAAAAAAAAGTAACTGATTTTTTATTAGTAACCCATGAATCAGGCAGCATCTCATCCCAAGATTTAGAGCAACCACTTTGTTTTGTTCATTGCAGAATAGTTGGGTTTTATAAGGCAGCTTGGGCAGGAACAAGGCAACAGCCTTATAGCAGAATCAGATTGGTTAACTCCGATTGCTTGGAGTTAAAGCAGAAGGGACCTCCTTATCATGCCTGCTAACGCTGGCCTGTTTGGAGATTTAGCTCTCATTTCTCTCCCAATGTCTTGCAAGCTGAGATAAACAACTTAGTTTTCTTTCTGAGAGTGGAAATTTAGCAGGAGTGATTTCATTTTGGTTTGGTCTGTTGGGGCTTACAGCAGGAGTTCAGTCCAAATCAATGGCCTTCCATAAATTTTATTTAGTAACTTATAAGCGCTTTGTGTTTGTCATTCATTTTTTGTATTTCTCTATTTATTGCCATCTTAAATATAAAATAGTTCCTTTGTCTCCAGTCTAGGATTAAATCTGTGAAAGTTTTAAAAATATGAAAGATATCCAGTCCAACAACAAAACTTTGAAGTGGAGCCCTTTCCTGCGCAACAGACACACATAGATTGTACTCTTTGCTACATATGAGAGATTTTATGATCTATAACAGATATTCATTGCGCAGTTGTAGAACTTTGGTGGAAGTCCTCCTTTCCTTAAAATAAAACCATTCTCTTCAGGTAAATTTTGGTCTTAATTTAAAAAATGTGTAATAGACAAAGATGAATACAAGTCAGAACGAGAAAGTCTTTTTAAAAATTTAGTTGGGTGCTGGTGCTGTGGCATAGTGGGTAAAGCCCTGGTCTGCAGTGCTGGCATCCCATATGGATGCTGGTTCAAGTCTTGGCTGTTCCACTTCTGATCCAGCTCTCTGTTATGGCCTGGGAAAGCAGTAGAAAAAGGCCCAAGTTCTTGGGCCCCTGCACCCACATGGGAGAGCCAGAAGAATCTCCTGGCTCCTGGCTTTGGATTGGTGCAGCTCCTGCTGTTGTGATCATCTGAGGAGTGAACCAGTGGATGGAAGACCTCTGTTTCTCTCTACCTTTGCCTCTCTGTAACTCTGCCCTTCAAATAAATAAATAAATCTTAAAAAATTTTAGTTGGACTCTGTTCCTAAATATGTATATATGAAATACATGAAACTTGTATAACTTAAATAAAATTTAAAAAAATTTAAAATAAAAAATAAAAGTAATCATACCGGCCGGCGCCACGGCTCACTTGGCTAATCCTCCACCTGTGGTGCCGGCACCCGGGGTTCTAGTCCCGGTTGGGGCGCTGGATTCTGTCCCGGTTGCTCCTCTTCCAGGCCAGCTCTCTGCTGTGGCCCGGGAAGGCAGTGGAGGATGGTCCAAGTGCTTGGGCCCTGTATCCACATGGGAGATCAGGAGGAAGCACCTTGCTCCTGGCTTTGGATCGGCACTGCGCACCGGCCGTAGCGGCCATTTGGGGGACGAAGCAATGGAAAAGGAAGAGAGCTGGCCTGGAAGAGGGGCAGCCGGGACAGAATCCGGCGCCCCGACCAGGACTAGAACCCGGTGTGCCGGTGCCGCAAGGCAGAGGATTAGCCTATTGAACCACGGCACCGGCGAAAAGGAAGACCTTTCTCTCTGTCTCTCTCTCTTTCTCTCACTGTCTAACTCTGCCTGTAAAAAAAAAAAAAAAAAAAAAAAAAAAAAAAAAAAAAAGTAATCATACCAATTTGCTAAGTAGTTTGTAAAAGTTTTTCAAGAGCAATTAAAGCACATTCAAATATTCTTGGAAGAAAAAGAATTTAGTCGGAATTTCTTTTTACAGCTTGGTGTTTACAAAGTGTGATGGTTTGGATAGAAGGATAGGAACTTTGTTGTCTTCCCAGTTTGGGCAATGGGAGAGGAGAGTTGGGGCAAATCCCTTAGCTGCTTCCCACACTCATTTAAATACGTGACTATTCATTTTCCTCACAATGACTCAGATGCCACCACCCTGTGTGTACTACTGAATTACAAAAAAAGAAAGAGGAAGGAGCCTCTGAAAAGAGTGGTCTCAGCAAACTGGTAGGACTTCACTTACTTCCCCTAACTGATTGTTAACATTGTACTCTCTCCTCAAGTATGAATTCTTGGCAAGAATTCCAGTCCACATGGATTGTCTTCTGAAACCCTCTACGACCCTCTGGAGCCAATCTAAAACCACTGGGAAATGCAGGGAACAATATAACCTGCACATGACTGGGGATGAAGGGAGTGAATGGAATGCTGGAGAACTCTGGCGGGTGAATGGGGAGTATCAGAGAGGAGAGCTCTGAGGAAGGAACGGTTATTTTTCCAGTGTCATCCTTGATTCTAGTTTACACTTAAGGGAAACTTTAATTGTGATTTTCTTTTCAGCTATAGGAGAAGAGCTCCCAGGTCACAGAGGAAAAACATACCCTTCCATAATTACTTCTTCTATTATCCTAAACCTACTACTACTACTACTATCATTTTGCAGAACATTCCGCAAATTTTGGTGGTTCTTAGAAGTAGATCTGCTGTGAAGTTGTCCAATCACGTTGAGAACAGATATTTCTCAACCTGTGAATATTAGTGTTTAATTCAGGCTGCTGTAACAGTGCTGGAGATTATGTAGAATTTATCTCTGACAGTTCTGGAAGCTGGGAGTTTAAGGCCAGGGTGCCAGCTTGGTTGGGTTCTGGCGAGGGTTTTCTTCCAGACTGTACACCGCACCCTGGCATTGTGTCCTCTCATGGCACAAAGCAGATGAGAGTGAGCTCTCTGGGGTCCCTTTTCTAAGGGCATTAATCCCACTCATGAGGGCTCCACCCTGATGACCCAAATGTTCCCCAAAGCCCCACCTTCTGGGGCCATCAGATTGGAGCCTAGGACTCCAACATACAAATTGGTGGGTACACAAGTATTCTATTCATAGCAGCTGCAAGCTACATTGGTACACAAAGAATCCCTGTTACCACCGTGTGCTGCTGGCCTCACATATCAGCCAATGATTTACTTGGAGATTTAGTGGTGTTGCAAAGAGGGGGAAAGGAGATGGGTAATTAAAGCAAAAACAGAATGTGGAAATGCTCAATTGAGAACTGATTAAAGGTTTCCATCAACCCCATAATCAACGTCTCATTTTGCAATTTCCCATATGATGATTGTCGGCTACTTGATGGAATCATTTTCTGTGGTACTCAGGAATACTGTTTAGGTAGCGTTCACTCTCCTTCTTCCTTGGCTCACTGACTCCAGGTTTGGCCACATGACTTGCTTTGGCCAATGGAAGTGAGAATAGCCTGTCAATGAACTTACAGAATTTGGCTTGAGTTTGTGCTCCAAGGATCTACTGTGTGAGGAACACACCCCAGGTAGCTGCTGATACTTCACTCCAGACACCAGAACAAATACAAACAGAGCAGACCAGAGTCCAGTTCAAAGCCTGGAGCCAAGTCCAGTTACTCTGCATCCTGAAGTACAACTTCTCAGCCAAACCAGCCCAGTGATCTGGGCCAGAATCATCTGCAGACTCATGAGCATTTCATGTGAGTGTTTTTGTAGCTGCCATAAATCTTCCAAACTAAACTGCAAACCAGCATTCTCAAGATCATTTAATCACGTCATCTATTATAACATGAATTGAGCTTTTACAGTCTGAATATTTGTACCCCCCCCCCAACAGATTCATATATTGAAATCTTGACTTTCCAAAAGATGGTGTTTAGAGGTGGGGCCTTTGGAGAGGTGGTAAGTTATAGAAGGCAAAACCCTCATGAGAGCGTTTAGAGCTTGGAGAGCTCCTTTGCCCCTTCTACTGTGGGGAGGATGCAGCAAGAAGTGAGCATCACCAGATACCAGATCTGCTGCTGCATTGGTTTTGGACTTCCGGGCCTCCAAAACAGCTAGAGGGAAGTTTCTGTCATTTACAGTCTACCTAGACTGTGTGTTTTTTTTTTTTTTTTTTTTTTTTTTTTTTTTTTTTTTTTTTACAGCAGCCTGAATGGGCTAAGACTTGGGCACACTATATATCTCTTAAAATCAAACTTCAGTAAAATACATTGATATTAAAAATAAAGTCATTCAAGGGGCAGGCATTGTGGAATAGGGGTTAAGTCACAGCCTGCAATACTGGCATCCCAAATGGGTGCCGGTTCAAGTCCTGGCTGCTCCCCTTCCAATCCAGCTCCTGCTAATGCGCCTGGGAAAGCAGCAGAGGATGACACAAGTGCTTGAACCCCTGCGCCCATGTGGGAGACCTGGAAGAAGCTCCAGGCTCCTGGCTTCGGCCTGGCCCACCCTTAGGCTATTGTGGCCATTTGGAGAATTAAGCAGCACATGGAAGATCACTCTCTCTGTCTTTCTGTCTCTCTCTTTGTAACTCTGCCTTTAAAATAAATATTTTAAAAATTCATTCAACATTAATTAAGTAATTTCATTTTTAAATATTTTGACAAGAGTTTCCCCAACACAAGCATTCTTTTTTTTTTTTTTTTTTGACAGAGTTAGACAGTGAGAGAGAGACAGAAAGAAAGGTCTTTCTTCAGTTGGTTCACCCCACAAATGGCTGCTACAGCTGGCGCTGTGCCAATCTGAAACCAGGAGCCAGGTGCTTCTTCCTGGTCTCCCATGCAGGTGCAGGGCCCAAGCACTCGGGCCATCCTCCACTGCACTCCCGGGCCACAGCAGAGAGCTGGACTGGAAGAGGAGTAACTGGGACTAGAACCCAGCACCCATATGGGATGCCGGCACCGCAGGTGGAGGATTAACCAAGTGAGTCATAGCGTGGGCCCCCAAGCATTCTTAAATAAGGTGGGATTGTATGAGTACGCAGGGCTGTAATGTGACATCTTTTTAGAGATTTATTTATTTATAAGTCAGAGTTACATAGAGAGAGAAGAAGAGGCAGAGAGAGAGAGGTGTCTTCCACCCACTGGTTCACTCCCCAGTTGGCCACAATGTCTGGTGCTGTTGTCGATCCGAAGCTAGGAGCCAAGAGCTTCTTCCGGGTCTCCCATGCAAGCGTAGGGGCCCAAGGACTTGGGCCATTTTCTACTGCTTTCCCAGGCCATAGCAGAGAGCTGGATCGAAAATGGAGCAGCCAGGACTCAAACCGGTGCCCACATGGGACGCTGGCACTGCAGGCGACGGCTTTACCTGCTATGCCACAGCTCTGGGCCTGAAATGTGACATTTGAGAGCAATTCTTCCTTCCACCCATGTATTTATTCACATTGAGTGTTTTTGCAGTAGGGCCAATGCAGTAGGCTTTAGATAATTTGTGTAAGAATTTAGAATTGGAAAAAAATTGTAATTAAAATTTCTGCATTCAAACTACATGAGAACTCCATAGTCATTGAACAAAATTAGAAATACAGATAGACAAATAGAAGAAAAAAAAAGAAACCCTCCATACATATACCTAAAGATTCTCTTTGTTAAAATTTGATATTTATATAAGAGTGGGAATAAGAGAGGGAAGAGATGTGCAATTCGGGACATGCTCAAGCTGACTTACCTCAAACAGTAGAGTTAGACACATACCAGGGGATTCGAATTCAATCCCATCAAGGTGGCATGTACCAATGCCATCTCACTAGTCCCAGTGATCAATTTCTGTTCACAATTGATCGTAATGATAGGACTAAGAACCAAAGGATCACATAAACAAGACTAGTGTCTGCTAATACTAGCTGATAGAATAAAAAAGGGAGAGAATGATCCAAGATGGGAAGTGAGATACACAGCAGACCCATAGAATGGCAAATGTCCTAACAGCACTCTGGCCTCATAATCAGCCCTTAAGGCACGCAGATCCAGCTGAAATGCCCATGAGAGTATTTCAGGCATGGAAAGCCAAGACACTCTGGGGGGGGGAAAAAAAACCTAAATGAAAGATCTCCACGAGTGAGATCCCAGTGGAAAGAACGGGTCATCAAAGAAGGAGGTACCTTTCTCTGAAGGGAGGAGAGAACTTCCACTTTGACCATGGCCTTGTCTAAATATGATCAGAGTCAGTGAACTCAGGGGGCTTCCATAGCCTTGGCAGCTCATGACAAGAGCCTAGGGTGATTACTGATGCCATAAACAAGAGTGTCAATTTGTTAAGTCAACAACAGGAGTCACTGTGCACTTACTCCTCATGTAGGATCTTTGCCTTTAGTGTGCTGTACATTGAGATTTAATGCTATAACTAGTACTCAAACAGTATTTTTCACTTTATGTTTCTGTGTGGGAGCAAACTGTTGAAATCTTTACTTAATGTATGCTAAACTGATCTTCTGTATATAAAGAGAATCGAAAATGAATCTTGATGTAAATGAAAGGGGAGAGGGAGTGGAGGGACGTTATGGGGGGGAAGCCATTGTGATCAATATTCTGTACTTTGGAAATTTATATTCATTAAATAAAAGTCAAAAAAAATAAAATTTTTAAAAGAAAAAAAATTTGATATTTATACAAAAACTTTACAAAACTATATACAGATTAAATTTTGCAAAGACATTTGTTACTGTGCCATAATGCTTTATAAATTGCGTTTTTGTTTTGTAAGATTTATTTATTTATTTGAAAGGCAGAGTTACAGAGGGGCAGAGGCAGAGAGAGGGAGAGAGGTCTTCCATCTGCTGGTTCACTCCCCAAATGGCTGCAATGGCCAGAGCTGTGCAGATCTAAAGCCAGGAGCCAGGAGCTTCTTCTGGGTCTCCCATGCGGGTGCAGGGGCCCAACGACTTGGGCCATCTTCTACTGCTTTCCCAGGCCATAGCAGAGAGCTGGATCAGAAGTGGCATATCCTGGACTCTAACCAGCACTCACATAGGATGCCAACACAGCAGGCAGCAGCTTTATCCGTTACGCCACAGCGCCAACCCCTGTAAATCGCTTTTATCACTGAATATTATGTTATAACCTCTGTCCATGACAATAATATAGAGCTACACTGTGGGGAGCAACCCGGACTAGACTGAGTTACTGGAATTAAGACTTATTCTATGCATCTGCTCTCCCACAATATGGCGCTGGGAGAGAAGTAAACAGCTTCCGCACAGCTGCCTCCAGTTCAACCAATTAACTGTAGGACTTGCTCCTGATTGGAGAGCAGCGTACTCGGCGTGTGGGCAGCCGAGTTGGGATTGGCGGAGGAGGACTATAAAGGAGGAGAGAGACGGCATGCACCAGGGACATCTATGGGGAACATCTAAGGGAACCCGTGCAGCCCCCGAGAAAGCCGGCCGGCGGTGTGCCGCTCCCCTGCGGAAGTGGGGAATGTGGCCAGGGGGAACTGCCCTTCCACGGAGGTGGAAGGGATAGTAGCCAACCCGGGAAGAACCAGCAGCAAACCCGGGGAGGGCCGAGCAGACGAAAGAGCAGCGCAGGGTCCTGTGTCGTTCCTCCGCGAAGAGGGGGAGCGACACTACACTATCATTTTCAGAGGCTATCTGTTATTTTATACCCCTATCTTTGGATATTTAAGGCTGTTTGTTCTTGTTGTTGGTTTGTTGACATTATAAATTGTGCTTGAATAAACATTGTTGTTCATCCATTTTTCTCACTTTTCCCATTGTTTCCCTAGGATGCATCTTGGAAGTGACATGGCTAACACAAAGGATGTGCAGGAGCTTGAGACCTTTGGTCTCCAGGTGAGCTCCAGAGGAATAGTCCCTCTAGCTCTGTGATTTTCACTATACTTTGCAATCAACACTCAGTGTTGCTTTTTGAGAAAATTCCCAGGACCTGCATTGTGGATCCAGCTCCCTACTAATGTGCCTGGGAAAGCAGTGGAAGATGGCCCAAGTCATTTGGCCTGTGTACCCACATGAGAGACTCAGAAGTGCCTGGCTCCAGGCTTCTGTCTGGCCCAGCCCTAGCTTTGTGGCCATTTGGGGAGTAAACCGGGAGATGAAAGACCTCTCTCTCTAACTATACCTTTCAAATAAATAAAGATGAATCTTTTAATAAAGAAAGAAGAAAAAAAGATTGCCCCCTCACCTAGTCCCTTCTATGTATCCAACATCTACTCCATTTCCATTTATAATGATTTTGAGAAATTCCATCATTCCATTTTTCCTGTGATATTCAAAGAAACAAAAACATGACTTAAGAAATACCTTGAATAGGAGGAAATAAGTAAAGATAATAATGAGAGTGAAGCAGTCTTCTTTCTCAGAAAAAACATCCTCTTAATTTTGATTTCAAGATTGTTCGGAATAATACCTAACTAATTCATAACCCTCTTAAAATTTCATGATATTAAATAGGGCTTGTTGGAAATGAGTCATTTTGTACACATCGGGAATTTTATGGTTAGTTTACTGTCATTGAACTTAATTAACTCAAATTGTCACTTGCACATCATTATAGTTTGGTAAACCCTCCTTAGAGAGCTGTCAGTACTGAAAAAAAAAATGCACAGTTCCTCTAACTCGCAAGATGATTGGCATAACTGGTTAGGTGAAGAAATGGAGGGATAAAGCTGTACACCCTCCAGTAAGAGGAGTAAAAAAAATCATAAAATTATAAAGGTACAGATGCTACTATGTAGGAAGATAAAATTAACATAAAGGAACATTTTTATGTGCCAAACTCAGTCTTTTGCAATCACTAATAGATGAGATTGCAAACCAGTGCCAGAATTCTAAATGAAGTTTGCACTTGGAAGTGGCAACTGGCTGGGGAACTCACCCCTGCACGTTCTCCAAGTTTCAGAAATCACACAAACACATCAGGAACAAATCTCCCCTTAGGTTTTATTTTAAGAAGGTAAAATCAGAAACAATAGCATTTTGAATATTACAAAATAAGCTATGACAGTGAAAAATATATAAAAAACCTAAGATTTCTTCAAGAGCAATTCCCAAGATATCCTTTTATCATCTTAATCATCCAGGCATATTTAGAAGGAAATTAGGAGGCTCTAATTGCAAAGTTAGACTTTAAGATACTTTCTTCCAACATACTTTTACCCAGTTAGTTTCTGTTGCTGTTATGGCTCACTGGTTCACTGGTTCACTGGTTCACTGGTTTTTCTTTTTTAAGATTCTTATAGATCTTTATATTTCAAAGTACTTGTTTGACAGTCACATTTTTCTTTTATTTATTTATTTATTTATTTATTTTTGACAGGCAGAGTGGACAGTGAGAGAGAGAGACAGAGAGAAAGGTCTTCCTTTGCCGTTGGTTCACCCTCCAATGGCCACCACGGCCGGTGCACTGCGCTAATCCGAAGGCAGGAGCCAGGGGCTTCCTCCTGGTCTCCAATGTGGGTGCAGGGCCCAAGCATTTGGGCCATCCTCCACTGCCCTCCTGGGCCACAGCAGAGAGCTGGCCTGGAAGAGGGGCAACCGGGACAGAATCTGGCGCCCCGACCGGGACTAGAACCCGGTGTGCCAGCGCCGCAAGGCGGAGGATTAGCCTAGTGAGCTGTGGCGGAGGCCTGACAGTCACATTTTTCAACACTATGTGAAGCTTAGCAACAATGTCCTCTCAAAATAATTTACACTTTAAACACTAGATCTCTCTAGATCTTATTTCTCTTTACTCATGTGCATTTTCTGAGATTATCTCTATTTTAATTCAAATTTAGTTCAACAAGTATTTACCGAGTAATCTCTTGGTCTAAGACTTGATGTCCAAGCTGCTAAAGGACTAGGAAGATAGAGAGGAAAAGCAGATCCGTGGTTTCCAGGGCCGAGGGGAGAAGAGGAATGAGGACGCGTTGTGGAATGAGTAGAAGACTTCCTTTCTCAAGGATGAAAAGGTTTTGGAACTACCTAGTGGCGATGGTTGTACAGCACTGTGAATGCATTGAGAACCTACATTGCACACTTTAAAATAGTTAAAATGTAAACAGTATGCATTTTACCACAGATAAAAAAAATCTGGGGGCTGGCGCTGTGACACAGCGGGTTAAAGGTCTGCAGTGCTGGCATCCTATATGGGCGAGGGTTCGAGTTCAGGCTGCTCCACTTCCGATCCAGCTCTCTGCTAAGGCCTGGGAAAGCAATAGAAAGCATTAGAAGATGGGCCCCTGCAGCTGCATGGAAGACCCAGAGGAAGCTCCTGGCTCCTTGGCTTCAAATCATCACAGCTCCAGCCATTGCAGCCATCTGGGGAATGAACCAGCAGATGGAAGACCTACTCTCTGCCTCTGCATCTCTCTAACTCTGCCTTTCAAATAAACAAATAAATCTTAAAAAAAAAAAAAGAAAAAAGGAAAATTCTTTTAATCAGAAATATGTTAAAATTATACTTCCAGCCTCACTATTGATTTTATGCAGCAACTATATCAAGTCCAGTTTAATAGTCTGTATTATTAGGGAAGTCAAAGTCAGTCATTCATTGTACTTAAAATTGTATACGAATACAGAATTGAACAAAGTATAGTGCTTGCCCTCAAGTAGATTTCAATTTGATAGAGGATAAAGACAGATATCTAAAAGGTATAATACAAGACAAAATGTCATAAAAGCTATACTAGAGAAACGAACATTGTTCTAATAGAGTGAAGAGGGTAATTGTATTAATTATTAAGGAACGTCAGTGATGCCTTAGCTTTGTGCTTGATCTTCAAGGATGGTTATAATTTTGCCAATCTCATAAAATGGCAAAGGTTGGTCCAGGTGAAAGGACTGAGTAAAAATGCAAAGCTAAGAAATGAAAGGTCATTGAAGGGAACACAGGGCATCCACGCTTGCATGCTGGGCATAGCTTAGCAGGCCAGAGAGTGAATATCAAGTGTGAAGAGGTACAAATGTATCACAGGCTAAGAGTGAAGACATTTAGAGCGTGGAGGTGATTTAGAAGTAATTTATTCCAACTCTCCACATACAAAATAGATCTTTGCCACAGCATCTGCATAGGGGCCATTTGGTTGCTTTGGGTATTTTCTCTGCTGACTCAGAAGTCACCGTTCTCTAAGGCAGCCTGGACTTCTGAGGTGACTGAGCTTTCAAGAGTTCTTGTGTTGATCCAATTCTGCCTTCCCACAGTTTCATTTCATTTTGTTTTTTTTCTTTTTTTTTTTTTTTTGACAGGCAGACTTAGTGAGAGAGAGAGAGAGAGAGAGAGAGAGTGAGAGAGAGAGAGAGAGAGAGAGAAAGGTCTTCCTTCTGTTGGTTCACCCCACAAATGGCCGCTACAGCTGGTGCTGTGCTGATCCGAAGCCAGGAGCCAGGTGCTTCCTCCTGGTCTCCCATGTGGGTGCAGGGCCCAAGGACCTGGGCCATCCTCCACTGCACTCCTGGGCCACAGCAGAGAGCTGGCCTGGAAGAGGGGCAACCGGGACAGAATCCGGCGCCCCAACCAGGACTAGAACCCCGGGTGCCGGCACTGCAGATGGAGGATTAGCCTAGTGAGCCATGGCACCAGCCTTCTCACAGTTTCTATCCACTTATTTTAGTTCCACCCTCTGAGCTTCTACAAAACAAAATGATTTTTTTCCATTTCAGCTCTTCTAGTGTTTGAGTCAGGAAGTGTGTTCTCTTGTTATCTTTTCTTTTCCAAGTTAGGTATTCCTGGGCCCTTTATTTGCTGCTCTTTTGACATGCTTCTTCAGACTCTTGCAATTCTAGTTAGTCTGTCCTTTACAAACTCTTGCATCCCTATTTCATTGTATCCACTAGTACGTGAATTTCTTTCTCTAGTTTTGTTCTGAAAAGTGGCATGTCTTGTTCCAGTACAGTCTCCAGTTGCAGTGAAGGTTCTGGCAAGCTCATCACCAAGCTGGCATACACAAAGCTTAGAGTCAACTCATACCCATGTAAAATTATTTTTTTTGAAGAGAAAATATTGTCAGTTATTCCTAATTCAGTACTCAAGTGTTAAAATTATCATTAAAAATGTTATTGTGTTAGATTTGACCTATAGTTACATAGTATGAGAATCTTTAGGATCTTGATTTTGTTGTCTAGTGCATTAGTACTCTTCTAATGTGTTGCCATCCATTAATTTGATAAACACACCTTTGGTGTTTATATTCAAGGCATTAAAAATTGTCATAGAAAAACCTGCATGTGATAGTGTTCCTTTCAGGTAGACTTTGAATTAGTCATTTATCAGACCTCTCTGAACTAGTTATGAATTCAATTATATTTTTGTTGGCCAGTGTTTTACAGTTTTGGTCACATATTTTTATTGTAAAGTATATTTTAAACTCCATTGCTAAAATTAACATAGTAGATAGGAGCTCAGGCTTTGGAGTTAAGATTTAGGAACTGACATTCAGCAAAGCCAGTTGCTAGCCACAGTCTTGGTCAAATTCTGTAAGTTCTCTCTGCTTAATTTTCTTCATCTATATGATGTGTATAACAAGACTATGGACTTCAGAGAGCTGTAATGTGGATTAAATGAGTTTTATTACTATTACATTATTACTATTACCTAGCAAGAGTAAAATAAGAAAGTTTTGTTACAATTATTATGATGATGATTTTAAAATATATCCACAAATTCTTTGATTTTCCTCCCTTTAAGAGGTGGAGTCTAATTTTTTCTCCCTTGAGTGGAGGTGAGGATTAATGATGATTTACTCACTTCCAACAAATGGACTGTGGCGTTTTTTTTTTTTTTTTTACAGGCAGAGTGGACAGTGAGAGAGACAGACAGAGAGAAAGGTCTTCCTTTGCCGTTGGTTCACCCTCCAATGGCCACCGTGGCCAGCACGCTGTGGCCGGCGCACCACGCTGATCCAAAGCCAGGAGCCAGGTGCTTCTCCTGGTCTCCCATGTGGGTGCAGGGCCCAAGCACTTGGGCCATCCTCCACTGCCTTCCTGGGCCACAGCAGAGAGCTGGCCTGGAAGAGGGGCAACTGGGACAGAATCCGGTGCCCCAACTGGGACTAGAACCCGGTGTGCCAGCGCCGCAAGGCAGAGGATTAGCCTAGTGAACTGCGGCGCCGGCTGTGGCATTGTTTTTCTTTTTCTTTTCTTTTCTTTTCTTTTTTTTCTTTTTTTTTTTTTTGACAGGCAGAGTGGACAGTGAGATAGACAGAGAGAAAGGTCTTCCTTTGCCGTTGGTTCACCCTGCAATGGCCGCTGCGGCTGGCGCACCGGGCTGATCCGATGGCAGGAGCCAGGAGCCAGGTGCTTTTCCTGGTCTCCCATGTGGGTGCAGGGCCCAAGCACCTGGGCCATCCTCCACTGCACTCCCTGGTGTGGCATTGTTTTTCAACAGAAAATTGTTGTGGCCATGCTGTCTCACTGTCTGGGACTGGTCAGTCTGGAGGAAAAGAGCTGCTGGGTTCTGAAGACGATGTTAGTTTTCTATTCTGCGTGAAAAATGGCTACAAGTCTAGTAGCTTCTAACAGCACTCATTTATTAGCTCACAGTTCTGTGGTCAGAATTCTAGCACAGCATGGCTGGGGCCTCAGGGTATCCCAAGGGAGACTGTCTGGTTCACACCAGCTGAGTTTCAATCTGGAGCCTCTGGGAAAATCAGCTTCCACATTCACTCTTGCTGTTGGCAGATTTCAATTCCTTGGAGCTATAATTCTGAGGTCCCAGTTTTCTTGCTGGCCATCAATTGAGGGCTAAATTCAACTCCTAAGGACTGCTTCATTCCTTGCTCTCTAGCCTCCTCCGTCTCTGAGTCAGCATTAACACATTGAAGTATCTTCATGATTTGAAATCTCTGACTTGACCTTCTAGCACCATTCTGAGAAGATTTTCAGCTTTTAAAGGCCCATTTGATTATATAAGACCCACTTGAACAATCTCTCTACCTTTAGGTCAACTGATGTAGGACCTTAATTGCATCTTCAAAATTCCCTTCACAGTAGTACTTAATTACTGTGATTTAATATCTAGAAGAAGGTGTGTCTGCATAAAGGTCTGGGCTCCTGGGGCCATGTTGGAATTCTGCCTACAGGTACTTATTGGCAGGGGAGGTTGCAAACTCAAGGAGATGCCATAGCCTTAAGTAGTGAGTATGCTATAATTCCCTTTTATAGGCTTAGGCTGTGGCCATATTATCTACAGAACGGAACACCATAAATAACTGAAACAATCTTCTGTGTATAATATGCAATATACCTGGATGTACATGATCTTTCATTAGCTATCAAGAGTTTTTGAACAAGGACACGATATGCTCAGAAAAGCTTGCACAAGGTTACTTGAACAAAAGGAACCCACAGACAAAAAACTGGAAACACAAAGAGTATTTGGGCTGCTATCCAACAGCCAAGGATTGAGATGGTGATTGCCCCCAAATTGTCAAAGTGAACGTAGTACTGGGAAGAGATTAGATGGGAAAAATCATTCAGGAAATAGAATCTACTGGGTTGATGAGGTTGGTTTACCACCAGGTGTTGAAGGAAAGTCCTGGACTTTAAGAGTTAATAGACACAAATGTGGGCAATAGTAGAGGATACGCATTGGGCAGTCACTCAATGGTGCTAATTGCTTATGTGTGGATGACATGCCCTGGAAGAGTATAAGGAAAATAGAGAATTAAAGTACAATATTAGGAAAATTAATATTTAAGACTAGTTTAACTTAGAATTGGAGCAGGATAAAATCATTGAAATGCAGAAATGGGGTATTTTTTAAAAGCAGGAGAGCAAGAAGGGTTAAGGGAGAGAAGAGAATTTCAACAGGAAAGGGATAAGTAATACCAATTTATGTGCTGTCTTAAAGTTAGAGAGGATGCGGACCAATAAGTTAAATTACAATCAATTTGAAAGTCTATTGTAAAACAGAAAGAAGTAGCCAGTATATTTCTAAGTTCAGCAATCTGGGAAAACTGACACTGAAAATAAATCAAGTATGTTTTTCTTAAAGATGAGGAGTATGACCTGGTCTCTGAAAACCATTCCAATATTAATGTTCTTCCTTTTCAGAGCTAGAGAACACTGGGAGATTTCAAATATTTCTCTCAGTGGCGGTGGCTCATCTAATTCAATGCCAAAAATAACAATGCTGCACCTTAAGTGCTTCCTGAATTTAAAACCCTGGACTCATAATTTGGGCGTTGGTCATCCACTGCTCTCAAAGCCACCTTGAGGCTGTTCCTGCAGTGTCAGAGACACTTTGTACCCAGACCTCTAGATACCCGTTGCCGTCACCACCACCCATCAGCCAAGTTTCTCTGCACCATGAGCTTCTGGCAACTTTAGGGGAAGGGGGAAATGCCTCATTCAAGCTCATTAAACAAGACCATAACAGATGCAATGGGCAACTAACAGAGCCACGTCAAATGTTTTGAATAAGCACGCATCAAGCTCTTGTTTCTCTTCAGCCAATTTTACCGGAAACAAATTTTATTCACAGATATACACATGCCATTGTTAACCTCATTATTCTCTACTCTGTTTCTAACTTTTCCCAATTACATCAGGAAAATCAAACTCCACACTCCTCTCTCTGTCTACTGATTGCCTCATTTTTTTCCACTTGCTCAAAATGCAGCCTTAATAAATTCTGGTACATGTAAAAGAACATTAATTATCTACCTCTATGAAGAAAATTAAACTTATAAACTATGAAGTTAAATTAGGCATCGTGAAGAGCTGATCCCATTAGCTGCTAAAGTCCATAGAATCAGAAGCTATTTTTTTGAACAAACACACAAAATTACACTTATCATCACTTCAGTTCTTTAAAACATTTTTCCTTAAGTAGAAAGATTCTGGTTCTCTGTGTGTCCTTAATTGTTGGTACTGCAGAATGAGTTTTTACTATTTTTCATTTCTAATGACTAATAATCCAGATACAGTATGAGAAAAATAGAAACATTCTGAAATTCAGTCCCTATCATTAATTCTGCTGTTAAAAGAAAGTGAATTCTCTATTCCTAACAAGTGATTTCCAAGTTTAGGGCCCTAACCACTTGAGAGTTGAAAATGGTGCATATGTGAGTAAAATAACATCAGATATCTTCTGTTTGAGTTAACCAATGTGAACTTTTTGGTTTTATTCTGTTTAAGCCTGTAATGCAATATTGCCACAATCTCTTTATTCTGTTTTTAGGATAGTTGCAACTCAGCATGTCCAAGATTATGCCCCTGGAGTCAGTTAGAACTGCGCTTCAATCCTATACAATCACTTAAATGCTCTATGTTTGGAGGAAAATGATTTAATTTCTTTTAACTTTAGTTTCCTAGTATGAGTGCCTAACTCAAAGAGTTATTGTTTCAATCAGATAAGATCATGTGCAAATTTCTGGCACATAGAAGGCACACCATTACTACTATTTTCAGAGAGTAGAATGGTGATCTTTTTAAAGAAAAATCATGTGCCCATATCAATAAAATATTTATCATCTAGCCCTGATTTTGATAAATTATACATATATTCCCTCTAGATTAATATAGTGTAAAATATAAAAGAAAAATTCAAGAACATGATGAAGATAAACAATACTTAAATGCAGTTTCAAACTACAAATGGGATATTGCTGCATTTCAAAATTTTCAAACAATTCCAAACTGCAGTGCAACTGTTCAGATTTTTAAAAAATAAGTCAGAAACTCGGTTTCTAAGTTTTTTGGGGGGTAGAAATAAAAATGTTAATCATTTTCACACAAAGTCACATAATAAACATTTCTAAGCATTCTTTTTCAAGATACTTGATAGCACTGAAGAAGTAGCAGCAGCTACTTTCCTATTGTTAAAATTTCCCTGTTACGTCTTAGCGTGTGTGTGTGTGTGTGTGTGTGTCTGTAATATCTGTTGGAGGCTTACTACTGACAGGCAGTTGTTATCACAGAAAATATCAGCACATTTTGTTTTTCTTAATGTCTACTTTGCTAAATATCAATAGCCAATCACAGAAGAGAGCAGCAAGTTTGGAACAAATTTTTTTTTTTTTCTGTAAAGAAAGCTATATACCTAACCTTTAATTTGGCAAGAGTTTGAAATATTTTATCACTAGGTATCCAGTGACCCTCTCTGCTGCAAAATATCTTCAAGGCCATTCTTCATCTCAGGAGCACAAACTTAGTTACCAGGGACTGGTATGAGGCTTGCTATTTTCCAAGCACTATTTTAAGTCCTTTCTAAGTATGAATTCATTTGATCTCTAACAACACTGGGAGTTTAGTTTCAGTCCCATTTTACAGATGAGATGAGGTAACTAAGGCAGAGAGAAGCTACATAAGAAATGTGTGAAATGCCACACAGGATCTTTAATCCTTTTTTTTCAAGGAAAAAAAAAAAAAACCCACTTGACTGAGTCACACCCAGTTGTAAGCACGTCCGTGACAGCTCCGCCCCCACCCCCGGCCACGCAGTCCGCGACGACCCGCCTGGGTGCTGGGGAGGCTCACAGGGCGGGTGCCCAGCAGGGCAGCAGGCGGGCGGTGGCCGCGGGCCGCAGTCTGCGGCGGCGGGAAGCCCCGGGTGGGTGGGTCGGGGCAGGAGCGGGGCTGCGCTCCCTGGAGCCCCCGGGCGGGGCGCTGAGCACCAAGTGGGTGGGGAGCCTCTGCCTCAAGCCTTCCAGGAAGGGCCTGCAGCCGCTGGCCTCAGCCTTTGACCCCCGCTTCCAGGCCAGGCGTCCGCTGTCCCCAGGGGCCCGGCCCCCTACAAAGGCCCGTCCAGCCCAACCCGGTTCCAGTTCCCTGTGAGTCTGGGTCAGGCTGAGGTGTGAGGGAGGCGGACACAGGTGAGCACCCCAGCACCTCAGAGTCCTGCCCTGGGTCTAAGCGGCTCCTCAGGGGGCAGCATTTTAAAAAAATTTAGGTGGCATTTTAAAAAAATGTATTTATTTATTTATTTGAGAGAGAGTTTACAGAGAGAGGGAGAGACAGAGAGAAAGGCCCTTCATCCGATGGTTCACTCTCCAAATGGCCGCAATGGCCTGATCTGAAGCCGTGAGCCAGGAGCTTCCTCCTGGTCTCCTGCGTGGGTGCAGGGACCCAAGCACTTGGGGCATCTTCCACTGCTTTCCCAGGCCATAGCAGAGAGCTGGATTGGAAGAGGAGCAGCCGAGACTAGAAACAGTGCCCATATAGGATGACAGCGCTTCAGGCCAGGGCTTTTAATCCACTGCACTACTGCGCCGGCGGCCCCCTCAGAACTATTCTTGATACATTATATTTATATTCCTCTCCAAAAATTAGAGAATATGAGGCTTGATTTCTAAATGCCTTATTTAAAAAAAATGTTTATTTGAAAGGCAGACAGACAGGGAGAGACAATAAAAAATCTTCCATTTGCTGGTTCACTTCCCAAATGACTGTGACAGTTGGGGCTGGGCCAGGCCAAAGCTAGGACCCAGGAACTCCATGTGGGTCTCTCATGTGGGGGACAGGGTCCCAAGTATTCAAACCATCTTCTGCTTTCCCAGGTGCATTAGCAGGGAGCAGGATCAGAAACAGAACAGCTGGGACTTGAACTGGTGCTCCCATATGGGATGCTGGCATTGTAGGTGGTGGCTTTACCTGCAGTGCCACAACTTTGGCCCCTCTACATAACTTCTCAATCCTCTAGATGCTTAGGGGTAACTTTTACGTATTTATTTTTCACAATAGAAATATTATCATTTATCTAGGTCATTATCAAGTTATGATTGCAATGGATAACTATTTCCTGAGTTACAGTACCATAATCACATAAAAATAGTTAAGTGAATTGGAATTTCTGGAACATTTCAGGTTAATGAAAACCCAAGGTAGTATTAGGATGAACTTGATTCAGGCTTAGAATGGGTCTGGAAAATGAGTCTCTCACTGAGTGGTTTGCACTCCCTGGAAGATAGGAACTGTGTTTTGCTCTGTGTTCAACCCCACTCAGGATCCAGTTTCCTCTACTTTGCCTCCAAACCTGAATTTCATGGGTGAAGACAAGGTGGTTTGCATGGTAGAGATTTTGTCTTAGGAGGGTGAGGAAACATCTCAAGGTGGATGTGAATGCACTTTAATGTCCAATCCAGTTAAATATGCATCTGACCCTTGTTTATCTGATCTGCTTATTTATCTTTTAGATTCTGGTGACTGAAAGTGACCCAAATGAACAGAACACAGCAAAAGAGTCCAAATTCAGTTAAGTTCCTCCCAAGTGCTGGGATTCTTCAAGTGTGAGAGTCATTTGGGCTGTGAATCAATCTAGGGCAAAGAGTGGCCTTCCTTCAACTTTTCCAGGTGAGTGAGTGATGTATAACTTATGTGGATAGTAAATTTGTGTTTAATTTGACTGCCTTCTCACATAAGTTCTAAAAGTTTGTGTTTATGGGCAAAAATCAAATCTATGTTCTGCTGAGCAGTCAGGCTGCTACATATTGGAGAAGCAGCAGGTTCCTACTGAGCATGCAGAGTTGCTTTGTAGCTGGATTACCAGTGGTGCCTTGCTTTGGTGTAGTTTCTAATCATTACTATATTTTTAAAAATATAAATGTGATTAGTTTAGTTTCATCATTTTGCAGTTAACCCTCTAATTGTAGCAGTGCATATTTGTATTAATATTGTGGCCTGCTTTTTTTCTTTAACTAGACTTCAAAGACACACATGTAATCAATATGAATTGTCTACCCTTCTGTTGCTAAAACGGGTATATATATGTACACATGTGTATGTGTGTGTAAGACCTTCCCCCAAATTTCCTTGTATAGTCATACTTCACTGAATTTCCTTCCTCTTCCTTCCTTCCTCTCTTTTTCCTTTTCTTTCTTTCTCTTTCCTCCCTTCCTTCCTGTCCTTCTTTCCTTCTTCTTTTTCTTTCTTTTATTTGAGTGTCACAGAGACAGGACAGAGACTGAGAGAAAAATCTTCCATCTGCTGATTTGTTCCTCAAATGCCCACAACAGCCATGGCTTGACCCAGATGAAGCTGAGTGCAGGGAATGCAATCCAGCTTTTCCATGTGGATGGCAGCAACCCAAGTACTTGAGCCATTACCTGCTGCCTCCCAGGATGTGCATTGGCAGGAAACTCCAATTGGGAGTGGAGCCAGGTCTCAAAACCAAGCATTCCAATGTGAGATGCAGGTATCAAAAGTGGCATCTTAACCACTGCACCAAAGGCCTCTCCCTGAATTATTTTTTCTAGTGGAGATGGGTGCATCAAGGAGCTTTGTAGCCAATTATTAGATTGTCCTGGTTTTATGTCATTGGATTACATCTAATTCTGACTGATTCTAATGAAAGAGATAGCTACATAAGTCTATGTCAGGGACTGCCAGTGAACTCTAAGGAAAAGCAAAATGACCCTATCCCAGATGTTAGAATAATATTTTAGATGAAGAGAGGTAAAGGAAAGAAGGTTGGGGATTAAAGAGCCTAAGATTATTTTTTGAATATTCAAACATTAAAACTGCACTAATTCACTGGTCACATGTGACTATTAAAATTTTAAGTTAGATTAACTAAAACTAAATAAAATAGAAAATTCATCTCTACAGTAACTTCGACCCACATTTCAAGGGTTCCATAGCTTTATGTGGCTACTGGCATCTGCTTGGACACCACCAATGTAGAATGTTTCTATCAGCACAGAAAGTTCTCCTGGAAACACTGCATTAGACTATAAAGCATTTGAGCATATTTTATTCAAGGACTAGCAGCGGTGGCTGATAGAATGATACACAGCACTCCCAAACTGTTCAATTTTAAGAAGGAAGAAGAAAACAGTCCATTATTCAATACAGGATAAATAATGGAACCCACTAGAAAGGAGAAATTGTTGGCCAACTTGCTAAGCTTGCAGGAGGATGTGTTTTGTGCAACATGGTTTTCACTATTTGTTTTAAACGATGTCACATTTTAGTTGTGATCAAAATTTGTGAGACTACCCTTGTCTGCTACAGGGAAGATCTCACAGTTTTGAAAGAGGTCTTAGCTTCTGAAATGTGTGCTTTAAGACAGGGAGTATTCTTTTTAAATCCTGGGCAGTCTGATTCCTGCCTTTTCTATAAAGGCATTTAAATTAACTGTTAGATAAAATCACCAAGTGAGGCACACTGAGCACATCATCCGCATGACTGCCCACCGCATCTAGAATGCGCTCCATAATTGGGAGATTTCTCACACGAAGAGCCCTGCTTTCCCAGCGTAGAAGTTGAAGATAAAATTCAAATTCCTCAGACTCCCTTGTAGTTGAAACTCAGGCTAGTGATGCAGGCTTCACCAATCAGATACACCCACGCAAGACTTGATGCCGTAAGTGAGTATCCAAAGGAAACAGGATCCACGTACCACTTTGGTTTGTTGCTGCTGCAGGTGCAGCAATGGTGTCTGGTTTTGATAGTGACAGCAGTGCCATATCGACAAGGTCAAGTGCCTGGTGGACAAGTGGCTCTGATGCTGGCCCTAGCAGCCATTTCAGTCAAGTTCCTGGTGTTTAATTCTTAGCACTGGAGCTGGCAGCCGAAGTTTCCTCTTCAGACAGTTTTAGGTTGGGTCTGAGCATTTTTTGGAAGCTAACTTCTAGTCTGCTTCTCTAGCTCTCTCACCTTTCTGTGAGCCATGTAATACTCTTTAGTAAATATTTTTTTTTCTGCTTAAACTAGCCAGAGTGGACTCTGTCCTTGCAGCTGAGAACACTGACAACACAGGCAATATTGTCAGTTTATGTTTTTGATTTACAGTTATTAATGAGTTTATTCAGTATGCATTTATTCCATGCATTCTAAGTTCCATGGCAGCATCTCACTGAAGGTTACAACTGGAGCATCTGTGTGAATGGTGGCATCAGGGAGAAATAAAATACAGGAGGTGAGAGTGGTGTTGGACATGTTCCAGTAGAGAAGGTTCTTTATTTCTGCTATACCAAATGCAATCTGTCAACAAATTCTCAAAATTGTACCTCTTCAGTATCTTTACCATGGCTCCTTTCTCATTTCACAGCCTTTCAATCATTTAGCAAACATCCAAATGTGGTATTTTTTTTTCACTTAAATTGTTGAAATAACCAACTGTAACATGTATTTCCTCACACACTATCATTGCTTCTGCTGTTCCAAGAAGCTAGAAAACTGAGCTTTCCCTTATTCTTATTCACCTGGACACCTGCTGTGTACGCTTTAAGCCCAGACTGACTTTTGATTTCATATACTACCCTGAATGATAATTATATGGCTATTTATTTGACTTGTACTACTGGCACAAATTATCCAACTGGGGCAGTTTATTATGTTTTATTTATTGTTATATCTCTGGCACTTGTACCTATGCCTGGTACACACAAAGTAGGTACACAGTCATTACTTGTAGAAAGAACAAATGACTCATAATTATTTACTGCATATCTGCCTGTCTAGTCTATGAACTTCTTTAAAATAATACAATGCCTGGCATATAATAGGAACTCATAACGACTTATTATACACATAAATGGGGTGCATGTGGGGCATCTGTTTAAAATAATTGATAGCAATTAAATTCTGATTCTATTTCTCAGAATAGAACCAGGGCTGGATGAGCACTGGGAATTAATTGCCAGCTGTGGTGTGTGGTAGTCCTGCAGAGGCTTCTCTCAGATCGCTGACTGTAAGGAGAATAAGTGACCCATGGCTCTCGCTGCTCTGCTTTGCAATCCTTCCAATATTTCCACTGAGGTCTCCCTTCTCAAGGGTTGTTCCTAGACAGTGGCCAGACCTAGGAAGGATTCTGGGGAAGGCCCCAGAGATGGGAACTTCAGTGACACTGGTCACTCTCTGGTGACCATTCCCAACACACTTTAGAACTGCACAGCAGGCCAGAACACCTCCACCCAACTGTCCTTCCCTCTGGATCAGAATGACATGGCAATCCGTAGGGTGCCCTGGCCCCTACAAGCTTCCTTCCCATTTTCTTCCCAGGCATTCACCCTAATACATTTCTTGTATGCTTAAACCTGTCTTCTGCTCCTCCAAGGACCCAAGCTAACACATGGATGAAGCCAGCCATGGGAGCGGGTTTGTTATTTGAGGAGGGTCACGGAATGAGAAGAGGCACTTGAATAGAATGGGTGGGAAGGAGAGCTCCAGGGGAGACAGCTTAAAAAGAGCAATCAGAAAAGTAGGCAGTGGACCAAGAATGTATTATTCCAGAACAGGTGTCTCGGGAGTGTTTCCTTCCAGAGCTTTTCCCAGAACAATGAAAGTTAAAGATTTACTAAAGAGTGACACAGAGGCTTCTGAAACTAGAGGAATAAAGAGTGAAGCTGAGGTAAAAGAAAAAAAAAAAAAACTTTGTCTTTTTAAAGATTTAATAATTAAACTAGCTAAACAATTTAAACAGAAGCAATAGGATAAATATATGTGTACCCGTTTAGACTCATAAAAGAAATATTTTTAAACACATATTTCCAGCCAGGGAAAGGTACTTCCTTTGTTTTCTGTGTCCTCTCTTTAAATGGTTCCCTGAGGTATCACTTAGCTGACAAATATGCCATATAGAAGCAGTGTGGGGGTGAAAATGGATGGATAATATTTCCCATAAACTTGAGAATTAATGCAGGCATAGTTAAATTTTAAAAATGCATACAGGGGCCGGCGCTGTGGTGCAGCGGGTTAATGCCCTGGCTTGAAGTGCCAGCATCCCATATGGGCACCGGTTCAAGACCTGGCTGCTCCACTTTTGATCCAGCGCTCTGCAGTGGCAGATGGCCCAGATTCTTGGGCCTCTGCACCCATGTGGGTGACCCAGAGGAGGCTCCTGGCTTTGGATCAGTGCAACTCTGGCCGTTGCGGCCAATTGGGAATTGAATATCGGATGGAAGACCTCTCTCTCTCTCTCTCTCTCTCTCTCTCTCTCTCTCTCCCTCTGCCTCTCCTCTCTCTGTGTAACTCTGACCTTCAAGCAAATAAATAAATCTTAAAAAAAAAGTGAAATTAACTTTGAGATGCAGTGACTTTGAACAGACCTTGTCTACAACTGTTAAGGAACAATTTTTTTTTCATACAATTTGCCGAAATCTTTACTTTGTATAGAGTTAATCTTCTGTGTATAAAGTTAATTGAAAATAGATCTTAGTAAAAAATAAGACTGGGAATAGAAGAGGGAGGAGGAAGAGGGGTGGGAGTGTGGGTGGTAGGGCGGGTATGGTAGAAAGAATCACTATGTTCCTAAAGTTATATTTATGAAATGTATGAAGTTTGTATTCCTTAAATAAAAAATTTCTTTGGGAAAAAAATCTCATTAAGAGTAAAAAGAATTTTTCTGATTATAATTTGACATTCTAAGTGAATTTTAGTATAAGGAGGAAATACACTAATCATACTAACTCAAGAAAATTGGTCCATGTGACGTGTTTCATAAGGCAAATTAATATATTGGCATCCTGGTTTTAGACATCAAACTCATACAATTAATTGATGTGACTTTAGTCTTCAGTAACCAATGCACATTATTTTTCAAATTAGGTACAGGCCCAGAAAGGCATGTTTTAAATGTTTATGCCTTTGCCTCCTCTAGCATGTCCTTTCCTCTTCCTCAAGGGTCAGTGTTCCAAGAAAGCAAGGATAGAAATTGCAGTGTTTCTTAAGGTCACGACTTGGACATCACTGCTAGCAATCTATTGGTCAAAGCAAGTGACACAGTCAATCCAGATTAAAGGACTGAGACGCTACCACTTGATGAGAGGAGTTACAGAATAATGTGGCCATTCTTTTTAGCTGCCAATGCCTGCCTCTATGGTCAAAATTGTTTATATTATTCCCACAGGCCAGATATGCTGAAAGTTCCCTAGAAAGTTTATCTCAGTTATCTCAGACCCAATATTGAAATTCTTATCTAGGGGTAGGTGTTTGGTGCAGCAATTAAAACACCACTTGGGAGTGAACCAGCAGATGTGAGACCTCTGTCTGTCTGTTCCTGTGTCTCTGTGTTTCTCTGCCTTTCAAATCAATAAAGCAAATAGATTTTTAAAAAATTAAAAATCTAGGGTTGGCAGCATGACTCAGCAGATTAAGCTGTTGCTTTGGAGGCCTGCATCCCATATTGGTGTGCCTAGTTTAAGTCCCAGTTATTCTTCTGATCCAGCTTCCTGCTGATACACTCCTAGGAGGCAGAGGATAATGGCTCAAGTGGTTGAGTCCCTGTCACTCATGTGGGAGATCTGGTCCAGGCCTGGCTGCTGTAGCTACTTGGGGAATGATCTAGTGTATGGAAGACTTCTCTCTTTCTCTCTTCTCCTCTGTAACTCTGCATTTCACATAAATAAAAATTAATACAAATAAAAAAATCTTATCATATAAACAAAGCCCATATGCAGATGAGGTTTCTTGACTCAACTCCCTGGGTGTGAGTCCTGTTCCAGAGCTTGGTGAATTAAAAAGAACAAACTGTCTGCTCTTTACACACCCAGATCGTTCTAGTAGATGTTCCTCTTTAGAAGGAAGGAAGAAGGGGAAACAGGGAGTGAGAACTAGATCCTAACAGTTCTGAAGTCCAGGCATTTCCATGTTACCAGTTTCCCCCATTTAAGGACAGAAGTAAAGCATATGGTGCTTTCTGAGTGTTTACGTAATCCACTGTTCTAGACAACTGGCTCTATCCTCTGGACTCTTCCTTCACATTTGGAAATTTTTTGTTTTTCTATCAATGAACAATGTTCGCAGTTGAGTAACTTTCTCTACTTCCAGTCAACACAAAATTAGGGCCCAGAGGTCTCTTTTCATTTTGTATGAGTTGTATGCCTTTTAAGGTGCGATGATTCTCTTGTGAGTTTGTGAGTTTCCTATGAATCTGATGAGGATCATTACATGTTCTTTAAGTCACATCCATAATTCTTTTTGAGACAGACCATTCCCTTTCTGCTGCCATTTATACGACTGCTGTAGGATAGTCATTTCAAGCTTTTTAGAAGCCTTCTTTATCTAGCTGAAATGTTTTGACTGTCTTAACGTGGGATCTTAACAATCAGACATATTCTTTGTTTAATCTTTACCCTGAGATCATTTCTGGCTTTGAGAAACTACACTTTCTGAAGAGAGTATAGAGGAGAAAAATTTTGTTTTCCAACTGACAAATCTTGGTTCCTCTATATAACTTCTAACTTTTGCTTCCAAATGAACGAGTCCTTCTTTAAGTCATCTCTGTTTTTCAATTGCTTGTCACACTTAGTTTAAAAACCAGCTATGTTGGCCTGTTTTCTATTGCTTTAATAAAATAATTCATACTGAAAACTTTATAAAGAAAAGAGGTTTATTTCATTCATAGTTCTAGAGATTCAACAGAATAGTGCAAACTTCTGCTTAGCTTTGATAGGGGCTTTCTGACTACATCACAACATGGTAGTATCATGATAAGAGCATGTGTGGGAAGGAGGAATTACATGAGGAGACAGGAAGCTGGACAGGGGCAGGCTTGCTCTTTTATGATAATATTCTTTTGAGAGAACTAACTGTGGTTCTAAGAGAACTACTAAATTCCTTCTGATGACATGTCCCCAGTGACCTAATTACTTCCCACTGGGCCCCAACTCTTATAGATTCCACCATCTCTCAATATAACCATTCTGGGAACCAAACTTGTAAGGCATGAAGCTTGAGAGGACCACATCTTAGTACCAGTTGACAATTTCAATGTTTGGCTTAGAAATCCAGAATCTTGATAAGAAAATTTTACATCTTCTGAGTTTGTTTAAATTATATATTTGCTATATTTGCCAATTGCTCCACCCAGCCTCCACTAGCTGCCAAGCACAATCAATACCATTCTTTTAGGTTTTTGTTATGGTAATAACACTGAAAGCTACTTCCAGGGATCAATTTCTGTTTCAGTTGACTATTGCTATAAAATATGGCACTCCGTACAAGAAAAAAAATCTTTTTTCATGGGTTGGTCAAGCAGTTATTTTGCTATTTTCCCTCTGGGATTACTTTTATATTCAACAAAAGGATCAGCTAGGATAGAAGGACCAAGATGGCTTCATATCCATATTTGATATTAGGTCCTGGATATTGGCTGGGGTGCTTTGTCCTCATGCCCACCCCACAATTATGTTCCCCACTACCATGTTTTTTCTTGTAGTCCAGAAGACTAGATTCTGACAGGCTCTGGGCAGTGTTCCAAAAGGACAACGTTGGTAGCTCAAGGCCCCTTGAAGTTATACAATGACAGTTCTACTATGTTATATTGATCAGACAAGTCATAAAGCCAGCCCAGGGTCCAGGGGTGGAAAAGCAGATTCTACTTCTTGATGGAAGAAGTAGCAAAGTAAACTGCAAAAGAGTATCATTCATGTGTGGAAGGGGTTGCTGTGGCCAGGTTGACCAATCACTGTCATTGACCCAGTTTTATGTCTTAGGTTCTCTTTTTCCATCACTTCATACACCAATCTATTAAAGTCTATTTATCAGTCTCCTAATTATTTCTTAGATATATTCCTTCTATCACTAAAGCCAGTACTTTGAGGCCTTTATGACTTCTTGCCTTTGTTATTGAAATGATCTCCCTGCCAACAGTCTCTTCCTCCCATGTACCAGAAAGATATTTCAAGTTTGATGTCTGATAATATATTTCCATTACTCAAAATCTTTTCATTGGTTTTTGTCAGTATTCTTTTTCTTAATCTAGGAGTTGGTTACACAGGTGTATTTACTTTGTGAAAATTCACTGAACTGTAAACTTATGATTTGTGTAAGTATAACTTAAAAGGTTATATTTTTTTAAAGTGACTTCTCATTATCTCAAGGTCAGAATCAGAATTCTTAATTTGACATTTAAGGCCTTTTTGAATTCTGATATTTCCACATTCCTGTCAGTACTCTGATATCCCCATGCCTAATTATTTCTGCTAATAAACTGTATTATTTCTAGACTATTTCTGTTTGCTATGCCTGGAGTTCCTTTTAACCATTGTCTACCTTTTAAACTGTATTCATACATCAAGAATAGACCCAAGTGTCATCTTTAGGGACAATTTAAAAAATTCCCTTGAGAACTTACTTTCTTTTTCATATTCAAAGTGCACTACACACACTTCTAACACAACATTCCTTACATTGGTTAACTTATTTGTTTTTATTTCTACCTGATCAATTGGTTGGAAATTCCTCTATGACCAGAAACATGTCATATATATCTTTCCTTCATGTCTAATATTGTATTTGGCATTATAGTACAGCCATACACATATACTATTTTGGTCAACAGACTGCATTATGATGGTGGTCCTATGAGAGTGTATTGCCTAGTCATATCATTGCCATCTTTGTTTGTTGTAGGTGTGCTCTGTGATATTCTCCTCATGACAAAATTGCCAAAGGGTGCAGTTCTCAGAATGTGTCCTCATTAAGCCTTGTGTGACTATACTGCTAGTGTCTCAATGTATGTGTCTACCTAACTTTCATGTTGAAATCCTAACCCACAAGGCATTAGAAGGTGAGGTCTTTGGGAAGTGATTAGGTGATGAGGGTAGATAGACCTAATCTCTTTCGTCTTTTTTGCTGTGTGAGATTACAGCAAAAAGATGGTTATATGGGAACGAGAAATGGGCCCTCACCAGACAGCAAACCTACCGGGACTTTGACCTAGGGTTACCCAGTTTCTGGTATTTTATCATGGCAACAGGTAAGTATGCAGTCTAAAAACAGTTTGAATGCATGAATGAGGGAAGTAGATTGAGTAAATGTAACCCATGAATGTGGCTTTTGAAAAAAATTGCAATCTAATTGAGTAAATGGATTAGAGACACACAGTTAAGTGAAAATGGGATATAAGAATGGGGTGGATATTTGGTACAGTGGTTAAGATATTGCGTGGGCAATTTACAGATTCAATGCAATGCCAATCAAGATACCAAAGACCTTCTTCTCAGATCTGGAAAAAATGGTGCTGAAATTTATATGGAGGCACAAGAGACCTCGAATAGCTAAAGCAATCTTGTACAACAAAAACAAAGCCGGAGGCATCACAATACCAGATTTCAGGACATACTACAGGGCAGTTGTAATCAAAACAGCATGGTACTGGTACAGAAACAGATGGATAGACCAATGGAACAGAATTGAAACACCAGAAATCAACCCAAACATCTACAGCCAACTTATATTTGATCAAGGATCTAAAACTAATTCCTGGAGCAAGGACAGTCTATTCAATAAATGGTGCTGGGAAAATTGGATTTCCACGTGCAGAATCATGAAGCAAGACCCCTACCTTACACCTTACACAAAAATCCACTCCACATGGATTAAAGACCTAAATCTACGACCTGACACCATCAAGTTACTAGAGAACATTGGAGAAACCCTTCAAGATATTGGCACAGGCAAAGAATTTCTGGGAAAGACCCGGGAGGCACAGGCAGTCAAAGCCAAAATCAACTATTGGGATTGCATCAAATTGAGAAGTTTCTGTACTGCAAAAGAAACAGTCAGGAGAGTGAAGAGACAACCAACAGAATGGGAAAAAATATTTGCAAACTATGCAACAGATAAAGGGTTAATAACCAGAATCTACAAAGAGATCAAGAAACTCCACAAAAACAAAACCAACAACCCAATTAAGAGATGGGCCAAGGACCTCAATAGACATTTTTCAAAAGAGGAAATCCAAATGGCCAACAGGCACATGAAAAAATGTTCAAGGTCACTAGCAATCAGGGAAATGCAAATCAAAACCACAATGAGGTTTCACCTCACCCCGGTTAGAATGGCTCACATTCAGAAATCTACCAACAACAGATGCTGGCGAGGATGTGGGGAAAAAGGGACACTAACCCACTGTTGGTGGGAATGCAAACTGGTCAAGCCACTATGGAAGTCAGTCTGGAGATTCCTCAGAAACCTGAAGATAACCCTACCGTTTGACCCAGCCATCCCACTCCTTGGAATTTACCCAAAGGAATTTAAATTGGCAAACAAAAAAGTGGTCTGCAGCCTAATGTTTATTGCAGCTCAATTCACAATAGCTAAGACCTGGAACCAACCTAAATGTCCATCAACGATAGACTGGATAAAGAAATTATGGGATATGTACTCTTTAGAATACTATACCGCAGTAAGAAACAACGAAATCCAGTCATTTGCAACAAAATGGAGGAATCTGGAACACATCATGCTGAGTGAAATAAGCCAGTCCCAAAGGGACAAATACCATATGTTCTCCCTGATCGGTGATGACTGACTGAACACCAAGAGGGAAACCTGTTGGAGTGAGGTGGACACTATGGGAAACGGTGGCTTGATCAGCATAGCCCTGACTGTTAATGAACAACTTAATACATTATCCCTCTTAGTAGTTTTTTTTATCTGTTCTACTTAATATGACTGGTTTAGTTCTGTAATTGATGCACAGTTATTCTTAAGTGTTGAAAATTAACTGAAATGTGATCCCTGTTGAACATGGGAGTGGGAATGGGAGAGGGAAGAGATGTATAATTTGGGACATGCTCAGGCTGACTTGCCCCAAGTGGTGGAGTTGGAAGCATACCAGAGGATTCCAATTCAATCCCATCGAGGTGGCATGTACCAATGCCATCTCACTGTTCCAGGTGATCAATTTCAGTTCACAGTTGGTCATGGTGGAGGGACTGGGAGTCAAAGGGAGCACATAGACAAGTCTAGTACCTGCTAACGCTAACCGATGGAGTAAATAAAGGGGAGAGTGATCCAACATGGGAAGTGAGATACTCAGCAGACTCATAGAATGGCAGATGTCCTAAATAGCACTCTGGCCTCAGAATCAGCCCTAAAGGCATTCGGATCTGGCTGAAAAGCCCATGAGAGTATTTCAGGCATGGAAAGCCAAGACACTCTGGCAAAAGATCTCTGCGAGTGAGATCCCAGTGGAAAGAACAGGTCTTCAAAGAAGGAGGTACCTTTCTCTGAAGGGAGGAGAGAACCTCCACTTTGACTATGACCTTGTCTAAACAAGATAAGAGTCGGAGAACTCAGGGGGCTTCCATAGCCTTGGAAACTCATGACTGGAGCATAGGGAGATTACTGATGCCATAGACAGGAGTGTCAATTGGTAAAGTCAACAACAGGAGTCACTGTGCACTTACTCCTCATGTAGGATCTCTGTCCTTAATGTGCTGTACATTGAGATTTAATGCTATAACGAGTACTCAAACAATATATTTCACTTTGTGTTTCTATGGGGGTGCAAACTGTTGAAATCCTTACTTAATGCATACTAAACTGATCCTCTGTAAAAAAAAAAATTATCAATTCCCAACTTGACTCTCACTGGGATTAAGCATGACAATAGGTCTGATCTGATTTCATCATCATTTAAAAAAATCATCTATTATTTTTCACTTTATGTTTCTGTGTGGGAGCAAACTGTTGAAATCCTTACTTAATGTATACTAAGCTGATCTTCTGTATATTAAGATAATCGAAAATGAATCTTGATGTGAATGGAAGGGGAGAGGGAGTGGGAAAGGGGAGGGTTGCGGGTGGGAGGGACGGTATGGGGGGGAAGCCATTGTAATCCATAAGTCGTACTTTGGAAATTTATATTCATTAAATAAAAGTTTAAAAAAAAAAGTAAAAAAAAAAAAAGATATTGCGTGGGATGCTCACATGAGCCTGGGATCAAGTCCAGCTGAACTGCTGATTCCAGCTTCCTACTGCAGTGTGCACCCTGAGCTGCAGCACTCAAGTGGTTGGGTTCTTGCTAACCGCATGGGAAACCCGGATTGAGTTCTCAGGTCTTGGTTTCAGCCTGGCCTAGTCTTGGCTGTTGCTGGCATTTTAGGGGTGAACCAGTGAGTGAGAGGTCTCTGTTTATCTGCAAGTCTCTCTCTATCTCTCTGTGTCTCTCTGCCTTTCAAATAAGTAAAACTTGAAGAAAATATGATGCAAAAGTAAGTGAGACCGAATAACAATTTATAAATTTGTAAATGATAATCAAGGAAACAGACCAAAATGACATGGGAGTGCAGTGATCATGCAGTGGAGCAGGAGGAACTTGGCATCTAGAGCTGAAGAGTCCTCTGGTATTTTCATTGTTGGAGGAAAGAAGAAAGATATTCCAGTAATGAAGATAACTCAAAAATATCTAGGAAATAATATTGAACTGTGTTTGGGACAGTAAAGTGAATAACTCTAGATTTTTTTAAAGAAAGATTGGCTTATTTATTTGAAAGGCAGAGAGAGAGAGAGAGAGAGAGAGAGAGACAGACTGATCTTCCATTTGCTCATTCACTCCCTAAATGGCTGCAACAGACAGGGCTGGGCCAAGCTGAAGCTGGGAGCTCAGAACTCATCCTGGTCTCCCATGTGGGTGGCAGGGGCCAAAGTACTTGGGCCATCTTTGTTGCTTTCCCAGGCACATTAGCAGGAAGCTGAACTGAAAGTGGGGCAGCTGGGATTCAAACCAGTGCTCATACGGGATGCTGTCATCCCAGGTGGTGGCTTAACCTGTTTCACCACAACACTGCCCCCCCCCCCCCGCATTTTTTTAATAGGAAAGAAAATTGCTGAAACATGAAATTTAGGCAAGGCAAGGAAGTTTATGCGGAAGGCAGTAAGCTACATTTTGCCTGCAGACCATCTAATAGAGCTGTTTTGGAAACGTGGTCTGCATTTCAGGAGAAAAGGAAGAAATACAAAGTTGCTAGGCAGACACACATGAGTCAGTGAAATTTCCCCGGAAAAGAATATACAGAGAGAAGAGAAGGGGTTACTCATGGGACCTTGTGGGAAATGTATTGTATTTAAGGAATAAAATAAAGGGAGAGATGGAAATTCGACAGGTGTTAATAGGAAGGCTGTCAGAGAATTGGAGATCTGCAGAAGACAAGGAGGCAGAGGATTTTGAAATCAGGAGTGAGCAGTGGCACAGGTAATCAGAGAAGCTGAGAAGGCTGAAAATTGCTATGAGATGATTGGGTTTGGTGCTTTAGATTAATTGGTCATCTTCAGGACAGCTATTTCAGTAAAGTGATTATGGGGGAAAATAGTATAGCAAGTGGAGAAGTCAGTGCGAGTTAGGAAGTGCAGATAGAACTTGGCCAAAAGGAGAGCGTGTGGCATAGGGAGAAATGTGGGGACTGGTAGAATTGAGAGATTAGCAGAGATAAAGGGAGGGTTTTTACTTTCTTGGATGAAGTGCTAGAGAATGTGTAGGTAGGAAGGAAGATGCTGTGTTTTTTCACAGAGGTAGAGGGATGGGGAAAACTGCTCAATGGGTGAAGATCCAGGAACAGATAGAAAGGCAAAGAATCAAGACTGCATGGGAAATGTGAAAGGACAATGTCTGAGGATTCTGTGCAGTTTTGAGGTTTTGAGACAAGAATGGGGAGAATATACTTGGAAGGCTTCAGTCTTCTTAGTTAAGTAGGAAGTGAAGTTGTCTATTTTAAAAACACAGAATGGAAGTGGGAGATTTAGGTCAAGTCAGATGAGCTTGGGGAATGAAGTAAAGAGGACTGCAAAGCTACCGCTGAGATAACACGGAGACAGGGACAGAATAGAGATGCACAAGGAAATGAATTCTGGCTGTATATGAGACAGACAGGTGGTGTGTGTGCCTAAAGAATTATGTTTATTACAGAATGCCATCACTGAAAACTAAACATTGCTAGGTGATGTTACTACAGACAAAATTCAGAGGGGCTGGTGTCTATCATATATGTAAGACAAGGAGGTGACCTGAGTCGTGACCAGGGTCTTGAGTCTAAGTGACATGGGAAGCATGTGTGTCTTTGCTAGAACTCCAGCTTTCAGGAGGGACACTAGGGCTTGAAAATAAGATGAACTACATGGTTTTTGGCACTAGATTTGATATGGAAAAATCATAAAATTAAAGAGAAAGTTCCCTATAATGCTACATAGCTAAGGCTTTGGTAACAAATCAATAATCAGAGGGTAACAGGTAACACAAATGTAGGGAAACTAGAACATGGTTGGGGAGGAAGGAAAAGAACAAGGCAAGGGGCCGGCACCGTGGCTCACTTGGTTAATCTTCTGCCTGCGGCGCTGGCATCCCATATGGGTGCCGAGTTCTAGTCTCGGTTGCTCCTCTTCCAGTCCAGCTCTCTACTGTGGCCCGGGAAGGCAGTGGAGGGTGGCCCAAGTGCTTGGGCCCTGCACCTGCATGGGAGACCAGGAAGAAGCATCTGGCTCCTGGCTTTGGATCGGCGCAGTGCTGGCCGTAGTGGCCATTTGGAGAGTGAACCAACTGAAGGAAGACCTTTCTCTCTCTCTCTCTCATTGACTGTAACTTTACCTGTCAAATAAATAAATAAATCTTAAAAAAAAAAAAAAAAAGAACAAGGCAGACAAGTGCTGTGTCCAGAAGCTGAGGGGTCAGTGATTTCAGCTGCACTCAGAAGCACAGCAAAGTCAAGGAGGAGAATGAGGAATGCATCAATTCCACAATTAGCTGGAAAACTGTCCATTGATTTATTCTTTAAATTATGGCCTTGCTTTTGCAATTAGCGTTAAAATGGATTATCCCACAATATGACAAATTATTGCTCAAAATTTCCCATGAAGGGTTCATTACAAAAGAGAAAGACTGTCCCCTACACAGGTTTAAGAAATAGATGTTTGTGCTAGAGTCAACATTTTTCAAAGGAAAACTTCCAATTTGCTTGAAAAGCTTATGTGAAACGTGCTTTTACTTTCATTGTTTTGATTTGCCACTTTGGATTGACTTTATTATTTTTCACCAGACCATTGCTGTCGGCTTCTGGGACAAGATGATATTCCTTCCCAGACAGTGCTCCTGTCAATATATATAGAAGCAATACTTTTGACTGTAATATTCTCTGAAACTCTCCTGCATTTTTTGCTGACAGATTAAACTGGAGAGAGCTTGACCAACAGTCCAAGAGAAAAGTATTCTCAAACTGATTGTATCTAAGTCTTACTTTTTTAAAAATTTTTGACACTTGTATCCTTAATGGATATGTTAATTTCCTTGTCATCAATGTGTAAAACATGCTACCAAGATAAGTAATTGTTGCAACTTTGTGCATTAATTAACTTTTCTGGGGTCATTCTGTGAGTGTGTTTACAGAAGACTCTTGAGTTTTATCTGTGACTGAGGGATGAGATAATAAACAACATTACATGGAAATGCTGTTATTCAACTTATGATATATTGGTATTTACAGAATAATGCAGGCAAACAGACTAGAATTCTTCAGATGCCACTAGGGTATACACATTAACCACAGTTGTTATGCATGATTAACAATATGAAAATATGAAAGCACATTTTAGTATTTTGATTCACATGTTAATAGTGCTAAAATTAAATTCTCTATCAGTCCCATCTCAAATTTTTCTTATAACTCCTTAGAGACAGTTTTCTTTCTCTGAAATATTTTTTCTGCCTCTCAGTCATGCATAACAGAAAATTATTCTGCATCTCATCCAAGCTAAAAAAAATCCCAGTTTTAAGTGCATGCTAAAATGGTGCCAAGAGAAAACTCAAAATAGAAGCCTCAGGACAGAGAGAGATCATTTTATTCAGTGAGTTTAAGAGTAGTATTAGAGGTTATCAAAAACTAAATTGATCATCCAGGCTGTTGTTCAAAACTCCAAGTTGTAAATTTTGAGAGATGGGTAAAAAGGAAGGCATAAATAACACCTGCCAGAAGTTTTCTCCTGAAGCTGGGACTGCTGGAGGCAGGCACTGTTGCTGGGTATTGTTGACTCAAATTCATTTATTTTAAAAAATTAATTGTTTTGGTTGCATTATTAAACAAAAAATTAGTGATTGAGCAGCTACTATGTGCATGGTATTGTGTTTAATTGTAGCCGGGAGCTAAGATGGTGAAGTCCTAGTTTCTGTCCCCTGAGACACCAGGAGTGTATTTTTATTGGTGTTGGAGGGATTATGGAGGAGGTAGGTTCCCCAAGCACATGTCTGAACAGATCATTCCAGAACTGCCTCACAGCAGTAGGTTGTATTACACGTGATCTGCCTGGACTCCAAACTAAAGGATCTTCTCTGCTAAGAGGACAAGGATGACAGAGTGCTTATCCAGTGTCAAGGAGTCACTTCCATATTATATGAAAATCATCATAAGTACTAGATTTCAGGGAAATTCCAAGTTAAGCCTACCTCTTTACTTCTGATTTTTCCAGTAATTGTGTACTAGGGTAGGTTATCTTTAGACACTGAATATCTGTTGTTTGTAGGTTAACCACATATACCTGTGAGTTAACAGAAAGTCTGATATTGAATAACTTCACTCTCACATTGTTGAATCCTCTTTGGTGACTGTATTTCCTATTCTCTTTCTTGACTCATCTCTATCAATGAGAATAGATTTCTGTACCATGACTCAATAGAGAAAACTGTTCTGGATCCTAGGGTTAAAAGTAAATTCATCCTTGGGGCCAGCACTCTGGCATATTGGGTAAAGCTGCTGTCTGCAATGACAGCATCCCATATGGGCACTGGTTTGAGTCCTGGCTGCTCTGCTTCTGATCCATCTCCTTGCTGGTGCACCTGAGAAAGGAGTAGCAGGTGGCCCAAGTCCTTGGGTCCCTGCACCAGCATGGGAGACCCAGAAGAAGCTCTTGGTTCCTGGCTTCAGCTTCGCCTAGCTCTGTTGCAGCCATCTGGGGAGTGAACCAGGGGATGAAAGATCTCTCTCTTTCTAATTCTGAATTTAAAATAGATAAATAAATCTTAAGGAAAACACTGAAAGTTTTTGAAAAAAAAATTCATTGTAAGCTTTTATGTAAAGCATTTCCCAGTTTGATTTAGGACTGATGAGGTTTTCTTTCTGCTTTGCTTTCTGTGTCCATGTATCTCATAAGTGTCTCCTCCTCTTCCTCTTCCTTCTCTTCTTTTTCCCTCCCCTCCCCTCTCCTCCCTTCCACCTCTGCTCTCCTCTTCTCTTTTCTTCTCTCCTCCTCCTCCTCTTCCTTCTTCTTCTTCCATGGCATAATTGCCTCTTTACTTTCTTTGGGTGTCTCAGAGTTGCTTGAAGTTTGATGTGTGGAATTGAACACATTATCTCCCCAACAGACATGCCCTTCCTTCTGCAGTATAGTTTAAACTTCCTTGACAACCTCATACATGTCTTTCATGGGCAGACTGAATTTTGCTTATTCCCCTTTGCTTTTTCGTCTTGGCCAAGTGAAGTCAGTGATTCCTATGGTCTGGTGCTACCTTTTCATACATTTGCTATTTTATTTATATGCTGGTTCAGGATTATGAGCTCTTCAACAGCAGGGACTCTACCTTGTCTCCCTGCAGCTATAGCATAGACATTGCAAATGTTTGTTGAATCTATTTATGCACACCTGCTCCTGGCTTTCTGTCCTTTGTCTTAGTGTGTACACTTCTCAAGGGGAAGGCGTGTTGACTTGCTGAATCTTGAACTGTTTGATACTGCTTAAGCCTTGTCACCACTTGAATTCAGTTTCCCTATTTATAAAATGTAGAAGAGATGTTATTTCCTTCCTTAAATAATAACTACATAAATCTTTATCTGTAAGTTTAATTCTCCTTCACAGGCTGTATTTTGATCTCCAGTTCCGGAGAAGAGTTGCAGATAGTAGTTCTAAAGAAAAAAGATCCTAGAGAAGCAGAGGTGTGGTCTTCCAACCGCAGAAAGGACTTTTAATAGGACAATGGACAACTGTGTTTTGTAGCTGCAGGAGCTAGAACTAGGACAGATGGGTGAAAACCATAAAGAAATGTCCAAACACATAAAATTGTTTGGTTAGTGGTGTCTAGGAATCAGTATAATATAAAAACCACCCTAAATGTGGAGACTGATCAGAGTTTTAACATTTTATCAAAAAAAAAAAAGCCAAATAAAATAGAAAAGCAGCACTATTTTCTACCATGACTATCATTTCATAGAAGAAAATTCTATTTAAAAAATATAGAATGGTCAGTAAAGAAAAGGTCTTTTTAAGTAAGAACACAGACAGTCTTACCAAGAATATACCTGCATATATGTGCACATTGTATTTTCCCCTTCATTTCGTTTAGGCCTTGCAAGCATCTGCACTGATTTAACAGATCGCCTGCAGAGCAGTATTTGAGCATCATTGCCCTAAGATCCCTTTTACACCTGATTCAGTAAGGGATCAAAGTATACATATATACACATATACTTACATATATATTTAATTTGGAGGCTTGCATAGGTCTAAGAAGAGATTTTCCCACAAACATTTTTGGAATCTGATAGTTATATTTCTTGGATTAACTTTCTGTATTCACAACATCACATTTTTAGACAAGTTCCTTGATTTTTGACATATCTTTCTGCATAATGTTTTTCTTGAAATTTTAAAGGAAACCAGTGTTTGTTGGTACAGAATTCTGAACATAAATATAATTCTGAGTTCTTGGTATGGTTCAAATTGTATCTTCATGAAAACTTTAAAAAAAATTGTAAGGTACTTTAGACCAGGAAAGCAGGTCTTTTCTCTTGCTTCTGGTGGTTTCCCATGTAATTTCAGTTGCTCATGCTCTGAGTCAGGGTCCAGAGTGAACCCAGAAGTGGATTTCCCCTGGGGTGGTGGTTAATTACTAGGATGACCTGAGACAAGCAGCTGGTGGGAGAGCCCATCTCTTATGGCAGGGGCAAACTATTACTTGGATAATAGGGTATTAGCACTAAAGCCAAATAAGAAGATTTTGGATTTTTTTTTTTTTTTTTTTTTTTTTTTTTAGGTGTAGGGTAAGACATAGGCAGCAAATTAGAAGCAAGCTTGAGTTCCCAAGTTGATGAGACATGGTGATGAATTTGACAGCTTCCAGGATTGTACAGGGCTCCTGGAGCAGTAACATAAGTAGAAAGTTTGCCTTGTCACATTTGCTCAGCCAATTTCTCCTGAACCTAACAAACTTTAGCAGAAATTTCTTACAGAAGCAGCATTTTTCCCATAGGCAATTAGTTTACATTCAGGAAGTTGCATATAACATCTTGTAGTCATAAATATAGAGTACTGACTGTCTTCTAACTAAGGCCACTGCAAAAATGTAACATAAATAAAAGTTTCAGATTAAATTCCCCAATAGCTGTTGTGCATTATTAAAATGACCCATTTTATGAAGGTAAGGAAATAGTCATGCTAAGTAACAACCTAAGTTATGAAAACAGTGAGGATGGATAAGTCTTATAAGTTAAAAAGCACTGACTTCCGGATACGTGTGTCAGGTATCTTTAGAAAAATTAGGAAGATGAATTCGATTCTAGAATCAAAGAACAAGCCATGGCAAGTAAACGATTTCCCCCTTTTCCTTCTTTTTTTTTTTTTTTGACAGGCAGAGTGGACAGTGAGAGAGAGAGACAGACAGAAAGGTCTTCCTTTTGCCGTTGGTTCACCCTCCAATGGCCACCGCGGCTGGCGCGCTGCGGCCGGCGCACCGCGCTGATCCGATGGCAGGAGCCAGGAGCCAGGTGCTTTTCCTGGTCTCCCATGGGGTGCAGGGCCCAAGCACCTGGGCCATCCTCCACTGCACTCCCTGGCCACAGCAGAGGGCTGGCCTGGAAGAGGGGCAACCGGGACAGAATCCGGCGCCCCGACCGGGACTAGAACCCGGTGTGCCGGCGCCGCTAGGCGGAGGATTAGCCTAGTGAGCCGCGGCGCCGGCCCCCCCTTTTCCTTCTAAAAACACTTAAACTGAGTGTGCATTTAAATCTGGTGCATCACCCTCTCATCCTATTTACTGGTGTGAGGAGAACTTTCATAAACTCCAGAAATTAGAAAAATGACTGCAGTAAAATTCCCCAAAGCTTCTGTAAGCCTGAGGCAATGTGATATATCGAGATCCTCACAGCACAACCACAGGGCAAAGTTGCAATGCTTTGCCAGTCACCCAGAAGTCCCTGGGTTCAGTCTAACACTCAGGAGAGAGATGCCTTGAAGAGATCTTTTCTGGAAGACTCTGAATCGTAACCCTTGGCTAAACTCCAGATAGGTCTTGTGGCCTCTGCTGTTCCCTTTGGATGACCATAGCATAATAATGTGTCTTCAGAGATTGCAGGGGAGAGATGTTACCAGTTCTCTTATGCTCTAAAGAAGAGAAGAGTGCCCTTATTGAAGTTACACATGAAACAGATGTTTAAGGGAGCTTCTGGGTAATTCAGGCAGCCAACATTTTCTTTGTTATCTGAAATACTCAGATTAGTGAAATAAATGTTGGTATATGCAATGTATTGTTCCCCCTTCTCTGCGGGAAAGGAGTGACTTCTGCAGAACTTGTTTGATTAATTGCCTCCATTCTCTGCCTCTGTGTGCACACAGCCTATGCCCCTTGGCTATCTTATCAGTGTGTACTTGCTTTTCGAAGAATTGTAAGTTATTTGAAGTGACTAACAATATTTGCTCTCAATTCTCCTTTTGGAAGTGCCTGAGAACAGCCTATCAATTCCATTTTGAAGATGGAGCGATAGACCCAGAGAGTGATTATTGCTGGTGAAGTGGGGAAACCAGACCTAGGTCCTGTAACTCATAGTAGGTGCTCTGCCTTCAACTTGGTAGGAGGTGTTTCTCATTGCCTAAAATTGTAGCTGAAAAGCTCAACGCTAGCGGGACCAGTTCTGGCAAAGAATGCAGTCTTAATGATGAATGTCTCAGAAACCAAAGATAAAAACTGTGCCAGTTTCCAAACCAACCGCTGAAAGATCTCAGGGAGGGCAGGCTGACAGGTCTGCCTACTGTATCGGTCTTAAATATTCACCTCTACTGACAATTCATCTGTTCCTTTTGAAAGGTGGTGGAATATGCCACTTTGACACCAGGATTATTTTGAACTAAAGGCAATTAAAAAAATGGCAGGTGCAGTGTGTGTTCTAACCTTCCCCTTTTTCTGCCTGAAAGCAGGAGATAACCCATGCCCTCCCCCCTCCTCCATGGAAGATATTTCCCCTGTATCAGAAGAAAAGCAACATTCTTCTCACCAGGGTTGGGAATTTGAGAGAGAATTCTGCACACACAGTCCTTGTTAAAATATCTCATCTTCCTTCAGCCTCCCTACATAGTTTAGATACTTTTCAACAGTTGTCGCTCTTTGTTCAACCTAATATAGAATCGGGTTTTGCCGCTTTTTCAGGTCTTTGTTTCCTACTGAGGGCTCCTGTGTCATGTACAATGTATATTCAATGCATTCGTATGCTTTTCTCCTGTTAATCTGTTTTAGGCCAGTTTTTAATTCTCAGCTTCAGCTGGAAAACCTCAAGGATTTTGAGGTGAAATTTTGCCTCCCCATACTATTTTTTGTCTACAGCGTCCTTTTCCTTGTAGCTCACTCAGAGTCAAATCATTTATAAAGCCCTGCAACGATTTTCTATGCCTTTCCGACCAGGTGCTCAAACTGGCTGAACTGTATTAATCAGAGGCTGCCCCAGTCACTGCATAGGGTAATAGATTAAGTACTTGCTGGTGTGAGAAAAATATCCGTTGGCTTCTCTCTATAGTAAACCTAGAAGAAAGCCATGGCCTGGCAGATAATCAATACCTATTAGGGTGGAAATCAATGTGCCCAATCAGGTAATGCCCTGATTGGATTTTCTCTACAGCAGAGGGAAGATTTGCCCATAAGGATCACAGTATGGCAGTTTCCTCCTTCAAAGGCGAGGCCACCGCTTGCACTTTGATCCTTGGGGACCACTTGGTGTGAGGACTTCTAATCTTGCTCCTCACACACTGTCATGGATTTAGAGTTTGAGTAACACCTGCAGGTGTCCTAAATTTTCACTTTCATTATGTTTTTATATTGTTCTGAGGTCAGACATCAGGTGGAATGTGGGGTTAATGGACTAGATATATACTCATAAGAAGTAGCTGCTAGTATAATTTTGGCATTTATAATGCTGAGTTACGTGAGTTATGTTGAGGCTGATAAAGATTTGCTTATTAATATTTCCCAAAATTAATAAGTTGTATGGGCTTTTGCCATGAATTCAGAGAAGTATGCTGAATACTGGCTCAAATAGACCAGCACGGTAAGTTTTTAAGGCAGCATGGTAAGTTTTTAAGCTTTTTATTCAGTGGGAGAAATGCATAGGCAAGTGAGACCTCTAAGAGAGAAAGGTAAATCTAGATTCATACTGAGCAGAGAGCAGGCCAAGAGCCAGCCATATGGAGGAACCTGCAGGCCAGAAAGTATGGAGCAGGTGGCCCAAAGGCCACATGCCCCAAAGGCGTGGGGCAGTAAGGGGATCAAGGGCTGGGAGGGGGAAAAAAAAAGAGACGGGCCTGCCATGCTCCAGTCCAGGTCTTTAATCCACTTCCAAAGGGGAGTGGTTCACTAGTTTGATTGGCAGGTGGGCACACAGGTGTGGTCAGGTAGGGGCATGAGATCACATAGGGGGCGTGGTGAAGGCATGATCTTCCAGCTCACAAACCTAATTGAATTTTATGCTATATGCCTGCCTACATCAAGGCCATACAGACTTCACCTGTGAACATATAAATATGTATTGGGCATCACAGTTGTCAGGGACATAGATCATGAACAATTTAGTTAAAAAAAAAAAAAACTGCTTGGCAGGCACTGAACACAAAGCACTAAGCTGAACTGTGGATAACTTTTATTTCCAAGCTTTTCACTTTATGTACATCTTTGAGGCTTTGTAGTCAGCATTTACTAAGCAATGACTTGCTTTCCACTTTGAGTCGGATTCGTTTTGTATGTCATGATTCTCTTTCAATTTTTACTGTTAGCAGTTCTGAGTGTTGTGTTATAATCAATTTCTGAAATTACATTTAGTGATGACAGTTGTGTTTCCCCTGTAGTTTCTTTTTTTTTTTTGCATAAGTGATCTCACTTTAATCAGCAAGAGCTCAGGTAGATGTTTCCTCTCTTTCAAAAAGAAATGCAGTGTATCAGTAAGGATGAAATGGATGGGAGATTTAAGCGCCTTGCTGTGGCTGGGGACACAGTTTAGGAAGGCATCCCAGGGCCTGAGAGTTCAGGCAGTGGTGGGTGATTCCAGCCTTGGCCCACTTTCACCTTTGTCATCTATTGAGAATCTGCAACCCCACCTTCTGGTTATATAATCTCTGGGCTGAGGAAACTGGAGAGGTCAGACAAAGCTTGCTTTGTCATGGAGATTAGGCACAAGCAAGTTAACTCCTTTAACTGTGAACATTAGGGTAGAGTGGGAGAAAAATGTATGACTGCCTCATCCCCCCACCCCCTACCCCCCACTCAGAATGATAAATATTCCTCCCTGAACACGTGTTTAAAGTATTTCCTATGAGGGAACACGACTACACTTAGTGGAAATGTGTCCCTAATCGTACTCATTCTTTTTCCCCCCTCAGAGGAAAGCAGAAGGGTCCGCATCAGTACTGAATAAAAATCCCAGGCTTAAACCTTCCGAAGCCCTTTGGCAGCTTATCCATGGACCTCCTGTTTTTTCCTAGGCAGCTCTGTTGCAAAGCTCAGCCTCAGCCTCTTGTGATGAGATGGAGTTGGAATCTAGTTTTTCAGATGGGGATAAGATCACTTCCAGAATTTTGGCAGACGTGTCTCAGGGTGAGACATCACATGCTCTCCCAAGGGCGCATCTCTGAGGGATGGACTAGGGGCTGGAGACAATGTCTAAAAACAGATATCCCCAAGTCAACCCACGGGAGGCTTCACATTCCAGAGGCAAAGGGCAGTACAGAGAGGGTCACAACTGAATCCAAATGGAAAGGAATTTCTAACTGCTTTTCCATAGCACCAGGAAAGATAACAGACTGATAGTAGAGTACAAAATCAATTAAGAAAATAAAATGCAGTAATGGAAGCTATTACCATAAGGACCACTGGAACTATCACTATAAAGGAAAATTAACCAATTAGTAATCAACTGAGCAGATAAAAATGTACCAAAAATTCTTTAAATCAACAAGGAAACAGACTCTGTGTGTTTGCCTTGTGTTGGTGATTTCTTTTCAAAAGCAAAATCAGGTGTTCCCTGTTTACTGCATTATTCCTTTACGACAGACTTTTCAACTCACTTCCCTGGAGACTTTTAACTCCTTTTCTTCTGAGCATAATCAAGTTAGGATCATATTCAAGAGAGCCTGAATGATTGTCCAGGACTGAATAAAGTAAAGCCCCAGGCTACATACTGTATCTACACCGTTCACCAAATCACCCCAGCGATATCACAGATATGTAGTATTTTTATTCCCACTTTGTGGCTGGGATTCTGCTGCTTCCCCCGATAACTGGCAGGCTTAATGCTGCATCCTCTCTGAGGAGTCCCGGATAGAGCTATGTCCTTACTGTTTGTGTAGTTTATCAGAAATTCTTCCATGAAATGCTTCCTGTTGTGGCTGGCTTCCCTTCACACCTCCCTGTATTCCATAAGCATATGGGCAGCATGTGTAAGAGGATTACTTGTAAATGCCACTAGCTTCATAGAAAAATAACACTGTGGCTTTGAGTGAGGACTCCTTGCTTGGGCCTTCAGGTGCAGAGAGAGAGAGAGAGAGAGAGAGAGAGAAGCAGTGCATATGCATATGAACACAGGTGTATATGAAAGAGAGCGATTGATTCAGGAATGCCCTCTACCCTGCCAGTCCTCTCTTCTCGGGTGCAGAACCCCTTTTCTAAATGACATTTTATATCTGCTGTTATTCATTGATAGACTGCTCTGCCAGAAGACTGAATGAATTTATGGTACTTCCTGTTACCATAGATACCTGGTGTGGCCAGGTATCTATTGATTTGCCACATTGGGATGAGGCAGCAGGGAGGGGTAAAGGACCTGGACCACACACAGCCAGGCCTGAGAATCCCAAGAGGGTGTGCAGGCTGTGAGGCAGAGGTTGACATTCAAAGGACAAGGATACAGGTGACAAGGGTCATCTGGTCCAGCTGGAAGCATCAGGGAGGTCACCGCTGGAAAAATAGGGATTCTGATAGATTGTCAGAGCCCCTAATTGTGGCCTTCAGCTCCTTGAGCAAGGGGAACCCAGAAAGCAGAGCTGACGGCTCAGCAGCAGGCTTCTGGAAGCATGGCTCCAGCAATAGAACTCTCTTTGGAGTTTAGAGGGAGAACCTTAATCCCTAAAGGATTCCCACCCCACCCATATCGCTGTTCCTGGAGAGCAGGGCTCAGGGATCCTAGAAGGTTATTGTCAAGGACTCAGGCAAGACAATTAATAGGTTGGTTGAACTGCTAGAAATAGGATCAAAGTGGGAGACCAGATCTTGGAAAGACCCAGAGGCAACCCATCAAGGCTAGAACTGTTTGTATTTTGGGGGCAGAGACGTCTACCATTTATTCTCTGCATAGCCTTGGGCAAGCTGTTTGATTTCTCTGGATGTTCCTGGTCTTTTATATTTTAAAATAATAACTTTGCTACAGAGTCACTTTGATGATTAAATGAGGTAACATCTAGGGGCATAATATTGACTCTAAGCTATTTAGGGACAGGAACTAGATCTTATTCTAATTTTATTGTTAGTGCCTAGTTACAGGAGCTGGAACATGGTAAGCCCTTTAAAATATCTGTTGCACTGTGTCAAATCACCCACTAGGTGACTGGCACACAGGTGTATCTGGATGGATAGATAGATAGATAGATAGATCAATTGGTATAGGTATATATTTATAGATCTATGCAGATGGTATAACCATATCAACTTATGTATATATTTATCTAACCATCTTTGTCTTTTAGTTTTTGAAACTGAGTATAAGGTTGGGGGTAGAGTGGCATAGATGATGACAAATTCTGTCAAAATATGAGCTTAGAGCTCTTAAGAGCACTGCCTGGAGTTTGGAGCCCTCTTTGCAAGCTTTGAGGGGTCGAGGTTGGGTGTGCAGGTGTGAGTGAGAAGGTCCTGTTATAGGCACAGAGAAAAGATACGGAGATGAGAATTGGGTAGAATGAGACTTATTGTCCTAGAATACCCTTTCCACTAAAAATGGTGTTAAAACCAAAGTTTTTAGTGATGTTCCTAAAGCATTTATCACGATTTGTTTTCATGCTTCTAACTGCTTTAAAAAAAGAGCCCCCTGCTAATGTCTTCCTGGGGAAAGACTCAAGTTAAGTATTCAGTAGCTTCACTATTCCCCTCTTTGCCCTGAGGGTACCTTTTGCAAGGGATAATGAAGTGTTCTCGCTGATTCTCTATTTGGTTTCCAGACTTTGATGTGCTTAAATAAATTTTTTGGTGTTGCCTTTGATCCAGTGAAGCCTAGAGCTGCCCTTCACTTCTTGGAGGAAGTCAGGGTTAGATCAGCCTTGAATGACAGACAGCTTGGGTCAACAGCCAAGGGCATAGCACCGAGGATAGAAGGAAGTGCTTTGACCACAGACAAAACTGAGACCAATGAAACCAAGTCATGGTCCTGCCATTTACTAAATGTGTCATCTTATGCGCAATGTGTCTCTTCTTTAAAGCCCCTCTTGACTCATTGGTAAAGGGTTAAGACAGTAGTAGCTACCAAAGAGGGTTATTGTGACTCTTGAAAGGAATAACATCAATAAGATACTCAGGACAGTGCCTGGCACAGAGTATGTGTTGAATACAGATGAGCTGTTTATATAGGGAAGGAGGAAGTGAGGGCTGTGCAGGTGAGGACAGGCACCCAAACAGCAGTGAGGATGGGACTGGAGCCTGGCGTGCTCGGGGTTCCCTTTGCATGAGTGCGGGTGGAGAGCTGTGGAAAAATGTCTTTGGTGCAGCAAGAGTGATTGAGTAAGAGAGGTTTTTTTTTTTTTTAACTTTTATTTAATGAATATAAATTTCCAAAGTACAGCTTATGGATTACAATGGCTTTCCCCCCATAACGTCCCTCCAACCGGCAACCCTCCTCTTTCCCACACCCTCTCCCCTTCCATTCACATCATGATTCATTTTCGATTCTCTTTATATACAGAAGATCAGTTTAGCATACATTAAGTAAAGATTGCAACAGTTTGCTCCCACACAGAAACATAAAGTGAAAAATACTGTTTGAGTACTAGTTATAGCATTAAATCTCAATGTACAGCACACTAGGACGAAGATCCTACATGAGGAGTAAGTGCACAGTGACTCCTGTTGTTGACTTAACAAATTGACACTCTTGTTTATGGCGTCAGTAATCACCCTAGGCTCTTGTCAAGAGTTGCCAAGGCTATGGAAGCCCTCTGAGTTCACCGACTCTGATCATATTTAGACAAGGCCATGGTCAAAGTGGAAGTTCTCTCCTCCCTTCAGAGAAAGGTACCTACTTCTTTGATGACCCGTTCTTTCCACTGGGATCTCACTCGCAGAGATCTTTCATTTAGGTTTTTTTTTTTTTTCCCCAGAGTGTCTTAGCTTTCCATGCCTGAAATACTCTCATGGGCATTTCAGCTGGATCCGCGTGCCTTAAGGGCTGATTCTGAGGCCAGAGTGCTGTTTAGGACATCTGCCATTCTATGGGTCTGCTGTGTATCTCCTTCCCATGTTGGATCATTCTCTCCCTTTTTTATTCTATCAGTTAGTATTAGCAGACACTAGTCTTGTTTATGTGCTCCCTTTGGTTCTTAGCCCTATCATTATGATCAATTGTGAACAGAAATTGATCACTTGGACTAGTGAGATGGCATTGGTACATGCCACCTTGATGGGATTGAATTGGAATCCCCTGGTATGTTTCTAACTCTACTGTTTGAGGTAAGTCAGCTTGAGCATGTCCCGAATTGCACATCTCGAGTAAGAGAGGGTTTTAAAAGGTAGCCAGGGGCCGGCACTGTGCCTCACTTGGCTAATCCTCTGCCTGCGGCTCTGGCACCCCGGGTTCTAGTTCCGGTTAGGGTGCCGGGTACTAGTCCTGGTTGCTCCTCTTCCAGTCCAGCTCTCTGCTCTGGCCCGGGAAGGGCAGTGGAGGATGGCCCAAGTGCTAGGGTCCTGCACTCGCATGGGAGACCGGGAGGAAGCACCCGGCTCCTGGCTTTGCATCGGCGCAGCGCTGGGCCTAGCGGCTATTAGAGGAGTGAACCAACGGAAGGAAGACCTTTCTCTCTGTCTCTTTCTCACTGTCTATAACTCTACCTGTCAAATAAATAAATAAATAAATAAAAAGGTAGTCAGGAAAGTTAACCAGATATGAAAAGCTGTGGTAGGTGTTTGAACACATTGTGTTGTAAAGTTTACATTCAGGATTTCCTTTTAGAAACTATGAAATTCCTTTTAGACTCTACTATGTGGCAGGGACCATGCTCCAAACACTGTAAAGTAAGAATTATTCTACCTGCTTAAAAATAAGTCCTGGCCCAGAAAGAATAAAAATGATAACGCATGTTCACCTTTCAATTCTGCAGGCTGTGCTGGCCCATCTGTTAACTGGAGTGTCTACACAGTGCTGCGCCTCAGCCCCTTGCTGAGCCACCCAGTCTGAGCGCTCTTTGATATGATATCCTACCTAGAATATAGCTTATTGCCCACCAAATACATGTGTCCAGGCAGCAGGTGGGCCAGAATCCTGGGTCCTGATTTCTATCACTCTGATCTGTCCCTTTCTTTCCAAGTTGCTTTTCCAACTGTGGAACATGTTGAAAATAGAGATGCTTGGGTTTAATTCTAGACAGATTAAATCCCCTCATGATGTGGCCTGAAAATTGATATTTAAAAAATGTCCCTCAAGGTAGATTCTGATATAGTTGTTTGTTGGGCTGGCCTTTGGGAAACACTGATATGGGTGTTTAGAACACAGGGCTTCTATGGCCTACTGCCACTCTGAGTTTATGGTTTGCTCCCGGCTAGGTCATGTTCACAAAATAAAGTCAGATAAGTTTCTAAAACTTATTTAAGAGAAAATCTAGTCTTCCCTCCACATCTTGTCTGGATGAAACCACCTCAGCAGGGGCTGACATTGTGGCTTAGTGGGTGGTTAAGACTCCTACAATATTAGCATCCCATATCAGAGTGCTGGTTTGAGGGATGGCTACTACAGTTCTGATCCAACTTTCTGCTAATGTGCCTGGGGAGGCAGTGGAGAATAACCCAGGTGGTTGGGCTGACACACAAGTGGGGAACCAGGATGGATTTCCTGGCTCCTGGCTTAGGCCTGGCCGAGCCCTGGCTTTTGTGGCCATTTGTGGAGTGAACCAGCAAAAGAAAGATCTCTCTCTCTTTCAAGAAAGATATCTGGAGAGAGAGAGAAAGAGAGAGAGAGAGGGAGAGGGAGAGAAGGAGAGAAGAAGAGGGGAGAGGGAGAGAGGGAGAGAGAAAGAAACTTTTTTACACACTGATTCACTATCCAAAGACCTGTCAGGGATAGTCTAGGCCAAAGCCAGGAGCCTGGAACTCCAGCTGGGTCTCCCATGTGGATTGCAGGGACCCAACCCCTAGAACCTTCATCTGCTGTCTCCCAAGGTGTGGATTAGCATGAAGGTGAATCAGAATTGGAGGCAAGATACAGTCTAGGAACTCTGATATGGAATATGGGCATCCCAAGCTGTGCCTTAACCCACTGTGTCACAGTGCCCATCTCTGTTCTCATTCTAAGATGCCTATGAGGCCGCCCTCATGCTATTCCTAAGGTGTGATTTTTGAGCATGGGGCATTTTACCTACATCAGATGCAAAAGTAGGTATACTCTGTCCAGTGCATCTTGATATTGGAATTGTCAAAGAAAGCCCATGCAGTCAGGTACCAACTGGGATCAAGTTTACTCACACAGAGAAGCTTCAGGAGTAGCCGTGGGTACCCAGTGACCCGCAAGCAGCAAGTGCAGGGAAATTGTCCCATATAAACTCCTCTTGTGCTGCCGCACCAGGACTGTGCCCTCTTTCTGTAGGGGACACACACAAAAGTAGGGTTGGCCAGAAGCCTGATCACATACACACACTTAACACAGAAACATGTCTTGAGTCTGACATGAAAGATGTTCCCATACAAGGTGACAAGTCCAGTGCAAGCTGTGAGGGCTCTTTATCTCTTGGTGAGGACACATTGCAGACCCAACACACATCCCATGTGGCTGAGAGGGGGCAGAAAGGCTGCTCATATGAGACTGCCCTTCCCGGCAGTGACCTTGCCGACTGGCTCTTGCATGATGCTTGCTCTTTGCTGTCACTACCTCAGCCTACTTTCAGATTTTCTCTTAGAAATGAAAATCTGCCCACTTTCAAAGCTGTCACCATCAAAGCCATTGCTCCGAACCCTTCTGAGGCATAATCTGGGAACATCTGAGATTTAATATCTTTTAAATATTGTGCGAAAAAGAGTTCTGTCTGGATGGGAATCCTCCAAATTCGTTAGGCTAGGTCTTACTGCTGCTATCTTTTGTTGTACTAAAACTTAAAACTCCTAAACTTAGAACCTTGGAAACTTGAACATCTTCATGAGCAGTTAGGTTAGAAATCCATACATTTGTGTGTTATCTTACTTGCCTTTACTTATACCTGGAGGTGCTGTATGTGAATCAGTGTAAGTGGCTTCATTCCTTTTGAGCATCTGTCACTGCACACAGTTCCTGTGGTAAGAAAGAATGATTTTGCTCAAGACCATTTGCTCCCTCAATTATTTTCATGCTACCCAGTACAGGATAGGTTTTGTAGAGTCTGGTTTCACTGCCATGCAAATTTCTAACATTTTCTATGTTGTAGAAATCAATATTTCTGTAAGCATAATATTGATAATAAATATCTTAGATGTCCAGTACAACCAAGAAGATCCTGCCGTAAAGATTTAGATCATCAATTTCTGAGGAACGCTAAGAAATATTGACATGGAATTGGGTAAAATCAAACAATAGCAGGACAGGAAGCTTTGGAACTTGGAAGGAGACTCAGTTTGTTGTCATACCCTAGACTGGGGTGCCTTCGTTAACTTGCCACATCAGTGCCTTGTTCATTGTCGTAAACATCTTTTCGAACCTAATTATTCTCAGCTTCTAAATCTGTGTTCCCCGGATGTTGATGCCAGGCCAGCTAAAGAAGAGTTTGGAAAAACAACTCCATTGTAGTTTTGGTTCCAGGCACACTGGTTGTTGACCACAATAGAGGTCGTCACTGGATGAACAATTGTCGCTCCCCCTCTTCGCAGAGGAACGACACAGGACCCTGCGCTGTTCTTTTGTCTGCTCGGCCCTTCCCGGGTTTGCTGCTGGTTCTTCCCTGGTTGGCTGCCGTCCCTCCACCTCCGTGGAGGGGCAGGCCCCCCTGCCACTTTCCCCACTTCCGCAGGGGAGCGGCACACCGCCGGCCGGCTCTCTCGGGGGCTGCTCAGGTGTTCTTTCAGCTGTTCCCCTTAGATGTTCCTGGTGCATGCCGTCTCTCTCCTCCTTTATAGTCCTCCTCCGCCAATCCCAACTCTGCTACCCACATGCCGAGTACGCTGCTCTCCTCCAATCAGGAGCAGGATCAGCTCCTGCAGGTCATCACTCAAGTTGGCGAGAGGCAGCTGCGCAGAAGTTGTTTACTCCTCTCCCAGTGCCATATTGTGGGAGAGCAGATGCATAGAATAAGTCTTAATTCCAGTAACTTAGTCTAGTCTGAGTTGCTCCCCACAATTAGGACATGGCGATGTGGTGGGGTGTGTGGAGAGAGCTGATGGTCTGGCCAACAGCTCTTTCCCTTACTGCTAAATCTCCAAGTCAATAAAAATGTAGTTGGTGGGACTCTAAGGTAACATGGGGTCTTTTTGTGAATTTGCTAGAGACTTTTCAATGGAACAGTGAGAAAAGGGGTGTTTCCCTTATTTCAAGATGGAAAGGCCTGAGTTTGAGGATGTTCAGGTCATAGTTTTGAAGTGTTTTACTAAGGTGGGTTTCCATTCCATTCATAGAGAAGAGAAGTAGATACAAGAAGAGAAATAGGTTAGAGAGGCTCAGGAATTGAGAAAACTAGGGTCATGCTTTCTCTGGGGACCTCAAGAAGACAGTTCTGATCAGGGAGTATTCAATGTAAATCCTAAAAACAATTTGGGTGTTCTCTCCATTTGTAGTTTATCATTAAGTAATTAATTAATTATTTGGCCTACAATAGGATTTTTTGAAAAGATTTATTTGAAGGGGGAGGGGGGAGAAAGAGAGAGAGTGAGATCCTCTATCTGCTGAATGACTCCCTACATGCCACAACGGCTAAGACTGGTCCAAGCAGAAGCCAGGAGTCCAGAAACTCCCTTACAGATGGCTGAGGCCTAAGTACTTTGATCATCTTCTTCTCCTTTCTCAGATACATTAGGAGGGAGCTGGACTGGAAGTGGAGCAGCTGGGACTTTAACTAGCACTCTGATATGGGATGCTGGCATCACAAACAGTGGTTTAACCTGCTGTGTCCTAATGCTAACCTCAATATGGTTATTCTTATACCTATAAACTGCAATAATTATTAAAGTGGAGTTAATTTTTTAAATGTGAAAATACTTTTGAAACCAGTAATAACAATTCTGAAACAACATAAGTAAAACCAGATAAAATACCTAAGGAAAAAATGTAGGATACCTCTTACTACAGGCTAAAGAAAATAAATTTAAATTAGATATCTGTCCTCTCTTAACATTCCACCAGAATCCCTCTCAAACTGTGTACTTTTTCTTTTTTAAAAGAAGATGCTCTGACAGGCAGGATCCAGGAAGACTGCTGGAATCAAGGAGGATTTCGAAACACTGCCCCACCAGTGGTGTTGGATTAGGAAGCAGAGTCATGGATTCTATTTGCTCCACCCTCTGGCTTAGAAAAGTCACACATCATCTTGGCAGAAGATATGAAAAGCTCTCTGTTACCAATACAGCCTATTGCTAGCCCAGGGATTCCAACCAGAAAGTCAGGCAGTTGCATTCCTTTCTGCATGAGGTCAGAATTTTATAGGCAGTCAGATCAGGGCTCTCTCCCTCTTTCCTCTCTTCTTTCTTTGCTTTGAACTCCAAACAAGAGACTGAGCACCTCAGTAGATCTGTGCCACATGTGTGATAGATCCAGCGCCGTGCCAGGCCAGGGAGGAATTAATTGGTGGTGGTGCTTTGGGTTGGGATTGTGAGTATGACACACAGAGCAGAGACAAGAAGAGGCTGGAAGCATGATTGAGCAAGTGTGCATGGCTGTAGGAGGCAGGGCGTGAGGGGACTTCATGTCTCTCTCTCTCTGGAAAAGTGGTAATTGCAGACTGTGCCTAAGACCCAGCATAGTCAAGAGATTCTGGCAGTGTGAGAAAGAGCTTCATTTATTTATCCAGCGTGTGCTGTGTGCCAGATGTTGTTTTGGTGGTAGAGAAACACAGTACAGAATACAGACCAGGGCCTCCATTGGGAAGGGGGAGACAAAACTAAGTACACTATTGAAAAATGTAACTTCTGGGGCTGGAGCTGTGGTGCAGTAGGTTAATCCTCTGTCTGTGGTGTCGGCATCCCATATGGGCGCCGGTTCTAGTCCCTGCTGCTCATCTTCCAATCCAGCTCTCTGCTGTGGCCTGGGATAGCAGTGGAGGTTGGTCCACGTGCTTGGGCCCCTGCTCCCACGTGGGAGACCGGGAGGAAGCTCCTGGCTCCTGGCTTCGGATCGGTGCAGCTCCGGCTGTTGCGGCCATTTGGGGAGTGAACCAATGGGAGGAAGACCTTTCTCTCTGTTGCTCTCTCTCACTGTCTGTGACTCTACCTGTCAAATAAATAAATAAAAATCTTAAAAAAAAGAGAACAATGTAACTTCTGATCCTCATTGGTGCTCTGAAGAAAAGGCGATGAGGTAGCGTGGTCTCTCAGAGCACGGCATTGCAGCTGCCGCTCAGACGCAGCTCGCAGCTGCAGAATTCGTACAGGGGAAGCCAGAACAAATGGGGCAGAAGAAACACAATTTCTGTTATTCCTTTTCTTGTTTGAGTCTACCGTACCCTGTCATGGAAGTGCTGTTGCTATGCAGTTTTACAGATGAAGAAAACCTAAGATAATAAATGGGAAAAGAAAGCATTCCTAAGAGAAGTGTGAAACTTGTGAAAATTCACAATGAAATGAACACACTAACAATTGAATGACATTTAAAATTACCATTAGATCCCATTTTCAGTGTATCAAATTTGCAAATATTAAAAAAAAAAAAAACAAATCATTCCTAGTGATGGGGGGGAACTTTGACTCTTTGCTGCTGCTGAAAAGTTTAGGGAGTGGCCGGCGCCATGGCTCACTAGGCTAATCCTCCGCCTGCGGCGCCGGCACACCGGGTTCTAGTCCCGGTCGGGGTGCCGGATTCTGTCCCGGTTGCCCCTCTTCCAGGCCAGCTCTCTGCTGTGGCCTGGGTAGGCAGTGGAGGATGGCCCAAGTGCTTGGGCCCTGCACCCCATGGGAGACCAGGAGAAGCACCTGGCTCCTGCCATCGGACCAGCACGGAGCGCCGGCCGCAGCGCGCCGGCCGCAGCAGCCATTGGAGGGTGAACCAATGGCAAAGGAAGACCTTTCTCTCTGTCTCTCTCTCACTGTCCACTCTGCCTGTCAAAAAAAAAAAAAAGAAAAAGAAAAATTTAGGGGGTGTATTCACTGAAGCGATCTTACTTGTAGGAGTAAATCTGAAGTAAATAACTGAAAAAGCAAATACATGTTAACATAGGACATGCTAATTGCAGTACTCTTAATAAAATCCTCCATTGGAAACAACCTGTTTGTTTGGCAGAAGCGAAGCACTTCCATATGTAGAACCTTTACATGGTTCCTAAAGATGAAGTCCATGAAGATTTATCAATGATGTGGGGGATGATGATTAAAATATTAACCAATTAGTAGGCTAAAAGTTGTGTATGTGGTTTAATGAATGTTGGCAATAGAACCATTTGAAGTCTAAATGGACATTTTTTTAAATTTTTTAACTTTTATTTAATGAATATAAATTTCCAAAGTACAGCTTATGGGTTACAATGCCCCCCCATAACTTCCCTCCCACCCGCAACCCTCCCCTCTCCCGCTCCCTCTCCCCTTCCATTCACATCAAGATTCTAAATGGACATTTAACTGTTCACTTAGAAATCATATTTCCCAGTTAGCCAGGTGTGGCCACACAGCCAAGGCCTGGCCAGTGACTCGGGCGCAGAAATCAGATCACACCCCTCAAAGGAAGCTGCTTGCTTCTGTGTCTGCTTTCCCCTTTCCTTAGGCTGGCATGTGCAGGAGGGTAGGCAGGGTTTTTTTTTTTTTAAAGATTTATTTTATTTATTAGAAAGAAAAAGTTATGGAGGGAGAGAGGAGGAGGAAGAGTAAGAAAGAGAGAGAGAGAGAGAGAGAGAGAGAGAAAATATCTTCCATCTGCTGGTTCACTCCCTAAATGGTCCCAACAGTCAAGGCTGGGCCAGACTGAAGCCAGGAGCCAGGAGCCAGGAACTTAATCCAGGTCTCCTACATGGGTGCAGGGGCCCAGAGACTTGGGCCATCTTCTGTTGCCTTCCCAGGCACATTAACAGGGATCTGGATCAGAAGTGGAACAGCTGGGACTTGAACCAGCAGTGCCCATATGGGATGCAGGCATTTCAGGTTGCAGCTTAAAATTTTATGCCACAATGTTGGTCCCAGTAGGTTTTGATAAAATTTTAAAATTAACATGTAATACACCTTTGTGGGGCATCATGCACTATTTCAAAACATAAGTATTAGTTATGCGTGCCTGGTTGGTATGTGAGTGTGGTAGGTGCAAGTCAGTTTTGACAATGAGAACAAGTACAATGCGCTCTAGCCAGGATGAAACAAGACAGAAGGAGCCTTGATTCTTGTGGAGTCCAGCTTCTATATGCTGCGCCTATCCGATGGAACTTTAATGAGAGAACTACCCTTTTCTCTTGTTTTCAGCCATTGTGAATCAAACTCTGGGTAAGCCTTCGAACTAATATTCTAATGAGCCACTGTGGAAAATAAATGAAATTTTTCATTTCTTCTTAATGTGATTATTTAATATTTAAAGACACTATTTTTTTTTTGACAGGCAGAGTGGACAGTGAGAGAGAGAGACAGGGAGAAAGGTCTTCCTTTTTTCCGTTGTTTCACCCTCCAATGGCCTCTGCGGCCGGCGCACTGCGGCCGGCGCACCGTGCTGATCCGAAGCCAGGAGCCAGGTGCTTCTCCTGGTCTCCCATGGGGTGCAGGGCCCAAGCACTTGGGCCATCCTCCACTGCCTTTCTGGGCCACAACAGAGAGCTGGACTGGAAGAGGAGCAACTGGGACAGAATCTGGCGCCCTAACCAGGACTAGAACCGGGTGTGCCGGCGCTGCAGGCGGAGGATTAGCCTATTGAGCCGCGGTGCCAGCCAAAAACACTAATGTTCTTAGTAATAATACTAAACAGTAAATCTTGATGTGAAATTTGTTAATGAAAGCAGAGTGCTTAACGTTACGCCTCTGTCATTCTCGCAGTCATAGGTGCATGTGTTTCAGAAAGCACTTAACTATAAGCACAGCAATCAATGAAAATAATAGGACCCGGCGCGAAGATGAAAGCCTTGCTTAGCTTCTATGAGGGTTTGATCTCAGACCTGTGAGTATTAGTAGCAATTTTTGTTTTTCACTCCTGCCTATTGCTCCCAGAATGGGGTACCGTGTGCTTGTTTATTCAGGGGTCTCTGTTACAGACTTACTCCAATGGAGTGATCCATTGTTCCAGGGACAAGGAGGGTGCTTCCTGAACTGAGTAACCAAGAGGCAAAAAGGCGGGAGAGAGATAATGGTAAACATGCCTTTTTCTTGGGGAAATTTTAATAGTTTCTCTTCATCAGCATCATTTACTAGAACCTAGATGGGTAGTCAGCATGAATATATAGGAACGTTCCAGGCTGCATGTGATGATGCAGGTGTTAGCAAAGGGAAACTGTGATAGAACCAGAATGGAAGGGAAGATTGGGAACAGAGAGACATAAATGGAGACTGAATTATGGAGGGGAGGAAGGGATGGTATAATAGAAGGTCACATTCAAATCCAAGTGTGGGAGGGGCAATTCCAGTCCAGTGACAGAAGACTTTGAAATACAAAGGAAAGGGGATGAGGCTTTTAACCCTGAGGGAAAAGATGATGGCACAATCAGGAAATGTAGCACACTTCAAGGAATTCTTTCTAAATACAAGATGGAAAAAGAACATGGAGAAAACTTAACTTTCAGAGAAATCACCTGGCTGAACAGAGACTAAACAGGCTCTAGTCAAGAAGAGGACAAGATTGTGCCAGCCATTCTTGGTGTCTTGTGGGTAGGAGAGACTCCAGGAATTCAAGGGACCCAGACAGAAGAGACAGGGAAATGAAAGGAACTCTCATGATTGTGGGGCATCTGACATCCCATGCACTCCATTTGAAGATTTGCGGGGCGAGCGTGATTGATATCCTCTCAGTGGGCCTCTTTCAGTTCAGAGAGGGAACAGGAAGCCTGTGGACAGGAAGGATGGTCTGCCCCTTTCTCAGGGTCTCAGTATGCTTTGTTCCATCTTAACCCCAGGTGGCCCTTTCTGCTACTGGTGACCTAAGCAATCCTCCGAAGTATGCTCAGAAACCCAATAGCCTTTTTATTTTTTTTAAAGATTTATTTATTTATTTGAAAGTCAGAGTTACACAGAAGGAGAAGGAGAGACAGAGAGGTCTTCTTTCTTTTTTTTAAAGATTTATTTTATTTATTTGAAAGACAGAGTTACAGAGAGAGGTAGAGACAGAGAGAGAGAGGTCTTCTGTCCGCTGGTTCACTCCCCACATGGCTGCAATGACTGGAGCTGCCCTGATCTGAAGCCAGGAGCCAGGAGCCAGGAGCCAGGAGCCAGGAGCCAGGAGCTTCTTCCAGTTCTCTCATGTGGGTGCAGGGGCCCAAGCACTTGGGCCATCTTCTACTGCCTCCCCAGGCCATAGCAGAGAGCAGAAGAGGAGCAGCTGGAACTAGAACTGGCATCCATATGGGATGCTGACACTTCAGGCCAGGGCCTTAACCTGCTGTGTCACAGCGCCGGCCCAAGAGAGAGGTCTTCTATCCACTGGTTCACTCCCCAATTGGCCGCAATGGCCGGAGCTGCACCGATCCGAAACCAGGAGACAGGAGCTTCTTCCGGGTCTCCCACGTGGGTGCAGGGGCCTTAGGACTTGGGCCATCTTCTACTGCTTTCCCAGGCCATAGCAGAGAGATGGATCGGAAGTGGAGTAGCTGGGACTAGAACTGGTGCCCATATGGGATGCTGGCACTGCAGACAGTGGCTTTACTCACTACGCCACAGCGCCAGCTCCCCAATAGCCTTTAAAGGAAACATTCTGATAAAGCATGAGCTGTCCAATCATGTGACTGATAACGTAAAAGCAAATCAAGCTAGCCATTTGATACTATTTTTGTGCCATTAGAGAGAAGAAAAACTACAGATTTTTTTTTTCATATCCAGTGTCTTTGAGTGTACAGAGAAAATTAATTTGCTGTTAGTGGGAAATTGGCAACATCTATTAAAATTTACTCAATTTAACAAGAAATTTAACCTTTCACCTTTGACATCTTTCTTACAGAAGTAATCATGCAAACATGCAAGATATGTGTACAGTGATGTATAACCCAATACTGTTCAGAAAAATTTCCCAAAACCAAGTGCTATCCATCCATAAAGAAAGAGTAGCAAATTACTTTACAGGGCATTTCTCCCTAAGGAGTACTACAAAGCCAATTAGAAATGTGGTTGAACTATTTTTACTTTCATGGAAGGATATCCAGGATATATTGAGTGAAAAAAATCAAGCTAATAAGGATAAAAATAATACACTTGTGTTCTCATATGTACACAGAGAAAAGTCTGGAAGGATATATACCACTTAGGGCTTGTTCTAGGGGAGAGAAGGTAGAATGAGGAAGGACTGGATGTTATAACCTTCATTTTTTAATACATTTCTGCATGGTTTGAATTTTAGGAAGATATAATATGTGTTTATTTCCACTGTAGTTTAAAATAGGTGCAAAATCAAAATGAATAACAGTCAGTAGTAGACACCCATCTTTCCGGGCTGAGGCAGAAAACTGTTGGTGACTTGAGGTCATGGGTGATTCTGTACCAGCATCCAATACAGACACATGCTGAAATGTGCATCACTTAGGAAAGCCGAAACAGCTGCTCCAGGCAGAACTGAAAGAATTCAATTTCTCTCCATACTAGTGTACTCCAGCCAGTGCACCTAGTGGCGTTAGTATCTACTCCTCAGCAATTCCTTTGACTCTTATCGACCTCCTGTTTTTACCCAAAGCAATTTTGTTTTATTCTTTTCTCATCAATTTACATTTTCATGCTTACTGGGCTCTTGACACTGTCTCATTCTTTACAGTAGGGACTGAAGTACATGTAAAACTTTTGCAAAATATTTCACAGATGAATAAAAGGCAATGCCCCTGAGGCTGTAATCAAACCAGACGTCATTGGCACCTGGTAGATATATTAAATTAAAATCAGAAAATATTGAAGGTTAGTTTTCTCCCCACTCATAGAGTTGATTTCATTTCATCTGTCTTCAAAAGAGGACATAAGGGGTAACGGGAGATATGCACAGAGATCAGAGAGGCGAGATGAGAGCAAAGGATGCAATGAAGGAGATTGAAGGATCATGTAGCATCAAATAATGAGATTGCATCTGGACCTACACATTTTTAGTGCTCGTAGGAGGTGGCATAACGCTCTGGCACCCTGTTAAAGCAAGTCTTCAACTCTGGCATCACTCCCTAACTGGGTCCTGAACCACTTCCGCTGGCTGCTTCCCACTGCTGCAGCTTGATGTGCTCTGACCTCACTTTCTATTCATCACTTCACAGCCTCAGCTGTGGCATTAACATGTGGCATTGGTGACATCTGCTGTCATCCTTCATGGGGGTTCAGAGTTCCCTTATGTATTCCTAGGGAGAATAATCCTCACAAGATGTTCATGTCCTAATCCCTGAAACCTGTGGATATACTAGTTTATGTGGCAAAGGGAGAATTTAGGTTGCAGATGGAATCAATGTTGATTAGCTACTGATCTCACAACAGGTGGAATTACACTTGATTATCCAGATGGGCTCAATATAGTCACGAGGGTCCTTCCACGTGGAAAGGTGAGGCACGCGGGGCAGCCCGAGCGGTGTGATATAAGAGGGCACTTGCTTCACCTTTGGAGCTTCGAAGCTGGAGGAAGCGGTTCGTAGCCGGGAAGCGCGGGCACCCTCTGAAACCTGGAAAAGGTAAGGAAATATGCTGCCGGACTCCATAGAAAGGAAGAGTCATCTTGCTAGAACCTCCATTTTATCCTGGTGAGACTTGTGTCAGGATTTAAGGGACAGAACTGTACAATGACTTTATGCTGCTTCACACTGCCGAATCTGTGGTGATTTGCTACAGCAGCGATAGGAAGCCAACACACTCCAGCTACTTTACAGTGAATATTCCTCCCGGTTTGACCCAAAGCCCTTGGTGCCTTCCATCCTCATGCAGTCTCCAATGGGCACTAAAAATGAGATTCTGATTATAGCAGGAACTGGACTTCCCAGCTTAACATTTTTGTGTGTGTGTGTGTTCAGACTACCCCTCTGCCCTTCCTTTCAGCAGAGGGCTCCTCGGCACTATGTATAGAGTTGGAAACGCAAGGAATGTGGTGTTACATAGAATATCAAGGCATGTTCTTGATTGTTTCAGGGCAGCAACAGAACTGGATGGTCGATGCCACGGGCCCTGCCTTAGTAAAAGCTTATGGTTGATGACTTATGGCCAGTGGAAGTTAGATTGCTGTGCCATGCAGTTTAGCCAGCTAGAACTACATTATACTAGGTGTAGGTTATATTTGTGCAAGTGATATTGGAGACTTGGTCTCCACTCTAAATGTGAAAGAAGTCATGAGCAGATATAACAGATGAATGAATATTCACTATATAAGCTGCTTCTCTTGGTATATTAGACATTTGCAAACTTTAGTTTACATAAAAGCCACCTGGGGACCTTGTTAAAAAATGTAGATTTCTAGCTCTGCTCCTCGGCATGAATGAGCCTGGAAAACATCTTTGACATGTGGTCCTTATGCAAGTAATCAGTACAGCACACAGTAAGCATGGAGGGCACCGAAACTGCTTGGGATCAGGGAGGGACACCATTCAGAAGGTCCAGTGGTTTGTCTTAAAGGGCAACAAATACATAATTTCTGAAGCCCCCCCCCCCCACAATTTTATCATTCTCAAGGATGCCCACGCCCTTTCACTTTTACCTTATCACATAGGCATGTACCGGTAATGTGGAGTCAGATGTGGTAGAGGGCATACTCCTGTGGGGGTTGATATCCTAGTCTCCAGGTGGGCATCTGTAGGGTCCTCTCCGATTCTATACTATCTCTGTTTCCCACTCTGCTCACCAATAGTTGATTCCTAGCATGGAGCAAAGTATGTGTTCCTTTGGTGGGGAATTTCTGTTTGTAAGGAGTTTTGCTTCTTAAGTCACCATTGGACTTGCATTGGCCTTACACTTGGGAATGTTCTTCCGTTCAAAGGTAGGGAGAATAATCTGATCCCTTCACCATGAGATCTTGCTCTCCAAAGTCTAGTCTGCCTTTGATCTGGGTCAGTTGGGTGAGGAGGGCTCTACTATGGTTGTACAGGCTGAAGGTTTCATTTCTAGTAGGTGCATGGAAGTGGGATCCAGTCTAGGCCACCCTCACAAAGCTGGATGCCAGAGCTAGGGCCAGGTTTGTATCTGGCTGGTAGAAAGGGCACCTTTCAAAAATCCACATGCAGCCTCAGCTCATGACCCTTCCAGGTAGCATAGTCAAGGATCTCGGTTTTTTTTTTTTTTTTTTTTTTTTTTGACTGGCAGAATGGACAGTGAGAGAGAGACAGAGAGAAAGGTCTTCCTTTGCCGTTGGTTCACCCTCCAATGGCCGCTGTGGCCAGCGCACCGCGCTGATCCGATGGCAGGAGCCAGGTACTTCTCCTGGTCTCCCATGGGGTGCAGGGCCCAAGCACTTGGGCCATCCTCCACTGCACTCCCTGGCCACAGCAGAGAGCTGGCCTGGAAGACGGGCAACCGGGACAGAATCCGGCGCCCCGACCGGGACTAGAACCCGGTGTGCCGGCGCTGCAAGGCGGAGGATTAGCCTAGTGAGCCGCGGCGCCGGCAGGATCTCTCAGTCTTAACTCCCTTCTGGACCTCAGTGACTGGAGTGCCGGACTCCTATAAAAAGGGAAAACAGAATGAAATTTAGAGCTGTTAGCTGCATTTTCCAATAGTTGTAAATCCCTGTTTATTGACAATAATCGGACCTCATGAAAAGCCCACCAGTTGGACTCCGCTGAATGCATCTACTTGCTGGAAAAACAACCTCCTTGGTGAGTGACGCATTATCCCCTGGCGTCCTGTCAATCTTGTTTGCCAACTTCCAGCTTATCAGCTGGACTTACTTAATGCTGCAGGCCAAGATATTTTGTGTCTTAATTTTAACTCATTGCAGACAGCTGATTAGTGGCAGTACCTCATCAGTACACGAAGGATATTGGCTCCAAGTTGGAAGATGCTTCTCAGCATTTTTCAAAGCTTTACAAAACTGTTGGAAGAGACCTATTTTTAAATAGGATAGGAGAGAAACATGGAGGACACAAACTGGTTACGTTTCCTCTTCTATCTAGTCCCATTTTTCTACATTTCATATGTCAAAATGATCTCTTGAGTTTTTATATAAGTCTGCCTCTGTATCGTCTACTCCCCTGTCCTGGGTGAAAACAGCCATTGAGATTCTGTGCCCCACCTTACTCAATGGGTTCCCTGGCTGAGCTCTGGCTGTAGTAATATTTACTGAGCTGCTTGCTGCCCACTTCATAGGCCACTGAAGTTGCAGGCAACTCTTCTGATGAACAGTTTGAGTAGTGGGCTTTTGAGCAGTTACTGACCAGCTGCTTTGGTCCAGATTCAGGCTTGCCTCCAACCTTGCTGGCTGAAGTATCTGACTTGTAGAAGGCTGGACACAGTCTCCTTAATAAAGCAAGATTAGTAGGTGCTAAGGAGGGCATTCCAGATCATTAGCTACCTAATCAGAGTAACTAAAGGAGAAGTTCTCCCAAGTAGGCTATTGTGCTTGCATGAGATGACCAGGCACGCACAGGGCACTTATGGAATCTCCCTCCGTCCTCACACTGAGCTAGGGATTAGTCTTGATTTGTTTTCAGTTGAGAGATCTGAGGTGCAAAGACTTAGAAAAGACTTAGAATAACATTTTCTGAAGCCATACATCTAATAAAATGAGGCAGGGGGGAAACACTTTGCAGGGAAGGAGGCAGTAGTTAAATACTTCATATTGACAACAAAATACGCGTTTGGGAAGAGTGTATTTTTCTGACTCCTGCTAGGTCAGCAGATCAGTGCTGCAGGAATTTTTGCTGGATTCAGAAGTGATTCTTTGATCTCTTTTTTTTTTTTTCCAGCCTTTCATAAGCTGAAGCCTATCTTGGCCAAAATGGACATCTCGGATGTAATGTTATTTCCACATTTTTTCCTCTTTTGTCGGTTTAATAGTGTGACTGTTTTTCCCTTCTAGATAGTACACGCCTAGAGAAACTGGTGTTGAGCAAGAGAAAATGCCAATAGATCAGCCAAAGGTCAGTGGTTCACAACCTTGGCTGCCAATGAAGATCACCTGGAAAGATCTTAAACTCCCCATCTCTAGGCCACACCCCTCTCCCCAGCCTGCTGGAATAGTGTCTCTGGGAAAGAAGCTGGGCAGCAAAGTCGCCATCTCTGGAAGTGGCCCAGGCATCGGTGTGTTTTTAAAAGCTTCCTGGCATTTCTAGCCATGCTTCCTCACTGTAGAGTGAACAGGAAGCACTTGGGTATGTTTAAAATGCAGATTCAGACTCAGTGGGTGCGGAAATCTGTGTTTCTGACAGGCTTCCAATGCAAGCTGTAGAGTCTGCTGCTCCCCACGGTTGGGGTAGTAAGGTGAAAATGGGATCCCTGGATCTGTGGCATTGGCAACTTAGGTGGCTTGTTAGAAATGCAAATTCTTGGACCCCATTCCAGACGCGAATCGGGTACTCTGGGGTTGGAGCCCAGCAATATGTCTTAAAGCCTCCAAGGGGTTCTGGATAAGAGTTTCCCATTTACTTCAGTGTTAAGCTTTGTAGAGGAAAGGGAGCAATCTCATGCTTCATTCAAAGTAATGGAGAAAGTGTCTTATAAGAGTACTTAGAGGCTGGCCTGTGCCGCGGCTCAATAGGCTAATCCTCCGCCTTGCACACCAGGTTCTAGCCCTGGTTGGGACGCCGGATTCTGTCCCGGTTGCCCCTCTTCCAGGCCAGTTCTCTGCTGTGGCCAGGGAGTGCAGTGGAGGATGGCCCAAGTGCTTGTGCCCTGCACCCCATGGGAGACCAGGAGAAGCACTTGGCTCCTGGCTTTGGATCAGCGCGGTGCGCCGGCCGGCCGCAGCGGCCACTGGGGGGTGAACCAACGGAAATGGAAGACCTTTCTCTCTCTCTCTCTCACTGTCCACTCTGCCTGTCAAAAAAAAAAAAAAAAAAAAAAAAAAGTACTTAGAGAAGTAGCTCAGTTTTCAGGGGAACTCCGGAAAAGATGCACAGCCAGAAGTACAGTGAAACCAGGCATCCCAGGAACTTGTAGGCCTCTGGGAGCATGAGGTGGCGGTCAGTGTCCAGGGTGGCAGAGCAGGCTGATGCATTGCCTGCCTAGATGCAGGGGTGCAGGCTTCCTCCTCCAGGACCTGCTGTTACTTAACAGTTCCTCCCCATCTCTGCCCCTAAATTTCTAAGGCATGACACCTTAGCATTCTGGAATGAAATTACTGAAGTGATAATTCTGACTTATCTTCATAAGGTATTTTACCTAACTTCTCTTGACCTCAGTGTTCTTGTACTGAAAAATGGGAATACTAAATGTACCTACCTTATAGACTTGTTGGATTTAATGAGATAATGGATGTGATATTGAATATTTAGAATGACATGGGACCCAGGAACATCTCACAAGCTTTCATTACTGTGTTGTCTTTTGTGTCTTTATGCTTGCAGTTGCATCTAACTCTGACTCTCAGTATAAACCTCGAGTTCAAATGTTTGAGAAAGACAGTTTGTTGTAGTGAGTCACTTTTGTTTAATAGGCAAAGCTCCCACCAAGCAGCTGTGGACATCTGTGTATATGCTGTTTAGGGTCACTTGTGGTCCTCTGGTTCGTAAGACTTCACGTACTTGGGAAACTCCACTCATGAGATGCGTAACTTGAAGGGAGAGAAAGCCTGTGTGATTTTTGTGCTGTCTATGGGACACTGGCACTCTTCCAAGGCCGTATCCCAGTGGAGTGCCTTATTCCCTCAGCTTTGACCAACCCATCGTGCCTTCTGCTGACGACCTGGTGTCAGTCTCCACAATTTAGAAATCCAATTTTAGGCTGGCGCCGTGGCTCACTAGGCTAATCCTCCGCCTTGCGGTGCCGGCACACCAGGTTCTAGTCCCAGTCAGGGCGCCGGATTCTGTCCCGGTTGCCCCTCTTCCAGGCCAGCTCTCTGCTGTGGCCAGGGAGTGCAGTGGAGGATGGCCCAAGTGCTTGTGCCCTGCACCCCATGGGAGACCAGGAGAAGTACCTGGCTCCTGCCATCGGATCAGCGCGGTGCGCTGGCCGCATCGCGCCGGCCGCAGCGGCCATTGGAGGGTGATCCAACAGCAAAGGAAGACCTTTCTCTCTCTCTCTCTCTCTCTCACTGTCCACTCTGCCTGTCAAAAAAAAAAAAGTCCAATTTTATATGAATCTACCAGATTTTAGCTGAGTGCACATACAGAACTGGGGGCCTCTTGCACTATTACTGTCACTTCTGTCCCCTTCTGTCATCACATTCCTAAAGGAGTGATTTTAGATGCTGCTTGTTGGTAGAGGCAAGGAGCATGCAAATTTAGGAATGCATACTGCCTATCTTAAAAGTCACTCCCCCCTTCTGCTTGGGACTTTTAAGGGAAATATCTTTTGTAGTGGTGTGTTTTTTTTTTTTTTTTTTAAGATTTTATTTGAAAGAGAGAGGTCTTCCATCCACTGGTTCATTCTCCAGATGGCCGCAATGGCCAGAGCTGTGCTGATCTGAATCCAAGAACCTCTTTCGGGTCTCCCACATGGGTGCAGGGGCCCAAGGACTTTGGCCATCTTCTACTGCTATCCCAGGCCATAGCAGAGAGCTGGATTGGAAGAGGAGCAGCCGGGACTAGAACTGGCGCCCACATGGGATGCTGGCGCTTTAGGCCAGGGTGTTAACCCTCTGTGGTGCAGTGCCGTCCCCCTTTGTAGTAGTTTTTTAGGTTGGAGAAAAGAGGAGTTGTCAGTTGCTTACAAACTTTTTCAACTGATTTCCTACCACAAAGCCGCTGGGTTGGTCTACTCCAGTGTGTGGATAAACAGTAACACCAGTCTTGTAATGCATTCTGCCTGGGTGAGATGGGCGCCTTTAACAATGTTGTAACTGCTATGTCTTTCTGTGTTCACTGACTTGAGTGCGGGAATGCAGCCATGCAAGGTGTGAGATGCTTTCCTTTACAGTCTGAAGTTGCATGACCGTGGTGTTCCCTGCTTGATCATCCAGAATGTCTCTGTTGCCTTTCTTCCTTGGAGAAAAGTAGAGAGAACTCATGTAGTGATGATAATGACAGGTCTTTTAATCTGAGGTCACCCTGTAGTTCCCATCATTCTTGTCTCTCTCTGCTCTAGTCATTAGTTTCCACATCAGGATTTTAGACAGTTTCAATGTTTGACTTGTGTAATCTTCAGTATATATAGATCTTTCTTGAAGGAAACTGCTTGAGACTTTCAAGCGTTACTTATTTCACTTTTATAGAATTCCTTAAATATGTAACACTACAAAACATATTGAAGCATGTGTTAGTTATAAAAACTTTAAAATACCATCTGCATTTGGTTGTAGGTGTATATATTTATAAGGGCAGTTATTGATTGAGCTTAAATTGTCAATGCTGGGTGTGTTAATAGATTGGATATAATTATGTTTTACTTGTGACTCTTAACCATTGCCAATAAGCATTAAAGTTGCAGTTCCTTTTATTGTCATTTTGATATTTTAATCGTCATTTTAAACAAAAGTTAGTGAATTAAATACATTCTCCCCATGCTGAAAAAAAACACTAATATGGTACTTTCATTACCTATTTTCTGGCAACATAAATGACAGTATTTTGAAAAGTTCAGTGGAAAAATTGGTGCAAATTTTTTTGAAGTCTATGCAGTTTTTTGTAATATGCATTTCCCACCCTTTTTGAAGACCCCATATTTGCATGGATTTCAAAACATTTTAGCATCTAAAATGAAGTTATCTTTTAATTTCATTTTCTATGACCTTTTTGGAGTATTCTCGAATAGCACTTAGCAAAGGCCCAGGTACTTGAATATTTGACTTTTTAACAGTTATATGCACAATATGACTTGGTTTCTCCATTACTTTTTCTCTGTTCAAATTGCTACAGAAGTCTTGTATGATGTATGGTAACTTTACCTGTTCTTGACTTGGTTTATACCTCATTGTTAACACAAGCAGCCACTGGACTCTCATGTCTCCCAGGTGACATGGCTATTACATGGCTATTAGGTGTGCACTAATTAAGTTATCAATAATATGAGAACAAAGTTTCTTAGAAGATTCTTGTCTTGAAAAAAAATCTCAGGACCTTCAGCAGTGCTAAGATTCCAAGGTGTTTAAAAAAAAAAACAAACACTGGTCCAGTTATCATGAAAGTTTCACTCCATTTAATTCTCACAAAAACCTGATGTGGTAGACACTAGTACCAATTCAATTTCACAGATGAAGGCTTTGTGAGCGAAGACGGGTTAAGGAGCTTTCTCAGCACCAGATAGACAGGAACCTGGATTCCATCCTGAGTCCATCTCCAAAGGTGCTCTCCTGAGTTCTCTCCAAACCCCTACTCCAGAAATCTTCCCCCAAACTTCAGGCAACTGAGAAATGATCCTTGGCTAGACGGGCTCATGCCTAAGCGTTGCTGCTGTTTGAGGAAACTTGAGGCGAAGGTGGCTACCACGAGCTGAGCTAATGCAGTGCCTGTGTTTTGGGGGAAAAGGTCTCAATTTTAATGAGAACCCATTTATTCACGTAACTTCTCTGAATCATCCTGAAAGCCATTTAGGGGCAGCAGAAGCCTTACAGCCATGGTCATTCAGAAAACAGCCAAAGGTCCTTACAGCCAAGGCAAGTGCTAAACCTTGTGTTTGAATGAAAACGTTTTTCTAAGCTTAAAAGCCTGGCAGTTTGTGTGTTCAGCACCGAATTGTACAGAGTGACTGGCTCTCCCCTCCTAGGTATTCCGTCAGCAGCTCTCCAGTCCCAGTCTGTGCCACACACAGACCCTTTCCCCCTAGTTTTCTTACTGTAAAAGCCTGTCCTTCCAGCTTGGAGAAGGCTTGGGTTGGCTGTGGGGTGGCACAAATGCACTGACGAATCTTGGTGTCGGAAATTCTGGGTGAAAACACTGCAGCTCTAACCTTCATTAAGTCACTTTCTTCCTTTGAGCTTATCTCCCTCCCTTTAAAATGAGAACGTTGGTAATGAATTCCCAGGTCTATTGTGCAGTGTCCATGGGATCGTGTGTTGACAACACTAAGGACGTAAGCGTATTTTCAATGGCAAAATCAGATTATTCACTGTTTCCCAGTCACTCGGTGAATACTTAAGTGTCAGGATCTGTGTTGGCACTGGAAATCAAGATGAGACTTTGCTGCTAACTTTAAATTAACTGTAATCTAATAAGGAAGATGGGCATTTCTCACCACATCACCATTTTTTAAATGCCAAATGGTAGAACTATGCGCAACGATGAAGAAGCAATGCTCAAAGCAGGGTAACTTTCGTAGACTGGAGATATGAACTTAGCATTCAAGTATCATTAAAAATCATTGAAAAGCAGTATGGTGTGTTTGGGAAATGCAGTCAGTAAGGTGGGGCAGGATATGAGGTAAGCATGATTAGGACACAGGACCAAGGCTGCAGGCTTGTTCTACTTTTGTTGTGCCATGATTAGGCATGGTCATAGTGTCCACCCATGCTATTTCCTTTCTCCCCAGAATTGTCAAAGCAGTTAATTTATGCATGTTGAGGATGAAAAAACATCAAATACTTTCTCCGGTTCATCGACTTTATTGCAGTTTCTGCTTTTAGGAATGTTATGGCTCCTCAACAGTGGTTTCCTCTTGACTCCTTGATAGGACTCCTTTGTTTTTGCAGGCCCTTGATTTCCTCTGAATGTCATTTGGCTACTGCCTTGTTACTCTTTTGATGGCCTATTTAGGCCCCTGGAGCTAGGATACACCTAGCCCAAGTTTCCATCAGTAAAGGAGATTTTTGCCTCTGCAGTTCTCTAGGAATTGGGGTTTCAATCCACTCCATGAAGCCGATGCCTGGAGCAATGGGTGAATCAACTTGTTTGTCTCCTTAAATTGAGCAGGTTGTTTGGCATCTCAGCCCACATTGTCATTATCCTCTTGTGACTTGGGTGAGAAATTCAGATCCCTATTACATTACTCTACCAATTCAATCAAACCATGACTCAGGCAATGTTTTCTGAATGATGTTTTCAATAAATGTCCCAAACAATGAGTTGAATGGTATCCTCTGTAGAGTGAACGAAGTGCCACTGGGGCCTGTGTTATTCTCCACCCATTGCCACAGACTTTGGGGAACCACTAAGTTATCTGTATTAGACACTGAAAAGAAAATCATAAGTTCTGTGGGCCTTCATGATTTGGTTCGACTGCAGCATGGTTTCACAGCCTCCTTCATAGCCAAAGGTCCTTCTTGTGAATAACTTTGTAATATGAACTTTGAGATGTGAAGGTAGTTCCTACAGAGTGTGTTCTAGATCACAGATCGCCAAAATGGGGTGATTAAGATTCTTTGGACACTAAGAATATATTAGAACTTGCATGTGTGTATGTGTGCATAAATACTTACAGTGAGTGTTAGATTCATCTCGTGTGTATATATGAGGATAAAGTGGTATGCTTTTATGCCTTTCAATAAAGACATTGGTAATGTCTTCAAGTAGTCTGCATGTCAGGTGGTCATGTGCCTTGAGAGTAAAGCACAATGGCTCAGTGGCAGCATCATTCATAAGTTTTCCTTCAGCCTCTTGTGATAGTTTACGGTTTACATGAACATGGTTAAATGAGCAAAAGTCTTAAGAGTTCTGTAATGACCTTGTAATAAAGGTCATATTTGGCAATAACGCAAACTCAATGGTGGAACAAACTGCATCTGACAGGGAGTTGACCCAACACTTCAAATCATAAACAAAACAATTTAAGATACGGATCTTGTGATGGACTGAATTGTGTTCTCTCGCCCACCCCACTCATCTGTTGAATTTCCAACCCCCACATCTCAGTGTGTGAATTTTTTTTCTGGAGTCTTTACAGAGTGATTAAGTTAAAATGAGGTCATTGTGGTGGACCTTAATCTAGGACTACTGGGATCCTACAAAAGAAACTTGTACACAGGTATGAATGGAGGGAAGACAATGTAAAGGCTTAAGGAAAGGATGGCAATCTACCAGGTAAGGGGAGAGAACTGGAATAGACTTAATTACCTTTTATTTTTTTTTTTTTCCCCCTTCATGGTCCTCAGAACTATTGACAACCCTTTAGTCCATCTTGGGTTCCCAGAAAAGAAACTTCTGTTAAGCCACCAGTCCTGGTACTTTATTATGGCAGCTCTCATCAATGAACACAGATTCAATTCCAGTCTAACTTACTATGTACTTCAGTCATGGTGTATTATTATGCCTTGAGGTGTTAATGTAGAACCACTAAAAGACATTTGAAAGTAAGCTTTCAGAGCATGAAGACAAAACAAGTTGACAGACTAGGAAGTGTTTGAATCACATTGCTGACACTGAAAATAACAATAGTAATGAGACTTCTAGGAGAAGAAAGGCTGCCTTGTAGTACTAGAAGCTAAAGTAGGTGGCCCAATGGGTTAAGCCACAGCTTAGGATGCCTGTATTTTGTATGGTAGTTCATGGGATTCAGTCCTGTCTCAACTTCCCATCCACCTTCCTGCTAATGCAACCCTGAGAGGCAGCAGATGTCTCGAACACTTGGGTCTGTGCCACCCATGTGGAAGACTAGGGAGTTCCTGGCTCCTCGTTTTAGCCTGGCATAGCCCTGTTGAGTAAACCAGTGAAAGATCTCTCTCTCTCTTTTCTTTATTCCCTTGCTATGTCTTTCAAATAAGCTTTTCATAAATAAGCTGAAATATTAAAGCTTGGATGCTTTAAAATTCAGCTTGTAGTAGTGTTAGCTCTGTTTTCACTGTATAGGTAATAGGATAGCCTTACATAACAAATACACGAATATGGCTGAATGGAATTAAAGATAGGAACTAATGTTTCAAGTGAAAAAAATGAGCAATTTAGCAGGATAGCAAACTTTAGGCAGAATGGGGAGAATCTGGCTTAGTAAATGGTGAAGGAAAAAAATAGTAATGAAGGCTGCCGCTGAACTCATAATTAGACCTAAAAAGACAATGTTTGTTAGTGTTTGAAGACTAATTAAATTTGAAATGGAAAGTTACATTAGAATTTTCAACCTCTGGGGTCATTGATCAACTTTGCCACCATGTTTTTGCAGCTTGCAGGAGGCTGGCTTCCGCTATTATGCAGTTCAGAATGCCTACAATGGAATTGCTTAGAGGTGGGAAATTGTCTTGGAGGGTGAGTGCTAGCTTCTTTTCTTGATGCTGTGACTGAAGACAGTTTCAGAAATATTACTCAAGGTAGAAAGGGAGAGACAATCTTCATCTGCTGGTGTATTCCCAAATGTCTGCAACAGCCAGAGCTGTGCCGATCTGAAGCCAGGAGCTTCTCCCAGGTCTCCCATGCCAGTGCAGGGGCCCAAGTACTTGGGCCATCTTTCTATTGCTTTTCCAGGCCATAGCAGAGAGCTGGAACAGAAGAAGAGCAGCGGGACATGAACTGGTGCCCTTATGAGATGTCTGTGCTGCCAGTGGAGGCTTAGCCTACTATGCCACAGCGCAGGCCCCCAATGTAAATAATTTTAAGAGTATTACAGACTTTGATCTACATTAAGATGTGTCTACTTATGCATTTTCTTTAAAAGTACCAATTTAAAACGTGAACTACTGCTATTATATTACTCTTCCAGGTGATTTTAGGAGGTACTTCTGGAAAAGGAGCAGCACTAGAATAGTTGAGGAGGAATGGGAATATAAAGAGTTAAGAGAACATAATGAATTGGTTAAAATAAATTTTGGAGCCAATTTATCTAATTTGAACTTTGACTCCAAATTAACTGAATGAGTTCATGAACTGTTTCATGCTTTTTAAAGTTTAAAAAAATACTGTCTATCTCCTAGCACTTCTAGTGTTAAACAGTTAATATGTATAATACTTTCAGAACATTGGCATATGATAATCTATTTTAATGATTTACTATTTTAGTACAATTATAAAATTATAATTCCTAGGCCTTGTTTCCCCTGATACATGAAAGCTATACCTATTTATGGGGTGTCAAGTAATGTCTTCATACATGTGTACATTGTGCAATGTTCAATCCAAGGTAATTGTATCTCTTCAAACATCTTTTTGATACACATTCAAAACTCTATCCTAGCTCATGTATAGGTACAGACTACATAAATATTGTACTATGTACTAGACCTCTGGAGCTCCTTTTTCATATTTATAACTTAGTACCTGTTAACCTTTTCTCATAACTCCATCCTTACCATTTTCCCCAGCCTCTTGTAACCACCATTATCAACTTCTGTTAGATCAACTTTTTAAAATTCCATGTAGAGGTGAGATAATGCAGTGCTTTTCTTCCTGTATCCGGCTTAATTCACTTAGTATATTGACCTCCCTTGTCACAAATGTCATGATTTCATCCATCTTACAGATGAATAGTATTCCATTTTGTATACATTTCATGTACTCTTCATTTGTTGATAGACAAGTTGTTTCCATTTCTTGGCTGTTGTGAATGGTAATGTAGTAAACATGGGAATGCAGATGTTTCTTCAATAGGTTAACTTCACTTCCTTTCAATATAAACCAAGTAATGGGAGTGCTGGAACATATAGAACTTCTATTTTATGTTTTGAGAAATCAGCATACTAATCACATTTTCCACAAGTGCTACAGTAACAAATTCTCACAATGTGCAAGGTTTCACTTTTCCCTACATTCTTGTTAAGATTTATTCAAAAGGTAGGTACACAGAGAAGGAGAGAGAAATCTTTCATCCACTGGTTCACTCCTCAAATGGCCACAATGGCCAGAGCTGGGCCAGGCCAAAGCCAGGAGCTAGGAGTTTCTTCCAGGTCTCCCACATGGATGCAGCGGTCCAACAACTTGGGCTGTCTTGCGCTGCTTTTCCCAGGTGCATTAGCAGGGAGTTGGATTGGAAGTGGAGCAGCTGGGACTTGAACTGACACCCATATGGGATGCCAGCACTGCAGGCAGAGACTTAACTTTGTCTGCCATGGTACCAGCCCCTTCCCTACATTCTTACCAACTCTTGTCTTTCTGAGAGTAGCTATTCTTACTGGAGTGGGATGATATCTTATTGTTCTTATTTGTATTTCCCAGATGTTGAACATTTGTGTGCCTATTGGCCATTTGTAGGTCTTCCTTTGAAAAATATCTACTCAGGGGCTGGCGCTGTGGCACAGCGGGTTAAAGCCCTGGCCTGAAGTGCTGGTATCCCATATGGGTGCCAGTTCTTGTCCTGGCTGCTCCTCTTCCAATCCAGCTCTCTGCTATGGCCTGGGATAGCAGTAGAAGATGGCCAAATTCCTTGGGCCCCTGCGCCCACATGGAAGACCCAGAAGAAGCTCCTGGCTTTGAATCGGCGCAGCTCTGGCCATTGCAGCCATCTGGGGAGTGAACCAGTGGATGGAAGACCTCTGTCTCTGTCTCTACCTCTATCTGTAACTCTTTGAAATAAAATCGGTCTACTCAGTCCTATTTTCCAAATTGGATTATTCTTGTGCTATTGAATTGAGTTCCTTATATATTCTGGATATTAACTGCTTATCTGATAGTTCATGAATATCACATTCTGTTTTACAGAAGCTTCTTAGTTTGATCTCCCATATGTCTAGATTTTGTTTTTTAGGGTCAAATCAATAGAACATTAACATTTACAAGTATTCTAAAGTGTTTCCCCTATATTCTGTTTCAGTTTCAAGTTTTACATTTAGGTCTTTAATCCATTTTAGATTTTTTTGTATGTACAAAAATTATGTATGCAGATACCCAATTTTCCCAGCATTGCTGTTTCAAAGACTGTCCTTTCTCAATGCACTGTTGAAAATTAGTTGATTGCAAATGTGTGGATTTACTTCTAGGTTCTAATACTTGTTTTTTTTTTTATTATTTTTCCTTAGCTTTTGCTGTCTTTTCTAGGTTTTGTTTTCTTTTTGCTAGTTAGCAACTTTTCAGTTCAAAGAACTCCCTTTAGCATATCAGCTTTTATTTGGTAATATCTTTAACTCATATCTAAAGATAGCTTTGCTGGGTACGTTATTCTTGGTTGGCAGGGTTTTTTTAATTCAGTACTGTGAAAATCTCATTCCACTCTCTGCTGGCTTGTAAAGTTTTTGAGAATTCTGCAGTCAGGCAAATTGGGCCATTCTTAAAGGTTACTTGTCTCTTTCTCTTGAAGTTTTAAGAATACTTTGTCTTTAACCTTGGAGAGCTTGATTGTAATACTGTTTGAGTAGACTTGGTTGAGCTGAATCCACCTGGGTGACCTGACATTTCTGTACCTGGATAGTTGTATCTTTCTCTGTGTTTGAGAAGTTTTCTGTTATCTCTTCGAATATGCCTTTTACCTTGTTAGACTTTAAGTGCCTTTAGAACTCAAATAACTCTGGTAGGTCTTTAATATCCTAAAATTCCAACAAGTTCTCAATTTTTTTTTCTCATGAGAAAATACCTATATCTTCAGATAGCCTGTGAGCACCTACTTCTGTTGGATCTATTCTGTTACTGATGCCTTCGATCATGTTATTTTTATTAAGTTTGTGTTTATTACCAAAGTCTTTGTAAAAGCAATTTCAGAAACTGTACATCAACATGGCACAGACTGTAGCCTACTTTTGTATTTGCACAAAAGTAAAGCTTGAAACTCGAGCAACTGTTCCTAGTTAACTACTTTGCATATAACATGGAATCACTGTGTGCATGATTACTGCAGTAATTAACAAATTTATTGGTTTTACACATGTTGATCAAATAAGACAAATTACTTGATAATGTACTTATTTTAAAAGCATATGAAGATCGGGGCCGGTGCCATAGCTCATTTGGTTAACCCTCCACCTGTGGTGCTGGGTTCTAGTCCCGGTTGCTCCTCTTCCAGTCCAGCTCTCTGCTGTGGCCCAGGAGGGCAGTGGAGGATGGCCCAAGTGCTTGGGCCCCTGTACCCGCATGGGAGACAAGGAAAAGGCACCTGGCTTCTGACTTTGGATCGCTGCAGCACCGGCGGTAGCGGCTATTTGGGGGGGTGAACCAACGGAAGGAAGACCTTTCTCTCTGTCTCACTGTCTATGACTCTACCTGTCGAATAAAAAACATATGAAGGTCAATTTAAAATGCACTACCCTCTTTTTCAACAGTGAACTTAAAACTTTGAAAATCAGAACATGAGAACTTCATTTTACAGATGAACTCTGAATAGGTGGAGCTTTCACTGATGTAGATGTGGAAAAAATTATTTCAGCAAAATTCCCAAACACCTTATGAGAAAGTATACAACTCTACTTCAAAATATGCTATTTACTCACTGCCAAAGACAGTTTTATTTGAAATCTTATTTCTGTAATTAAAGCCTAACTAGCCTTCAAAAAAGGTTAGTGCCTATGCAGACAACCTTTAAAAGTTAAACAAAAGCCACAAAAATTTAGCCATAAGCTCAAAGGTTTATCTATCTCAAATGCTCATTTCCAGATGTAATCTAACAATGTTAATTTGTCATGTCAACAAGACCATAGGTAGATCCATCATTGGAGGGTTTTAATGACATTTAGGATATTCTTGCCACAGTAACATGCAATCGGTGCATTCCCTACATGGCTCTATTAAGCAATGAATCAAATTCTAGAAATACTGTAAGTGAACTTAAGAAAGGAGATCCTACAACAAACAATCTGTGCCTGCTGTAGCTGCATGCAGCTTTTCATATTTACCAAGCAACACCAGTATAGAACTACTTACTCGGATTTCACCATAAGAATTGTTTACCCATGTACCATTTTCTAAAAGCTTTTTGATGGAAATAATATCAATATCTGAAGCTTTATAACCATTTATAACTCAGCTGTATACATCTAGGTTTGAGATGAACAAATATAGCATTAAGTCACACACAGGAATGACACTGATGTATGTACACAGTTGGGGTCCCAAAGAGGCAACGCTCAGTCACTCATACCCATGTCTTCATGGTGGTCCTCTCCACTCACTTTGGAGTCTCAGCGAATCACCAGTTCCCTTTTCCACAGAAAGTTCCCTTGTTTTAGGTGAACCAGCTTCAGCTGGATTCTCTTTCCCCTCGCTGTCATATCCCAGTTCCTCTTCATAATCCGGTGTAAGCTGTTTTACATCTTTATCACTCGGATTTTCTTCCTGGTCATTTTCCTTATCTTTTCTTGTTGATAGTTCCCTTTCATCTCTGCTTTATCTTTTTCTGTCTCCTAGGGGATGGTGAGTGAGACAATCTTTGTTTAGGTTCTTCATTGTCCTCTACCTCTGCTTGCACTTCTAGAACTTCTGGCTGTACTGTAACTTTTTGGTATTTTAGAACTTTTCTTTTTGTCTCTGGTTTTTGACATGCTCCTTGACCTACCTCTCTGGAATGAGCTGTCTTTGGACTTTTGGATCCTTGATTTAGAATGTGATCACCTCCTTGATCTACTTCTGTTAGGTAGGAAGTCAGATATGAGCTTATGTGTGTGTGACATAAAGGCCTAAAGAGTTGACATCTAGGTCCAGCATAAGCAGCTCAAAGTCATCCCAATAACCTTATCTACATCCTGCCCTGCCCCCTCCTACGGATAACCTGCCAGGTGGGGGTCCCCGCCCCTTCTGCCTGACATCTGCAGTTCAAATATTCTGCTCTGGAGGATTCTCCAGGGGGTCCTGCCCATCCTTCCAGGCTTCCCCCATCTGATAACTTCAGGGGGAAAACTCAGATAGGAATAAAGTCCTTTGTTCCAAGAGGAGCAGAGGTGGGGAGGCAGGACCCATCTCCTTACCACCCCCGTCCCTGCCTCAACCGGATGGCGTGCTCGGCCCTCTGCCTCTCTGCTGAGCCACCCACCTGGCCTGGCCTGCCCAGGTGTATCCTCTCAACCATGTAACTCCGCTCTTCCCCAGTCCAAGCGACTGGGCGCTCTTTCTCAGGCTCTGTCTGGAGAGGTGCCCATCCATTCTTACGGATGTCCTTTCCTTAATAAACTTTGCTATTTTACTTTCCACTACTGTCTCATGCCTGAATTCTTTCTTACATGAAGATAAGAACCCTGCCATTCACCTGTAACACTTCTTGATCGCCTGTGCCTAGAAGATGGAGCCCCTTCATCTTGATCTTGATCTTGAATGCCTTCCTTCTTATCTGGTGCTATAGCAGCAGAAATCGGACTGTTTCTTGTACTCTTCTCATAGCCTCCTCTATTTCTTCACTAGAGGTATCAGATTTCAGACTTGGTGAAACAAGACCAGCAGCTACATGATTCAACTTGATCAACAGTACTCATGAGCTTCAGCAATTGGTCTACAGCAAGAGACTGGGAGTTCAAGTTTGCTCCAGGAAGCCCAAGTGCACCAAGGGCAAGATCAAGAGTAGGAGCTCCCAAAGCGGCCAATGGAATAGCGCCAGACTGGGTAAGAGGGTTAGGAGTAGGCAGGCGTCCACCACCAGGCAGAAGGCCTGCCACTGCATTAGCCGGTGCCAACAGAGACAAAGCCTTAGTCTCATCAGGAGTAACTCCTTCTGTGTGTGGTACGACTATCAGAGCTCTGTCAATGAACACAGTGTTTGTCAGATGCTGTGCCACAACTGCTGAGTCTGGATCATGGAATTTAACAAAGCACACAGAAGAGGAGACTGACAAAGGAGACTGAATCATCCGATGGGAAGAGGCGCAGTTCATCGATCTTGCCCAGGAAACCGAAGAGTCCACATCTGCTCAGAGCCAGTGCTTGGAGACATTAGTCACCTGGGTACCTTGGTGCCGCCAGGCTGGCCACTGGAGAGGACGGTAGTGTTGCTCATGGCGCTGCTGCGTTCTCACCCTTGAGCAAGGTGATTCCAGATGCTAGGCCTGCACTGGCAACGGAAAGGACTCCTTGATCATGTTTTTAAATTCACTTAATGTACTTCTCAGTTCCAGAATGTGTTGGATTTTAAAAATTTACTTCTGTTCCTGTAAAGATTCTCCTAATCATTTTTCTGAATCTCATTGAGTTACTTTATATTCTGCACCTGAGAATTTACACTTACCAATGTCAGTCTGTTCAGTTGTATTTTGTCTCATTAGGTGAGGGCATGGTTCCTTGAAAGTTCCTTATACTTGCTGGCATACAACTTCATCTGTGCACTGAAGGACTAAGTGTTTTTCTAGTCTCTGTATTCTGATTTTGTACCTGCTTTCCAGCAATTCTAAGCAATCTACTTCTTAGCCTTGTGGGCATTTCTCCATTTCAATACTAGGTGGCGCCCTAAGTCCTGGTCTGCTGGTAGTATGTTACAGAAGCAGATGGTGCCCCTGTCCGAGGTCTGGCCCAGATTCTCAGATTGAACTGCTAGAGACTTTCTATGTGCACTGGCCTGTGGATGGATTGAGGCCTTTGAGCTCTTGTCCAGTGCTGGGTCAACATTAAGCCCCATGGCAAAGTTCTGTAGCGACTTTCCCACCTCACTCTTGTGGCTGGAGTTTTGCTTCACTGTGGGAGATTGGGGGAGGCACTAGGTTATACAGTGGCAGGCTTGGTACTAGGTTCTAAGCTCTGGACTTAATGCCTCTCATCTGGGGAAGGGAGAGAGAATTAGCAGGGAGCTGGATCAGAAGTACAGCAGCTGGGACTCAAACCGGCACCGGTATGGGAAGCCAGGGCTACAGACAGACTTAACCTTCTATGCCACAGCACTGGCCTTTGAATTCAATTTAAAGTATATGTGGTTGAACTTGGTTGGGAAAGAACTTCATCATAAGCTCAATATGTTCCCACACATACACACATGCCCTCAGACAATCGGCATTTCTGTATCTCAGAGGAAAGATTGGCATATTCTTACACCTGAGACCCAACTACTAATGTCCATTGTAGAAGAACAGTAATGAGAGGCAGGCTTCAAATAAGCAGTGGTGCAGTAAATGAGCATGGAAGATGTTGCATCTACTTGGCCCTTCTGGAGCTGGAAGATAAACAGTGTGAGTAAGCACATGAGACTTGCCTTAAGAGACCCCGAGAGAACGAAGGGGCTGTCAGCGGAGTCTTCAGATCACCATCAGGGAAAGCAGACACTCAGGATGGCTTTTACTAAGGCAGTGCAAGCAAACATACTTGACTTCATCAGTTTTGCAAATAATCCCATGGCCCAGGAGGCACCGAACTGAACCAGAGTTCTGGTTCTACATATTCACTACTGGCTGTCCCTCAGAGCCTGCAAGTTTCTACCAGTGTCGGAAGTTGAAAACTTACAATGCTTAAGTGAGATTAACCAGTCCCCATCTCTGGCCTTTACTGGCTGATTCTTAGTGGATTTTTAATTATGCAGGTGGCAAAGTTTACTCTTAGAGAAGAGATGCAGAATGATATGGGGCCAAGCCCTTGGGCATTCCAGTAGTGAGAAACTGGGGTCCGTGAGAACCAGGAGAGTAAACAGGGAGTGCTTTCCTGGCACCTAAGGCCAAGAGTGTGAACAGACTTGTGAAATGACTTCTCTGCTTCACCTTACTCAGTTTCCCACTTATCCTTAGTTGTGGAGATGGAGGACTTCCTCATGCTGTGAGGTCACTGAATGTACAAGTTGAAGTTCTTAGCCCTCAGACACTTGGGACTTATGCAACCAATAGACAATATCCTTAATACCATCCTTTACTCAAAATATCACCTGAAGCCAGGAGCCTGGAACTCAGTCTTTCAGATGGGTGGATGGCAGGGATCCGAGTAAGTGAGCCATTATCTCCTGCCTCCCAGGGTATATAGGAAGCTTGATTGGAAGCAGAGGAGCTGGGACTTGAACCATGCACTCAGATATGTGATGTGAGCATCCCAAGTTTGTCTTAACTGCTGTGCCAAGTGCCCGCTTCTACTTCCTGTTTTCTATTTTTTCATATCTAATCTCCATGGGATTAGAGTATGCTAAGAAGGATCAGATTTAGATAGGAGGGAGGACTTTCTAGTAGTTCTGGGGATGCTATTGGCAATGAAATTTCATTCAATGTGTATTTTTTAAAGAAGATTTATTTGTAAGAAGATGAGAAATCTTTCCATCCACTGTCTTGCTCTCTGGATGGCTGCGATGACTGGGGCTGGGCAGGCCAGAGCTGGGAGCTTACTTGGGTCTCCCACATGGGTAGCAGTGAGGGCCATTTTCCACTGCTTTTAGCAGGGAGCTGGGTCAGAAGTGGAGCAGCCAATCCCAGTACCCATATGGGATTTCGACATGCAGGCAGCAACTTTACCCAATACACAATGCCAGCCCCTCATTCAGTATGTATTTTCTACGTAATTACTAAATATAAGATGCTCCTATAGATGGTGCAGCAAACAAAGATAGTGATGTGTTCACTGAAGTCAAGATGTCCTCAAATGTCTTAAGTGTAGGCAAAACATAAGAAAAGCATGGATAAAATGCGATGAAGGACCAAAGAAGTGATCCCATTGAGTGGGAGAGATTGCAACAGGTTCAGAGGTGGAGTTCATGTGTGGGTTGGCCTCAACAAGGAGGGATTCATGAGGTAGAGGGAGGAAATAGACAAGCTGGCAAAACAGTAACCGCACGAGCAAAGGCACGGAGATGTGCGAGGGTGGGTTGTTCCTGGAGACAAGGTGGTGGTCCGATTAACTGGAACGGGAAGATGGGAGGAGAGAAACGGGGCATAAAGATGGAGGTGTGATCCCATGTGTCAGAGGTCCTGGGTGCAGAAATGGAAATCGCAAAGAGCACTGCTTGGGGGCCAGAGAGGGGCGAGAAACCCAGGCTGTCCCTAATACTGGCTCTGTGGTATGGGTTATGTCAAATCACTGCTTTGAATCCATTTTTTGTCTAATGTGAAATGCTCTTGTATTACTGAAAACCACTCCCCAAACCTCTACCCAACCGAACCATGATGTTGACCATGAGGCATGATTTAGTCTGAGCAGGCAGGGCAGTAGCGGAGATTGTGTTAGGGCCCCTAGAAATCACGGAGGTAGCCGGTGCCACGGTTCACTAGGCTAATCCTCTGCCTGCGGCGCCGGGTTCTGTCCCAGTTGCTCCTCTTCCAGTCCAGCTCTCTGCTGTGGCCTGGGAGTGCAGTGGAGGATGGCCCAAGTGCTTGGGCCCTGGGTCTCCCTGCATGGGAGACCAGGAGAAGCACCTGGCTCCTGGCTTCAGATCAGCGGTTTGCCAGCCGCAGCTGCCATTTGCGGGGTAAACCAACGGAAAAGGAAGACCTTTCTCACTGTCCACTCTGTCAAAAAAAAAATCACAGAGGTAAGTAAACTCGCCTACAGATGCACAGCTTGTAAGAGGGAGGGGCGTGATGAGACCTTTTGTATTCTGATGCTTTAGAAACCAACTACACCTCCTGTGGGGGAGGAGAGAGCATTCTGGATCTGTGAGGTGGTGGATGTTGGCATGAGCCTCGGAACAGTGTCCCTGGGGGCCGGCCAGCTTCGAGGGAAGTGGGCGGGTGTGACACAAAAGAGCAAAGAACGGAGCTGCAACCGTGTGGCTGAGCTCTCAGCGCTGGGAGGTGGGGGCCTTTCTCCCACAGGGAGCAACAGAAACCTTCCCTGCTGTCTAGACTAGGGAAGCGCGGTGGCAGTGTGGGGAGAGCCAGTCCTCAGCAGTGCCACCGCGTGGCGGAGAGGAGCCAGGTCTCTGCGCAGCCTCTCAAGCCAAGTCCTCTCCCTGCACCAGCACCATAGGGCCAGGCCCGGGGTGTGTTCACGCAAAAGGCTTGAGGCAGCCGTCAAGGTGCCTCCAGAGGTGAGACTCTGAGAACCCACTCGAAAAAGAAAGAGAATAAGTTATGCGTAATTCAGATTTATAGAGCAGCTCTAAGTGGTCATTAGGATAAAATAACTACAGTGAAAAAGAAAAATCCCTATATCTAGCTCTAAAGGGTTAACTTTGTTTCTTTAACTGGGTGATCCAGAAACTCATTTTGTGAGATTCTGGATGTGAAGAGATGTTTATTTTCAACAGGGAATGAAATGATTTCATTTTAAGTTTACACCAGGTTTAATAAACTGCTGGCAGAGGAGGTGTCCAGTGACCCCAGCTGGATGTCCTGTCTCTGCCTTTTCATATTTCTGCGATTACTCCTTGAGTGTCTCGTGGATGAGGGGAAACTCTGAGAAGTGCATTGGTCATGTTAATTACTGGCTGAATTACACCTGTTCCTGATCAATCATCATTAAGTAAAGCTCTGTTTCCATCAGGGTCATGGCAAACGGTGCTCCGGGTCTGATAAGGAGCCTCTGAAAAGTAACCAATGAGTAAGACTCCAGCGAGGCATTTTTCCCCCCAATGTTGACCATTGTATCATTCATCATTGATTTAGAACTTACTGGATTTTGGGACATAAAATCTTAGACTTGGAAGAGTCTATGGCGGTCATTTAGTTCAACCTTTTATTCTAGGCAGGAACACTTTCTGCAAAATCCCTGACTTGGTGTGGCAGAAGATCAATCAGTGCAGGATCTGCTAAAACACCTGGGGTGTACAGTTCATTGCTTTGTGGAGCAGCGCTTTCTCAAGATTCAAAGGGTAGCCTGGGAGCAACAGTAGGCCTCACGTGGGAGTTAGTGAGAAATGCTGAATCTGGGCCCCTCCCTGGCCCTGCAGGGTCGGAGGCTTCAGTAGGCAAGCTTCCTGGGTGCGTTTGAGAGGCATTGGACTATCTCACTGTTGGATGGTTTCAGATGTTAGGTCTTAGTAGATGAAGTTTTCTGTGCTGATGTGGCCTACGGACTGGCATGTCAGCCTTGTCTGCCTGCTTCTTGCTGCTTTAGTAGTTACAGAGCATTGGCTACTGCTGCCGCCAGTGTGGGCACCTCGCTTCCTTACCCTCCAGTTGTTGCTAGCCTCTCTAGGGGTGAGGGCTGGGCTGCAGCAAAGCCTTGATCAGCTTCACTGCGATGGGAGCTGTGGCTCCAGAGCTTGGGTCAGAATTTGCTGGATCCGCCAAGATTCTGGCTTCCTCAGCATCCTCTGAAGGGGAGGGGAGGGTAACTCAGAATTACAGCAGGACTTACACCACGTAGGGGTATAAGAGGCAGAGGGAACTGAGATGGCTGCTTCATGTATGGTGCACCCACTGCTCCTGATTCTGCCATGTGGCTGTCTTCACAGTGGTCAACAACTTTCAAGTACCTCCTTCCTTCACATTCTAGAAGACGGCTACCATGCCTTTGCATTCCTGGCTAAATGCCCTCAGTTTACTTTAAATATTCTTCAAGTTGCAATTTTTAGTTCTCTCACCTCTTGTCTCATTCTAATAGTCATTATTTTCCTAAATTGACACTCCTTAAATGTCCCTCCAGGCGTGGTCAGTGTGTGGCTGAGGTCAAGGTGAGTGTGATTTGTGATTTCTTATTGTGGGCATGAAATACTATTCATATGGCCGTCATGGCATGGGCCGCCTCTCATGAGAGGAAAGCTGTGTGGCGGTTGGTGATCAGACAGGTTAAAAATGAGCGTAGGGAAATTAAGTTCAGAGTGAGACAGGCCTGGTTTGGCCTATGTCAGTTTGAGGGAGGGGTGGGACCTCTTGTGAGCCCAGACTTCTCTTGTGTGTTTGTGTTCCATTAGGACTCACTTGGGCTGATTGGTATGCCAGGTGGGGGTGATGAAGTATTTGTGTTGATTCTTGGAGGGCTGGAATTGTCGATCTTCTCTCATCCAGACAAACCCAGAGCCAGAGAATCTCCAAGAAAACATTAAGGTAGCTCCAGGTTTAGTTTTTCTGCATCAGAATGGCAATCTCAGAGAATGATCTAACAACCATGACAAGTGTCCTAAGATCTAGACCATTTTATTTCTGACAACCTTTTTCATTTTGCTTTGTTTTTAAGGATCGTTTACCTCATCTCCCCAAACTCCTAGGAGACTTTGTGATTTATGAGTAGGTGTTGTCTTTGTGCCCACTGGGAGCAAGCACTGTACCCATTTTTAAAACCTGTTTATTTATCTTATTTGAGGGAGATGGGGAGAGACTGACAGATGACATGTACTGGTTCACTTTCCCAAATGCCTGCAACAGCCATGCCTGGGCCAGATGGAAGCCAGGAGCCAGAACCTCTATCCAGCTCTCCCACATGGGTGGCAAGGGCCTGGGCACTTGGGCCGTCATCTCCTGCCTCCCAGGATTGATGTTAGCAGGAAGCTGGATAGGCAAAGGGGGCAGGGGGCCAGTGTCGCAGCATAACAGGTAAAACTGCCACCTGTGACATTGGCATCCCATATAGGCATTGTTTCAAGTCCTGGCTGCTTTCCTTCTGATCCAGCTCCCTGCTGGTGCTGGTGGCCTGGGAAGAGCAGTAGAAGATGGCCCAGGTGTTTGGGCCTCTGCTACTCATGTGGAAGATCAGATCAAGCTCCTGGCTTCAGCCTGGCCCGGCACTGGCTGTTGCAGCCTCCTGCCTTCTAAGATTGAAGGGAGCATACCCAATAACAGTTGGCATGCTTGCAAATCTATTTTTAGCAACCCAGAAGTGCTATAGTAAACAGCCAGACAGGGAATGTCAGCCAGAAAGATCTGGGGAGGTATTTCATCACCTACCAGCCAGCATGCAGCAGTTCATTCTAAATGATTCATAGTGAGAATCCAGCACTATGCTGGTTTTTCTGCTCCCAGCAAAGCCCCCCTGGGCAGTCTGCTTTCCAGAGTATGATAGTGCATAAAGAATGCAGATGGGTTCTCTGATTTGAAGGCTAGCTTTACTCTGGCTTCTGAGCTCTCTGCACCTTCTGGAGGGAAGGGAAGGGAAGGCGAGAAGAGCAGTAAGAGCAAAGCAGGTTCCTGGGGCCCCTGCAGACTAAAATGTCCAGCCCCACCTGCCTTTATGGGGAGGCTGACATGTATTCAAGCTGTGGTTTTCCACCTAGGGATTCTACAAAGACCCTGTAATTAGACATAAACTACTGTGTGCATTTGAGGGTTACAAAGACACTTTTTCTTCCCACCAACTTTGCTAAATCATACATAACAACTGTTATTTGTGGATAACGTTCTTGTTCTTTAACTTTCCCAAGCCTGGAAATCGTCATTGCAGTCGTCACCTGTGTACTTTCATTCTTGCCCCTGTAACTCACTTTGCTGTCAGTGGTTTGTGAACTTGGGAAAATTCTGGATCTGTGTTTACATGTTGGGTGTGTCCATGACCCAAAAAACCCACACAATCATACAGTCCTCTCTCTACTTAGAATAAAAGCCAGTGCTTCTGCCTGCGTGTCCTCAAGTCACAATCTTCCTTTAGTTCTGTTCCTGTGTTTCTCCCTGACTCCTCTGTCGTGTTCTCTGATCCCCTTGCCTAGCCGTCATCAACTACAAGCTTAGTTTAATAGGAGTTATTTGATCCTTTCATCTAAACTTCATTGTGTTAAACTTGTATGCATAACATCTTGTTTTCAGAGTTTATTATATATATATGTATTTTAAAGATTTATTTGAAAGTCAGAGTTACACAGGAGAGGCAGAGCGAGAGAGAGGTCTTCCGTTTGATGGTTCACTCCCCAGATGGCTGCTCCGGCTGGAGCTGCACCAGTCCGGAGCCAGGAGCTTCTTCCAGGTCTCCCACGGGGGTGCAGGAGCCCAAGGACTTGGGCCATCTTCTGCTTTCCCAGGCCATAGCAGAGAGCTGGATTGGAAGAGGAGCAGCTGGGACTAGAACCAGTGCCCATATGGGATGCCAGCGCTTTAGGCCAGGGCGTTAACCCACTGCATCACAGCGCCGGCCCCAGTTTATTATATTTTGAAACTATTTGTCTTCATAATTATTTGTACAATGATCCTCTCCCTCCTAGATTCAAATTTCCATGAAGACAAGTGCTTTTTTTTTTTAAACTGTTGTATTATGATACTTGACTGAGTTTTTGCCTGAAATATGGTAGGTTCTTAGTAACTATTGACTGAATGAACATTAAATTAACTAAAATTAGTATTAGTAATCATAAAATATAAAATTAAGAATGCTAAAACAATGCAGCCATTAAAGATATATATTAGCCTGCTTTATCATAAAACTCTGGTATGTTTTTAATTGAAAAAACACCACTGTATGAAATACTATATTTTCATGTAGTATACTAAAATATTTTGCACATAAAAGATACAAAACTTCAGTTTGACAGGGGAATAAGATAAGGAGAGTTCTTGTAGAACATGGTGGCTATAATAAGTATTGCATACTTAAATTGCTGAAGTAGATTTTAAATGTTCTTCACATACACAGACACACGTGTATACACAAATATGTGATATGTTTGATATCTTCTGGTCTTACTAATAATTTGTAATACTAATGCTAATATTTGGATGCTGCAGTGCTGGCATCCCATATGGATGCCAGTTTGAGTCCCGGCTGCTCCACTTCTGATCCAGCTCTCTGCTATGGCCTGGGAAAGCAGTAGAAGATGGCCCAAGGCCTTGGGCTCCTGCACTGCATGGAAGACCTGGAAGAAGCTTCTGGCTTCGGATCGGCACAGCTCCAGCCATTGTGGCCATCTGGGGAGTGAACCAATGGATGGAAGACTGACTTTCTCTCTCCCCCGACTCCTACTCCTGAACTCTACCTTTCACATAATAAATAAACCTTACATTCATGAACAATGGAATTAAGATATTTAAAAATTAATATTTGAAAAAGTTAGAGATGAGGGAGAGAATCTTCCATCCATTGGTTCACTTTAGAAAGCCACAATGGCCAGCATTGAGTCAGGCCAAACCCCGTACTTGGGAGCCTAATCTGGATCTCCCATGTTGGTGCAGGGAGCCAAGTACTTGGGTTATTTTCCAGTCCTTTGCCCAGGACATTAGCAGGGAGCTGGATCAGAAGTAGAACAGCCAGGACACAAACTGACACCACATGGGATACCACCATCGCAGGTGGTGGTTTTACCTGCTGTGCCACAACATCGGCCCCAACTTCTCTTTTTATAATTTAATAATATATCCAGGAACTTTTTCATGATACTTCTATTAAATGTAGCTCCTTTGAAAAATTAAAGTACATGTTTCTGTAATCCTTTCACTAGTTCTCTTCTTAATGAATGTTCACATTGTTTCCTATTTGAGTTTTCTTATACCTTTTTCCCTCTTCCCCTCAATATCTGTGTAATTAGTGGTGAGGTTAAAGAGAATGGAATGGTTAGCCACAGATAACAAAAGGCAAAAGTTGGACAAAAATGGCTTGGCACATAAAAAGACATATCTATGGATGAGATTTGAAAAAGGTATCTATCAAGTTGTAGATGATTTTCAACCTGAAATTGATCTTTAGGTACCTAGAAAGTATTTTTCTTTTTTCTTAAGATTTACTTAAGAAAAGTAGTTAGAGGCAGCAGTAGAGAGAGAGGTCTTCCATCTTCTGGTTCACTCCCCCAATGGCTGCAACGGCCAGAGCTGCGCCAATCTGGAGCCAGGAGCTTCTTCTGGGTCTCCCATGTGGATGCAGGGTCCCAAGGATTTAGGCCATGTTCCACTGCTTTCCCAGGCCACAGCAGAGAGCTGGATAGGAAGTAGAGCAGCCAGGACTCCAACTCATATGGGATACTGGCACTGCAGGTGGCAATCTTACCCACTATGCCACAGTGCCAGCCCCTAGAAAGTCATCTTCTAAAATGTTTTTTTTTTTCTCTGCTGCTTGTGTTTATTTTTGGGTATTTGAGTGAGGGAGAGGGAAATATCATTCCCATAAGCTAGCTCATTCCCCAGATGCTGGCAACTGCCTAAGCTGGGTAAATCAATCTAGGTTTCCCATGTGGTGACAAGGACACAAGTTCTTGAGGGGCCAGTGTTGTGGTGTAGCAGGTTAAACAGATGCCTGACATGCTGGCATTTTGTATAGGAGTGCCAGCTGGAACCCAGCTGCTCCCCTTCAATGCAGCTCCCTATTTATATGTTTGGGAATGCAGCAGCAGATGGCCCAAGTGCTCGGTCCTCTACGACTGAGGTGGAGTTCCAGGTTCCTGGCTCCAGCCTGGGCTATTTCTGGCTGTTGTATCCATTTGGGGAGTGAACCAGAAGAGGGAAGATCGATCTTGGTCTCTGTCATTCTGCCTTTCAAATAAATCTTAAATAAAGGACTTGAACATCATCTACTGCCTCCTGGGGTACATATAAGCAGGAAACTGGAACTGGGAGTGGAGCTGGAGCTCAATCAGACACTGTGACATGGGCTATGGGCATCTCAATTAGCATCTTAACTGCTGGGTTAAACACCCACTCCTAGAAAGTCTTAAAACTGAGTCTAAGCATACTGTCAAGTACTTGCAGTGGTAAGTGATAACTTTTGAGCAGATTAACTTACTCCATTGTTGATACTATGGCAATCATTTTAGGTAGATGGAGTCTTCCCCTCCCCGCCCCAAAGAAGGGGGGGCATTCCCCAGACTTTGATACTGTGAGTACTTAAGGTTTCCTGTTACCAGAGTTTGAGAAATTATATATATATATTTATATCCTTCTATGTGTGTGTATGTGTATCTATATATATATTAAAAGTAGAAGGATATAAAGAAAAAACCTCATTGCTTTAAGATTGTGAGTTCCATTCCTGTCATCCCCTTCCTAGGGCTCTAGAATACTTATTCATTTCTCTATATATTCTCTGATATTTCATTTTATTCCTCAGATTGTTGATATTGGCATCCATGCGTGGGCTTCTGTGGGTTCTGAAACATAAAATTTGATGGCCTTCTTTAAAATAGAGTACAATTTAAAAGTGAATTCAGAAAAGTAAGTTCAGACTTTGATGTTGTATTTGACATTTTTAAAGTCTGGTTTACTAGTGCAAGAGGTTTTCAAAGGACTCATGGAAAGTATGCATTATGAAAACCATGGATTTCAATTTTTTTTGCAGAAAAAAAGCCAATTCCATTGTTCCATGAACTATTTGAAGTACCCTAGTGGCCTGTCACACCTAAAGAAAACTTTGTTCTGTATTTTCTTGGCAGTGTACTTTTGATCACCTTTTTATATCATAGTACCTCTGTAATATTTCCTATAATGAGAACAGAAACAGAACTAAGGATTTCTTCTGGTTGATTAAAAAACCCTTATTTTGATAGTTGGAATGTATTCTCACACAAATACTCAATTTTATTTCTTTATATAGTTGAATTTTTTTTTTTTTTGGACAGGCAGAGTGGACAGTGAGAGAGAGAGAGAGACAGAGAGAAAGGTCTTCCTTTTGCCGTTGGTTCACCCTCCAATGGCCGCCGCGGCCGGCGTGCTGCGGCCGGCGCACCGCGCTGATCCGATGGCAGGAGCCAGGTGCTTTTCCTGGTCTCCCATGGGGTGCAGGGCCCAAGCACCTGGGCCATCCTCCACTGCACTCCCTGGCCACAGCAGAGAGCTGGCCTGGAAGAGGGGCAACCGGGACAGAATCCGGCGCCCCAACCGGGACTAGAACCCGGTGTGCCGGCGCAGCTAGGAGGAGGATTAGCCTAGTGAGCCGCGGCGCCGGCCTATATAGTTGAATTTTAAAAATAAAAAATCCTAATAAATGGTCGCTAATGTGATTTCTATCAGAACAGAAAAAAAATTGGTCCATTTATAATTGTTTATACTGCATTATAGATATAGGAGCACCTGGCTCCTGCCATCGGATCAGCGCGGTGCGCCGGCCGCAGCACGCCGGCCGCGGCGGCCATTGGAGGGTGAACCAACGGCAAAAGGAAGACCTTTCTCTCTGTCTCTCTCTCTCTCTCACTGTCCACTCTGCCTGTCCAAAAAAAAAAAAAATTCAACTATATAAAGAAATAAAATTGAGTATATAGATTGGAAAAGGCTGTTCTGATGAGTTGATGAGAAGTAAATCTTGCTAGATTTATACCTGTGGTGTTTGCAAGACATTTGCACAGACCAGCCTCAGCCTTGGTGTATTTCAAACTCTTCTCTCCTCCACTCCTCACTGATTTCTGGTGCTGTTCTCAGGACATCCTCAATACAATAAAATGACCTCTAATACTGTACCTTTTGAGCTGAGAGTGAGTTGGCAAGGTGGGTGGGAGAAGTAGTCAAGAGTCATTCTTACATGAGATGGGTAGCAATTAACCATGCAGAGAAGTAACTTCAAGCAACATGAATATCCCATGCAACATCCTAATTAAATGTGTTTCCATCTCAGTTGAGCTGAATCCTGAAAATATCTGCAGCCACTCCCACAAACTGAACAGGGAGGAAAGTGTGACCAAGCAGAAAGGCAAAATGGGAGGAAGCAGTGATCTTAACCCACTGTGGTTGATTATCTGTCTTTGATAAAATTTTACAAAACGCGTGACTTTGTGAACACATTGCTAGGGCCCCTTCCTGAACTTTCTAGAAGCCCGTGAAAGCAAGGACTCTGAAGTACCAGTTTCCTTACCTTCATGATAAATTTGCTTCTGAAACAAATTCTTTTTAAAACAAGAGGGAATAGTGGAAAAACCAAATTTGAGTTTTTCAGATTTTGTTTGGAAACTGTATCTTCATAGGTTTGAAAAATGCTCTTTTAACGTGAATACTTAGGTTATATGAAAATAGATGTAGAATAGACAAGACCAGTTTTGGTAGTTGCCTTCTCATGGTTTAGAGTAACTTCAAAGGTTATTTAAGGTCTGAAAATTAGAAATCTAACTATGCCTTCATATTTTCTTGGTTATTAAATGTTTTAAGTAAAATTTAAGTGGAATGTTTTCATTTTTTTTTTTTTTTGACAGGCAGAGTAGACAGAGAGAGACAGAGAGAAAGGTCGAAAGGTCTTCCTTTTGCCATTGGTTCACCCTCCAATGGCCGCCGCGGCCGGCATACGGCGCTGATCCAATGGCAGGAGCCAGGTACTTCTCCTGGTCTCCCATGGGGTGCAGGGCCCAAGTACTTGGGCCATCCTCCACTGCACTCCCTGGCCACAGCAGAGAGCTGGCCTGGAAGAGGGGCAACCGGGACAGAATCCGGCACCCCGACTGGGACTAGAACTCGGTGTGCCGGCGCCGCAAGGCGGAGGATTAGCCTAGTGAGCCGCGGTGCCGGCTGGAATGCTTTCATTTTGAAAGTACAGATTAATGAGCTTTGACAAGTTTGTAAGGCTTTGGAATCCTTACCCCGAATTCCCTCCTGCTCCTTTGCCTTTGACATTCTTTTCTCTTCCCAGGGTGAGAATCCTAGACTAGAATGCGTGGAATGAGCATTCGGCACAGTGGTAAAGATGCTGCTTGCTGCTTGGGATGGGTTGGGTCCTTGCTCTGCTTCCAGTTCCTTCCTGCTGAGGCATGCCCCTAGGAGGCAGCCGCTGATGGCTCAAGCACATGCATCCCTGGCACTAACTTGGGGGAACCTAGGTTGAGTTCCAGGTTCCAGGCTTTGGCCTGGCCCAGCCCCAGTTGTTGTGGGCAATTTGGGAAGCCAAGCCAACCAGGAAATGGATGATCCTCTCTTCCTGAGAGAGAGGGGCAGAGAGGGAAGGAAGAAGGTGGGAGGTGGGTAGGGAGGGGATGGGGGGTGGGAAGAGAACTCTTAACTATTTTTGAACTTCTCTATAAACAATCTTACATAATCACTTGTATCTTTTTGTTCAACATAATGTTTCTGAAATTGAGCCAAGTTCTGTGTATTAGTTCATCCCTTTTAATTGATAAGTAGCATTTCATTGTATGGATATACCTTGTTATCTGATGGACACTTTAGATTATATACAGACTTGACAATAATGCTTTTGCACAATCTTTTTGTCTGTGTTTGTTTCTCTTGGGTAAATACCTAGGATAGGATTCTTGGTCAAAGGGTAGGTGCTTGTTTAACTCAGTACAACATTGGTAGTCTTCCTTCCTTCAGCAAAGCATGGAATTTACTCCTTAGTTCTTTCAAAGGACTGGAAATTCTCATAGGAATGAGACTATTAAAGTATGTGACAAAGCATGCAATTCTTATGACAAATACCAGTTCTGCAAAGAGTTGTCTTAGTTACCTAAAACTGTTTAATAATTACCAAGGCATCAAAAATCCTTAAAGGTTATAGTATTTCATAGAAAATCATAGAGAACTTTAAGAATGAAATCATACTAGTTAGTCTGATCAAGAGAAGTCAGTTATTTTCAGAATTTAATGTAAATGTTAACTAGGCATACACTTATTAAATTATTAACTAGGTATAAAGTTGCTAATGAGATAATGGAAAGGAATAGCAAAGTATAATGAGAATAGCAATTACAGAAAGCATATTCCCCTAATGGTGAAAGAAAAGGCAAAGAGGTTGGAATCTTTAAAATTGGGTAGTGTGGAGACAACACTCAGACCCTAGGGGCACTATTTGGTTGATGTTGATATTTGGGCACAGGGTGATAGGGCAGCAGAACGGATTAATAATGGGTCTGCAAACTATACCCATAGGCCAAATCTAGCCTTTACTTGCCTTTTTGTTTTTTCTTAAATTTGAGAGAGTTACAGAGAAGGAGACAGAAAGGTCTTCCATCCACTGGTTCATTTCCCAAATGGCCACAAAGGCCAGAGATAGGCTGATCCGAAGCTAGGAGCTTCTTCAGGGTCTCCCATGTGGATGCAGGGGCTCAAACCCTTGAGCTATGTTCTACTGCTTTCCCAGGCCATAGAGCTGGATTGAAAGAGTAGCCGGAACTTGAACCATTACCCATTTGGAATGGTGGAGCTGCAGGCAGAGACTTAATCCGAGCCACAGCGCTGCCCCCAAGCTGGGTGACTTAAAACTACAGAAATTTATTCTCATAATTGTGGAGTCCAGAAGTCCACAACTGGGTTGTCCCCAGGGCTATGCTCCTCTGAGACTCCGGTTAGGGGCCCTTCTTGCCTTCTTTCTAGCTTCTGGTAGTGACACCCAATCTTTGTCCTTTCTTGGCTTGCAGCTGTGTCACTCCTGTCTTCCATCTGCACAGTATTTTCCTCTGTCTTCACATGACATTTTCCTCTTACAAGGACACCTGTCATATTGGATTAGGGCCCCTGTAATGACTTCATTTTAGCTTGATTTTATCTGTAAAGAGACCTTACTTCCAGATGAGATCACATTTCCAGGTACAGGGGGTTAGGATAGCCACATACATTTGAGGGGGTATAATTCAACCCATACCATTAATATTTTGTGATACAAATTGCATGAAATTCAATTTCCATGTCTTTAAATAGTTATATTTACCACACTCATCTAAATATTATCTGTGACTCCTATAACCTAGAACTGAGAATAGCTATGAGAATGTATGGCCTGAAAACCTTAGATAGCCTTTGGTCTTTATAGCCAAAATTTGCTGACACCTGTTCGGTATGACAGGTTTTTATAAATATTGGGGGGGGGGGATGTAGATGGGATTCAGCTGCTGCAACTGGAAGGCCTTGATACTTTTTTTTTTTTTTTAAAGATTTTTATTTATTTGAATGGCAGAGTTAAAAGAAGACAGAGCAAGTGCTCTTCACTCCCCAAATGGTTGCAACGACTGGGGCTGGGGCTGGGCCAGGCCAAAGCCAGGAGCCTGCAGCTTTTTCCGGATCTCCCATGTGAATTCAGGGTCCCAAGGACTTGGACCATCCTCTACTACTTTCCCAGGTGCATTAGCAGGGAGCTGGATTAGAAGTGGAACAGCCAGGTCTCAAACAGCTGCCCATGTGGGATACCAGTGTCACAGGTGGAGGCTTAACTTGTTCCGTCACAATGTTACCCTTAGGTGAAGGAGACATGTTAGTAAAAGACCACAGGGAGCAAATGAGAGGGCATAAGTCTCTTGGTTCTTTGGCCCTTCAGTTTCCTTATGTTGCCTGCTATTGGCAAAACTCAAGAGGGAAGAAGCTGAAAAACCATAAATGTCTTTTGTGCAATACTAGCTTCAAACACAGAAGAAAAGGGTGGATATGGAACTGATGGAAAATAGCTGAATCACTTGCACACAGCAAGGAAAAATATAGCTACTGTAGTCTCATTTCTATAACTGAACTTGAAGCCATTGTTTATAGATTTAGTTACATATAAATATATACCCAAACATGTATTGATACATAAAACTGAAGTTTAGATATATAACTGGTTGTCATCTTGAGATAGATTTTCTTAAAGTTGTAAGAAATAATACAGAGGAATTCTGTGCATCCCTACTCGCTCACCTCTAGTAAAACAGTACAACCAGGACTTCTACATTAACAATCTAGAGACAAACGTCTCGCCACCGCAGGAATCCTGGTGTTGCCCTTTTGAAGCCAGCCTTCCTTCCTTCCCCCCGATTCCTTTTCCTTACTCTTATCTCTGGCAGTCACTAACCTGTCCTCTGCTTTGCACATTTTATTTCTTGAGAATGTTCTGTAAGTGGAATCATACAGTAGGTAACCTTTTGGGATTTTATTTTTGACTTATCCCAATTCTCTGGGAATTCATCCACCTTGTTGCACGTATCACAAGATCATTCCACTTTTATTGCTGAGTACTTGTGTGGTTGAAGGATACCTGAGCTGTGCTTATTGTAGGTAACCACAAATGCTTAAAAACACTCAGGCCACGTTTTTGTGTGGTATAAATTTTATTTTTTCTAAGAGCTGGAAAGTATAATTTCTGGGTATCTGATTGTTATATGTGTATATAAACCATATATAATTTTAAAGATTTATTCATTCGGAAATAGGAGTCGGAGAGAAGGAGGGACAAAGGGATCTATCGATGGTTCATTCCCCAGATAGCTGTAGTGGCCAGGGCTGGGTCAGTCCAAAGCCAGGAGCTTCTTCCAGGTTTCCCATGTGGGTAAAAGAGGGGGCCCAAGTACTTGGACTATTGCAGGCCATTAGCAGGGAGCTGCATCAGATGTGGTCTAGCTGGGACTCAAACCGGCACCCATATCAGATACTGCTGCAGGCAGCAGCTTAACCTCCTATGCCACAACGCCATCCCATGGTTATATTTTTAAGAAACTGACAAACTGACTTCCAGGGAGATGAGCATTTTGTTTCCACCAGCAATGCATGAATGAGCCAATTTCTCCACATCCTTGTCAGCATTTGATGTTGTCACTATTTTTTTTTTTATTCTAAGGAATACAACTTCGTGCATTGAATAGATACAGATTTGGGAACATGGTGATTCTCCTGCCCTCCCTCCCTCCCACCCACACACTCACCCTTCTTCCTCTTCCCTCATCAGTCCCCCCCCCCCTTTTTTTTTTTACTGAGATCTATTTTCAGTTAGTTTAGGATTAATCTTATGAGAATAAAATTAAGTAGAGAGTTCACTGAATAGTGTGAAGAAAAAAAGAGAAGCTAGATAGGAAATAGAGCAGCTGGGACTTGAACCAGCATAATGATAAGCTTAGCTCACAGTGCTACAATGGCAGCCCTGAGTCAGTATTGTTTGTCTACCTATTTTGAGGGAAGAAAAATAAGAAAACACTGTTCGTTGACATTCAAGGGCAAGGGCTGTTCAAAATCATCACATCTCAAGGTGTCAGTTTCACTCCTATAGATCATATTTTAAGTATTAGTTACCACAGAGCAGAGAGACCATATGGTATTTGTCTTTTTGTGACTGGCTTATTTCACTAATTATAATGGTTTCCAGTTGCATCCATTTTGGTTGCAAGCAACAGGATTGCATTTATTTTTGCTGCTATGTAGTATTCCATAATGTATATATACCATAATTTCTTTACCCAGTCTTCAGTTGGACATCTGGTTTGATTCTGTATCTTAGCTGTTGTAAATTGAACTGAAATGAACATGGGGTACATATTACTCTTTCGTATGCTGATTTCATTTCCTTTGGATAAATTCCTAGGAGTGGGATAGCTGGGTCATATGGTAGAGCAAGAGAAAAAAGCAGAGAACATGCTCCCATATGTGATCCACTATCCAAACACAGCAGTGCTGTGCTTGGGCTGCACTGAGGCTGGGATATGGGAAACTCCGTCCAGGTCTCACACATGGGTGGCAGGACCCAAGTACTGGGGCAGCCATCATCTGTGGCTTCCTAGGGTGTACATTAGCAGGAAGCTGGAATCTACATCAGATGGGCATCAAACTCAGGCACTCTGATAGGGGATATAGGTATTCCAATCAGTGTCCTAACGGCTAGGCCAACTGCCCACCCATTCCATTTTCCAAATGAAGAAAATTGATAACAATGTATATTGAAGGTAACACCTTCTCTAAACAATTTTCTCAGGCGGGGGTATGATTCAGCAGTCAAGATATCACCTGGGATGCCTGTATCCTACATCACAGTGCTTGAATCGGAGTCCTGCCTTCTGTTGCTGTTTCTGGCTTCCTACCAGTGTACACCCCGGGAGATGGCAGGTGATGGCTTAAGTAGCTGAGTCCCTGACACCTGGGGAACTGAACTGAGTTCTGGACTGCTGGAACTCTGTGGCGTGGCCCCAGTTGTTGTGGTCATTGACAGAGTGAGTCAGCAGAAGGGAATCTTTGTTTCCTTACCTTTCAAGTGAAAAAATGAAATTAAAAAAACTCTTACTTTTCACAAGTTTTCCCCTCACTTTCTTAACCTTACATATAACAATATGACTTAACGTTTAATTTTAGAATTTGAAGATCCCTTATAAGTCTCGTAATCTTTTGCCTTCATTCTGAATATGTGTGGAAACCAATAGAGAAGGAGCTTGCTCAAGGCTTCAGGGCCAGTTTGTGGCAGAGCTGGGACCAAACCGAGGCCCAGGCCAGGGCTTCATGCTGCCTATGGTGCTGTAAGGTGATGCAGGTTTCTTATTACCATAGCTGACATCACTGCAGAGATGTTTTGCCATCCATCTCAATCCTCTGCTAGTCATGCAGCCCATCCTTGTATGCAGGATTTCTTCTTTGCTGACAGTTTCATGAATTCAGTTGTTTCAGTTCTCCTAGCATTTTCCCAGTTCAATGATCAATCCTCCAATCTGACCCACTTAGATTGAAGTAATAGCTTGCCAACCAGGAGGAGCAAGTGAATAATTGAAATTTTTATTAAGGATGAAACTTCTTTATTATGTTATATTTATTATATATGATAGTTTCAACTTTCTGAGTCTGCTGTCAAATGCATTCTTTCTCATTATCTTCCTTCTGTAATGTTTAATTTATATGAGCAGTCTTCCATTCTTATGTAGGAAAATAAGTTAGCATAGCCTTCAACCAATTAATACAAACTACTTTCCACATGGGGCTTGGCTTGTATCAACGTAGTAGTCTGACCCCTAGTGGCTATAAGAAGCATCTGCACTGTTAACTGCAACAAATTCGAACTGGATTTTCTGAAAAGTATTAAATACTTTTAATTTACTTATTTTCAATGAATATTTCAAAATAGAACAAAATGGATTCAGAGAAGCAATAATAAAATGGATATTTAAGCAATCTGTTCTCAAGAAAATTACTTCCAAAAATCTATTTTCACTTGTTCTTGGTTGTGCATGATCACTTACAAATATACTTATATTCTAGGATTCAACTCTATTGTAAACAAGAAAACTTTTTTCCTTCGAAACTAATGTGTTGCGTTGTCCTGGCATAGCCCTTTGTAGACTGCTACAAAACTGGAATCAAACTTGGAACTGGATGAGATTTTCATGGTCCAACGATCAGAGACCCAGAAGGGATTGGTCACAAAGTGAATTATCTGCAGTTCAGAGCAGACTCTTTCGTGCCCGAGGCCCTGAGATTCAGGAAGGTCTGAAGCACAGCATGGAAGTTAAGCTTGCTCTTGGTTCTTGAGAGCCGGGGCAATTGATTGCTGATTTTCTGTGCTGCAATGGAAGAGCAGGAGGGCTGTTGAGAGAGGAGACCCAGAAATGACAAACTATAAAAATTATAAATACAGTATGTGCTCACAATATCTGGACAGAAGGATATTAAGTAAACACTTCTTTTCCTTAATATCCATGGTTCTCCCAAACCTACAAGTATCTGCTTGATTTGCAATCACCAGTTATTTTGTTCATCACATGTACATGCACATATGCCTTTTTTTTTTTTTTGAAGATTTACTTATTTATTTGAAAGTCAGAGTTACACAGAGAGAAGAGGCAGAGAGAGAGGTTTTCTATCTGATGGTTCACTCCCCAACTGGCTGCAATGGCCAGAGCTGCGCTGATCCGAAGCCAGGAGCCTCCTCCAGGTCTTCCCACATGGGTGTAGGGGCCCAAGGCCTTGGGCCATTTTCTGTTGCTTTCCCAGGCCACAGCAGAGAGCTGGATCAGAAGTAGAGCAGCTGGGTCTCGAACAGACGCCCATATGGGATGCTGGCCAGGGCATTAACCAGCTGTGCCACAGCGCCGGCCCTGCACGTTCGCTTTTCACATGGATTAATACAGTACATATTCTATAAACTGCTTTATTCACTTAATAATCTTGACATTTTTCTGAGTCAATGTCTTTTATTAAACTCTATTAATTTGAAAGATGGGGTGTAAGGGGAGATCTCCCATCTACTTTTCAATCCCCAAATGGCCTCAATGGCCATTGCTGGGCCAGGCTAGAGCCAGGAGCTCAGAACTCCAGCCAGGTCTCCCACATGGCTGTCAGGTGTCCAAGTACTTGGGTCATCCACTGCTGCCTTCCCTGACACATTAGAAGTTAAATAGGAAGTAGAGCAGCTAGTACTTGAACCAGCATAATGATAAGCTTAGCTCACTGTGCTACAATGCCAGCCCTGAGTCAGTATTGTCAGTTTACCTAGTTTTGATGTAAGGATATGTCCCAATTTATTAATGGCTCTGAATTAACTTACATTTATATGTCTAAAAATTTTGTTCTACTCTAATACTGTAATGAAAATCTTTGAACACATAACTGATGCAAGCATAGCTATGGGGAAAATTCCATTACATTTATATTGCAAGGGGTAGGCATTTGGAACAGTGGTTAAGTTGCTATGTAGGATACCCCATATTGAAGTGCCTGGGTTCAGTCTTGGCTCTGCTTCCCATTCCAGCTTCCTATTCATGAACTCCTGGGATGTAGCTATGGCTCTAGTACTTGGATTCCTGTCACCCACTGGGAATCCTGGATTGAGTGCTGTTCTCTTGGCTTGTGACTGGCCTGACACCAGCCATTGTGCATTTGGGGAGTCAATCAGTGGATGGAAGATTTGTCTTTGTTCTCTGCTTTTCAAATAATTAAAAAAAATTTAACACTAAGTGTAGGCATAATTATAATTTGGACAACTAAAGCAGATTTTTGGAACTGATAGTTGCCCACCTACTTTTCTTCCCTTTTATTCTTGTTCCTGCTGTACCCCCCCTCCCCCCCAGGTCTCCAGAGCACCATGTTTCTCTTCCTCTTAGTCAACCTGTGTACTTAATCTTTTCTGAAAAGAACAAAGCCTTCTGCTGAGTTCCCTTAACTCCCTTCCTCCATGGAGAGGTGCTGACTGCTCCTCACCTTCTCTTCGGGTCTCTCGCATAGCTGAGGAAGCAGCAGCCTTGCCGCCCTCACCTAGCCGCTCTGGTCACTTCCCTGGCTACACTTCCTGAAACCTCCCACCACTTTTCTCTATCTAATGCTTCTGTAGTCTTCTACTTCCTATTACTCTTCAGCTTATGAAATTTTCTTCCCATCCCTTACCACATATTCTAGTCTGTCAACCTAATACTTGTCATTTTGTCAAGTAAGCTTGAGTTGTCATATAGACTGTCCTCTTCCTTTTGAATACTTAGAGCTCACAGTAGCTTGTTAAAGGTTCTGAGAAGTTCTGTAATCATGAAGTCGTCTTACCTTTTCTTACTCAACAGGATTGCTCTCCTAAGCTATTTTTACCATAAAACTTACCTTTTCCTAGTGTTTGTTAACATATATAAATACTTTTTGGGAAATTCTTTTAGGGCAAGTTTTCTTTGGCTCTGTGATTCTGCCAAATCCTGTCTCCTTTTAAAGCTGAAGCTATAAAAAGCCCTAGTACACGTGTGTGTGTGTGTGTGTGTGTGTGTGTGTAAAGCTTGGGGGTTCCTAGACAATTCATTGTAACAGTTGCTACCGTGACTACTTTGCTAAAGTCTTCTCAGCTTCTTAGATGTTCTGAATGCGTCTAATTGCCAAATTCAAGAGCTTTCTCTCAGCTTGTTCTTAAGTTTGGTGTAGGCAATGGTTCCATGGACAGCTTTCTTTGAAATTCTCTCTTCTTGATTAGACTCATCATATTATATAGTTCCTTTTGGAGATTCTACCCCCTATATTGTTTCTCTCCCCCTTTGTCTTCATCTATTCGATGATGTCCTTGAAGTGTCTCCATATGTACTGTGGGAGACACTTGTGATGATGATAGTGATCAAGGCAGTCTTTGCCCTCAGATAACATCTACACAGTGTGATAAATGTGGGGACAACAAAATCTTCTACGTATTGGCATTTTCTAGATTTTGAGGCTCCTTCCTCACCCCTCTCCTCCATAGCCTTCTTTTTAATGTTTTTAAGATTTATTTTATTTGAAAAAGAGGTAGAGACAGAGAGAAAAGTCTTCCATCTGCTGGTTTACTCACTAAATGGCTGCAACAGCTGGAGCTGGGCCAGTCTGAATCCAGAAGCCAGGAACTTCCTCCCACATGGGTGCAGGGGCCCAAGCACTTGGACCATCTTCCAGTGCTTTCCCAGGTGCATTAGCAGGGAGCTGAATCAGAAGTGGAACAGCCCATACTCCATAGCCCTCTTGCACACTCCTGCCTACCCCAGTTTCTTATCCATTTACTGAGTTTCAATGACACTTTGCTTATAAATTTAAATCCTATCCCTTTACCTTTCTCCCAAATTTTTGGCTCTATTGTCAAGCACCTGCTTGACTTATCTAATGCCAGAAAGCATTAAAACACAACCTTTGGAAATGGGAATTCTCTCCACATTTTTCAACTCCAGCTCTGTGAGATGATGATCCTACTGACCTTGCTGCCACTGGCATGGCCATAATCACTTAGGTCACGGTCACTGGCTCCCTCTTTTCTCTTACTGTACACTCCCTTGGATGACAAGGCCTTAAGATTATGTCTCACTGTCTGGTCATATTGTTCCAGTGTCAGCTCCAGTCCCTAATTTCTGGATTCACTAGACTTCTTAGTTTTCTCCAATCTACTATTTATGTTAATTCCAAATTACCTTTTGGCAGAACTTTGGTCGTATTTCTGATTATCCACTATAGTGGCTTTTTTGTTTTCATTAAATATAACTCCCACAGTCTCATATGCAAGGTTTCCAAATGCCTCTGCTGCTTCAGCTCACTTTTCTATCCCACTTACCCCTTAGTCTAACTCAGAGGCTACCTCCTCCAGAAGCCCTCTGTTGGCCGCAAAGAGCAAAGTGGTCTGTGTCCTCTGAAGCTCTGTTGGCATCTCTGTTCTTACCTTTTACTGGCTCCATCTGTGTATTTGCGGCTGCCTCTCTTCTGTTTTGTTTTACCATTCTGTAGATCTGTAGTTACATGTTAAATAGGGATTTGCCCTCGGTATACTTCTCTTCATTACACTGAATAGAAAGTTAGATGATAATTTTACTTATTCTAATTTGTGCTCTTCCTTTCTTCATCGTTATTTTAGGTGGTAGCTTATTGTAGAACACTACATAGAACTGGCAGTTCACTGATCTACACATCTGAATATTAAGAGCCTCATGAGTTAGGAATCAATGATCATCCTTGCCCCCTCGGGTACTGAGCCGAGAAGAAAGTTATCCTGCACACAGAGACACTGGCTGGACATCATGATGAGGAACCATTTTGAGAGTAGCATTTCAAAGTAATAGTGGGATCTAAAGATAACCTTGATGTTTGATTAAAAATCACTGGGTTGCTGGTCAACCTTAAGGCCACTTACCACTGAAATTCTTGTTAAGAAAACAGCAGGGTTTTTGCTTAACTGAAAATGTACATTTCCAATTGATCCACATAACTTTTAACATTTCTTCATTTCTTCACTTTGGAATACATGAGCTCTCCAGAGGACCAACACATTCTACAATTCTCATCTCACGGAAGTCAAAGATTCAGGAATTTCTGCTCTTTAAGAAGAACTCCAGTGGTGAAGGAAAGGGAGAAAGGGCAGAGAGAAGTAATGGTGAGTTCTTTATAAATTTAGGATGTCTAAATAGTTCCCTTAAAGAGAAAAGTGCAGGTGCAGAACTCAAATACTAGTTCCAGAATCTTTAATCCGCCTGGAATGTAATTTTGAGCAGCCAGGCCCTGAATGGGGCACTGGTCATGGGTCATCACCTAAATGTTGATCTTTCTTCAATGTATCTTATTTCCAGCTATTTCCCATAGCTACTTTTTGGATGAACAGCTGAGCTATATGTTCATGTAGACTGGGTTTTAGTCATAGAATAATCTACAATAGTGTGAGTTGCTATGTTGTCACTTGTTCTTCTAGACTCCTGCCTTGCCTAAAGTTTCTGACAGTTCTGTGTGTGTTCAAATGAACTCATCACGAACCTATGGATAGGGAAGTCAGGATATGCAGGCCCATGACTGCTTTGGTCATGAGAGATGAAGTCAGTTATGAGATGTTGGGGTCAGCAGGACAAAGACATGGATGGGCTGGGAGGTGGTATTGGAGGTCAGAAGAGTTCCAAATCAAAGGCAGGACTTGAGTAAAGGCAGAAAAAGTCAAATGGACAAGTTCATGGCTATCTGTGGAGGTGAAATACCTGAATTCACATCTAATAGAACTGGCCCAGGACCAATTTCTCAGATGAAGGTCCTTCTTGTTCTTCCCTTTGCTTGCTGCTTTACTAGGGAGAATGACTTATCATGCTTACCTTTGGATAGGATTGAAATTGTTTTGGGAGCTTTTAAATAATTTCCTAAATTCCTTTGCGATAACTCATGTTTATTGTCATATTCTGTATTTTTCAAGGCCTTACCTACCTTGTTACATAAAATCACCAGTTGATACTGCCTGAGCACGGTCCTGATACGATGGACAGGTATCTTTCTCTTCAATTTATACCCTGAGGAAGTTAAGTGAGAGTCTCTGTATTTTTCTGTTGCTAATTAACACAATGCTACAGGACACATAAGTTTTAATGAAAAGAGGTTTATATTGTGGCTCGTAGTTCCGTGAGGAGGTGCAGCTGTCTTTGGCTTTCTTGCTGACAGAATACCGAGGTGGTGTAGAGCATCTCACGGCTAGGGGCAGAGAATGTGCGTTTGTACTTCCTGGTCTCTGTTATAAAAGCCCCCAACCTTTAATCATGGGTGCTGTATTCTGCTAACCTTATCTAATCATAATCACCTCCCTAAGGTTCCACCTCTGATTACCACAGTAGGATTAAGTTTCTACCCTTCTAATATATCACAGTGGATACTAAAACTCCAACATGAATTTTGGAAGGGATAAATAATATCCAAACCATAGCAGCGCCTTTTACTGAAATTACTAGCAGAGTTGGGAATGTGGTATATTCCGGAGACTTCTGGGTTGAATACCCACCACTCAATTGTAGCTGGGAAACTGCTCCCTAACACTCCATTGCAGAAGTATTTTTTTTTTCTTCAAAAGGAATGTGGAGTTGTGCTGGGGAGAAGGCATAGAAATTTATTTTTCTCAGTCCCTCTACCTTCCCTATAATAGTTGCATGTTCCTGAGCTAGAGTTATATAAAAATCAATCCTATTACCAAGCTGCCTGGTGGTATGGGACATCCACCACTTAGAAATATTCCATTAAAGAAAATGGTGGCCTTTTGAAGGGCTTTTTATTGATTTTCAATGGGCTTAACTTTTATCCCCAGGCTTTCAGACAGCATTATCTCCTATTGAAAATAGATTGGGCTTTTTGTTTTTAAGTTGGACTTGCCTAGTGCAAAGAAACCACTAGAATAAGTCTTGATATGTGCCAGATTGAGGACATTACTGTGGAATTCATAGTTAGGGGGCAGTTTGGAGACTTGTAGGAATCAAAGGAAGCTAATGGAGGGAGAAAGGAGCCAGAAGGCACTGAGACCAAGAAAGGGCTGTACAAGTAATGATGAACAGAACAATAGCTCTTCAATACCTCTGGGAAAGAGTGACTTGGCTGAGACTCAGAGGTCACCTGAGCAATAAGACTCTGCAGCACCAGTGATGTCTAAGTGCTCAAGAAAGATAAACCTAAGTGCATGAGAGCTAGGAAGGAAAAATAACTATTGTCTGGGTTGAAAACAGCTCTACTGAGAATCTTTGACATAATGGACAATAATATGGAAAGCATTTTTGTGCTAACTGGAGCTAATGATGATTCACAGACATCTCAGGGCTAATAATCCAAATGAGCATGTATGGGATAGTGGAGGCCTGAGACCAGCACCAACAGAGGGTACTGGAGCAGAGGGCCTGCTGAGCCATTAATAGTAACTCTGCAGATGTCTAATGAACCTTTCCCCCACTGTGCCCTCCCTAACCTGGGAGACTGAGAAAGTGGTCTTATTAAAGACTGTATCTTGGTGAGGCTTAGTGACCATTTGGAACACACATGTGTATACTCACTGAATTCTCTCAAATCTCTATGTAGAGGAGGTCCTATAAATAATTCTGAGACCTTATCTTTCCTCTTTACATAGCTGAGAACTTGGGGTTATTCACGGACATGTAATACTCCTGTATTCCTGCATATATAACCTGAATACTAAATGAGATGGACAAGAATTATCCCTTTGCTCCTCTGGTCACAACTTTTACTTTGTATTGCCCTGCAAAGACACTCCTAAAATATTACTTTAACTTTATTGCATGTTCTATAAAAATATTGAGGGGAATATTTACCACTCCACTTAAGTTTATTCCAAATACACCTGAGAACTGAGAAAATGCCATAGATTCTGATATGTAGTATTTTTTTTTTTTAAGATTTGTTTTATTTGAAAGACGGAGTTAGAGAGGTAGAGACAGAGGGAGAGGTCTTCCATCCACTGGTTCACTCCCCAGATGGCCGTATCAGCCGGAGCTGTGGCTCAACTTGAAATTTTGCAGCATCACGTGAGATCCAGAGTCTGTGTCATTGGCCTCTCAGTTTCACTTCTCCATGTGTCTGTTCCTGCTTCCTTCAGATCCACTTGGGTGTTTTTCCAGTAAAACAAAACCCTATAAGAATAAATCTGACAGTATTTTTTTTCCCATGGAAACCAGCTTAAGGCAATGGTTGTGTCTCTTCTTTGCTTGTATATTACATTAAACTTGGTACCAATAATTAAAATTAGATGAAAGCATGACCCCTCCCACCAGGTTTCAGGGTATGAATTACTTCCCTTTTGTTTCCTTCCCCGCCCCCTGTATTGAGAAGTCATTAATTTTCCGGATCTGAAATAAGAGCCCCACTGTCGAGTGTGTAACCTTCTTGACATTGCATGCTACCACTTTGTCCACTGTTGGATCCTGAACGCTCTGTCCCTTAGCACGCCATGGTTGCTGCACTGAAGTGCGCTGTAGTGAAGCAGGTAAAGTCCCAGATGGGATCAGCCTGGCCCCTGGGGAACTCCCCTCCTTATCAAGGTGCGCATCATTAGGTTACCTGGGCCTGACGTCTTTGTACTAATTTCTTTCAGTCACACCCAGACATACCTTCCACTAAGCCTAGTGAGTGAGAAGCTTTGAAGCTGTAAAGCTGTGTCCTGGGGCCAGTCAAAATAAGCTGCTTTTTTTCTCTTGAGAGTGAATTAAGTTTATAAATTTTTTATTAGCGATATTCATAGGTACATGAAAAATTAATATACTTAAAACAATATATCCAAAACATGGAAAAAATATCTGTCTGTTCAAGTTAGTTCTGTATTTTTTAGGAGTCTCTAAACATTTTTCTTAGAAGTTTTATGTTTTGTCAAATGTATGCTTAAATATTTTACTATAATTTGCTGTATAAATTATGTCTTCCACTTCATCTTCTAACCAGTATTTATTTGGATATGTTGGTTCCCCGTCCCCCATATATGGCACTCATATGTGTCCTCATACCAGTCTTAGCTTTTTTCCACTTATTCAAATTCAAATTCCACTAGTCATATATCTGCTAATATGATTTTCATAAAACTTTCTTGCTTGAATAAAATACTGCTTATAACCTGCAGGCTATGTTTGTAATCTTTTTAGCACTTACCATACCTTTGTATTCTTTTTTTTTATTTTTTATTTATTTTTTGACAGAGTGGACAGTGAGAGAGACAGAGAGAAAGGTCTTCCTTTGCCGTTGGTTCACCCTCCAATGGCCGCTGTGGCCAGCGCACCGCGCTGATCCGATGGCAGGAGCCAGGTACTTCTCCTGGTCTCCCATGGGGTGCAGGGCCCAAGGGCTTGGGCCATCCTCCACTGCACTCCCAGGCCACAGCAGAGAGCTGGCCTGGAAGAGGGGCAACCGGGACAGAATCCGGCGCCCCGACCGGGACTAGAACCCGGTGTTCCAGCGCCGCAAGGCAGAGGATTAGCCTAGTGAGCCGCGTTGCAGGTCACCTTTGTATTCTAATTGTATATTCATTTTAAAAGCCTTTTCATTGTTTAAACATAGAAACATTTCTTATTTATGCTCACTTTTCTGTCATGTTAAGTCCTTTTGTTTCATGTGGTAGAGAGTTAAATAATAGTTATAAAGTTGAATTGATTTACAAAAAGAAATACAGAAATAGTTTCTTGGGTGATTGCTATATTCATAATGCATTCCAAAATTGATGTTTGGTCATACATGAAAGAATATGAAATATCCCTCAATATGAGTATTTAGAAGAATGATTATGTTGCATCAAAAATATTAAATTAGAAACCTCATGAAAAAACATGACTTTATTATATTTTCCCCTTGATTACCATTATGTATATAGAAATTTGCTGATTAAAAAAAAATCTTAGATTGAGTTGAAGGAGGCTTTAAGACACTCGGTAGCTCTGCAGCATTCTCTTTTTCCAACACATTCACATCCAATGAGTTATTGTAGATATTTATCAGGTGAAGCTCAAGTTTTATACACCATAATTTGCTGGATTCCATAGTATCAATTCAGTACTATAGGGATTAACCTGCTTTTGGGAAGTCCCAATTTCCTCTTTGTCTATTTATAATTAAGTTTTTCTGTAAAGTTTTATTTTACTAGAAGATGTTGCCTTTATATGCACACACAGATATATATATAATATATATATATATAAAGGAATAATAAAACTTTTATTTTAGTGATTAAGATTATCCTGAATTATAATGAATTGAGATTGAAGTTGAGATTGAATTTTTACACAGGAGTAAAATATCTTGTAATAAAATGTTATTTATATTTGAAGAACTTTTAAAGATATACCTAGTCTTAATATACTAATTTCTTCTAGTAAATTTATTTTCTTCAGATGGTTCCATTATTTAGTCTACTCTTTAGGGCACTGTTAAAAACAAATTTGCACATTAGCAAACAAAAACATTAGAAGATCTTAACAAAGCAGCAGTTAACATTTCATCCTGAATTAAGATGACTAATGGTAATCGGTCAAGATGACTAATGTTGCCAGCGCCACGGCTCAATAGGCTAATCCTCCTCCTGCGGCACCAGCACACGGGGTTCTAGTCCCGGTTCCCCTCTTCCTGGCCAGCTCTCTGCTGTGGCCCAGGAGTGCAGTGGAGGATGGCCCAAGTACTTGGGCCCTGCACCCCATGGGAGACCAGGAGAAGCACCTGGCTCCTGGCTCCGGATCAGCGCGGTGCGCCCGCCGCAGCAGCAATTGGGGGGTGACCCAACGGCAAAGGAAGACCTTTCTCTCTGTCTCTCTCACTGTCCACTCTGCCTGTCCAAAAACAAACAAACAAAAAAAACCAAAAAACAAAACAACAACAAAAAAAACACCTAATGTTAATCTTAATCAACTGTACCCAAGGAAGCAGGTAGTACTTGGGTCAATCACCAGATTCAAGATTAACCTTAAGAGGAGCAGATAAGCTTTCTCTAAGTGTGGTCCGCAGATCTGAAATTTTTGACATGAGGATTGAAACACACTAGGGTGATCGTGCTGCACGTTATAGTGTGGCAGACTTTGAGCTAAAGTAGCTAAAGTAGACTTTGAGCTAAAGCTAACTTGGTGCTGATTGAACATTGCTTTTCCAATTGTTATTTTCAAGAATTATGGAACTTGCTCAGGTCTCATTTATATTAGTGGGATCCATTAGAAAACAAGGTCATTATAGTCCAATAATGTTTTTACAGGCAACACCACCAAGATTTGTGGAGCTGAATGACATCATCTAATTTCACATATTAGAGTGGAAGACGGAGAAAATGGAATAACTGTGTGTTATCAGCATATAATAAAAATAGAATTGGTCTTGGCTCTGCCAGGTAAATCTCAAGGTGGATCCAAATTGGTCTGGCTACTGCCAGGTAGATCCAAAGACACTGTTTTTTTTTTTTTTTTCCCTCATTTTGTTCTAACACAACCTCTCTCTTTTCACATTTCCTTAAATACAGCATTGAACAGCTAATTGAAAATTCTGGCATATACTTCCGACTAATGATGTGTATCATTGAGTCAGGCTTCAATTATTTCTCCTTCTTGGTGATCCTAAGTAACTTAGTTACTTCCTGGTAAAGTACAGGAAAAATATGCTCTGTGTACAGAAAATAGTGTGGGATATGGAGTTGGGAGACCTTAGTTTAAGTCCTGTTTAGCAAATTCAAAAGTCACTAATACTGTTTATTGTTGTTAATTACGGAATTCTTTTGTTAAAATAAAATGTACTACTAAAATCCATTGTAAAAATGTTAATGAAATACTTAGGAAAAGTTTAGAGCAGTATATACACTACTTGTGTCATTTTAAATTATTATTAAATATACTATATTTTAATAAATCATTGATTCATATTTTTTTCCAGGATGGATTTGGTGGTTTCAAAAGGCCTAATAAAAAGGAAAAAAAAATATAAAAGGAAAAAAGGAGAACATGCAGGCTAGCAGAGTGTACTACTGTTCATAGACTAGTGAACTCGGACATTGAGAGCATATCTTCCATCATATCTTTCAAAGCTGCCTTCAGACAGTTGCCTCCTGGGGAGACAACTCTTACAGCACTGCAAAAATTCTTTTTTGGGTGTTTGTGGGACATCTGGTTGTATCTGGGATGGACCCTAAATGCAGGCTGAGGGATCTCATGGCTTTGGTTTGCCTTTCATTCCCTCTTGTGTCTCTTGTTGGAAGGATAGTGTTAGCCAACATTTTAATGAATAAACCAAAACTATATTTTCAAAAGTCTTCAAGGGGTAAGAAAAATACATGAAGGATATCTGTTTGGAAAACTTGCTAGAAGATGTACAGTGAGGAGCATATAAAACAACCTTAAGAATAATTATCAATTAAAGGTTAATAGAGGGTAACTAGGGATGGAGGCGTGTGTTCACACTAAGATCACTTCTTCAAATGGGACATTCCTTCATTGTAGTGACAGATTATTAAAAATGGATGGAGCTAGAATGCTTTAGCACAAGGTAAATTGGGCTGAATCTCCAGGATATATGCATAGAGCTCATTGACACTCAGTCTTCACTCTGTTAGATGAAATGAATGAAAACGGTAGTATGAGGTTTAGACAAGCAAAGGTAATAAACTGAAATGAGATAGGGTTGATGGTCATAGCTATTTTGAAATTGAAGTGAGTTGATTGAATCCTACATGAAGAGAAAGGGAGAAGGAAGGAAAAATAAAGACCCACTACTTAGAAATGACCCAATGAGGAAAGAGGCTCAGTATCATTAATGGGGGTTAGGATAGGTATAGACTGGGATTTGAACTCTATTTCCTTTCTGGATTTGATAGTTTTTAACTTCTTGGAGGGTGGACTTGTGGGTTACATATTTCCAATTTGTAAGTGGAAAATCTCCCATGAGCCTTAGTGTGGGGGTCAGTGTTCGTGTTGTTTAATGAGATGACATGATGCATGTAGGTAACATTTTCAGATGTTTAACATTTGCAGAAGTGACGGGAAAATGGGTTTTTGGAGGAAAGTGGAAAGAAAAGGAAAGCATGAGAGCAAGGAAAGAGAACACATTGCCTCATATGCCTTTAGGTTACAGGGCAGCATTTCTTAGTCTTGGCATGCAACTCAGTAGGTCTGTAGGGGCCTAAGAATTTGCATTTCTATCAAGTTCCCAGATTTTTGTTTATGCAACTAGTTTGAGGACTTAATTTATGGATAGAGACCAGGAAAGACAGCTACTATTTCTGGTATCACCTGATCACTTTTTTTTTTTCATTCACCAAATCTAAAATAATTTTTAAGCCTTTATCAAAGACCTTGAACTACAAGTTGAGACTTGAAGGTGAACAGAAAGGATTAGCTATTCTCATACATGGAGAACTGAGCAGTTCTTCGACTCCATAGCTTGGCTGTTCTTTTGCAGAACCTTGCATAGTAATAAGTGATGTTATGGGTAGCCATAGTACAAGAGACTTCTTCGTGATGTAGAGTAGAATGGTATGCTTGGGAGATAAACTGCACATTCCTCTGTGTGAAGCCTCAGTCTCCTGCCAGAACTGTAAGTACTGTCTTCTCCCTTTTCTGGCTTGGCAATAGAATGAATGCAGCTACAGTGAATAAGGATCCTGAACAACAGCAGATTAATAAAAAGTCTGTAGTGGATGGTTTGCTAGCGTTGGTTCAGTGGTCAGTGAAGTGAGAACTGCTTTCTGTAGAATTCTCATGACCTTTCCCTATGGTAACACCTGCCTTGCTTTTAGAAAGTCAATGTCCTATAGATGTCTATTAATTCTACTTGTTCTTGATTGGCAACTAGGTAGAGAGTGATCCTGTTCTTCTTGGCTGCACAGTAGAGCTTCCTTCATACTGACCTGAGGCCTGGGGAAAGTGAAGGATGTGAGCATATCCATGGCTCAAATGCTTCAGGCACTGGAGGCTCTTCTGAGATACAGTAGATTTTCTTGGATACATGTTTTACATTTGCTATATACCCTTATGGCAGTTCACAGAGACTACAACTACTTAATATCTTATAGCAGGTGTATGGTTGCATCACTGGTGAGAGGGTCCACTGGCCTTACTTGTCATTCTGGAGGTTGATCTGCTTTATGTATGTCTTAATTCTTAGAGTATCCTTTTATTCTTTTATATCAATTAAGTACATTAGAGGGGCCAGCGCTATGGCACAGCAGGTTAATGCCCTGGCCTGAAGCACTGGCATTGAATATGGGTGCTGGTTGGAGACCCGGCTGCTCCACTTCCGATCTTGCTCTCTGCTATGGGGGAAAAGCAGTAGAAGATGGCCCAAACCCTTGGGTCCCTGCGCTCCTGGCTCCTGGCTTTGGATCGCACAGTTTTGGCCAACTGGGGAGTGAACCATTGGATGGAAGACCCCTCTCTCTCTCTGCCTCTTTCTCTGCCTCTCCTCTCTCTGTAACTCTGACTTTAAAATTTTTTTTAAAAAAGTACATTAGAGTGGGATCAATGAAATTATAGATAAGTTAATTATTTCAAAGCTGGTGAGAGAAATCATCTTACCAAAACATTGTTTAAATAAGTGATTAAAAAGTTCTTGTAACAAATATGGTTTTTGATAACAAAGCTTTACCGTTGATGACTTGGGGCTGGCTCTGTGGTGTAGTGGGCTAAACCACCATGTGTGGTGCTGGCATCCCATATGGGCACTGGTTCGTGTCCTGGCTGCTCTTCCAATCCAATGCTCGGCTATGGAGAGCAGTGGAAGATGGCTCAAGTGCTTGGGCTCCTGCACTCACAAGGGAGACTAATAAGAAGATACTGCCTTCGGATTGGTACAGCTCTGGCCTTTGCCGCCATCTGGGGAGTGAATCAGCTGTTGGAAGACCTCTCTCTCTCTATCCCTCTCCCTGTCTGTAACTCTGCCTCTCAAATCTTTTGTTTTTTTAAAGTCGATGACTCCTGTAGCTGTTAAAAGAAACATTTCACTTTTTCATCTTAGTAAATATATTTAGGAAAAAACAATTTCATGGTTACATGATAAACTTTCACTAAATTTTGTGGCAAATAATATGCAAACAAAATTATCATTCCCTTAATTTTTCATTTTCAACAAAGGTGATTAATAATCTTATGCATTGTCACAAACTTATTTCTGAAGCTCTTAAAATTTCTATCAGTTGCTATTAAACATGGCCTGTGAATTTCAACAAGACTGAATAAAAAGCTAGAGTTCAATAATTTTTTTGAGCTGGTTTTGAAGTGGTGAATGACACAAATGAAAGTAATATATTTGCATATAATTCTTGGGGCAATTTCATATTCAAAGTTCAGTTTCATTAAATATAATAACACACTAAATCTTCCACATAGCCCTGCTGCATGAGATTTCCTAAAGAAAATTCAGTTGCAATAAGTACACTTGTTTTAGTCAACACCAAATCAGCACTCAGAATGAGTAGGACATGGCAATAAAAAACTTCTAACTTATTGGAGCAGTTGCAGTGTTATTTAATATGTTACAACCCTTGTGAGCTGATGTAGGATAGTCTGATCACTGTGACCAGGGAGAGGGGTGTGCTGGACTTTCATTGTTTACAGGGAGCTTGCAGGGCTGTTGTCAAGTTATATACTTCAGAAGGCCAAGGTAGTGTCTTTTACTACGTGGGTGCTCTACAGACTGATAGCTCTCCCTAACTACTCCTGCTCCTGCAATACTCTTGGCATTCACAGTCAAACTCAGGAGAGTTATACTGTAAAGTTAACAGGCAAGTTGTTGGTCAGAGCAGAAAGAAAACATGGGATGAAACTAAAGATTAAGGGAAAGCTGTGCCAAACTCATTCTCCCTCATCAACAGGATTTCCTGATGAAGTCAAGTTGGGATTTTGGGGCTAACATCGTGGCCCAGAGGGTTAAGCCACTGCCTGTGATGTTGTCATCCCATATGAGCACCAGTATGGGCTGCTCTGCCTCTGGTCCAGCTCTCTGCTAATGTGCCTGGGAAAGCAGTGGAAGATGGCCTTAGTGCCTGGACTACTGCACCCACTGGGGAGACTTGGAAGAAGCTCCAGACTCCTGGCTTCATCCTGGACAACTCCTGGCTGTTGAAACCCTCTGGACAGTGAACCAGCAAGTGGAAGACTTCTGTATGTGTGTCTCTGTCTCTCTGCGTCCCCAACCCCCTTAATTCAGCTTTTCAAAAAAAAATTTTTTTTTTGACAGGCAGAGTGGACAGTGAGAGAGAGAGACAGAGAGAAAGGTCTTCCTTGGCCGTTGGTTCATCCTCCAATGGTCGCTGCGGCTGGCGCGCGGCGGCCGGCACACCACGCTGATCCGATGGCAGGAGCCAGGTACTTCTCCTGGTCTCCCATGGGGTGCAGGGCCCAAGTACTTGGGCCATCCTCCACTGCACTCCCTGGCCATAGCAGAGAGCTGGCCTGGAAGAGGGGCAACCTGGACTAGAACCCGGTGTGCCAGCGCCGCAAGGCGGAGGATTAGCCTAGTGAGCCGCGGCGCCGGCCCTATAAGTTATATTTCAAAGTAGTATAATCCTTGGGTTAGAATGTGGCAACTCCATTCCATTCTTGACGATTTAGCTTTGTATGAATGCTGCACATAAAGGAGGTGGAGACACATTAGATGATGGCCATCTCTCTTTCAGTCTTTTTTTGGCTTTCATATCCATGTTAAGATGTTAAGTATGTCAAGATTCTCAAAATCAGCTGTCTTGTCCACACTTAGAATAATTTAACTAAATATTTGATAAAAGAAACAAATACTGAAGTCTATTCACTTTCCTGAATAAAAGTGCCATTATTCTTGGTAACTTCAATCCACATTTCATTAGTTGTTTTTGCTGGTGGTTTTGATTTTTTTTTTTTTTTGCAGCACTTTGATTTCAAGAAGGTGTTCCATTACTGTTTCAATTTTAAGGTTTATCTTATTTATTTGAAAGGCAGAGTTAGAGAAGGAGAGACACAGAGACAGATCTTCTATCAGTTGGTTCACACCACAAATGACTGCAATGGCCTTGGCTTGCCCTGGCCAAAGCCAGGAGCCTCTTTAGGGTCTCTGATGTGGTTACAGGGGCCCAAGCACATGCGCCATCTTCCAGGCACATTAGCAGGGAGCTGAATCAGAAGTGGAACAGCCAGGACTCAAAACCAGTTCCCTTCCTGGGTGCTGGTGTTGCAGGCGGTAGCTTTTACCTGCTTTGTTACAACTTGTGTGCCACAACACTGGCCTCACACTTTCTGTCTTGTAGTCACTGTCTCAGTCTGCTCCAGTTGTATAACAAAATTCCATGTATTTCTCACAGCTCTGGGGGCCTGAGGTCTATGATCAAGATGCTGGCACATTTGGTCCCTGGTGAGAAATCTGCCTTTATGCTGTGTCCTCAGTGTACAGAGGAAGCTCTGAAGGCCACTAATCCCGTCAAGGGGACCCCACCTTCGTGACCACCTCTGAATCTAAAAGGTTCATTTCCTAATAAGGCATTGGGGACTAGGGTTTCCTCATATGAATTTTTGTGGGGTGAAATGTTTATCTAACAGCCATAAATCCATAGGTGGATACATTCTGTATGAGAGGACAAGGACAGCCAAGCATTAGAAGTTACAGTTGGAAAACCCAGACACCCTGACTGTTGTACATCTGAGCATTTGCTCTTACCATTGAGACATTTCTTCAAAGAGGGGGTGGGTTAATCTTACTCGTTCAGAAACACCAATCATAGCATCTGTTTTTGCTAAAGTCTTCCTTGCTGCTAAAGTCTTCCTTGCTATGCCAGGAGGCATAGCAGTGTTTGTACAAATAGAATGCCTGGAACTCTATCTAGCTCTCATAATGTCTAGGCTCTGCCACCCCAGATTTTTAAGTTATAAACAAGAAAGAAAGTATGTGTCATAATAAAGGTTCTTCTTGCTTTAAGAGTCCAGAGATTACCTTTAACTGGAGAATTGTGGGGCTTTTTTTTCTTAAGTTCTTAAATTTTTGAGAGCTGGAACTATAGAGGTCTTCCTTCCATCTGCTGGTTCACTCCTCAAATGGTTGCAACAGCCAGAGCTAAGCTGATCTGGAGCCAGGAGCTTCTTCCAGATCTCCTATGTGGGTACAGAGGCCCAAGCACTTGGGTCACCTTCTATTGCTTTCTCAGGCCATATGCAGAGAGCTGAATAAGAAGAGGAGCAGCTGGCACTCGAACCAGTGCGCATATTGGATGACAGCACCACAAGTAGCGGCTTCACCTACTATGCCACTGTGCCAGTCCCTATGGGGTGTTTCATACAAAGACTTGAACAGCATGATTTTGTCATGAGATGTGGCACATGGAGTTGCAGAGAGGGAATGATAGCAAAGCAAATTAGCAGATGGAGAAAATGTGAAGTTGGAGAGAGAACTGGCCCATTTGTATTTAGCTAAGGTGGGTTGAATTCAGAATGCTAAAGAATTAATTTTTAATGATGAGTAATCAGAGGATTTGGGGAGAGGATGTGATGAATACTGGGGGCTTTCGACATTGTACAGCTTTTATTTCTCAGGCCATAGACCGCTTCCACGTATTTTTCAGAGCTTTGATTGTTTTGGAATTTAAACACCTTTCCGATTCATTGGTGCATGTATTACTTGGGGGAAATTGAAAATGTCCTGGAGCTTGAGTTCTGGGAACCCTTGTCTGATGTCTGGAATGTCACATCCAGATTTCCTGATCTTCCCGGATTTTGTTAGTTGACTTTGGCTGTTGGCCCAGTGCAAGTCCCTGTAGTGGACAGCAGCACATAGTCACACACTCATGTGCTCTTTGTTTTAAACTTCATTTAAATCATATCATTCATGGTTGTATCTGTGATTTGAATCTTTACTCAATGCTGTGTCTCTTAATTCCCTCATTAACTCGTTGCTGTGTTTTGGTTATTTTCGTTGTTCCATTTGTTGCTTTATAATTTTCCTCTGTAGGAATATACTGCAGTTTACTCTCTCTACTGTTTCTACTTTTGTGTTTTGAAAACACTGAAATACATACATATGAACAAGTTTTGTTATATGTGAAAGAGTTTCTCTAAGGTCTACTTCTACATGCATAATTGTCAGATCAAGGGTAAGTGCATGTCATTTTTTTTCTAAGCTTTGTAAATAGATGAGAGTCCTGTTGCTCCATGTCTAATTGTTCAGTCTTTAAATTTCTGCTAAACTAATAACTATGAAATTATGTCTTCTTATGGCTTAACTTTGCATTTCCTGAATATTAAAAGTTTGAGCTTATTATTTTGTATATGTCAACCAATAAGTAAAATACTTTTTTTTATTTAGTAAATATAAATTTTCAAAGTACAGTTAATGGATTACTTTTTTTTTTACCATATATTATTAAAAACTTTGTCCTTGTAATTCTCCCAACTTTTACTTCAAATGGTTTGATGCTATTTTATTAGGTGCATTTAAACAAAAGATAGTTGATTCTGGTGACTTAAAACTGGTCACGATCTTCATGTCTTCTATTTTTTTTTCTGTTTATTTTGCCTGATATTACTTCATCAAGTTTTGTTGGTACTTACCTTTCACTATGGTCAAATTTGAAATTCTTCTGTATCCTTAAGTTTTTAGATTACACAAACAGATCTATGTATGTGTAAGTATAGATGCATATATTTCTTTCATACCCATGTTACCAGCTGGATGGAAGTTTCTCGCTTGCGTGTTCTTTCTCTTGTTTCCTCTGTCTCTGAATCTGTCTTTAAAGTAATCTTTCAAAGAAATATCATTTTAGGGGCCAGCACTGTGGTGTAGTAGGTTAATCCTCCACCTGTGGCGCTGGTATCCCATATGGGCGCCGGTTCTAGTCCTGGCTGCTCCTCTTCCCATCCAGCTCTCTGCTATAGCCTGGGAAAGCAGTAGAGGATGGCCCAAGTCCTTGGGCCCCTGCACCCATGTGGGAGACCCAGAAGAAGCTCCTGGCTTCAGATCGACACAGCTCCAGCCCATTGTGGGCATTTGGTGAGTGAACTAGCGGATGGAAGACCTCTCTCTGTGTCTTCTTCTCACTATCTGTAACTCTACCTCTCAAATAAAAAAAAATCATTTTATACTACTATCCATATTCCATGTTAGAAATGTTTCTAAATTTGAGGGTTATACATATTTATATTATATACACATTTGTATTTATATATTTTTATCTAAATATGTTTCCTGGGCTGTGTATTCTTTCCTTCTGTTTTAGGATTTTCTTCTCTTTCCTAGTGTAGAATTTATAGTGTTTCTATTTTTTCTGTATAAATTATAAATCCTTAACTTCTAAAATATACTTGTTAATCAGAACCTCTAATATGTTCTAGAGCAATACATGGCCCACGAACCATTGTAATTCAACTTATTCCTCTCTAAACTATGTGATTTTTCTTTTATATATATTTAAGTTTTATACCAAAAAAATCTTAGCTTTGCTCTTGGTGCTTTACCCAGTGTTGGTCTAGATTGGCATTCATAGTCCACACTGTCCTTGCTCTTCATTTCATTGTGTTTTAGACCTTTTGTAGGGTCATGTTTCATCTGTCTGAAACAGACATCCTTTTTTAGTGCAGTGTCATGGTTACTTTTGTGTGTCAATTTGGGCTAAGGAACATCTGGATAGCCACTGACACATGGCTTCTGGGTGTATCTGTGCAGGTGTTTCTGAAGCATTTAGCATCTGCGTTGGTAGATTGAGACAAGAATACCTGCTTATTGGTGTAGGTAAGCATCATCCAGTCAGTTGAAGGCCCATGTGGAACAAAAAGTAGAGAAAGGGTAAATTCTCTGAGGTGAAATGTTCAGCTTCTCATGCTTTCATACATCCGTTTCTAGTTCTTGGATCTTTGGACTTGGGGACTCACATTGCTGCCCTGTTTACCCCCTAGTTCTCAGGTCTTTGGACTTGGACAGAAACTACACCCCTGTCTTGGCTGGTTCTCTAGCATGTAGATGGCAAATCATGGGATTTCTCATCCTCCACAAATGTGTTGAGCCATTTACCATAATTGCATGCTTTCGTGCCTCTTGTCACCTCCATGTGTGTGGGGGTTCATGGAAAGGGTGAGTATTGTGGTACAGTGGGTTAAGTGCATAAGGACTACTCCCACTTCTACTCCTGACTCAGCTTCTTGTTAATAGTTGTCCTGGGATGCAGCAGATAAAGACTAAAGTACTTGGGTCCCTGACACCTATGTGGGAGTCCCAGGTAGAGTTTCTGTCTCTTGGCTGTGGCATAGCTCAGCTCTAGCTCTTTTGGGGAGAAAACCAGTAGATGGAAACTACTCTTTCCCTCACCCCGTGGCTTTTTGAAATGAAAATGAATATCTTTAAAGTTCATGGAAAATGCGTATTATAAAAACTATGGATTTCAAAATTCTTGCACTTTTTTCCAAGAACTTTTGAAGTTCCCTTATATTGTAACTCATTGTTTCAGTATTCCTCTAAGTTCTCCCTCTTATTACCGTATTTTTCTGGAACTTCCATTATGGTGTGTGTTGGATTTTCTCAATCTCTTATTTCCTTAATCTTTTTTATGCTGTTAAAGATTTATTTATTTGAAAGGCAGAGTTACCCTTGCACGTGGGTACACACACACACACACACACACACACACACAGGGAGAGAGGAAGAGAGCTCTTTTATCCATTGGTTTACTCCCAAATGGCCACAATGGCTGGGACTGGACCAGGCTGAAGCCAGGAGTTTCTTCGAGATCTTCCACATGAGTGCAGGGGCCCAAGTACTTGCACCATATTCCACTACTTTCCCAGGTGCATTAGCAGATAACTAGATTGGAAGTGGAGCAGTTTGGACTCCAACCTGTGCACACAGGGAATGCTGGCACTGCAGGCAATGGCTTTACCCACTGCACCACGGTGCTGGCCCCATCTCTTTATTTTTAAAGTTAATTTCTATGCCTTTCCTAGCATGTTCTGAATGATGTCCTAGGCTTCATCTTTCAGCTGATTATTATTTTTCTCTCTGGCTGTGTCTAACATGTTGTTTCATGTATCCATTAACTTTTTAATTTTAAATTATGCTTATATTTTTAGAGTTTCTTTCATCTTGTGTATTTTATGCTTTATCATTTCCATCATTTTCTATCATGTATCTTATTTCAGGATGCATGTAATATCAGTTATTTAATATTCTGTAAGGAATACTGGTATTATGATGATTTTAAAATTTCAACTTTACAAGTCTAACATTTGCTATTTTTGGTTTGTATTGTTTGTAGAGTTTTCTATGTGTTCTGATTTTTTATCTGCCAACATTCTCCTGAATTTTATCAATGGGAATATTTCATAGTTTTCCAGAGATAATTATTGCTTGCTTAGGTCACTACCAATGCAGAATCTCTTTGAATCCTTCATTAGGGTTTGATGAATTACACAGTTACATGGTTTTGGCTTATAGACTTTAGGATTATGGTTCAAATTCTCAGGGGAATCTTTCCCTACCGTGATCCAGTGCCAAGGTTGAGCCTATTGTGTTGTCATGCCTGAGTTATTTCTTTCTCATCGTTATACTGGCATTGAAATCCATTGGGTTTTGTGTAGTGTGTTTTTTTTTTTACAATGTTTTTAAATATTTATTATTATGCAGCACAGTGGCTCACTAGGCTAATCCTCCGCCTGCGGTGCCGGCACACCGGGTTCTAGTCCCAGTCGGGGTGCTGGATTCTGTCCTAGTTGCTCCTCTTCCTGTCCAGCTCTCTGCTGTGACCCGGGAGTGCAGTGGAGGATGGCCCAAGTGCTTGGGCCCTGCACTCCATGGGAGACCAGGATAAACACCTGGCTCCTGCCTTCGGATCAGTGTGGTGTGCCGGCCGCGGCAGCCATTGGAGGGTGTGAACCAACGGAAAAGGAAGACTTTTCTCTGTCTCTCTCTCTCACTGTCCACTCTGCCTGTCAAAAAAAAAAAAAAAAAGATTTATTTTTATTTGAAAGCAGAACTAGGGCCAGCGCTGTGGTACAGCAGGTTAACGCCCTGGCCTGAAGTGCTGGCATCCCATATGGGCGCCGGTTCGAGACCCCGGCTGCTCCACTTCCAATCCAGCTCTCTGCTGTGGCCTGGGAAAGCAGTAGAAGATGGCCCAAGTCTTTGGGACCCTGCACCCACGTGGGAGACCTGGAAGAAGCTCCTGGCTTCGGATCGGTGCAGCTCTGGCCATTGCGGCCAATTAGGGAGTGAACTGTCAGATGGAAACCATCCCCCCCCCCCCCCCTTTCTTCTCTGCCTTTCTTCTCTCTGCCTTTCCTCTCTGTGTATCTCTGACTTGCAAATCTTTTTTTTTTCTTTTTTTTTTTAAAGGCAGAGTTGGAAGGAATTACAGAGAAAGAAATCTTCTGTCAGCTTCTTCATTTCCGAATGGCCACCGCAGTTGGGGCTGGGCCGGGCTGAAGGCAGGAGCCTGGAAATCCACATTGGTGCTGGGCCCAAAGCTCTTGTGCTTTCTTCTGCTTTCACAGGTGCATTGGCAAGGAGCTGGATTGGAAGTGGAGCAGCTGCCACTGCTGGCATTGCAGGCAGCCTTACCCGCTGTGCCACAGTGCTGAACCCATGAAGGTTTTCCTGAGATTCCTTACCACACACTTGTTCCAGACTTTGCAGCTACCCTCTGCAGCTCAGGCAGACTTCAAAGCAGAGGTAGAAGGGCCACAGAGTTCAGCAGAAGCCCTCTTCCAAAGCCAACAAAGGCACTCACTACGCCTCTGCGTTCTTTCACTTCACTTTTGTCTTCTTCATATGTTGTTTTGCTTGCTGTTTTTAAGGAAGTACTTGGCTTCTTTCTGAAAACTAGCCATCTGGGTTTTTTCCATTTTTTTTTTTAATTTGAGAGGCAAACCATCCTAGAGATCTTTAATCCACTGATTTACTCCCCAAGTGCCTACAATAACTGGCAGTGGGTCAGGCTGAAGCCAGGAGTCTGGAATTTAATTTGGGTCTCCCATGTAGGTGCCTGGGACCAGAGAACCTGAGTCATGCTTGCTCCCAGGGTGTGAATTAGCAGGAAGCTCTATCAGTAAGGTTAGCAGCTGGGACTAGCACCAGACACTCTGATACGGGGTGTGAGCATCCCAAGTAGTGCCTTAACTGCTTCACCAAATGCCCACCCCAGGCCGTGTGTTTTTCAGACTATATTAAACCAAACCAAAGCCTAGAGATATTTTGAACCTAATTTAATTTCTAAATTACTTGGTTTAGTGGGGTTCTTTTTTCACATAGCCTTGAAACTGAAAATTTTGATTCTTTTTTCCCATTCATTTAGAAAATCACTCTAAAAAGCAAGGTATTATTTTTCTGTGTCCCTGTTGAATGGTTTTACAAATTTTTTATAGAAAATATTTGCATATTGTCACTGTCATTCATAAAACTATCTTAGAAAACTAAGTACAGAAGGAATCAGAAATGCTTTAAATACACTATTAAAATATTTCAGTGGAATTAGACCCTAAAATGTTCTTTCAATACCTAATTTAGGAAGTTAATTATGAACTAAATACTCAGTAAAGTTAGTGATTGATTTTCTTGCCCTGGGAATATAGCATTTTTCTCCAAGTGACATTTACATAAATATGTCTTAGAAATACCATACACATTAAATCCTACTGTGCTTCCACTTGTGTAGTTGGAAGGCACAAAATGGAAAATTTCAGATGTACTCTGAAAGAATCAAGTAATATTGAAGAAAAACTGAATTATTTAGGAGATAGTATCTATTGCCTTCACCTACTGTCACCCAATATTTTGTTAAAGAACCTATTTTTAAACCCATCTCTACCTATTAACTCCTCCTTTAGAATTTCTTTGCCTTTGAGCAAGGACAGATTCTCATTGCGCTTTATGAATCATTCAAATGACATGTTTGAGATGATATTTTCATTGACATTTGAAAAAAAGCAGTTCGCTTTATGTTTCCATCAGAGTAGGTGGCAATTATGAAAATATGCTTCCCACCTTCACATTAATGATACCAGTAACTCAGGATTACACTGGTAGGAGGGCAGGACTTGCTGTACTAATGCCATTAATTTATTAGAGATGAGGAACAGCAAGATACAGCCATGCTGGCAGCAATGCCAAACAAACAGAGCATTCTTGATTTTCAGAAGAGGTAGAATGAAGCAGGATTCTATGTCCGGTGTCATCTTTGCACTCTGAGCCCTGCAGGCTGGCTAGCTTGCAGTTAGAAATGTGAATTTATTTAATAAGTTCTGAGAGCAAAGATGCTTTTAGATTTTAAAATAAATCCATTACCACAAGAGGCTGTTATATAATTAAAGTGTTCAACTCCCAAACCATGAATATTAAAAAGATACAAAATCTCATGCCATGTTTTAGCTTGATATTGTTTCCATCTCGTATTTCAGGAAGCAGCCTTGACTCAGATCCCAGTCCATTTTTTTTTGGGATGCTATCATCAATAACCTTGGACACTAACCAAGACAGCCTTAATGTCCGCTCAGCTTGAGTAAATTTTAGGTGGGATTTTTCCTGCATCTTGGTCCCTAAGGTCCTTTTTCCCCCAGGACTATTTTTTTTTTATTTACTTATTTACTTGAAAGTCAGAGTTGCTCAGAGAGAGAGGTCTTCCATCCATTGGTCCACTCCCCAGATGGCCACAATGGCCAGAGCTGCGCCAATCCGAAGCCAGGAGCCAAGAGGTTACTCCAGGTCTCCCACGTGGGTGCAGGGGACCAAGGACTTGGGCCATCCTCCTTCACTGCTTTCCCAGACCGTAGCAGAGAGCCAGATTGGAAGTGGAGCATCTGGGACTTGAACCAGCACCTATATGGGATGCCGGCACCACAGATGGTGGCCTTACCCACTATGCCATGGTGCTGGCCCCAGGACTATTTACTTTAGAAGCCTATGATGATAAATTGTTTTACAGCCCCTTTAAGATGAAACTATAAACAAAACAAGAAACCAACTTGTCAGTTTTATAGCCAAGGGCAGGTAGACATAGTCAACTGATCCAAGATATGCATTCCTCTGGTCTTATGACTCGGTGTTGACCCATACTGTCAACTTTATGTTCAGAACACTTTGAAGGTACTTGGAAAATATAGTTCCTCTTTCTTTCTTTTCTTTCCTGCTAAACTTATCACTAAACTTTTCCCTTCATTGGAACTTCCTCTTATGTTCACTGATCAAAATTCTGACCAGGCTCTGGACCTCCAGATGGGTGTTAAAATTTACTTTCCAAATAACACAGAAATAATTTGTGTTGTGGTTATTTTGGTACATATCACACATCACACGCCATCTATTTGTAAAATCCTTCAAGATGGGTTTTTGTCTAATATATGTGTCTTTGCACTCACCCAATATTAGTCTTCACATGTTAGAAAATAAAGATACGCGTTAGGTAAGTGAATCAAAAACCCACTAACAAATGCAAAGTGGTGGTCTTGGTCCCTCCTCTATCCCAAAGTTGCACTGTAAACAGTGTCTTGAACTGTGCAACCTGTTTCCTCAGGGAGGTCAGAACTGCTGATTCATGTTCTTCTAGCCAGAGTTATAGACACAATCAATCAAATCACATTCCCAGTTCAGGAAAACATGAATAAAGTTAGAGAAAAGCAGGAAGTGTCTTTGTTGGCAAAACACCCCATCCTCTGTTCTATTTCAAGTCAAATTCTTGTCTGATCCAAACAGGAAATTAGAGTTATAATTTGTGTGATAGCAAATCTTAAATCTTCAATGCCTTCAACTCATGGATGTTGAAGAAACTGAGGCTGTTTATTTTGAATGATTAGTCTCCAGAATTAAATACCTTAAGGGAGTCAGCGGGGGAAAAAATCATTGTATAGGAGATCCCAGCTAAAGATCTGGAGGATTGGCACTTCCTGGTGAGGTACATGCCCACACCCGTGAACATCACTCTTACACAATGTAGTGTCCACTCTCTGTTCTTTCTTAGGTGCATAGCCAGCTTTTGTTCAGTATAGCCATGTGCCTAGTGAAGTACTTGTTACACCACTCTCATTCACAGCAAGAAAATGCCATCTGGCCAAAAAAATATGTGAATGTCTATTGGGTATGGTTTCTGGAAAAACTACTTTGGTCTCAAAGACAGATGGCACATGCTTTTTTTTTTTGACAGGCAGAGTGGACAATGAGAGACAAAAAGGTCTTCCTTTTCCATTGGTTCACCCCCCACAATGGCTGCCGTGGCCAGTGCCCTGTGGCTGGTGCACCGAGCTGATCCGAAGCCAGGAGCCAGGTGCTTCTCCTGGTCTCCCATGCGGGAGCCAGGGCTGAAGCACTTGGGCCATCCTCCACTGCACTCCCGGGCCACAGCAGAGAGCTGGACTGGAAGAGGAGCAACTGGGACAGAATCGGCGCCCTGACTGGACTAGAACCCGGTATGCCGGTGCTGCAGACGGAGGATTAGCCTAGTGAGCCGCAGTGCCGCCCTGGCACATGCTCTTAACCTTGTCTACTATCTCTTGTTTCCTGTCTGGAACTTGATAAAATACCCAATCCCTAGAAGTATAGTCCATTTTTAAATAATGAAGAATAAAGATACATGCTATGGATGGTGGAATGATGAGAAGATCCTTGGTCCTTGGTGGCACCTTGGTATGGTTGTATTAGTGCTAGACTGCTATTTTCCTTTTTTTAATCTCTCAATTTGTTAGTGCTAGTGTATTTGGGTTTCTGTTACACAGGGACAAATGCAACCCAGACAAATTCAATGGGTGGATAGATTAGAAAACTTTTGGATGATCCAGTGCCAACCTGTTCCTTCAATGTTTTGTACTACCTTCTATACTCTTAATTCACTTGTAAGTTGAATGCAGAGGAGCTAACAGATGACTTTTGGAGATATCAAGAGATACAAGACCCATAAATAATGCTACATCAAACATCTGATCATACTGTAGCCAGAGCTTAGAAACATTGTGTTAATGCAGCTGACACTTTGAAGTTTTTGTCAGAACAACAGGTGTTATACTCAACAAGCATTATAAAACATTACCCTTCAGCCTATGTCAACAGATGAATAGAAAAAAAAAATCATGTAGTGGAATATTATTTAGTTTTAAGACAGGGAAATCCTGCCATTTGTGACAACAAAGGTGAACTAGAAGGACATTTTGCTAAGTGAAATAAGCCAGATATGAGGGTACTTAAAAAATGTCATGGATTTTGGAATTAAAAGGTGAGTTTATTCTTGTGCAAAAAATGTGAAATTCATGCATCAGAGGGATTTGAAAAGTTCATGGAAGTTGAGATTATGAAAAATTTATGCTTGGATTTCAAATTTTTTGCACCAAAACAAATATATTACATCTCCACACACTTCCTGAAGCTCCCTTATAGGACAGACACTGTATGATTCCACTTACCTGAAATATCTAAAACAGTCAAATTTGTAGAAGCAGAGATGACCCTTGTACATTAGGGGCTGGGAAGTGAAGAGATTCAGAGTTGTTATTTAATGGGTAAAGATTTTGATTCAAGATAAGTTCTAGAGATCTGAAAAGCATAGCTCCTGTAGTTAACAACACAGTTTTGTACGCGAACTCAAAAGGCTTCCATAGCCTTGGCAACTCATGACTAGAGCCTAGGGAGATTACTGACACCATAAACAAGAGTGTCAAATTGTTAAGTCAACAACAGGAGTCACTGTGTACTTACTCCTCATGTGGGATCTCTGTCCTTAATGTGTTGTCCAATGTGAAGTAATGCTATAACTAGTACTGAAACAGTATTTTACACTTTGTGTTTCTGTGTGGGTGCAAACTGATGAAATCTTTACTTTATATACAGAAGATTGATTTAGTATAAAGATAATTGAAAATGAATCTTGATGTGAATGGAATGGGAGAGGGAGTGGGAGATGGGAGTGGTGTGAGTGGGAGGGAAGTTACGGGGTGGGGGGAGCCTTTGTAATCCATAAACTGTACTTTGGAAATTTATATTTACTAAATAAAAGTTAAAAAAAATTTCTTCCCATTCTGTGGGTTGTCTCTTAACTATTTCCTTTGCTATGCAATAGCTTCTTAGTTTGATAGATTTCTATTTTTCAAATTTTGTGCTGTTTTTCTGCTTATGTTTTGATATAAAAATATGCCTTTACTGACATCTTGAAGTGTTTCTCCTATGTTTTAACACTTTTATTCTTTCTTTCTGGTTTTATGTTTGTCTCTGATCAACTTGAGTGTTTTTTTTTTTTTTTTTTTTTTTTTTTTTTTTTTCGGACAGAGTTAAGAGAGAGAGAAAGGTCTTCCTTTTCCATTGGTTCACCCCCTGAAATGGCCGCTACGGCCGGTGCGCTGTGGCTGGTGGAGGATTAGCCAAGTGAACAGTGGTGCTGGCCTAGTTTTGTTTTTATTTTTATTTTTTATTTTTTTTATGGTGACAGTCAGGCTTCATTCTTCTACATATATATCCTGTTTTCCCAGCACCGTTTATTGAAAATGGTATCCTTTTCCAGGTCATATTTTTGGCACCTTTGTCAGTTGGTTTAAGATGTGTGAATTTTTTTCTGGAGTCTATACTGTTCCATTGGTTGGTGCGTCTGTTTCTGTATCAGGACCACTGTGTCTAGGCTACTACAGCCTTGTGGTAGGTCTTGAGATCAGGAAATGTGATATCTGTAGCATTATTCTTTGTGTTCTAGATTGTTTAGGCTGTTTTTGTGCTCCATATAAATTATAGAATCATGTTTTCTGGTCCTGAGAGGGCCATTGACATTTTTATTGCTTTGAATTTAAACCACTTTGGGTAACCTGGCCTTTTTAACATTATTTATTCTTCTAGTCCACAAACATTTTGAGGTCTTCAATTTTTTCATCAGGGCTTCTTAATTTTCATTGTGGAGATCATTCATTTCCTTGGCTAAACTTATTCCTAGTTGGTTTTGGTAAACATTATAAGCGGCATTACTTTTATGATCCCTGTCTCAGCAGTTTTGTTATTAGTGTCTAAAGTTTACTGACTTCTACATGTTGGCTTTGCATCTTGCAGCTTTACTGAATGTGATTATCAGTTCTAACAGTCTCTGGGTGAAGTCCTTAGGTTTTACTGTGTGTGTGTGTGTGTGTGTGTGTGTGTGTAAAATCTCATCTGCAAAGAGGAATAACTTTCTCCTTTCATGTTGTGTCCCCTTTATTTCATTCTCTTGCCTAACTTTATACTTCCATCTACAAGGAGGCAACTGTCATTTATGGAAAAATCCCTCCCCCAACTTTTTCCTCCAAATGATGGCGCACAGTGGCTATTAACCAGAGTTAGCACCCTAGATGAGAGGTAGTCCCTCCGTTACATTGAATACCTACTTGAGATCAGGTCATCTGAGAAATAAATATAAAACTAGTAATCATTAAAACTCTTCAAACAAAACAATGAAGGAGAAAGGTAAATAGGTATTTTGTTAATACGTACAGGTATATCTTTTTTAAAAATACACATAGCTGCTACAGTCCTCATCTCTGTAACTGAACATGAGGCAGTGGTTGACATTTAGCATTGTGTTCTTCCACTGTTCATCCAGTGTTCTCTTATATGCAGGTATACCTTAACTGGGAACCATTCTTGGTGGAATGATCCAAATCTTTGTTCTAGAAGCATTGAATTTCTAGTGGTCTTCATTGAGGTGTTGTAATCTTCCACTGACTGTACTACTTGGTATGGAAGTACTATGAGGTGTTTTGATGGATTCTGGCATAGACGTTGCTGTACCTACAGTGCAACAGCAATGCGATTTCTTTGATGACTTGGATCATCACAGCGGGTGCAGTAATGCCTCATCTGCCTATTGACTCAATGGCATAAGGAGCCCCAGTAGCCACATGGTAGTTGCAATTTATAATTTGATGGGGGTATTGTGTACCTTTTAATAGAAGCATTCCTCCTTTTTAAGTCAATATCTGTACATCACCAGGAAACAAGGTTGCAGTGATGGACTAGGACGTGTAATCATGAGAAGGGTTACTTCCACTTCACTCTGTTGATTTCATGTCTATGCATATTGGCAACAGGAGAATTAGTAGTTTATATTTATCTTGGGTTCCAAATCCACTGCATGTTGAATAGCATACCAATCCCAGTGACTTTTTCTTTTTTCTATAAATCATCCCTATTCTGTTAGGCTGTCTACTTCTCCATTTTGGGCTATGTAAAATGAGGGAATAACATGTGGAGAAGGTCAGAGGTGAGCTCCTCTGTTCCCTTTTTGCTCTGGGCAGTGTGAAGACCCAAGAGGTTTTTGTGATTCAATATCTTTCAGTTTTACGTGAGACACCAGAAATTCCGCATCCCAACTCTCATGGTCTGCATCTTCAAAATAATGTTCTACCCTTAGCATCAGACTTCAGTGTGCTTGCACTGAACAATCACAGTGGGGGTTACCCAAGGGAGTTGGAGCTAAGGAAGAGATGGAACCTCTGCTGGAAGCAGGAGAGGAGAACTTCCCTGATGTGTCCTTTCTTCTACCTTTGGTTGTGTTCTCCTGGGGCAAGGAATTTTAACAGAAGTGCTGCAGGAAGCCTATGGGGGCTTGGGGATGAAAATGGGCAGAGTTACTCAGAAGGTGACTGTAGCTGGATCCCGTAGGGGACACCTGGAATATAAATTGTTTCAGTTGTCTGACCCTGAAGCTAAGGAGCTGAGGTTTTGTACTCATCCATTTCTGTCCTTGGTTAAGTGTGAGTTTCCTCCTCCTAGAAGTAAATTTCCAACATGTCTAGCTCTTTGCAAAGCAAGGTGGGCTCCAGGATCCTGAAATCCATTTTCTGGAAAATAACTGCAGGCATTATCTTGGCATGAAATCACAGGGAAGTGTGTGATGTATCCACAAAAACAATGAAACGAGCACCCCAGATCCAAGTGCAAGTCTGACCTTACTGGCGCTATCCACGTTCTGCTTGTTTGAAACTATTGAATGTCACAGAATAAGGAACTATAGTTCCCATGAAAGGCAGCTGAGCAGAGAAAGATGCGGACTGTCTAAGAACAGTTTGCTAACCTCCTCAGCAAATGATGGAAGTGTTCCTCTTCCTCTGACATTGCATGTTTTTCTATGTCTAATTTAATGATTTCATGGTATACCAATATACAGTATACATATTTCTGTAGTTAATTTTTTGTTAAAAATTAGCTCTTCTGTAGGATAACTATTATTATGAAACAACCCTGAAACATAGGATTAGTTTGTCTTCAGTTTTTTCCTGAGGACAAATTCTGTTGGCACTTTAAGAGGGCGTCTGTGAAGATGAGGAGTGCTGCAGCATCAGACCCTACAACAACATGCAACACTCCTTGTATGAATGTACTTCAGCTGACATTTTGCACAAAGTGCTGGGTTTCAATGTCCATTGTATGATTTACTTTCTGAAAATTGAAACCCAATTTTGAAATAAATGATGTCATACTTGGCATTTTTGTCCCCCATATCTCATGAGCCTATATTTAGCTCAAATATAAGATGGCTGAACTGTTGATTACACAACTGAATAGTACAGTTCTTTTTCCCTCTCCCCTCAATCCCTATTTTCAAAGGCCCCTTTCAAGCTATGGAAGTAAAGCAATCCATACTGCCATTTTGGATTTGAAGGGAATTTAGATTTGTTACAGATCAGATGAACTTGCAAATAAAGCTTTGTAATTTAGATACTATACTCTGGGAAGTGGTTTTCACTTGCTATGAATAGAAGGATTTTTTTAAATAAGTTTTTTCATCTACTTGAAAAGCAGAGAAAAAGGGAGAGAGAAATCTTCCATCTGCTGGTCTGCTCCCCAAATGCCTGCAACAGCCAGGACTAAGCAAGGGTGAAGCCAGGAGCCCACAATTATTTTTTTCTTTTTCTTTTTTTGAAAGTCAGAGTTAGAGTGGGAGACAGGGAGAGAGAGGTCTTCCATTCGCTGGTTCACTCCCCAGATGGCCACAATGGCCAGAGCTGCACCGATCTGAAGCCAGGAGCTTCTTCCAGGTCTCCCACGTGGGTGCAGGGTCCCAAAGACTTGGGCCATCTTCTGCTTTCCCAGGTGACAGCAGAGAGTTAGATTGGAAGAGGGAGCAGCTGGGACTAGAATTGGTGCTCATATGGGATGCTGGCGCTCATATGGGATGCTGGCGCTTCAGGTCAGGGCTTTACCTCACTGTGCCACAGCGCCCCCCCCACCCCGAATTATTTCTTTAAATAAATTGAAAGTTTTTTATCACAATTTTCTTAAATTTTATCTAGTTGAATTGCAGAATTAGGGAGAGAGATCTTCTATCCACTGGTTGGTTCACTCCTCAAATGGTTATAACAGCCAGGGCTGAGCCAGGCCAAAGCCAGGAGCCTGGAACTCCCTATGGGTCTCACTTGTGGGTTCAGGGATCCAAGGACTGGGATATCTCCTGCTACATTCTCAGGTGCTTTAGCAGGGAGCTGGATGGGAAGCAGAGCAACCAGGGCTTGAACCGACACCCATATGGGACGTTGGTGTTGCAGATGGTAGCTTTACCCACTGTACCACACTACTTGCCCCAACACCAAGTCTTAAGTCACTTTGGAAGATTGGTATCTGGAAAGCACTGATTTGAAAGGAGAAAGTTTGGGGCCGGTGCTGTGGTACAGCAGGTTAACACCCTGGCCTGAAGTGCCGGCATCCCATATGGGTGCCAGTTGGAGACCAGTCTGCTCCTCTTCCAATCTAGCTCTCTGCTATGGCCTGGGAAAGCAGTAGAAGATGGCCCAAGTCCTTGGATCCCTGCACCCATGTGGGAGACCTGGAAGAAGCTCCTGGCTTCGGATCGGTGCAGCTCCAGCCGTTGCGACCAATTGGGGAGTGAACCATCAGATGGAAGACCTCTCTCTCTCTCTGCCTCTCCTCTTTCTCTGTGTAACTCTGACTTTCAAATAAATAAATCTTTTAAAAAAAGGAGAAAGTTTGCAATAATGAACTTTTTTTGAAAGCTGATCTTTTTTTATTTATTTTTTTATTTTTGACAGGCAGAGTGGACAGAGAGACAGAAAGGTCTTCCTTTACCATTGGTTCACCCTCCAATGGCTGCTGTGCCCGGTGCGCTGTGGCTGGTGCACTGCGCTGATCCAAAGCCAGGAGCCAGGTGCTTCTCCTGGTCTCCCATGCAGGTGCAGGGCCCAAGCACTTGGGCTATCCTCCTCTGCCCTCCTAGGCCACAGCAGAGAGCTGGACTGGAAGAGGAACAACTGGGACTGAATCCGGCGCCCTGACCAGGACTAGAACCCGGTGTGCCATAGACGCAGGTGGAGGATAGCCTGTTGAGCTGCGGCTCTGGCCAAAAGCTGATCATTTTTAATCTATGCTGATCTGGTAGATACTTATTAATCCAATTATTTTTGTACTGTATGTAAATTCCTAACAAGATTGAGGAGAGAATCTTCACCCAGAAGAGATTCTTTGCCTTTCCTCTGGCAGAGTTGTGTGTTGTAGGACTTCATCTCTTCTACTGGGAAGAGATTAACTTTTCACTATTGATGTATTCCGGGTTTTATATATCAGAACTCTCAGGTAGAAAAGTGATTTCATTCTTTGATTTGTAGGGCTTTCAATATCCATCATAATTCCTGTCATATCCCACAGATATTACTTTGACCATTGCAGCCAGCAATCCTGATGAAATCAGTGCAGTCTTCAGGGAGTTCTTTGAATCAAGACCATTAGGAGTCTTTAAATGAGCGCTGCCTCAGCGCTCACTGGGTGTGTTCAAAGGTGAGTTTCCATCAGTAATTAGATCTTTTATTCTTGGCTCTGAACAAGCAGAGTTTGTCATACTAGGACATTGCAAGGTTTGGAGCTTATTTGTGAAATCAAAGGAAGCAAAAGATACAGACCTTACTGTGGGAATAAAAGCTATTGAATATTGAGCTTTTTTATTTTCTGGGGATGTCATTAATTTCCTATCTATAGATTTATACAAGAGACTACATTATCAATTCATTTTCTGCTAAAGTAAAACTCTACATTTTTAATGTACCTTATTCCCTTGCACGTCCCAAATTGATAGTTTTCAGTGAATTCTGTTTATATAATTTTTGAATATGCTTTGCTTCTCTTTACCTAATCCTTACCTACCTATCCACCTCTTGTCTATATTCGACGTTAGCTATGTACTAAACATTTCTATAAAGGTGTGGCATATCAAATTGAAGGAAATGGGTAGGATTATTTGTAGATACCAGGGAAATAAAATGAGTAAAGTGGAATCATGAGCAGATCTTTTTATTTTTTGAAGATTTATTATGAAAGAAAAAAAATGCTTCTATCTGCCTTTTTACTTCACAGATGGATGCAATGGCCAGCAGTAGGACAGGCTGAAGCCAGGAGCTTAATCTAGGGCTCCTACATGAGTGGAAGGGATCCAAACACTTGGACCTTCTGCTGCTGCTTTTCCCAGGCCACTAGCAGGGAGCTGGATTGCAAGTGGAGCAGCTGGAAACAAACCATCTCCCATAGGGGATGCTGGCATTGAAGGTGGTGGCTTTACCTGCTATGCCACAATGCCAGCTCCTAGAACTTTTTTTTAATAGTTCAGGGGATCTGGTCTAATATTGAATAGCTAATAAAAGGTTCATCTTTGGGCACAACCATAACAGATATTATAATAGACCCATTGTTTTTTTTTAATTTCAAGATGCATATCCTTGGTTTCTAGGAGATCTGGGAAAAAAATCATTGGATCAATGTAAGCTTGCATTGTTAACTAGAAAAATGATTCTATGAATATAGTTCTGATTTTATAGACTTGGGTTTGGGCACAGAGGTCTTCATTTTAACTTTAAAGTGCTTATAAGTGCTCCAAGAATCACATTTATTAACACTATTATGATATGAACATTTGAGTGTTGAGGATTCCCACTTATTTCCTGAAGTCCTCACCAAGATTATCTTTTGAGGATGCTCTGTGGTTCACAACCAGTTAAGATGATGTCTTTCCTAGACTTCAGTTTTTCTCACAAGGATCTCGGCCTCCACCTTCTCCCACTCATCCCAGCTCGTTGAATTGTAGGCCTTCATAGTTCTTGATGTTATGATTATGTCAAATCACAGTAGATTTAGTAGCACCACAGTAGATTCAGTATACAATGTGTTGGGTAAAATGACAGTGAGTTAGTATAGAAATGGAGGAGAGAAGGGTTGGCTGTGAAACATTTAAGATAAACTTGTTGAGTAGGTAGGAAGAGAGTGGGAGATATGAAGGAATGCTCTTAGATCTTGCTGGATTATTGAGTGGTCTAGTGACAGGAATGTGTTGAACACAGGGAGGATGAGGCAGGTAAGGTATGGACAACCGCCACTCTGCACCTATGGTTATGTGTTATTCATTAACCTTGCTTCAAAGGTTTACATTCCATCTATTCTGCAGATCTGTCCATACACTGAGCCCTGTGCCTGAGACATTTTATTCTTCCTAAGAAACTTACTGCACTGCCCTCCACTTTGGAGGCATGAAGTTTTATGGAGGTGATGTTATCAGAAGGAACCATATGACACATGGTATAGCATTTTCTATGAAGCCTTCACTATGAGAACATGTGGGAGAAATCATTCCATGATCCTTGCACTGGATTAGTAACTTTCTGAGCAACTGGTGTGGTCTTAATTTATAGACACAAAAACGAAATCATGGAACAAATTGAAACACCCTCTATGGCTGTCAGAAAGCTTGGAAGCAATTGCGTTGCGTACTTGAAATCTGTAGATAGTTTCTGGTCCTCTGGACTTAGTCTTACCTGCTCAACTGTCTTTTACTTCATGTAGTTATTGTACTGAATTCACTCTTACCTGTCCAACCCCGTTTACCTTTTATTATTTGCTCTTACTGAACTAAATACAGTTTTGGTAATATGCTTTAAATTTTTTCTGGAACAGGCTGGAGTGAAAATGAAGAAAAATTAAACATAAAGTAAGTTACTGGTGAGGATGGTAAATCTAGGCTTTGGTTCTTCAAGTGAGATTTGAACCATATAAGATTAAGATTTCTTCTTTAGCTCTCTAGGTTTTTAAAGAATTATCTGTTTGAGAGGCAGAGAAGGAGAGAGACACTCTCCCAACCCCAACAGCTGGGTCTGGTCCAGGCCAAACCCAGGAACTAGGAAGTCTATGTGAGTCTCCCACTTTGACAGAGGCCAAAACACTAAGGACGTCTTCCATTGCCTTCTCAGGAACGTTAGCAGGAAGTACAACAGTGAAGACTCAGATGTGGGATACTGGCATTGAAGCACCAGTTTAACCTGCTGCACCACAATTCTGGCCTGTCTGTAGTTTCTGTTTCTAAATTAGGGACGTTTCCAGGTTTGAGCCAGAATATACCATGAGTACCTCAAACTGACAAAGCTTCAACCATCATGTCTTTGCTTATGGAATTATTGATTATTCAGAATGTTGCTATTCCTGAAAATGACACAGTAGCTGCTTTGGCCCAGGATATTCTTCCTCAACATTCACTGTAACATTGTATACCACAGTACTGTTACAGTAAAGCCAGATAGCATTTCCTTTGCTTTCCTTTCTTTTTCTTGAAGTCTAGCTCATTCAGCAAGTTTAGACATTCAACTTCTGATGATTGAGATTGATCTTGCAAGTTCTTTCACTAAAGAAGTTATGAAACTAAAGTTATGTGAATCTCATATATTTCCTTTATACCATTACAGAAATATAGGGTTACTCCTGCCCCCTCCCTTTCTTTCTTCCCCCCCATATTCCCACTCTGAATTTCCACAACACTCTTTATTTTTAAAGATTTATTTATTTGAAAGAGTTACACAGAGAGAGAGGAGGGCAGAGGAAGAAAGGGGTATTCCATCTGTTGGTTCATTCCCCAAATAGCTGCAACGGCTGGAGCTGTGCTGACCCAAAGCCAGGATCCTCTTCTGGGTCTTCCACACGGGTGCTGGGGCCCAAGGCCTTGGACCATCTTCCATTGCTCTCCCAGGCTACAGCAGAGAGCTGGGTCAGAACTGGAAGAGCTGGGTCTTAAACCAGCACCCAAATGGGATGCCGGCACTGTAGGCGGCGGCTAAACCTGCTACACCACAGTGCTGGCCCCTCCACGACAATCTTATTTTATTTTTTTAGTACACTTAAATCTTGTATAGTTAACACTAACAAATAGTATGTAGAGAAAACAAAAAGCAAAATAAAACAGTGTTTCTCAATGAAAGAGACAAGGGCTACAAACCATCATTGATTGTCGAAATGTCTATTTCACTCCAATACACTATATTTTAGGTACTCTATTATCTCTGATCATTGAAAGCATATATCGGCTGGTGCCGTGGCTCAATAGGCTAATCCTCTGCCTGTGGCGCTGTCACACTGGGTTCTAGTCCCGGTCAGGGCGCCGGATTCTGTCCAGGTTGCTTCTCTTCCAGGCCAGCTCTCTGCTGTGGCCCGGGACAGTGGAGGATGGCCCAAGTGCTTGGGCCCTGCACCCGTATGGGAGACCAGGAGAAGCACCTGGCTCCTGGCTTCAGATCAGCGCGGCGGCAGCACCGGCCACAGCGGCCGTTGGAGGGTGAACCAACAGAAAAAGGAAGACCTTTCTTTCTGTCTGTCTCTCTCACTGTCCACTCTGCCTGTCAAAAAAAAAAAAAAAAAAAAAGTTCTTTCTCAGCCATGGCATTGTCCATGTATATAAAGGCTATTGATTTTTTTGTGTTGATTTTTATATCCTGCAACTTTTACCAAATGCTTTGAGTTCAAATAGTCTCAGTGGATTCTTTTGGATCCCCTATGTATAGAATCATGTCATCTACAAATAGGGATAGTTTGACTTTCTTCTTCCCAACTTGTAGCCCTTTGATTACTTTTTCTTGCCTAATGGCTCTGTTGTATTTTATCAAATGCTTTCTCTGTGTCTATTGAGATAATCATATGGTTTTTATTTAGCAACTTGTTAATGTGATATAGCGAATTTATCGACTTATGAATGTTGAATCATCCTTGTATACCAGGGATACATCCAACTTGTTTCGAGTAAATGATCTTTCTGATGTGTTGTTGGATTCAATTGGCTTGTATTTTGTTGAGGATTTTTGTGTTCATGTTCATCAGGGGAATTGGTCTGTAGTTCTGCCTCTCTGTTGTATCTTTCTCAGGATTTGGAATTAAGGTGATGGTGGCTTCATAGGAAGAATTTGGGAGGATTCTCTTCATTTCAGTTGTTTTGAATAGCTTGAGAAGAATTGTAGTTCTTTAAATGTCTGGTAGAATTCAACAGTAAAGCCATTGGTCCTGGGCTTTTCTTTGCTGGGATGATTTTTATTACTAATTCAATTTCCATTTTGGTTATAGGTTTGTTTAGGTTTTCTGTGTCTTCATGGCTCAATTTAGGTAGATTGTATATGTCCAGGGAATTATCCATTTCTTTTCCAGTTTTTTTTTTTTTTTGCATACAGCTGTTTGTAATTCCTAATGATTCTTTTTATTTCTGTTGTGTCCATTGTTAAATTTCCTTTTTCATCTCTAATTGTATTGATTTAGGTCTTCTCCCTCTTTTTCTTGGTTAGTTGGACCAATTTGGTTTATTTTTTTTTTTAAAACAAAGCTCAACATTCACTGATCTTTTATAGGTTTTTTGTTTCAATTTTGTTTATTTTCTCCTAATTTTGGGTTTGGTGTACTGTTTTTCTATGTCCTTGCGATGCATTGATAGCTCATTTGATGCCTTTCCAGTTTCTTAATGTAGGCATCAATTGCTATAAACTTTTATCACTGCTTTTGTTGTATTCTATAAGTTTTGATATGTTGTCTACATTTGTGTCCAGAAACTTTTTGATTTCTCTTTTGATATCTTCTATGACCCATTGTTCATTCAGAAGTATATTGTTCAGACTGTATGTGTTTGCATATGTTCTAGAGATTCCTGAATTGGTGATTTCCAGCCTTATTCCATTGTGTTCTGAGAAGATGCATGGTATGATTTTTTTTTTAAATTTGCTGAGACTTGATTTATGACCTAGCATGTGGTCAATCCTAGAGAAAGTTCCATGTACTGGTGAGAAGAATGTATATTCTGCAGCTGTAGGATGGAAAGTTCTGTAGATATCCATTAGGTCCATTTGGTCTATAGTGTAGATTAACTCTGTTTCCTTTCTAGTTTTCTGTCTGGTTGATCAGTCTGTTGTTTAAAGTGGGGTATTGAAGTCCCCTGTTGTTATTGTTTTGGAGTTTATGTCTCCCTTTAGATTCATTAACAGTTCTTTTAAATAGCCAGAATGAAAATTTTCCTGCCAACAGAGCTGATAGATCATGTGCATATACATTTATTATAGTCACATCACTTGTTGAGTTGATCCCTTAATCATTACATAATGGCCTTCTTTGTTTCTTAACAGTTTTTGTGTGAAAGTCTATTTTGTCTGATATTAGGATGGCTGCACCAGTTTTTTTATTTGTTAGCATCAAATACCTTTTTCCATCCTTTACCTTTCAGTCTGTGTTATATCCTTGCTGGTGAGGTATATTGCTTGTAGGCAGTAAATACAGAAGTGTTATTCTTTAATCCATTTGGCCAGTCTGTATGTTTTAATTGGAGAATTTAGTCCATTCACATTCAAGTTTAGTATTGATAAGTAATGACTTAGCCCTCCTAATTTTCTATAAATATCCTTATTGCTTGCTTTGGATTTCCTCTGTACTTTTACCAGGAGGTTTTTTGCCTTTGCATTCTTTCATGATAATGGCTCTTTTTTGTGTTTCTGTGTGTAACATAGCCTTAAGCACGTTTTGTAAGGCAATTTGTAAACAAAATTTCTGTTTATGGAAGATCTTTATTTCACCTTCATTCACAAGTAAGAGCTTTGTGCAGTGTAGTAGTCATGGTTGATAGTCTTAAGATTTGGACCATATCTCTCATTTCTCTCACCCTGTAGGGTTTCTAATGAGTAATCAACTGTGAGTCTAATGTGAGATCCTCTGAAATCTGATTTCTCTGGTGCACATTTATAATCTGTTCTTGGTTTTACTGTTGAAAGTTTGACTACATTGTGTCATGGTGATGATCTTTTCTGGGCCTATTTGGAGTTCTACGTGATTCCTGTACTTGGAAGTCCCCTTCTTCAAGATAGGGAAGTTTTCTGTTGTTAGTTCACTGAGTAGGTTTACTAATCCATTCTCTTTCCATAACATTAGGAACTACTAATACATGTATGTTGGTCATTTGTTAGTATCTCATAAATCTCAAACAATGTTCTTAGTTTATCTAATTTCTTTTTTTGATCTGACAGAGAGATTTCCAAAAATTTGTCTTGTTCGGATATTCTTTCTTCTGTGTCACCAAGTCTGTTAAGGCTTTCCATTGTAATTTTTATTTGACATGTTGAATTCTTCATTTGTAATATTTCAGTTTGATTTCTCTTCAGTATCTAAATCTCATAGGAAAGTTTTTCATCCATGTCTTCTATGGATTTCCTTAACTCATGAATTTGCTTCTCATTGTTTCTGAATTACCCTATGAGCATTCTTCAGGATTCCTTTTCAGGTATTTCATCAATCTCTTCATCTTCACATTCTAATATTGAAATGTGCTCCATTGGAGGAGTCATTTTGTCTTCCTTACTGTTTATAGAACTTATGTGTTTGTTTTTAGTCATTTGTGGAAATATGTGTGTTTTTTTCCTCTTCTGATGCATTTTGTCTTTGAACTATGCCTCAGTGGCTTAGTGGAGTGTCTGCTCTTTCAGTGAATACTTAGATGTGCTGGGTGTGTCCAGGGAGCTCTGGATAGTGCTCTAGGATGGTGCAGGAATCTAGGGTGACACCCAAGTTGAGTATAGTAGATCTCCTCTCTTGTCAGCAGTGCTGAGGATATGAGTGTCTGTTGACTTAGCACAACATCACCTCCTCTCTTCCAAGGTGATTGATGGGCAGAGTTAGCCCACAGTGGGTACAGCACCTATCCGGACTGGCACGTGAACTACACAATGGATCTCTGTAGTCCTCAGAGTGTGGATCCCTCTACAGTGACCCACTCCAGGCCATCAGAGAGCTCTGCATCTCTGATGCTAAACACAGTAATTTCCCAGAGAACCAGCTATGCCACAGAATTCCTACAGTCACAGCACATAAGACTCCCATAGTCATGGGATGCAGGTTGATCTGTTCCACCCTGCATTCCTGCCCCATCCACAGAGAGCAGAGGTGTTCCCAGAGCCAGCTGCCTGTGGGTGCTCACCCTGTCAGTTTGAGCCCTGGAGCCTATGATATGTTGAAAGGCTGGGGACACATGATGGTACTACATGGTACCCAGACCCTTGCCAACCCTCCCAGCCAGAATCAATCAGTGGTGAACATGGCTTCTTCCCTGTTTTAAGATTTCTTGGTCACAGGCATGTACAAGAGCTACCACAGCCTCTACTGGTGTCAGTGGAGCTTTCTCCCCACCAGTTGCCAGACATCTTAGTGGGGGTTGGAGACAAAGAAATGTGCTTTTCTTTAACTGGATTTGGTGTGTACCCTGCCTCTATCTAGGGCTCCAGGCTGGACTCAATGTAGTCCCCAAGACTGTCCCTCAGGCATTATCACCAGTGGCTCGGGCTGCTAACGTCTGTTACCTCGCTGTCCAAAGCTGGCATCTCCTCTAGCTTCCAGCAGCTGGGGTTGTGTGTTGTGTCTGTGCTTCTTGCTGCATGTCCTCACTTTGCATGCTGCTCCACCATGTTCCTCTTCCTTCAGTAGAATTTCTACTGCAAACTTCTGTCTAGCTCTCCCTTGGGAATGTACTTCCTCTACTTTTCTTCTGCTTTTTTTCCCTGTTCAAAAGCAGCACATAGTTTCCCTATTCAGCCATCTTGGAGTCCCCCCAAACTGTGTGTGTTAATGAACCAATTCTGTAGTTTGACGAAAGGTAAAAGCAGGGAAAACCCAGAGGAATAATGAATTTCTTTATAGGATTGGCCACACAGTATAGCACTGGGATGTTTTTGGAAGGATGAATTTAATTGCTTTGGGTCAAAAACAAAGATATAGGGCAAAGCGTAGTTAGATATCTCCTCTAAAATACATTACCAAAATTAAAATGAAAGAGAATTGGAGTCTATTCCCAAGTAGAGAAATAGGCAACATCTCTGAGATCATTGGACTTAGACGAGCAAGGATACAGATCTAAGGACTTCTGTATAGTCTTTGTTTTTTCTTTCTTTTTTTTTTTTTTAAAGATTTATTTGCTTGAAAGGCAGAGTTACAGAGAGGTATAGGCGTGGAGAGAGGGAGGCAGAGATTTTTAAGGTTTATTTATTTGAAAGTCAGAGAAAGAGAGGCAGAGAGAGTTCTTCCATCTGCTGGTTCACTCCCCAGTTGGCTGCATTGGCTGGAGCTGCACTGATCCAAAGCCAGGAGCTTCCTCTGGGTCCCCCACATGAGTGCAAGGGCTCAAGGACTTGGGTCATCTTCCACTGCTTTCCTAGAACATAGTGGAGAGCTGGATTAGAAGTGGAGCAGCTTGGACTTGAACTGGCATGCACATGGGATGTGCAGGCAGTGGCTTTACCCACTATGCTCAGTGCTGGACCCTGTATAGTCTCCTTCAAAGCCCCATGCATGAAATTTCTGTTCTGAGTTAGATTGATTTAGATGCCTACCAAAGTCTAGGTATAATAGGGAACATAAGCCTTGATATTTAAAACTTAACATGTTCATTTTTGCAAGGCCTAGGGTGGAGAAAAATTGGAATGTTTTTGTGAGATGTACTTCTCATGAGGGCTGGAGGACTTTCTGGGAGTGAGTGGTGTGTGCCAGTGTTCTAAGGCAGTGGTACCCAGAGAGGTGGACTGCTTGGTGCAGTATCACACAGATTGGGCCACATCTAATCAGTGGGCCAAAGTAGCATTTTCAGGAAATGAGCACTCATGAGACCTTTATCATGAGAATAATATTAGCTGTCATAGAGGAGCATTTTCTCTAGGCCAGGCATGATACTAGCCGCTGATTTATTAGCTGACCTTCTCTTAGTTATGTGAAATTAATATACCTTTTAGGGTATGAACCAAGGCTCTGAGATAGTTTTCCACTGAACTGTATTTGAAAAGAAATACTAATTGGTCATTGTTACAACACTGAGTGTTGTTTATTGATCACTTGCAATTTGGGGATTCAGAAGAACCCTGGAAGGTAAGATATGTTTCCATGTGCAACAGGAGGAAACTGAATTTCACAAAATGTAGTTACTTATTGTACGTTGTGCAGTTTTTAAGTGGTAGAATTAGAATTCAAACCCAGCCTTTCTTATTCCAAAGGTTCATGTGCTTGGTTTGGCAGGAGGGATTTAGGCAGAACTTGAGGATGTTGGATGTTGTCTTGATCGTCTTCTCCTTTATCCCTTTGAATTCCATCCTAGGGCTCTGCATACCCTAGGGCCTAATTTGTACCTAATTCTTATTCTCTGCTCTGTTTGTTAAGTAGTCTGTGCCAAACATAAAGTGAAAATTAATGTGATAAAATGATAGTTAATGTTACGACCAGTGTGTATGAATTTCTATTGCTAAGGAAAGGCTTGCTTCTGGAGTCCTGAGAGAGAGAAGTTAGAAAAGATTAGACAGTTGGACCCCATCTCATAATTTCTAGAGAATGCACATTTCCTGAGCGATCAGGTCCTTGGGAGGAACGTGGGTGGCTTTGGGTTTAACAAAGAAGAAATGCTCCTTGTTAGCGTTGGAAGCTGGTGACTGAAGCTGAAACGGAACTGTACTTGGATTCCTTGTGGTTGTGAAAGGACGTCTTAACCTTGCTGTTGTTGACATGGGACATGGTTTTTTGCTGTGGGGTTTGTGCTGTGCATTGAATATGCCTTGCAGCATTCATGGCCCTCACTCCACTAGAGGTTTGTAGGAGCCTCTCAGTTATTTTACACACATGTCAAACACAGAAATGTCTGCAGACATTGCCAAGTGTCAAACTGGGGACAAAAATCGCCCCTGTCTTAAAGCTGCCAAGTTTTGCTCCTGATGACGTTTACTGTCTGTTGTATTAGAAAAGTTGTCGTGCAGATTGTTCTGTGTGAAACGAGAACTGCCCTGTGGTAATCTATGTGTGCTCTTGCAACTAGGGCAGGTTTACTCTCCTGCATATAGTGGCGGTTAAAAGGAACTTTTAATTTAAAAGAGATAAGCCAAGAGGCTGAAAATGACAGACAGCTGGAAAAGAATCTTTTAATGAAAATCCAGCTGCCCAGAAAGGATCTATAGATGATTGCTTGTGGGGTGATTGTTTAGTTCCCCTGGATGGTATGCATAAAACTGGCAGAGAGTATTATTGACTGAAATTTCAGTTCTGCTAAAGTCCAAATAGAAATTATACTTTATATTTGGAATTTTGTTCTGAGGCTTTTGTTCAGAAGAGCTGCTGTCATCTACCACAGCCTGGCCCTGTCAGCTACATGGCAGCCTCCTTGGAACTGGCAGCTCCTGTGTTGCTTTCATCCTCGCAAGCCAGGCAGGGTGGACCTGGTTCAAGACTGTCCTTGTTAATGTCTTCTGGACATGAACCCTGGAGAAGTACAAAGAGCGAACCAGTTCCTTGTAACAGTTCAGTAATCAGTCAAGACCAGCAGCCTTCGGAATTGTGACAGCAGTTTTAAATATTGAGAATTCTTTTCTGTGTTAATACTTCTTTCAGGTAGCTCAGGATTTAAAAATGAATATTTTCTATTATAGAATAACTATATGCCAATTATAGAAACTGTAGAAAATTTATTCTGAAGAAAATAATTTTCTATGGTCGCATAATTAAGAGGTCATCTCCATTAGACTATTTCCTTCTAGGATTTTACCATGCATTTGACACCGATGGCATCATATTATGAAATATAACTTAGTATTCTGTTTAAAACTTTAAAACTTACCTTCATATCATGGGCTTGTTTCTCTGACATTTATAGTCCTTAAAACTTAGTTTTTAGAAGGCTGTGTTGAATTAATCATCATAGAGATTCTTTTACTATAGGTAATAAAAAATTTCAGCAGATCCTCTTTGTTACAGAAAGCAAATTGAAGCACAGTGGTGGAATGACTTTTCTTACATTTCATGTTAATTATTGATGCTAAGGAAAGAATTGAATTGGTGATATTGCATGATTGGGTTTATGTTTCAGGATGATCACTCTGGTGGTAGAGAGCAGGGTCACGCTGGGCAGAGAGATCAACCAGGGAGGAGGTGCAGTAACACAGATGGGAAATAATGAGGACCTAATTAAACAAGTTACTGCAGAGGGGGTGGAGGGGAAGATGGTTGATTAAAGGGTTAATGGGGTCCTGGTGGCCCCTCTTCCAGGCCAGCTCTCTGCTGTGGCCAGGGAGTGCAGTGGAGGATGGCCCAAGTACTTGGGCCCTGCACCCCGTGGGAGACCAGGAGAAGCACCTGGCTCCTGCCTTCGGATAGGCGCGGTGCGCCGGCCGCAGTGCGCCGGCCGTGGCGGCCATTGGAGGGTGAACCAATGGCAAAGGAAGACCTTTCTCTCTGTCTCTCTCTCTCACTGTCCACTCTGCCTGTCAAAAAGAGTTTATGGGGTGGTGGTGGCTCTGTGGTGCAGTGGTGCAGGGGGTTAACACCCTGGCCTGAAGTGCCAGCATCCCATATGGGCGCCGGTTTAAGACCTGGCTGCTCCACTTCCAATCCAGCTCTCTGCTATGGCCTGGGAAAGCAGTAAAAGATGGCCCAAGTTCTTGGGCCCCTGTACCCATGTGGGAGACCCGGAAGAACCTCTTGGCTCTTGGCTCCTGGCTCAGTTCCAGCTGTTATGGCCAATTGGGGAGTGAACCATTGGATGGAAGACCTCTCTCTCTCTTTCTAACTCTTTCAAATAAATAAATCTTAAAAAAAAGTAGGTGGAAGATTTTTTTAAAATAAGAATTAATAGGGGGTTTACCAGCATCATGAGCATTGGTTGGTGACTTATGTGGAAAATAAAGAAGGGGAAGAACCTAGGATATTCTCAGATACTGACCTAAACACTACTCCCCAAGATAGAGAGTAAAGGTGGGGCAGTTTAGGAAGAAAATGTTCAGTTCCAGTGTGGATACAGTTAAGTGGAAATTCCTGAAGGACAGGCAAAGGGAAATCTCTGTTGGGCAGTGTGTGAGAATAACGGTCTGAACTTTGGTAAGAGGAAAAGAGGAGGGAGGAGGGAAGTATCGGAAAGGAGGAAGAGGGAAGGGAAAAAAGAAGGCGGGGCGACAGCAAGCAAGCAAGAGAGGTGCCTTGCCTAGAGTGGCAGATCATCAAGGTAGTATCACAGAAGTAGATGAAGCCACCTGGGAAAGATTGCAGGATAAGAGGAGAGAGCCTCTCCTGAGTCTCATAAACTTGTCTTTTTCAGTCTCCTTTCTTCACTGAGATTCCCCCCCCCCCCATCCCCCAAAAAAGATGTTTCCTGATATCCTGTGCCCTCACAGCAGCTTTTGCCACGATTGGTAACTTTCTCTGCCTTCCTGCAACTCCATCCTCCTAGAATCTGTGGTTCGTCCTTCTCGCCAGCTGCTTTCATGACAATTCCTTTGTGTGTCATCCTGTAGAAGCAGGTTAGCAATCTTGAAGTAATCGCAGCAGACAGAGGCATTCTCGGCTGCTTCTCCCTTGACAGTTGTCTAATCTGAGCATCTTTCTGTGTTTCCATAACCTGTTCTTATTCCCCATACACCAGCTGAATTGAGGAAACAAACCAAGACTGAGTAGATTAGCCCTTTAAATTTATAATTGTTCACTCTCTATCCAGTATGGGTACAGTGAAACAACTACACATTAACATGTATGTAAGTATAACTTCATAATATATTTATCATTTAATCCCATTCATTTTCTTTTAAAATACCCTAAAAATAAAAACATACCTGCCAAATTGACTAGTGAGCAATGTGAAATTTAATAAACATTTTTAAGAATAAGGATTTTTACATCTTCAGGCTACATTTCCAGAAATTTCCATTGATGGCTTATTTCTTCCCGGTTTATCTATTTCTATTTGACCCTAAAGTCTTAGGTGTCCCTTTTACTTATAATCCAGCAATTGGCACTTCTGATTCACTCTTCTTCTGCCCCATCTCTGTCACTGCTTTTATTCAGAGTAATCTATCCTTCCCTTCCAAGATTTTATACCACCACCTATTAATACTTATCTTCAAGTAGTCCATAGCCATTATAAAAAAGAGGATGATTTTTTTAAAAGATTGACTTATTTGGCCGGCGCCGTGGCCCAATAGGCTAATCCTCTGCCTAGCGTCGCCGGCACACCGGGTTCTAGTCCCGGTCGGGGCGCCGGATTCTGTCCCGGTTGCCCCTCTTCCAGGCCAGCTCTCTGCTGTGGCCAGGGAGTGCAGTGGAGGATGGCCCAGGTGCTTGGGCCCTGCACCCCATGGGAGACCAGGAAAAGCACCTGGCTCCTGGCTCCTGCCATCGGATAGGCGCGGTGCGCCGGCCGCAGCGCGCCGGCCGCGGCGGCCATTGGAGGGTGAACCAACGGCAAAGGAAGACCTTTCTCTCTGTCTCTCTCTCTCACTGTCCACTCTGCCTGTCAAAAAAAAAAAAAAAAAAAAAAAAAAGATTGACTTATTTATTTGATTGGCAGAGTTAGCTCCTTTTTTTTTTTTTTTGGTCTCCTATCTTCTATCTGCTGGTTCACTTCCCAAATGGGCCAGGCCAAAGTTCCAAAGGAGTTAGGCGCTTCATCTGAGCCTTCCATATGGGTGCAGGGGTCCAAGTACATTGAACATCTTCTGCCTTCCCATGCACATTATCAGGGAATGAGATTGGAAGTCTAGCGGCCTGAACTCAGACAAGTGCCCATATGGGATGCTGATGTTGCAGGCAGTGGCTTGATCTGCTACACCACAATACTGGCCCCCAATGATTTTAATTGTTTTTATTTTTATTTAATTCTTTAAATAAAAAAAATTTTTAAAGGAATACAAATTTTATAAGTACTACTTTAGGAATATGGTTACTCTTCTCGCCATATCCACCCTCCCACCCATACTCCCACCCCTCATCTTCCTCTTCCCTCTCTCCTGCCAGTCCCATTCTCCATTAAGATTCATTTTTAATTAAATTTGTACACAGAAGACCAACTCTATACTAAGTAAAAATTTCGATAGTTTGCACATGTATGCACACACACACACACACATACACACAAAACAGAACTAGTTTTACAGTTAACTCTCATAATACAACTCATTGAGGACCGAGGTCCTGCGTGGGGAGTTAGTGCACAGTGACTCCTGTTAATTTTTTAGCTTTTATTTAATGAATATAAATTTCCAAAATACAGCTTATGGATTACAATGGCTTCCCCCCCATAACGTCCCTCCCACCCGCAACCCTCCCCTTTCCCACTCCCTCTCCCCTTCCATTCACATCAAGATTCATTTTCGATTCTCTTTATATACAGAAGATCAGTTTAGCATACATTAAGTAAAGATTTCAACAGTTTGCTCCCACACGGAAACATAAAGTGAAAAATACTGTTTGAGTACTAGTTAGAACATTAAATCTCAATGTACAGCACACTAAGGACAGAGATCCTACATGAGGAGTAAGTGCACAGTGACTCCTGTTGTTGACTTAACAAATTGACACTCTTGTTTATGGCCTCAGTAATCACCCTAGGCTCTTGTCATGAGCTGCCAAGGCTATGGAAGCCCCCTGAGTTCACCGACTCTGATCATATTTAGACAAGGCCATGGTCAAAGTGGAAGTTCTCTCCTCCCTTCAGAGAAAGGTACCTCCTTCTTTGATGACCTGTTCTTTCCACTGGGATCTCACTCGCAGAGATCTTTCATTTAGGTTTTTTTTTTTTTTGCCCTTGCCCTGAATGTTGATGAACAACTTAATATGTTATCCCTCTTAGTATTTTTTTTTTGTTTGTTCTACTTAATACTTTTGGTTGAATACTGTAATCAATACATAATTATTCTTAAGTGCTGAAACTTAACTGAAAAGTGATCACTGTTAAATGTAAGAGTGGGAATAAGAGAGGGAAGAGATGTGCAATTTGGGACATGCTCAAGCTGACTTACCTCAAAAGGTAGAGTTAGAAACATACCAGGGGATTCCAATTCAATCCCATCAAGGTGGCATGTACCAATGCCATCTCACTAGTCCAAGTGATCAATTTCTGTTCACAATTGATCATAATGATAGAACTAAGAACCAAAGGGATCACAGAAACAAGAATAGTGTCTGCAAATACTAGCTAATAGAATCAAAAAGGGAGAGAATGATCCAACATGGGAAGTGAGATACACAGCAGACCCATAGAATGGCAGATGTCCTAAACAGCACTCTGGCCTCAGAATCAGCCCTTAAGGCATGTGGATCCGGTTGAAAAGCCCATGAGAGTATTTCAGGCATGGAAAGCCAAGACACTCTGGGGAAAAAAAAAAAACCTAAATGAAAGATATCCGCGAGTGAGACTCCTGTTAATTTAACAATTGACACTCTTATGTCTTATATCAGTGATCACCTGAGGCTCTTGACATGAGCTGCCTAGGTTATGGAAGCCTTTTTGAGTCCACAAACTCTGTCAATATTTGAACAAGGCCACAAGCAAGTGGAAGTTCTGTCTTACTTTTAGAGAAAAGTATATCCTCCTTTGATGGCTACTTCTTTCTGCTGTGCCTCACTCAGAGATCCTTCATTTAAAACATTTTTTGCCACAGTGTCTTGGCTTTACATGCCTGAAATGCTCTCATGGGCTTTTCAGCCAGACCAGGAAACCTAAAGGGCTGATTCTGAGGCCAGAGTGTTAAAGTGGTTTTCACTCTGAGTCTGCTGTATAGGCTGCTTCCCATATTGGAACATTCTCTCCTTTTTAATTTTATTATTATTATTATTATTATTACCAGACACTTGATCCTATTTAAACGATCACTTTAACAGTTAATCATATCTATATTTCCACATTAACACTTAATATGATCACTTTAACAATTAAGATGGCATTTTTGCCACCAAGCTTAATGGGATTTGGAGTCCTATGACAAGTTTTTAAACCATACCCTTAGAAATAAGTCTGTAGGAATGTATGCAGAACTATGCAGCTTTACAGTTACAAACTTCCTCCTCCCTCTTATTCCCCCTCTTATTTTTTTTACTGAGTTCTAATTTCAATTGACTTTACTTAACAGAGTTAATCATGTGTATAAAGAATTTGGCAAATAATATGAAGAAAAAACAACAACAAAAAAAAACCTGTTCCTTGACAGTCAAGACAAGGTTGGCTGGTGCCGCGGCTCAATAGGCTAATCCTCCACCTAGCAGTGCCGGCACATCGGGTTCTAGTCCTGGTCGAGGTGCAGGATTCTGTCCCGGTTGCCCCTCTTCCAGGCCAGCTCTCTGCTGTGGCCAGGGAGTGCAGTGGAGGATGGCCCAAGTGCTTGGGCCCTGCACCCCATGGGAGACCAGGAGAAGCACCTGGCTCCTGCCTTCAGATCAGCGCGGTGTGCCGGCCGTGGCGGCCATTGAAGGGTGAACCAATGGCAAAGGGAAGACCTTTCTCTCTCTCTCTCTCTCTCTCTCTCTCTCTCACTATCCACTCTGCCTGTCAAAAAAAAAAAAAAAAAAAAGGGCAGCTCAAGTCATCCCTTCTTGAAGTGTCAATTTCACTTATACAGATCTTGTTTTAGGTACTCTATTCTCACAGATCAGGGAGAACATATGGTATTTGTCTCTTTGAGATTGGCTTATTTCATTAAGTACGATATTTCCCAGATTCATTCATTTTGTTAGGAATGACAGGATTTTTTTAACTGCTCTGTAGTATTCCATAGTGTACATGTCCCATAATTTCTTCATTCAGTCTTCAGTTGTTGGGTATTTAGGTTGATTCCATGTCTTAGCTCTTGTGAACTGAGCTGCAATAAACATGGAGGTGCAGATAACTCTTTTGTTTACTGATTTCATTTCCCTTGGGTAAATTCCCAGGAGCGAGGTGGCTGGGTCTTATTATAGGTTTATATTCAGATTTTTGAGGTATCTCCATACCATCTTCCATAGTGGTTTTACTGGTTTACATTCCCACTAACAGTGGATTAAGGTATATTTTCCCTCACATTCTCGCCAGCACTTGTTTGTTGATTTCTGTATGAAAGCCATTCTAACTGGAGTGAGTTGAAACCTCATTGTGGTTTTGATTTGCATTTCCATGACAACTAGTGAGCCTGAGCATTTTTTCATGTGTCTGTTGGCCATTTGGATTTCCTCTTTTGAAAAATGTCTAAGTCCTTTGCCCATCTCTTAACTGGGTTATTTTGTTGTAGATTTTCATGATCTCTTTGTAGATTCTGGTTATTAATCCTTTATCAGTTGCTTGGTTTGCAAATAATTTTTCCCATTCTGTTGGTTGCCTCTTTACTTTCATGTTTGTTTTCCATACAGAAACTTCTCAGTGCATTCCCATTTGTTAGTTTTGTTTTTGACTGCCTGTGCCTCTGGGGTCTTCTCCAAGAACTCTTTGCCTATGCCAAAGTCTTGCAGGGTTTTCCCCAATGTTCTCAATTTGATGGTGTTGGATCATATATTTAGATCTTTAATCCATGTTGAGTGTATTTTTGTGGAAAGTGTAAGGTAGGGCTCTTGCTTCATAATTCAGCATGTGGAAATCCAGTTTTCCCAGCACCATTTGTTGAAGAGACTATCCCTGCTCCAGGGATTGGTTTTAGCTCCTTGGTCAAATATAAGTTGGTTGTAGATGTTTGGATTGATTTATGGTGTTTCTGTTCTTTCCCATTGGCCTATCCACCTATTTGTGTACCAGTACCAGGCTGTTTTAATTATAACTGCCCTGTTATATGTCTTGAAATCTGGTATTGTCATGCCTCCAGCTTTGTTTTTGTTGTATAATATTGCTGTAGCTATTTGAGGTCTCCCATGCTTCCATATAAATTTCAGCATCACTTTTTCTAGATTTGAGAAGAATGTCTTTGGTATTTTGATTGGTATTGCATTGAATCTGTAAATTGCTTTTGGAGAATGGACATTTTGATATTGATCCAATCAATGAACATGAAAGATTTTTCCATTTTTTGTATTTTCTGTTTCTTTAAAGTTTTATAATTCTCAGCGTAGAGATTTTTGACATTATTGGTTAAATTTATTCCAAGGTATTTAATTTTTTGAGCTATTTTTTAAAGATTTATTTTATTTATTTGAAAGACAGTTACAGAGAGGTAGAGAGAGAGATCTTCCATCCTCTGGTTCACTTCCCAGATGGCCGCAATGGCCGGAGCTGTGCCGATCCAAAGCCAGGAGCTTCTTCTGGGTCTCCCAAGTGGATGCAGGGACCCAAGGACTTGGGCTGTCCTCCACTACTATCCTAGGCCATAGCAGAGAGCTGGATCAGAAGAGAAGCAGCTGGGATTAGAACCGGCGCCTATATGGGATGCCCTTTGATTTTCTTGCCTAATGCTCTGGCTAAAACTTCCACTACTGTATTGAATAGCAATAGTGAGCATGGGCATCCCTGTCTGGTACCAAATCTCAGTGGGAATACTTCAAAGTTTTCCCACATTCAATATGATGCTGGCCATGGGTTTGTCATAAATTGCCTTGATTGTATTGAGGAATGTTCCTTCTAAACCCAATTAGTTTAGCATTTTCATCATGAAAGGGTGTTGTAGTTTATCAAAGGCTTTCTCTGTGTCTATTGAGATAATCATATGGTTTTTGTTCATCAATTTGTTAATGTGATGCATGACATTGATTTTGCAAATGTTGAACCATCCCTGCATACCAGGAATAAATCCCACTTGGTGCAGGTGAATGATCTTTCTGATGTGTTGTTGGATTCAATTGGCCAGAATTTTGTTGAGGATTTTTACATCTATGTTCATCAGGGAAATTGGTCTATAATTCTTTCTGTTTTGTATTTTTTCAGGTTTATGAATTAAGGTGATGCTGGCTTCGTAGAAAGAATTTGGGAGGATTCCTTCTTTCAATTGTTTTTAATAGCTTAAGAAGAATTGGAGTTTTTCTTTTTTTTTTTTTAAAGATTTTAATTTATTTTAAAGTAAGAGTTACACAGGAGAGAGGGAGAACGGGAGAACTGGAGAGAGAGAGATCAGTCTTCCATTCGATGGTTCACTCCCCAGTTGGCTGCAACAGCTGGAGCTGCACTAATCCGAAGCCAGGAGCTTCCTCCGGGTCTCCCACACGTGTGCAGGGGCCCAAGGACTTGGGCCATCTTCCACTGATTTCCCAGGCCACAGCAGAGAGCTGGATGGGAAGTGGAGCAGCCGGGTCTCGAACTGGCACCCATATAGGTTGCCAGGGCGTTAATCCACTGTGCCACAGCGTAGGCCCCCAGAGTTTTTCTTTAAGTGTTTGATAGAAATCAGCGGTGAAGCCATCCATTTCTAGATTTTTCTTTGCTGTGAGGGCCTTTATTACTTACTAAATTTCCATGTTGGTTATGGGTCTGTTTAGGTTTTCTGTGTCTCTAGTTCTCCAAAGTTAGGAGACTTAATTGGTTCATGACTGCTGTATTTTGGGGGAATTATTTGAGTAGGTGCTTAATGAATGTTTATTAAATAACCAAATGAAATAACTTGTAGCTTCAGGAAATCTTTAACTCCAAAGAGCAGTAATGTTACATATGCTTAGTTTTAAAGGAGCCCTTTAAAAATCCTGCATTTTCAAACTGAGAGCCAGATCCCACCAGTGCTGAAGGCTCATTTGATGAGTCAGACACCTTCTGAAATCTGGGCCAAGCCTTGCAAGTTAATGATAGAATGTTTAATATGTTACTAAATAAATATGCTAGGTGGCATCTCCAGAGTCATTGGAGTGGTAATATTTCTGTGGTGGTTCACTGATTCTGGGTCCTGGTGACTCGTCTCCCCTTGTTGTCTCATCTCCAACCTGCCATTTCTGGGTCTAATTTTAAAGTTAAGCTCTATTTCTTCCTTCTCTCTCTTCATGTAACTCACCAGCCCCTTTCTTGGCATCAGGCTTTTAAACTCTGCATTTCAAATGGAGTCTTAAATTCTTCCTATAAATCAGAAGGGGTATCTGCCATTTGCTAAGCAGGTGATTTAAGAGGATATATAATTATGCCAGACCCTTAGGCAGCTCATTATATATTTAAGCTTATTGCTTCAGGAATACTTCATAAAAAGCAAACCCACAAATTCTAGCAACATACTGAAGTGACTACATTGAGTGTAGATTTTGCAATGTTCAAATTCTCACTGTGGCAAAGTGATTTGTGAAAGCAGGTAGCAGGAAGAGCTTTTCATAAATATTTGTCCAGTGAACACATGAATAAAAATATTGTGATATCTTCAATTTAGGTGGTAGACTTACTTGTTTCCTTCCCACCTTGATTCTCTTTTCTGTCTACAGTGAAATTAATGATTTATTGAACAATGTTCTTAATATTTATTACATATTTTATTCTGGGTTTAATACAGGGTCAGGTGTATTAGGTATAGGGTTAAGAGGTACAGACAAAACTGTAGAACAATGTATTTGTGCAAAAGATTAGAAAATTATTCAAATATTAAGTACCTCCCATGTGTTATGCAGTGTTTTAGATAATGGCAATGCATTTTGACAAATTGCATTCTTCTGGAGAGAGCTAGACGTTAAACACATTGGTAAATTGGATGGCGTATCATGTGATAGTATTTTGGGGTTAAAAAAAGGGAAGTATAGGGTGTCCAGGGACTAATGTCTATAATTTTAAATAGTTGGTCTAGGGAAGGAACAGAGGTGATTTTTTTTTTTTTGGATGAAGACTTCAGGGGAAGCATACATGATATGTAAACCACAGTTATAGTTAGAAAATAGTTATAGTTAGGCAAATTACCTCTCTAAACTTGAAGTTAATTTTACAATGAACATACATCTTAAATAATACTCTTGAAATGTTGATCTGTACTATCAAGTAAGCCTGCTTAATGGTATATTAGAATGATCTGCTAGGCCTTTCCTTCCTGTTCTTAGATCTGGTTGAGGTGAGTGTCTGGTTAAGCAGATGGACTCTTAATAAGCTTGAATCCTGTTGTGGCACAGGAATCTTCATCTTGGCAGGGTTGGATGTGTCACAAGGTGAGTCATGGAGCTGGGGAGGCAGATGGCACCTGTCTCTCACTGTGGTTGGATTAGACAGCATCCTGTGGACAGACGGGGAAGGGCAGGCAGACAGTGTAGGTAGGTGGTAAGAAACCAATCACCCAGAGAACTTTCGTGGAGACTCTTCTTTTATGGCAGGAAGCTGGAAGGTTTTTGACCTCATATTTCTTCTTCCATCGTAATGAGGATCCCCAGAGTTTTAAACCCTATGAAACATGCTGTTGAGAGGCACCTTTTGCAAAATCGTTTCTCCAAAGAAGAAATCTTCGGCTCTGCATGAATGGCTCAGATGTGACTTTACAATGACTTTATAAACTTCTGCTCAATTCTGCTCTTTTTTGTGAGAGAAAAGGCAAGTCTTGTTGACTATGGGATTCAGATACAATTTCCTCAAATGTTACCCAAAGGTGCTGTCTGTCCTTCAGCGTATGGGACGTGATGTTATCTCTGAAGATGGGGCTAGCTAAGGGAATTGATATTCTAAGGAGGAAATGTTAATGCTGTTTATTCTTGCTACTTATATATGATTGACAAATAATTTATATTCATTCCAAGTTAGTCATAGGATCCTGTCATTTGCATGAAACTCAAATGGTGCACCTAGAAGTCAAGATTTTCTTTCTTCACAAAATGTGAGGAAAGGTTGTATCTAATTAGGAGCACTGTTGCTGGAAGAAAATATGGCTGTTATGTAATCACTCATGCCCAAAATTGCAAGAATATAAAAGGGGGAGAAATCAACTCTATCAAACATTTTCTTTGTGTGCTTCACATAAATGATCATTTGTTTAAACTTCACAAAAACTCCATGAGTAAGTCATTATTCCCAGTTGAGAGTTTAAGGAACTTGCCTAAGGTCAAACAACCAAGAAAGAGGTGAAGCCTGAATCCAAACAACTTCTTACTGTTATCCTCTCTCTCCTTGGATTGTAGTTTCTGACTTACTGATTAATTCCCGTAGTCAGTTGTTTTATATGTTTTGTTGCCTCTTTGGTAGACAATAAGTATTATGTGCCAATAATTGATTTAAAATATAGTGTAAGTAATAGTATTAGTTTTCTTTTAGTTATTTTGTGATGTGTAAAATTAGTCCCAGTTGGCTGAAAATGATGTGTTAATGTAGGAATATAAGGAATGTACTACTCTTGTGAGGGATGTTTATAATGGGGGAGGTTATGCATGTATGAGAACAGGTGGTATAATGAAAATCTGTCACTTTCTGTAAGATTTACTAGGACCCTAACACTGTTCCAAGAAATCATGTCTTAGAAATTATCCCCAAACTTGGTTACTCCAAAACATAGAAGACGATAAATATCTATCTCACTTGGTTTCTGAGAGTTGTAAATCTGCAATTTAGTTGGGAGATTCTGGTTGAGTCATTGTAAAGATGGCATTCAAGCTATTCACTGGGTTTTCTTTCTTGGAGGGCTTGTAGGGGGCTGGAGGAACCTACTTGCATGGTGGGTGTAATCAAGAGGTCCCATTCCTGACCATATAAGCATCTCCCTAGAGTTACTCATGACATAGCTGCTGGCTTCCCCTAGACTAACCTTGGCATCGAGTACCGGCAAATTGACTCAGTGACCAAAATAATGCAACAATAGTTGATAAATCCAGCATCTTTCTATTCTTAAGTAATTTTTCTATTCAGCTGTAGTAATTTTTATCTTTATTGTCTGAGTTGAAATGGCAAAAATATATGTGTAGGCAGTGCAAGCACTCTACTACTTACACTGTATGCATTTAGTTTTATACTTAAATTCCCAGTGAATGAACACTTTTTTTTTTTTGAGTTGCACCTCCATCTTCCTAGAAAAACCCAGACCCTAAAAGTCCAGCTATGTCACAGTGATGGATTCTGCAGCTTCTCCCTTTCCATTTGCTCAAGTACAAGTTTGTATACCTAAATTCTTATGAAATGTGTGTCATTATCTCAATAACATAGCATTTTGGAGTTCTCTTGTCAGTATCTTATAAATCTTCTTGATCTCGCGTTCAAAGTAGCCTCCAGAAGTTAACATTGCTAATCTTTTTGGCTTACCATAGCTCAAAGTTCAGCAGAATCTTTGAGGGTAGGGAAATATTTATTAAAAAATGCAGATTTAAAAAAAAACCAGATTTCTAGGGTGGGCATTATATCACAGAGGATTAAACCATCACTGGGGATGCCTGAATCCCATGCTGGAGTACTGGTTTCATTTAGGTTACTCCACTTCGAATCCAGCTTCCTGCTAATGAATCTGGGAAGGCAGAGGATGATGGCCAGTTATGTGGATCCCCGCCATTCATGTAGAATACCCAGATGGAGTTTCTGGCTCCTGGCTTTGGCTTGGCCCAGCTCTGCTTGTTGCAGGCATTTGGGGAGTGAGCAACAGATGGAAGACTTCTCTGCCTCTCTGTGTGTCTTTCTTTCCCTCTCTGTCAATCTGTCTTTCAAATAAGTAAAAGCAGATACTTCTGAATCGGAATCTCTGGAACTGGAGGCAAGAATATACCTTGGGATTTTAATTAAAAAGTAGCTTTATTAAAATATAATTCTCATGCCATAAAAGTTACTCTTCTAAAATACTGAATCACTGCTTTGCAGTACATTCTTAAAATTGTGCAACCATCACCAGTAACTAATTTCAAATGTTTCGTCACTCCCAAAAGAAACCCTGAACCCATTAGTAGTCGTGCCATACTCCCTCTCTACCAGCTCCTGGCAAAAACTGATCTAATTTCTGTTTTCATTGATTTGTTTATTATTCCATTTGTATGAAATATCAAGAATATAGTAAATGCCTTTGGTACTGACTTCTTTCACTTGCTGTACTAATTTGATGACGCATGCATGCTGTTGCATAAATAAGTACTTCATGCCTTTTTATTATATAATAAGAATCCACCATATGGATATAACATATTTAGTACCCCAGTTGATGGACTTTTGGACTGCTGCGACTTTGGGCTATATGAGTAATGATGCTATGAATATTCATTTGTTGATATTGTGTGGACATACGCTTTGAATTCTTTTGGCTGTTAAGTCTGAGTTGAATTATATTTGTGTACTAGTTATAGCATTAATTCATGTTGTACAACCCAATAAGGACAGAGATCCTACATGGGGAGTAAGTGCACAGTGACTCCTGTTGTTGACTTAACAAATTGACACTCTAGTTTATGGCGTCAGTAATCACCCTAGGATCTAGTCATGAGTTGCCAAGGCTATGGAAGCCTTTTGAGTTTGCCGATTCTGATCATATTTAGACAAGGTCATAGTCAAACTCAAGTTCTCTCCTCCCTTCAGAGAAAGGTACCTCCTTCTTTGAAAGCAGTTCTTTCCACTGGGATCTCACTCATAGAGATCTTTCATTTAGGTTTTTTTTTTTTTCAGAGTGTCTTGGATTTCCATGCCTAAAATACTCTCATGGGCTCTTCAGCCAGATCCGAATGCCTTAAGGGCTAATTCTGAGGCAGAGTGTTGTTTAGGACAACTGCCATTCTATGAGTCTGCTGTGTATCTTGCTTCCCATGTTGGAGCAGACGCTAGTCTTGTTTATGTGATCCCTTTGACTCTTAGACCTATCAATATGATCAATTGTGAATTGAAACTGATCACTTGGACTGGTGGGTACATGCCACCTTGATGGGATTGAATTGGAATCCCCTGGCACGTGTCTAACACTACCATTTTGGGCAAGTCATCTCGAGCATGTTCCAAATTGTACATCTCTTCCCTCTCTTATTCCCACTCTTATATTTAACAGAGATCACTTTTCAGTTAAATATAAACACCTAAGAATAATTGTGTATTAATTACAGAGTTCAACAAATAGTATTAAGTAGGACAAAAAATACTAAAAGGGATAAAGTATGAAGTTGTTCAACAGTCTGGACAAGGGCTGATCAAGTCACTGTTTCTCATAGTGTCCATTTCACTTCAACAGGTTTCCTTTTTGGTGCTCAGTTGTCACCGATCAGGGAGAACATATGATATTTGTCCCTCTGGGACTGGATTATTTCACTCAGCATGATGTGTTCCAGATTCCTCCATTTTGTTGCAAAAGACCGGATTTCTTTGTGTACTGCTGTATAGTATTCTATAGAGTACATATCCCATAATTTCTTTATCCAGTCTACTGTTGATGGGCATTTGGGTTGGTTCCAGGTCTTAGCTATTGTGAATTGAGCTGCAATAAACATTAGGGTGCAGATAGCTCTTTTATTTGCCAATTTAATTTCCTTTGGGTAAATTCCAAGGGGTGGGATTGTTGGGTTGTATGTTAGGGTTATCTTCAGGTTTCTGAGGAATCTCCAGACTGACTTCCATAGTGGCTTGACCAGTTTGCATTCCCACCAACAGTGGGTTAGTGTCCCTTTTCCCCCACATCCTTGCCAGCATTTGTTGTTGGTAGATTTCTGTATGTAAGCCATTCTAACCGGGGTGAGGTGAAACCTCATTGTTGTTTTCATTTGCATTTCCCTGATTATTAGTGATCCTGAACATTTTTTCATGTGCCTGTTGGCCATTTGAATTTCCTCTTTTGAAAAATGTCTATTGAGGTCCTTGGCCCATCTCTTAAGTGGGTTGTTTGTTTTGTTGTTGTAGAGTTTCTTGATCTCTTTGTAGATTCTGGTTATTAATCCTTTATCTGTTGCATAGTTTGCAAATATTTTTTCCCATTCTGTCGGTTGCCTCTTCACTCTCCTGACTGTTTCTATTGCAGTACAGAAACTTCTCAATTTGATGCAATCCCAATTGTTAATTTTGTCTTTGACTGCCTGTTTTTCCAGGGTCTTTTCCCAGAATTCTTTGCCTGTGCCTATATCTTGTAGGGTTTCTCCGATGCTCTCTAGTAATTTGATGGTGTCGGGTCGTAGATTTAAGTCTTTAATCCATGTTGAGTGAATTTTGGTGTAAGGTGGAAGGTAGGGGTCTTGCTTCATGCTTCTGCATGTGGAGATCCAATTTTCCCAGGACTATTTATTGAATAGACTGTCCTTACTCCAGGAATTGGTTTTAGATTCTTGATCAAATATAAGTTGGCTGTAGATGTTTGGATTGATTTCTGGTGTTTCTACTGTGTTCCATTGGTCTATCCATCTGTTTCTGTACCAGTACCATGCTGTTGTGATTATAAGTGCCCTGTAGTATGTCCTGAAATCTGGTATTGTGATGGCTACGGCTTTGTTTTTTGTTGTACCAGATTGTATTAGCTATTTGAGGTCTCCTGTGTCTCCATATGAATTTCAGCATCATATTTCCCAGATCTGAGAAGAATTTCTTTGGTATTTTGGTATCGCATTGAATCTATAAATTGCTTTTGGGAGAATGGACATTTTGATGATGTTGATTCTTGCAATCCATGAGCATGGAAGATTTTTCCATTTTTTGGTATCCTCTTCTATTTCTTTCTTTAAGATTTTGTAATTCTCATTGTAGAGATCTTTAACATCCTTGGTTAATTTTATTCCAAGGTATTTGATTGTTTTTGTGGCTATTGTGAATGTGATTGATCTTAGCAATTCTTTCTCAGCTATGGCATTGCCTGTGTATACAAAGGCTGTTGATTTTTGTGCATTGATTTTATATCCTGCTACTTTGCCAAACTCTTCTATGAGTTCCAATAGTCTCTTAGTAGAGTTCATTGGATCCTGTAAATAAAGAATCCTATCACTGCAAAGAGGGATAGTTTGAGTTCTTCCTTCCTAATTTGTATTCTTTTAATTTCTTTTTCTTGGCTAATGGCTCTGGCTAAAACTTCTAGGCCTATATTGAATAGCAGTGGTGAGAGTGGGCATTCCTGTCTGGTACCAGATCTTGGTGGAAATGCTTCCAACTTTTCCCCATTCAATAGGGTGCTGGCCATGGGTTTTTCGTAAATTGCTTTGATTGTATTAAGGTATGTTCCTTCTATAACCTAGTTTGCTTAGAGTTCTCATCATGAAAGGGTGTTGTATTTTATCGAATGCTTTCTCTGCATCTATTGAGATAACCATATGGTTTTTCTTCTGCAATCTGTTAATATGGTGTGTCACATTGATTGATTTGCGAATGTTGAACCATCCCTGTATACCAAGGATGAATCCCATTTGGTCTGGGTGGATGATCTTTCTGATGTGCTGTTGCATTCTATTGGCCAGAATTTTATTGGATTTTTACATCTATGTTCATCAGGCAAATTGGTCTGTAATTTCTGATGACTCTCTTTATTTCTGTGGTGTCTGTTGTTACATTTCCTTTTTCATCTCTGATTTTATTGATTTGGGTCTTTTTTTAGTTAGTTGGGCCAATGATGTGTCAATTTTTTTTTTCAAAAGAATCAGCTCTTCGTTTTGCTGATCTTTTGTAATGTTTTTTTTTTTTAATTCAATTCTGTTGATTTCTTCTCGAATTTTAATTATTTCTCTTCTCTTACTAGTTTTGGGTGTGGTTCGCTGCACTTTTTCTAGTTCCTTGAGATGCATTGAAAGTCACTTATTTGGTGTCTTTCCAATTTCTTGATGTAGGTACCTATTGCTATAAACTTTCCTCTTAACCCTGCTTTTGCTGTATCCCATAAGTTTTGATATGTTGTGTTCTCATCCTCACCTACTACCAGAAAGTTTTTGATTTCTCTTTTGATTTCTTCTATGACCCAGTGTTCATTCAGGAGCATGTTGTTCAGTCTCCATGTGTTTGCATATGCTCTATGGATTCCTGAGTTGCTAATTTACAGCTTCATTCCACTGTGGTCTGAGAAGCTGCATGGTATGATTCCAGTTCTTTTGAATTTGCTGAGACTTGCTTTATGGCCTAGTATGTGGTCAATCCTAGAGCAAGTTCCATGTACTGCTGAGAAGAATGTGTGTTCTTTAAGTGTAGGATGAAAAGTTCTGTAGATATCTGTTAGATCCATTTGGGCTATAGTGTCGATTAAATCTGCTGTTTCCTTGTTGATCTTCTGTCCTGTTGATCTGTCTATTGTTGAAAGTGGAGTCTTGAAGTCCCCCAATACTGTTGTATTGGAGTCTAAGTCCCCCTTTAAGTCCCTTAACATATCTTTTAAATAAACCGGTACCCTGTAATTAGGTGTAATTATACATTTATAATAGTTACATCTTCCTGTTGAATTGATCCCTTAATCATTATATAGTGCCCCTCTTTGTATCTCTTAACAGTTTTTGTGTTAAAGTTTATTTTGTCTGATATTAAGATGGCTACACCTGCTCTTTTTTGGTTTCTGATGGCATGGAATATCTTTTTCCAACCTTCTTACAATGCAATAAGTTCAGTTTGAAATTTTAGAGAAGGTATTAAAAACATGTAAAAATCTTGGCCATTTCTATACATTTGTATTTTATGTGTTATTTTTTAAAGATTTATTTATTTGAAAGAATTCCACAGGGAGGAGGAGAGGCAGAGAGGGAGAGTGAGATCTTCCATCTGCTGGTTCACTCCCCATTTGGCTGCAGTGGTGGGAGGTGTGCCAATCCGAAACCAGGAGCTTCCTCCAGTTCTCCTATATGGGTGCAGGGGCCTGAGGACCTGAGCTATCTTCTGCTTTCCCTGGCCATAGCAGAGAGCCGGAATTGAAGTGGAACAATGGGGACTTGAACCCGTGCCCACATGGGATGCTGGCACTGCAGGTGGTGGCCTCTCCCGCTATGCCACATCACCGGCCCCTGTTGTTACTTCTTATTCCTGCTACTTGGGATGAAAATGCGTAGTAATGGGAGGATGTTACATCATTGCCTTTTAGAACTCAGCTCAACAATCTTAGTGAAGTTTTTGCAGTATCACAGAAGGGCACTGCTCTTTCAGCAAAATGTGACCTTTTTGTTAGAATGTATTTTAGTGATCACGGTTTGTCTGTTAGATAGTTATTGGTATTAACTGAAATGACTTAGCTTTTTTTGGGGGGGGGTAGAAATTACAGTGGAACAAACATTCTGGCCTGAGGCCTGATGCATGTTGGAATAGTTGGATTTCTATTCTTTTCTGTTGAAGGATTCTTCATTTGTCCACCATTGAGGCTGTAGGGGCGAGCACCTCCTCCTCTCCCTCCTTTGGAATCCAGGATAGTTTACAACCCAAGCTCCCCATCTTCCTGTGAGGAAGCCCATGCTCTTAGGAAAAGTTGTGTTTGAGGGACTGAAGGCACATCCAAGGGGAAGATACATAACAGGCAGCTGGATACATGGATGACACATGTTCAACAATGTTGGACAATGAAAACAACGTATTAACTCAATTTTCTTCTGTTCAGTAGCAAAATATTTGTGAAAATGATACCATAAAATATAAAATATAGATGTAACCATATAGATTTGGACACAATGGCCTAGTAGTATGTAATGAAAGTGCTAACATCAATCTAAATTAGAGTTATCATAGTGGTTTATTTATAAGGAAGGATTGTTAACATTTCATCAGTCAGCATTGAAGATCTCTTTTTATTAGATTTGTATTTAACAATGATTAAGTATCATGATGTGCTGGCACAGGGCTCAGAAATTGTTCCTCTCCAGTGATCTTATAATCTTGCCTTATGCACATGAATTTTCTTCTTTATTTCTTTAGTATGGACTGTGAAACAGTTTGCATTATTACTGCTCATAAATTTTTCCCTGATGAGATTAGTTTTATAGGTGTAGGATCAATAATACTTGAACACATTTGCAACTGTGTACTGCCCAGTATTGCTTGTTAATGGCTTTAAGAGAATCAGTGCATTTTGCTAGAAGCAAAGATAATGAGCCATTGATTATCCCTGCACAGCACAATTTACGGCCTATTTTATTTTTAATGCAACGTTAAATTAATTTGTAAAAGATCAGAAGCATTGCTTTATTTCCAAGCTGTGATTAAACAGTTATTGAACTTTTCATGGGGAACATTAATCAATTCTCATCTCTTATCTTCTAGAATGCTTTGGAAATACAGACAAATAACTTGTGATCACCTATACTTCGTGTGAGGCAGCAAACCTGGAGGAGAAAGCATCCTTATGGGGCTGAGCTCTCCATGACGTAATGTGTCAGGTAGGGTCATAGTCCATGATATCTTTCTCAAGTTCAAGTTATGAATATATTCTGGATGATTAAGTAGGACTAGAAATTTTGCTAGTTTTGTGTGAAAGCACCTTGATGATTAGAGATGTGTAGAATACAAGGTATGCATAAATAAAAATTTTGCTTTGGTCAGGTGTATAATTTATGTTCACTTAGCCCTATATTCTTTTTTTTTTTTTTTTTTTTTTTTTGGACAGGCAAAGTGGATAGTGAGAGAGAGAGACAGAAAGGTCTTCCTTTTGCCGTTGGTTCACCCTCCAATGGCTGCCAGGTTGGTGCACTGCGGCCGGCGCACCGCGCTGATCCGATGGCAGGAGCCAGGTGCTTCTCCTGGTCTCCCATGGGGTGCAGGGCCCAAGCACTTGGGCCATCCTCCACTGCACTCCCCAGCCACAGCAGAGAGCTGGCCTGGAAGAGGGGCAACCGGGACAGAATCTGGCGCCCCGACCGGGACTAGAACCAGGTGTGCCAGCGCCGCAAGGCGGAGGATTAGCCTAGTGAGCCTCGGCGCTGGCCAGCCCTATATTCTGAATAACTTTTTTGAGTAAAACTTTAATATAACTTTAGAAAAATTAGCCAGCTCATAAATATTCTTCTTTATTACTTCATAGAAATCTTTATTAACCAAGGCTGGCTGTATTAGATATGCATTGTACATAAGGAATAACGTCATTCTGGCAGAGTGCCCAGAATACTCTTCAGACAACAGTTTGACTTCAGAAGAAAAAGACTGATTTATATTCTCAATAAAGTAATTCTTAGTATAAATGAGGCAGAAATCATGAGAAAATGAGATGAACAGAGTGGAAGAAGGTGCCTCATAGAGTAAAATGTTATGATCTTTGATTAGGTAGTAATAGAATGCTAACATGGGGAAGACAAGGCTCTGACGTGGGAGCCTCTATAATTACAGTGAGAAAGAAATTTATAAGGGGCTAAAAACAATAAGTAGACTTTATCCATCAAGAGAAAGGCAAGTTCTGAAATTAATAGAGAATAGAAACGGTATTGGAGGGATTAGAAGGTTTAAATAGAACTTAGTATTCAAAGGGTGGGTAGAGTTGATCAGGCAAGCAGTTGGCTTAGGGGCTTAGAAAGAGACATTTGGAATTCAGAGAACTAGTCAAAGCTCAGAAATGAGATGCCTAGGACAAGTCACTTTCTAAATCTATCAGGACAGGTAGCAGAAACAATTTTAAGCTCAAGATTCTGCTTCATGCTTATCAGCACTGAGTAGTTAGTAGTCCCATTTAAAATTAGAATGAAATTAGTTATATTGCTATCAGGCATTTACCATACATTCTTCTGCAGGTCTATTTTGTTCTGTTAGATAACAATGACGAAAAGAAGACTATGAATCCAGAAGTGAGCTATGGACAGGGAATTACCTTTATATGGTACTAACAGGGAACACAAAAACTTAAGGCAGGTCCTGTGAGTAGGTGGAGTGGACAGTCTTCTAAAGATGTGGTTTGAGATATGAGGCTATTAACATAAATGTTTATAACAGCAATGGGCTTGTATAAAGCATTGTGGTTTTTCAGCATTGAGCTCACATCTTTGCCATCACCCATTCCATATCGGTATATTGTTTTAAGAAAACTAATTATGCAAAAATATATACTTGCACATATAAATATGCAGGTCAACAATTGTTTGTTTTAGAAAAGGATTCATCACAGTGTTCATCATGAATCTTAGGAAATCATTGTCTTGGAGCTGAGAAAACCATGAGGAAATCAGATCCAAGCTCTTAGCAAGGCAGGAAGCCCAATTCTAGCAAATCCATTACATAGATACTGTCTACTGTGATTTTATAGCAAGTCACAGTATACAGTAAAGGATTGTTTTCCCAGCGGAGAAACTAAAGAAATCCAGAGTCATTTAGTAAACTACTTCCTGCTTTCTAGTTTAGGGCTCTTCCTAACTGGCTGTCAAGTTGCTCATTTTCCATTAAATGGGGCATTGTCCTGTTTATTGTTATACATTATCCTGTGTTCAAACATTCATTCTGTTGTTTACCTGCGAACAGTTAAACCTCTGAGTCTATTTTCTCTATTTTAAAAATGGAATCCATGTTTATTTTTTTAAACAAGGATCAAATTACGTAACAAATTGCCTAAAACAGTACCTGGCACTTAGCAGGTGTTCAAAAAATGTTAGATGACCATTCCACATAGGCCTCACTTGCCACTTTGCCTGTGGATATGCACAGAGCTGTCTTAAGAACAGCCTAACTTCTGCAACAATATATCTTCTCTAAAAATACAGTTCATTTTTTGAACATGCCATTCATCTAAGAATTTCTATGAGCTATAAAAGATTAATAAAATTCTTGATTTTGACATATCATTTTGAATCAGATTATTGTTTGACCCACTACCGAGCTTTGCATAGGAATTTGATTTATTTGTCTTATACCTTAACTGAAATAAACTTGGTCTTAGAGCTGTGCTTCAGTTAGCTGAATTAATTCTGCTTTAATTCAAGCTCATCTCTGCAGTGGAAAATGACAGGCATTATTGAGTTCTGTTACACATTTAATAAGAAATATACACTTCTCATCCTTGCGGGAGCAATTTAATACACTGCAGACCCTGTCAAAATTCAATTCAAGGTTGAATGACTAATGTATAAAAGTCAATTCCATATCCTATCAGAAATAAGGCCAGGTATTTCTTTTTATCAAGTAGATGGGAATGCTATTTGGCTCTCAGGTAGCAAAGATTTGAAACTTCAGGCTTTGCAAAGTTAGAGGTGATGTGAGTGGAAAAAGGAGGGTGTTTCAGGAGTAGAATCTGTTTAATGAAATGTATCAGCAGAGATGGAAAATGAGAGAGTTTGATTTGGTCATTTGTTATTTATGCAGGTACAACTTTGATACACTTTGATTTAATGTGAAAACTCGCCACAAAACCAAGAGCCAGGAGGAACAGGGGAGGATTTTTAAGGGTTTTCCATCAATGCAGCTACAATCTCATTTTATATGTATGTGTATATATACATATGTGAATACACACAAGCATGTGTGCAAAGCCACAAGCTTGAGCAAAGGTCCTGAAATTGCAGGCCTTACTCATTCAACAACTACTGAGCATTTGCCAGTGTTCTGGATGCTGAAGGTATTGGAGTCAAAGAGAACATAAGTCCATATCCTATGGAGCTTGTATTCTTGGAAGGAAAAAGTCAGTAAATTATAAAACTTAATCAGTATATCATGTTGCATGTCATGCTGGTAGTGCAACAGGAAAAATGACAGGGGCAGATGGAAAGGAGTATTGTGGGAGACACTAGCTCACTACATAGAGAGCAGAGAAGGCTGCAATGAGCCATTAAGTTGTTTTTGGGAAAAGCATTTTATGCAGAAAGAGCATCAATAACCAAGGCCTTGAGGCTGGGCAAGCCGGCATGTTTGGGGGAACACCAAAGAAGGTCAGGGGTGGTGGAAGCAGAGTGGGTGGATGGTAGGAGATGAGGTTAATGCAGTATTAGTGGTTCACTGTAAGCCTTGGAGAGTAATAGTAAGGACTTTTCCTCTGAGAGAGATGGGAGATACTGGGTGGCTTTACAGGACTGATATGAGCTGACTCCCTTGTATTCTTCTGCCTGCCCTATTGTGAATAGTCCATAGAGGAGGAAGGGGGAATACAGGAGACCAACTAGGGGCCTTCAGTATGACAGTATGGTGACATTTGTTGATAGTGCCACTACTGAGGTATGGCCTTTGGAGTAAGGGACTGAGGTAAGTATATGACAAGGTAACAGGAAGAGATTATCTCTTATGAGGCCAAGTTTATTTATGTGATCATGTACGTGTCTGAGGCTAAATGCTGTTTTAGGTTTTAACATTCTCTCATTACTCTTTAAAAATGTTTTATTAATATGATACCTGTTCATGGGTTTCAGTGCAATACTTTATTGTATGCATATCATGTAAACTAGAAAGATCTCCTTATGCAGGTACATTTGCCTAAATCATTTATGTGGATAATCATGTGTCTTCTAAAATTTGAGTGTTTCAAAACATTCATAAAAATTGAATTAAAAGGCAAATTTATTGTGATGCAACAATTTTAAATTCATGAAGTTTTCTCATAATATACATTTCTTTAAAAAATTTATTTGAAAAGTAGAGATCATAAGGAGAGAGGGAAAGAGATCTTCCATAGGCTGGTTCACTCTCCCAATGACCACAATGATTGGAGCTGGGCCCATCTGAAGCCAGGAGCTTTTACTGGGTCTTCCATGTGGGTGGCAGGGACCGAAGGACTTGGACATCTTTTGTTTCCCAAGCACATCAGCAGGGAGCTGGATTAGAAGTGGCGCAGCCAGAACTCAAAGCAACACACTTATGGGTTGCTGCTGTTGCAGGTGGAGGCTTGGCCCCTATGATGTGCACTTCACGCTAACTTTTTGATGACCTTTGTGTGGTAAGTATAAAACAGTGTTTCTTCCATCAGTCAGTAAATCAAAACACTTCTTCCTATCTTCAGAGCCCTATGTAAAACTTAGGGAAGAGCTAGAAAGGGAACAAATAAACATATTTTAGCTCCTGCAGATAAATCAAGGAACAAAATTTTTGGGATTCACTTGTCAAGCAGTCATCTAGCCAACTTTCTAGAAGTGGGAATAGAATTATCCAGACTTCATTTTTTAAGGCTTCTTAGAAAGATGGGCATTGATTAAATGTGATTTCTAACAGGTGGCTTCCACCTTAGAGATAAGGAGGGTGTGGACAGTCCAGGGAAGGCAATGAAATGAGTCCTACTTGGCAAGTAGCATGTTTGGAGTAGAAAATTCATGGAAGGGACAGTTTAGAAATGAAGCCTGAGGCTCTTTGCTGCCTTGGGAATTTGTCATGAGAAGCAAAGGGTGCTGGGTCAAGTGCAATGCAATGAAGAATTGTGTTCTAATGGTCTGGGTCTAGGTTGAGCAGACATGATCTGGCACAGTGTTTGAGGAAACAGAACGGTGTGGAAGGCCATGTTACACTGAGGATAAAACTTAGAAGCCTTGGTGTGGAATTAGATGTAGCAGGATAGAGTGTGGTAGTGTCAATGGGAGGATAGGCAGATTTGGAACAACCAACTTCTCATCACTTCTTCTGTTCAAGACTCACCTAATTTACACCAATAACCTCCTGTTTCTCCACTTTCTTCCTTGCTTGGACTTTTTTACTCAAAACACAGGTTTTCTCAATCTGGGCATTGTTGACATTTTGGGCCAGGTAGTTCTTCTTCCTCTTCTTCTTCCTCCTCCTCCTCCTCCCGTTTCCCCTGCTTCCTTCTTCTCAGGCAGAGTTAGACAGTGAGAGAGAGAGAGAGAAAGGTCTTCCTTCCGTTGGTTCATCCCCCAAATGGCCGCTACTGCTGGCGTGCTGTGCCGATCCGAAGCCAGGAGCCAGGTGCTTCCTCCTGGTCTCCCATGTGGGTGCAGGCACCCAAGGACTTGGGCCATCCTCCACTGCCTTCCTGGGTCACAGCAGAGAGCTGGACTGGAAGAGGAGCAACTGGGACAGAATCCAGTGTTCCAACCGGGACTAGAACCGGGGGTGCCGGTGCCACAGGCGGAGGATTAGCCTAGTGAGCCGCGGTGCCGGCTGGTAGTTCTTGTTGGAAGTTGTGAGATGCTTTGCAGAATATCTGGTCTTTACTCACTAGATTCTGGCAATATGTTTCCCTGGCATGATCAAAATTGATGAAGCCAAAATGTCTCCAGAGATTGACAAGTGTTCCATGATGAGTGGGAGTGGGAAACAACACCCAGTTGAGAACCACTGAGCAGAAGTGATCCTTTACAAGTGTAACTTGTGTCACGTTGCCCTCTGGCTCAAAACTTTCAATTTATTTTTGTTTTATCTGGAGAAAAAGTTCTTACAATGGCCTGTGAAGTGGTGCCTCCTATGGGCCACCCTATTCCAGTCATATATCTTTAACTTTGTCTACCTGCTTGCTTCCTTCCTGGCTGTTCCCCAACTACTTTGGGCACACCCTCACTGGAAAGGCTTCCCTTTGCATTATCTGGAATGCTCTTCTCAAATGTCATCAGGCTTGCTGTGTCACCTTTTTGTTGTTAAAGATTTAATTATTTGAAGGGCTGAGTTAGATGGAGAGGGAGAGGGAGAAGGCTGGCGCTGGGTCAATCCAGAGCTAGGAGATTCATCCAGTTCTCACGTGTGGATGTAGGGGACCAAGAACTTAGGCCATCTTTAGCCACTTTCCCAGGCACATTAACAGGGAGCTGGATTGGAAGTGGAGCAGCTGGGATTGGAACTGCTGCCCATGTGGGATGTCAGTGTTGCAGGTGGCAGCTTAACCTGCTAGGCCACAGTGCCGGCCCCCCTGTCAGCTCCTTTGGATCCTGACTCAGAGGCTACCTTTTTGGAGTGGCCTTCCCTGATCACATATTTAAAATTGCACTCCTTTCCTGCTTTGTTTTCTCTATATGCTTACCATGAGACATAGTCTAAATTGACTTTTTTAAAAAAAGATGTTACTTGAAAGGCAGAGAAACAGACATGGATGGACAGTTATCTTCCATCTACTGATTCACTCCTCCAATGGCCCCACTGGCCTGGCTGACCAGGGCTGGGCCAGGCCAAAGCCAGGAGCCTGGAACTCCATCTGGATCTCCTTCTGCATCTCCTTCGTGGGGCAGGGACTCTAGCACTTGCACAGTCTTCTGCTTTCCCAAGCACATTAACAGGGAGCAGGCTCAGAAGTGGAGCACTTGAGATTCCAGCTGGCTATCATATGGGATGCTGGTGCCTTAACTTGTACCACAATGCTGGCCCCTAAATTGGGCATTTTTTAATTCCTTATTTTATCCAGTATTCTCTAGAATGTAAGCTCTATGGAGCAGAGTTTTCATGGGTTTTTGTCATCTCTATCACCTGGAACATGGTCTGCATATTGTTTGGTATACACCTGCTGCATGAATGAATGAATGTCAGTGGAAAGCCAACAAAGGGAAGCACATTAACTTACAGGTCTAGTTTACTGTGGAACCTCCCTGAGCCTTCAGAATCTGGGGCCCTTTTCCCACAGTCCCCCTGTGACTGCCCTTGGCCTGCAGAGGACCACTTTTGCCATTATAGATCTTAAGCAGGACCATCCAGCAAATTACCATACTGGTGTTCTTGCCAAACTAACATTGTTTAAGAACAAAATCATCCACAATGAAGACATCAGCCTATTGTTAGACAAACAATTAGTTTGGAGGCAGACGCTGCACATGTGATGAAACTGCTAATTTATAGATCGTTATTGTGCATTAGTTAATTCCCAGACAACTCTGTCCTAGGAAACACTAGGGACACCTTTCACTTAGGAGAGATTGGATATCTAAGCCCTCAAGAATTACAGTGATTATATTCTGAATGAGTAAATGAATAAATGGGTCCTATATCATCCTGGTGTTCCATTGTGACTTCCAGAATCATTTCTGAGTTTTGATTTTTTTTATTTTTTTTATTTTATTTATTTATTTTTGACAGGCAGAGTGGACAGTGAGAGAGAGAGACAGAGAGAAAGGTCTTCCTTTGCCGTTGGTTCACCCTCCAATGGCCGCCGCGGCTGGCGCGCTGCGGCCGGTGCACCGCGCTGATCCGATGGCAGGAGCCAGGAGCCAGGTGCTTTTCCTGGTCTCCCATGGGGTGCAGGGCCCAAGCACTTGGGCCATCCTCCATTGCACTCCCTGGCCGCAGCAGAGAGCTGGCCTGGAAGAGGGGCAACCGGGACAGAATCTGGCGCCCCAACCGGGACTAGAACCCGGTGTGCCGGCGCCGCTAGGCGGAGGATTAGCCTAGTGAGCCACGGCGCCGGCTGATTTTTTTAAATAAAAAATATGCATGTGTGCTGAGCATTTAAATGGAAAGAAAGATAACCAATTAGAATTAGTCTCTGTACCCAAGGCTGTCTTCTAGATACATTTTTATGTATTGTCCCAAATAAAACTTTTACATACACCAGGGTACTTCAATAAGTTCATGAAAAGTGGAACTAAAAGATAAGCTTATTTTGGTCCAATTTTTTTTTTTAAATCCATGCATAGCTTTTTCATAATATGCAGTTTATTTTGAAGACATCATGAATGTATATGTGTATTTACTATATATTAATTAAAAATGCCACAACACTTAATGTTTAGTATGTTTTTGCAGCATCAAAAAGCATCCTTAATTCTTGTTTGTTGCATAATATTTGTGTTCAAAATTACTCAGGCACTACTGCTTGTCTTATTCTATCATACAGGTAACAAGATGAATATACCTATAATACACATGGTATAATTTTGTAAGTATACCTGTAAAGTAGATTTCTAATGAAAATATCTGACAAGGAATACTTATGTTTCAAAATATGAAATTGCAGGGCCGGTGCTGTGGCGTACTGGGTAAAGCTGCCGCCTGCAGTGCTGGCATCTCATATGGGCACCGGTTCGAGATCCTGCTGCTCCACTTCTGATCCAGCTCTCTGCTATGGCCTGAGAAAGCGGTGGAAGATGGCCCAAGTCTTCGGGCCCCTGCACCCATGTGGGAGACCTGGAGGAAGCTCCTGGCTCTTGGCTTTGGATTGGCCCAGCTCCAGCTGTTGTGGCCATTTGGGTAGTAAACCTGCGAATGTAAGACCTCTCTCTGTCTCTGTGCCTCTGCTTCTCTGTAACTCTGCCTTTCAAATAAATAACTCTTTAAATATGAAATTGCCATATTACACCCTAAACAAAAAATATATATGAGTGTCTATTTCCTTTTACTTTTACTATTATACTTTTTTTTTTTAATGAAAAACACTTATTTAAAGGCCAAGATACAGAAGCAGAGTGAAAGAACACTCCTATCCACTGGCTGACTCTCCAAATGCCGTCAAGGCTAAGGCTTGGCCAGGAGCAAAGTCAGGAGGTGAAACTCAATCGGGGTCTCCTCCATGGGTGGCAGGGACACAAGTACTTGAGCAATTACCTGTTACTTCTCAAGGTGCATGTTAGCAGGCAGCCAGAACTGAGAGTTGAACCCTGACACTCTGATACAGGATATGGGCATCCCAAGAAGTGACTAGACCCTACTCACAAACTTTTATCCCTTAAGATGTTTTGATCTACCTTAGTTTGGGGATTAAAAAAGTATGTCTAATTCTGAAGTTTACATTTCTTTAATCCTAAGTAAGGTTGAATTTTTTCAGTATGCTAATTGGCCTCATCCATGTGTGAAGGGGAGGTTAACCTGTCATTCAAAAGCTCTCATTTCACATTTTAAAAGCGTGGTTGGCTTCTTCTGAAGAGAATTCTCTGCATAGGACTTGTTGCAGACAGAATAAGGTTCCATCCTTCACCACTGGATTGTGACTCGGTAATGCAGGACTAGGCTGTAACCTGAGCATACCTGAAGCTCTTCCACAGTCTGGCAGATGGTTCACTTTCCTTTATGTATATGGATGTGAAAAAGTCAATTGGTGCAGCAAGCCCTTTAAATAGAGAAGCTAATGGACAAAGTAGAAATATGTTGTATATAACAGTAAAAATTCAGATAAGAACATTATTCAGGAAATTAAATAGTTTCCAGGAAGTCTGGAGCTGGTTGAACAGGCAGTTTACCCAAAATACAGTGTAATAAGTTTATAGCTTCTGATGTTATATCACATTTTTATTCTATGTGACACTAATATTAAAATGATATCTTAAAATATTTTTGCTATTGGAAATCTATTTTGGTTATTCTAGAAAGGCATGCATTTTCTTTGTAAATAGTTATTAGCTCAAGTGTGACTTTTTGATACTCAGCCTATATTTTCTCTTCTTAAGATATTCAATTTCATGAAGTCAGAAATACAGAAGTTAAATAGAAAATAGATTTTACCTACTAGAATAGCACTTAATTTTCAAGGAAAATATAACACATGAAATCCTTAAAAGGAATTCAGCGTAATATTTAGAGTACTTTTTCAGATCAAATATCTTTTTGAACAAGTATATTACACAAATTATCTAGTGGCTAGTATATAACCATATAGAATATTAAAGTATAATTTTCAAACCATAAAACATTTTAAACATTGTCTACTTTAAATGGGTATGCATATCCACTTTTCTTTGTCTTAAAAGTAACTAAAATATTCTGCTCATTGTTTTAAAATCAATTTTAAAGTGATCCCATTTTTGTTTATAATTTTTTTAACTTTTATTTAATGAATATAAATTTCCAAAGCAACCCTCCCATCTCTTGCTCCCTCTCCCATTCCATTCACATCAAGATTCATTTTCAAGTATCTTTATATACAGACGATCAACTTAGTATATATTAAGTAAAGATTTCAACAGTTTGCACCCACATAGAAACACAAAGTGTAAAATACTGTTTGAATACTAGTTATAGCATTAAATCTCAATGTACAGCACATTAAGGACAGAGATCCTACATGAGGAGTAAGTGCACAGTGACTCCTGTTGTTGACTTAACAAATTGACACTCTTGTTTATGGCATCAGTAATCACCTTAGGCTCTTGTCATGAGTTGCCAAGGCTATGGAAGCCTTTTGAGTTTGCCGATTCTGATAATATTTAGACAAGGTCGTAGTCAAAGTGGAAGTTCTCTCCTCCCTTCAGAGAAAGGTACCTCCTTCTTTGATGACCTGTTCTTTCCACTGGGATCTCACTCACAGGGATCTTTCATTTAGGTCATTTTTTTTTTTTTTTGCCAGAGTGTCTTGGCTTTCCATGCCTGAAATACTCTCATGGGCTCTTCAGCCATATCCAAATGCCTTAAGGGCTGATTCTGAGGCCAGAGTGCTGTTTAGGACATCTGCCATTCTATGAGTCTGCTGTGTATCCTGCTTCCCATGTTGGATCGTGTTCTCCCCCTTTTTTTTTATTCTATCAGTTAATATTTTCAGACACTAGTCTTGTTCATGTGAGTTAGAAACGTACCAGGGGATTCCAATTCAATCCCATCAATGTGACATGTGCCAATGCCATCTCACTAGTCAAAGTGATCAATTTCTGTTCACAATTGATCATAATGATAGGAATAAGTCAAAGGGATCACACAAACAAGACTAGTGTTTATAATCTTATAATATAAATCTATAAAGGATAAACATGAGCATAAAGTTGCCTGTATCATCTTAGTGTATACATGGGCATGAGTGAAGCCAAGCATGCACTCGCGTGTGCATGCACGCACACACACATGCACACACAGTGTTTGGAAGTTTACATTCTCCAGGCTTCCCTCTAGGGGATGACTTGATTATGAATGCCTGGAGCTGAAAACCCCTTAGTTCTTAAGAGAAGACTCTGGAGCACCAAAATCTAACACAGTAGCAAGCTCTTATCTAAGATATCATAGAATTCAGGAGAATGAGGCAATACTATTTTAGCACATGTGAAATAGGCAAAATGTGAGCATTTATCCAAATGCAATCAGAGCAGGTTCCATTATTTGCTGGCAACAATTACTGTGAATAACAAATAACAAGAACAAGGCAAGCTATGGCATCAAAACTGCTCTAGACTGAGGGGGAAAGCTGGGAACTTGGACAAGAACATGCTTGGCAGACAAGACACTTGAGTCTGACTTGGCCTCAGTAAATCTAGTGTTTAGCTGCGTCATTCTTCCTAAGTCACTGTAGTACCTCTTTTATGGGGTGCAAAGGCAAAGTGATAACACCCACAATATTTTGCTGCTTTTCTGGAGTATGACATCTTTTTTGCTTATACTTTGCAAATAGAGAACGAACCCTAGAACATTTATCTAGCATAAAACTCTGATTCATTACTGTAGTTAATGACTTCCAGCACGAGTAGGAACATTTTTATTTAGAAATGACTGTCACTTCCAAGATTTCTCTTGCTAAGCCCTTCGTCTATTCGTTGGTAGTCAATAGATCACTTCTATCTGGGGCTCCAGGCTCTCCAGTTCCATTGGGTACCTTTTCTATTTCTCTGTGTCCCTTCCCTGTACTTTGTGGGCTTTGGTTTGTGATGGTCAGTGCCCATTTTGACTCCCTTGTCTGTATTTGGGCTGTTGGAATTGTTTCTTGCTGAGTGTAGCATTCATGCATTTGCATGTGTGTGAGTGAAGACACATATACACACATGTAGAGCTGAAAGTGCTTGGATGTTTACATTTTGCAGTGTGCTCCCTAGAGGATGACTGGACTAAGACTATTCCATTCGCTTGCCTGGAGCTGAGATCTTTGAGGTGCCCAAGAATCTGGCTAAATCTAGTGCCTGTCTTGTTCTCTTCCCCTTTCCTGTCCATTTCCCCCAGTTCTCTGCTGGGGGTGCTCCCTTAATAAATCAATAGCATGAAAATGTCCTCACAGTTAATTTCTGGGGGAACCTATCAGAACTGGTTATACACAAAGTCAAGCCCTTTTCCTTGGACTTTTCTTCTATGGAGTTAACCTCAGTTGATGGACAATAATGCACTAGATCAGAATGACCCTAAACAACAGTTTCAAGCTTTTTTGTTTGATTTCATTTGAAATATTATAGGAAATCTGTGAAATGAAACAGACACATAGTTACTCCTCGATTCACAAGTAGGAAGAAACAAACTTGTTCAAGTTCATGGAGCAATAAAGATCAAGTATGCAGGGTTTAAATATTGTTTACTTGAGATCCACAGGGGGAGAGAGAGATCTCCCACCTGCTAATTCATTCTCCAAATGCCCACAATGGCCTGGTTTGGGCAGAGGCCAAAGCTAGGAGCCAGGAACTCTACCCCCAGGTCTCCTGTGTAGGGGGCATGAACCCAGTTAATTGAGTTTTCCCTGCAGCCTCCCATGGTCTACATTAGTAGGAAGCTGGAAAGCTCGAGTCGGGGATCAGCTGGGAATTGAATTCTGAAACTCCAATAAGGGATGCAGGCATCTTGCATCTTTAACTGCTATGCTGAACACCTGCCCTGGTGTGTTTTCTGATGCTTAGTGTTGGGCTTTCTACTTTTCAGTCATTCATCCTCTCTAAGTTACAACTATTCCCTCCCAAACTCCCTGAGGCACTGAAAGTCCCTTCAGCGTCTAAACGTACCCTGACTCAAATAATAACCCATAGGCTCACATGGTTATTATTTTTAGCATATAATCTACCTTGAAACCATTCCCCAGTGTATACCTAAATAGATAAAAATGAGAAATTTGTTTACTCAGACAAGCCATATTTCAAGCAGCCAATACCCACACCCTCATAGACGCTCCCGTGGACAGTGCTGTCCTAGACTCCTCGCTCATCATTACAAATCGTTCTGTGTTCTGCTCTGCTCTGGAGGTCACTTTGATTTACATTTACCGCTATCATCTCTGCCTTCCTTCCTCTTCACGGTTTTCTCTGCTCCTTTATGGTAACTTGGCACATTTTTCTTTTTAAAAGTTAACTTGGGACCAACACCAGGATGATTGACTTTACATTATAGGCATTTGAATTTTCTTAAAACATTATTATAGATGGGTTTTAGGTGAACCAGGGTAAGACCACAAACACATGTGCTATTAGGAGAGCAACTTTCATAAGGGCCCAGTTTTTCTCTCATACCAACACAATTATTCCCGCTCTTACCTTCCTTGCCAATATAGAATTTAGGTGATATTATGAAAATGAGAGTGCTGGGAATGAATTGGAACAATGTAAAATGTATCTTCAAATTTATCAATGCTGTCACCATAATATAAAGAATCATTATTTGATTTTAATTACATGTTATCTGTTAACAGAAGATTCTCATTTCCTACAAAATGAAGAACATGTTATTTTTTACCTCTGAAAAATAAAAATGATTTAGAAGAAAAAAGACAAATTTAGCCTTTGAATATGCATTAGCCATCAAGCAGGCAGTTTTTCTTTCTCTGGAGTAGAATGAAGAAACAACAGCACCAACTAATGACAAGGTAGTGAAGTGAAAGAGATCATAGAATTTAGCAGGAGGATATTATTGACTTGGGGGGTGGGTTAGAAATCAGAACGCCATGGGAAGGATCAGAGACCACTTCCAGTGGATTTTTGGTCATGGCATTGAAGAACCAGTGTCTTGAAAATTTAAGGCTATACTAAAAATAAATTGTGGATAATTTTAAGAGAAATTTTTCCTCCTCTCTGTGAAAGTGCATTTAAAGTGAGCTACACAATGGAACAGAAAGAAAACATTATGTATCATGGTGAAAAATGAAGACTGTTTTCAGAAAGCCCACAATACTGAAAATTTCCACCAGATATATTCAACTATTTTTATAGAGATCCATCTTCTGGGCGAAATTACTTTTTTAGGGCATGGCAAATACTGCACAGTCACAAAACCTTAAAATGAATAAGGGTAATTGGTATCCTATTTCTCAGTTGAATACAATGCTAAATAATGCAGACACATAAAGGCTCAAAAAATTCTTCATGCTTACTTTTTAGTTTCAATTAAATGGACTCATTTGCTTATTTACTTTTGCAGTTGGTTTAATGAGATGGATGTAAAGATTAGGCCTTATTCCATGTAAATAAAATCAAGACATGAAAATACTTAGTGATACTGAAGCTAAGTCTCAGTCTAAGGAAGTCGGATCTGGACCTCTGTGTGTAAAAGGAAGGTAAATCACTGGGGGAATTACTTAACATTATTGAAGAGGGGCTACTATTCAGAAAACGAGTAGCTATGTCTATTGAAAAGAGTATGAGAACGTGAGACTGATGTCCTGCATGAGAATGAAAAAGAATTTGTGGGAGGGAGGAGGGGTGATGTAACTTCTGATGTTCCAGGAGGTAGAAAAATGTGCACCTAAGTGGGAATGTATGGGAAGTGTGCGGTGTTCCATTTGTCTAACGCTGCATGCAGATTACTTCCAAATTTGGTGACATGAACAACCATTTGTTATGTCATGGACTCGAAGTCAGGAATTCCAGGAGTCACATCGGCAGGCAGTCCCTCCTGGAGGTGTCTTGGGTGGTTAAAGGTGTGAAATTTGTCTGGATTGGGGGACCCAGTAGCATAGTTCATAAGTTAATGCTAGTCAGGGGCTGGAGGCTTCAGCTCTTCTCATGGGCCACTCTATGGAGCTGATTGTCCACAGGACCTAGCAATTGGCTTTTCCTGGAGTGAGCAATTCAGGAAGCCAAGTTAAAAGCTATAAATCTTTTTACGATCTTGCCTCAAAAGTAGCACATCATAACTTCTATGGTGTACTACGGATAACCAAGAACTAACTCTGATTCAGTGTGCCCAGGGGAGTGCTGTAGGGGTATAAGTGCCAGGAAATGTGGATCACTGGGAGTCCTTTGGCCACTGTTAGAGAAATTTAATAGGGATTTAAACACTGTTTTAATATGAAATGTGCCTTGCAACCATCCCCTAGTCTTTCACTCCACAACTTTCAGTAAACATAGAAAATGTATTATTGGTTGGGGCATTTGAATTTGCTTTTGAGACCCGAGATAAAAGACCACTCCCGGCTTTGGATATGTGTCAATCATAGTCATCTTTTGACCTTTTCACCTATAAGAAGTGGTGGATCTGAGTTATAAGAACTCCTATAAAATGATGGGAATGTTGAACTAAGGTTTCTTTTCCTCTCACAGGTAACATATTACAATCATTTTCTCACCTAAAACTAAACGTCTAATTCTTTTTCCTACATGATGTATAGCACAGGATGGAGAGAATAGGTTTCTCTATATTTGACCTTTAACATTGTCTTGAGACTATAAAAACCAGTGTGGGAAATCTCATTTAGGCCAATTTTTGCCATACTTATGGCGTCAGAGGGTCATAAAAAATCCTATTCTTCTGTGAGACAATACTCCACCTCCCTCTTTTCTTTCCCTGGTACCTATTTTTTTGAAAGATTTATTTATTTGAAAGAGTTACAAAGAGAAGGAGAGGCAGAGAGAGAGCGAGGTCTTCCATCTGCTGGTTCACTCCCTAATTGGCCACAATGGCTGGAGCTGCACTGATCCGAAGCCAGGAGGTACTTCTGGGTCTCCCACGTGGGTGCAGGGGCCCAAGGACATATGGTACAGGCCATAGCAGAGAGCTGGATCAGAAGTGGAGCAGCTGGGACTCAAACCGGTGTCCATATGGGATGCCGGCATTGCAGGTGGTGGCTTTACCCGCTATGCCACAAGTGCCAGCCCCTCCCCTGGTATCTGGAGGAGAAACAAGAGTGTTGAGGATCCAGAATCAGAAATAGAAAGACTAAGGGAGGAGATGTCTTACTGGATAGTCCTCTGGAGAGTCAGAGCTTCTCAGTCCAGTTCTGTCCATCTGCTGTTTCATGGGGAAGGTGATATTTCTGGAGAATGAACTATTCATCAAGAATCCAAGGAAAACCAAGAAAACACAAAGGTAGAAGAATCGGGCTCTGTGTGATTGCAAAAAAGGCTGATGATGTATCATTCCTTATTTCAGATTTAGTCAAATTTGAGCAATTGCTGGCTTTCATAAATGCACTTGGTGGCACAAGGCTCCATGAATATTCTCTAAGAAAACTATTACTGTGAATCAATGAAATGCTCATTAATATTTCCCTTTTAAACCTGCTTTAGAATAACTATTATTGTGATGGCTAGCATATGCTAAGCATGCAAACTTTCATCCATTTGATTCTTTTTCTTTGCTGAGGAGAATTGCTGCACAGGTACCAACACAATTTGATTGTCACAGGGAAACTTCTGTTTGCAGCTTTCTCAAGCTGTCTATAGAGTTGCTTTAGCTTCATTTACACATTAAGTTCTAAAGTTAATTAATTTGCAATACATCCAGGAAAAGGACTCCTTGGTGTAAAGCAAAAAGCTACAAAAAATTGGAATGTTTAGTTCCCTCAAAGGCATCAAATTGAACTTTCAGTTCAGTTAACATTGATTAAATATCTTGGAACATGGCACAGTAGTAGGTACTGGAATTTGAAATATGCAGAAATTCAACAGGATTTCAAGGTTAATTTTATGAATTTGGGTCGAGAATAATCATTTAAGCTATCTTCATTTTAAAGTCTACAATTCCTTTGATAACTTCCCAATATTGTGTTCAATCTGATTGAAAATCCACTGGGAACAAGACCAAAATAACAGAAGCTATTCTTTCTTGAACCCTAAGTTTGGAATGAAGGAATTTTTCTTACAATTTCAAGAAATGCCTTAAATAATAGAAAATAAATCTTAAAAATTAAACTCAGATTAGTGATAGTGTTGCTTTCAGAAAGACACAATTCAGTAATCCTATTATAAAAAGGATTATATAACAGTAATCATGTTATAAACAGAATTTAACTTTTCATATTTGGAACATACCTGTGTTTACTATTTAAGTTATCATGATAAAAATAGTATTTTTTAATATTATGAGGAACAAAGAATACTTCAGAAGGGAGAGAGGAGTAAGGTTTAGAACTTTAGGATTTTGCCAAAGATATCGACAAAAGTTTAGCAAAATAGATCCACTTCATGCCTCTGGAACTCTCCTGATCTGACAATGCTTCAGTACCTGCCAGTACTTTCGCTGTAAGTGTCAAATCTTGGTTTATAAACAAAGCAGGTACAATGAGTTCCTTTCTTAGGTTAAAACCACACTAGGTCTGTAGTTCATGGAATCAGATGTCTACAGCAGATTTCCAAACACTAAAGCAGTTTCTGTGTCCATATTGCATTTTCAATTTGTCCTGCTTATCCTGTGGGATTTTTAAAAGTTAAGTTTACCTTAATTTTGAGTCAGTACCATTCACTGAAAAATATATTCCAAAAAAGTGGTCTTTTTCTGCTGCACTGCAGTGACACTGTCGTTGTATAGTTGCAGACTATGTGTTGCAGATCTATTTCTGATTTATTCTTGCATCTGCTCCACACTGGCCTAAGTATCCATGATCTCCAAAGAGCCTGTAACTTTCTCTTCATTTGTTTTGTGTATTCGTGGGCCGTTATATGTTCACAGAATTTTAGAATTGGCTTGTTAATATCAGCAATGATAATAACCTGAAGTGGTAGCTGGAATCACACTTAGTCTATGAAACAAATTGAAGAGATCTGGATCTTTACAATATTGACTATTCCAATCCTAAAAGTAGGAGATACTCTACCACTTATATAAGTAGCCTCAATTTTTCTCATAAAGACTTTCCAGGTGGGAGTCTTACATAATTTTTGTTAGATATTCCTACTATTTGATATTTTTGATGCTGTTACACAGGTAAAATTATTTTCAAATTGTTTGTTGCTTAGAATGTGGCATTGCAATTGACTTTTGTACATTGATATTGTGTCTAAAGACTTCTTCTGAAGTTGCTTTTTAATTCTCATATTTTATATCTGGATTCTTTTGGACCTTCTCAGTACAAAACTGTTGTCTGCAAATAATTGTAATATTTTCCTTTATAATCCTTTTTCTTTTCCTTGTATTACTTTAGCTAGGATATACAGTTCAAAATTGAATACATGAGCAATCTCTTATTCTTGACCTTAAGGAGACTGATTTTAATATTTTATTAAGTATGGCTCTATAAGGAGTTTTGTAGATGAGTACTTTCATTATATTTATTTCAGTAATTAGTAATTATTAATCATTGTTTCTTTAGCCTACTTTGTTCAGCCTATTAATGGGTTTTCCCACACCTTCCAAAAACTTTATAAGTAGTTTTTGCAAAATGCCTCTCAGTTTTTCACATTGACAAATCTGTTGGCTGATCGACTCCATACTTTTTCTTGAAAGAAAAGACTTTGTCTACGTGCATCCCAACTGGCTGCTTCCAGTGGCCTTTGCTCTCACACTGAAAAAGTCTAGTTGCCTGGTTCTGGTTTCCAGAAGCTGAGCTGTTTCTAATTTCTCTATTTTGTTTCTTGTTTACTTCCTCCCTTGTTTTGGTGGTAAAAACTTCAGCAGTGACCTGTGAGCGCCAGAGCATGAGGCAGCTTAGGGCATCAGGGCAGGTATGGGGGGAAACCTCATTGGAAAAAGTTTGAGTGAACAGATAGGCTTTAGCACTGTAAATGCAGAGGGGAAAGGCAGGAAAAAACTGCTGCCATGCTTCAGCTCTTGGCAATAATGAAGCCACTTTATTAAACACACAGTGTGATAAATATTCTTCTTGAGTGTGTGTTTTCCATACCATTTATCAAAATGACTAAAGCATATTTTAAAAAGAAAAAATAAGGTATTCATGGAATTCCTGAAAATCACTAAGACTTGTTAAACTTCAAACTGGCTTACCAAAAATCCCAGTAACCTTTCTTGTAAATAATACTCATTCAACAAATATTTATTCAGTATATTCTATATCCTAAGCTTTGTTCTATATGTTCTAAGTATATCAATGAATACATTCAATATATTCCTTCATGAGAGAAGACAAAAAATAAATCTAACCAAGTTAATTCCATTAAATGAGGGAGGTGATAAGGGATGTAAAAATATGGGTATTAGGAGTTCAGGACAGGAAGCAAAGTACAGTTTTTAACTGAGCACCAAAAAGGAAACCTGTTAAAGTGAAATGAACACTATGAGAAATGGTGACTTGATCAGCCCTCACCCTGACTGTTGATGAAAAACTTAATACGTTATCCCTCTTAGTATTTTTTTTTTGTTTGTTCTACTTAATACTTTTGGTTGAATACTGTAATCAATACACGATTCTTCTTAAGTGCTGAAACTTAAAAAAATATTTATTTTATTTGAAAGTCAGAGTTACATAGAGAAGGAGAAGCAGAGAAAGAGAGAGGTCTTCCATCCACTGGTTTACTCCCCAGTTGGCTGCAGTGGCCGGAGCTGTGCCATTTTGAAGCAAGGAGCCAGGAGATTATTCTGGGTCTCCTATGAGGGTGCAGGAGCCCAAGGATTGGGCCATTTTCTACTGCTTTCCCAGGCCATAGCAAAGAGCTGGATCAGAAGTATAGCAGCTGAGACTTAAACCGGTGCCCACATGGGATGCTGGCACTGCAGGCGGCAGCTTTACCCGCTATGCTACAGTGCCGGCCCCACAAAGTGCAGTTTTAAATAAGGTGGTCAGGACAGGCTCCATTGAGAAGGTGGTGTTTGTGTGGTGTTTGAAGAGGGCATCAGGCAGAGGAAATATCTAATTCCAGGGCCTGAAGGTGGCCCCAGCTGTTAAGAGTCCAATAATAGGAAAGGGTTAATGTGGCTAATGGCAGAATGAATGAGAGAATGCATAGTGATGAAGTGAGGTAAACCATATTGTGCCACATAGGCCGTTGTTAGTTCTTAGACTTTTACTCTTGAGTGAATTAGGAACCTTTGGTAAGCTGGTGATGCGGCTCAATAGGCTAATCCTCCGCCTTGTGGCGCCGGCACCCGGGTTCTAGTCCGGGTCAGGGCGCCGGATTCTGTCCTGGTTGCCCCTCTTCCAGGCCAGCTCTCTGCTGTGGTCAGGGAGTGCAGTGGAAGATGGCCCAAGTGCTTGGGCCCTGCATCCCGTGGGAGACCAGGAGAAGTACCTGGCTCCTGCCATCGGATCAGCGTGGTGTGCGCCGGCCGCGGCGGCCATTGGAGGGTGAACCAACAGCAAAGGAAGACCTTCCTCTCTGTCTCTCTCACTGTCCACTCTGCCTGTTATATATATATATATAAAAAAAAGGAACCTTTGGTGAATCTGGAATAGAGGAGGGATGTAATCTGACTTGTATTTTGAAGGACTCACTAGTGTTGTATTGAAAAGAGATTTTAGGAGACAAAGGCACAAATTGATAGGTCAGCCCAGATACTGAAGTTACTGGTGGTTCCAATCAAAGTGTTAGCAATGTAGGTGGCAGTGCATGTGGCGAGAAGTGAGTATTATCATTGCTGGGAAATATAACCCTTAAAACTATTTGCTTAAAATAGCATTATTTATCATCATTCTGTAGGTTGGCCATGTAGTTGCTCTGATGGTTTCTTCTAGATTCATGTGGATACATTTTTCTGGAAGTCTGTGTAGAGGATCCAAAATGACCTTCCTTATGCAGTGAGGGATCCTTGGTTCTCCTCCACCCATCTCCTTGTGGTTCAGTACTAGACAAGCTCATGAGCCACACTATTCCAAAGAGGGAATGTGAATACTGAGAAATACTTACCTCAGAGTCACATAATATTGCCCCTGCCACATTCCTTTTCTTTTTTTTCCCTAAAATGAGCCAAAAGGATAGACCAGATAGACTTAAGTGGTGAGGGAATAGATTCCATATCTTGGTGAAAGGAATTACCAAGGGACATAACAAGGATCTTAAATATTAGAGTAGGAGGAATTTGTAGCTGTGGTTTCAAAACACAATCTATTCAGTGTCTTTTAATTTTTAGAATTATTTGAGAAGCAGTGGAGTTAGACATATGGAGCTTCTCCTCACTGATGCACTCCCCAAATGCCCAAGGCTGGGCCAGGCCAAGCTGGGAACCAGGAACTAAACTCAGGCTTCTCTTGGGCGGCAGGTATCCAGCTACTTGAGCTGTCACCTGCTGCATCCCAGGGTGTGCATTAGGAGGAAGCTGGTATCAAGAACAGAGCCAAGGCTCAAGTACAGGCATTCCAATATAGGATGAAGGTGTCTCATCTTGCAATGTAACCACGAGGCCAAATGCTTGCCCTGGTATTCACATTTGAGAGTATTTGTCAGATGCATGATGTGAAAGATACAACCGCAGGGTGACTGAAATTTTTGGTTTCAACAACTGCAAGAGGGAGTAAATCAGCTGTGGTGGTGAAGACTATGGGTAGATTGTTTTTGGTGGGAAGAACAAGATTTTGGCAGAGAAACTGATCAGAATACTCCATTTGCAGCTCAGTGTTAAGTCCACGTACGTTTGAGGCAAAGTCTTTGGTGCTAGGCCCCTCTAGTCAGAGTGGTCTGTATGACAAATCATAGTTGGCTCAAGGGAAAGTGTCGCTCCCCCATTCGCGGAGGAACGACACAGGACCCTGTGCTGTTCTTTTGTCTGCTTGGCCCTTCCCGGGTTTGCTGTCGTTCCCTCACTCGCGGAGGAACGACGCTGTCCCGGGTTAGCTGCCGGCCCCTCCACCTCCGTGGAGGGGCGGCACCCCCCACTGCTTTCCCCGCTTCCGCGGAGGAGCGGCACACCACTGGCCGGCTCTCTCGGGGGCTGCTCAGATGTTCCTCAGGTGTTCCCTCAAATGTTCCCGGTGCATGTTGTCTCTCTCCTCCTTTATAGTCCTCTTCCACCAATCCATGCTCTGCTGCCCACACGCCGAGCATGCCGCTCTCCTCCAATCAGGAGCAGGATCAGCTCCTGCAGCTTATCAAACTGATGAGGCAGCTGCGTAGAGGTTGTTTGCTCCCTCTCAGCGCCATATTGTGGGAGAGCAGATGCATAGAATTAGTCCTAGTTCCAGTAACTTAGTCTAGTCTCAGTTGCTCCCCACGGGAAAGATGGACAGGAAAAGTCTTCTATGTTCTAGAAAGTGAACTTGCTATGTTTAGAAGTGGTTCTCTGGGCCTGGGAAAGAACAGGTAGCTAATGCCAAAGGCAAGTTCCAGGAGAAAGAGTTGTAAGAGATTTGCAGTTCAGAAACAGATCTAAATGACTATTGCTCTGTTGCAAACCTAATATCCTTCCAGAAGATAAATACAGATGAGCATGATAAGTCAAAATTTCCCCATTGTTACACCAGGGATGAGTCTATAGCAAAACTGCTTCTACATCCTGTAGATGTGAAATATGACCCACAACTTAAAATCATCTATTTGTATTCTGTTTTGAGTGAAGGGAAATCTCAAAAAGGAATATGGGACTCTCCTCTTGGCCTACAAACACAACAGATCAAACCCAGGGGACAGAAATTTTAGAGGCACAGTGTACTAATTCTGTATGAATCTTCATTAGCCAGCCTGTGTGTGAGGGTATATGGATACAGAACCTGGTGTATTTGTACACACATTTATATATGTGAATATTGGTAACTGTTCAGTTGACCACTCTTTGGAAGAAGGACTCGGATGGTGATAAGAAACAGGTTGTTATTCAGGCTGGTACACATTCGTGGTGACATTTTACAAATAGGCTGTAAAAGATGGAATATATTCTCTAGCTGGTTTGACAGGCTACCCAGAGGTAGAGGCATGGACTCTATGACCTTTGAAAGTCAATTTTCATCTCAAGATTTTACATTCCAATTATGTCTGATGGACTATTTAAATAAATGATGCTTTTTCTATTAGGGAAGAAAATTGACTAGAATTCATTCTATTTGAAAATGCTGCAAAAACTTGAAAATAGGTCAACTCTTAATTATCTAGGGTAATAGGGAACATCTTGGATGGATTATCCCAAACCACAGGTAATTAACAAAATGTGCAAATTAGGCACTGATTCATAGCATTCATTAAAATTTACATTTAAACTACTACTTAAGCAGCATACATTTGTAGATGAGCAAATCAACATGGTAAAAATAATTTTAAGATACAGACATTTTAAATGTAGACTTGAAAATACCAAAGACTGGACAATCTAAAATATAAGAACATAAAAAAACCTAGGGAAAAGGGAATTGAAGTTTATTTCAGTGAAAAATTTTTTGTAACCAACGTTTTCCATGAAGACCCCTCATATTTTACTCTAAAATTCAGAACATTTACCTAGTGCTCCACTAAACTTGACATTTTAGCATCTTGTTTTTACAAAAGGCATGGAAGAGATCAACAAGTTTTTCATTCCCTGGGAACCCTCCTGTTGGCTGAACACCAGACTGTGTCCTGCCTGTTGGTATTCATGTCTATAAGGACATCTGTTTGGTATTTCACAGACGTGTGTCAGGAAGACAAAGAACAGCAAAATGTGAGAATGAGTGGGGAAGTGAGCAGGAGAAGCCAGAGACATAAATAACAACAGGACAATCCTTAACAGATTATTGTAACCACCTTTTTCTGTCTTGTCTTCAGTTTTCCAAAAAATACCTGGCTAGAAGGAATTTTCATTCCACCAGAGTTCTAAAAATTACCTTTTGTCATTTTATAATTTTCTGAAACAACACATGATGTGTTTTTATTATTTCTTGACCTATCGTGTGTCCAATATTATTCTTAGCAAATGCTGATTCCTCCCATCCCACAATAGCCCTATGGGATAAGGATTATGCTTACTTGCTTTTCTTAAAGTTTATTTACTTATATTTACTTGAAAGGCAGACACACATACACACAAATCTTCCTTCTGCTTCTCTCCCCAATGCCTGCAATGGTAAGGTCTGGGCCAGGCTGATGCCAGGAGCCCAGAAATTCCATTAAGGTTTCCCACATGGGTTGCAGGTACCCAAGTGCTTGGACCATCATCTGTTGCCTCCCAAGATGCATTGGTGGGAAGATGGATTGGGAGCAGAGGTGCTGGGACTTGAACACACACTCCAATATTGGATGCAGGCATCTCTAGTGGTGGCTTAACCCACTGTGCCATAAGGCCCACCCTGATTATTTGCATTATACACATGATACTCAGAAAAGTCCCTGATAGCATGGTTTAGAGGTAGAGTTTAAACCTAGGCTTGTCTGGGTGGGACATTTGGCTCAGTGGTTAAGCTGCTGTTTGGGACATCTGCATCCCATACTATAGTGCCTCATTGATGGTCACACTCTGCTTCCATTCCAGCTTCCTGCTGATGAACACCCTTCAGTGCAGCAGGGGATGGCTTTAAGTACTTGGTCCCTACCACCTATGTGGGAGACTTGGATGTAGTTGCAGGCTTCTGGCTTTGGCCTAGTCCTGCCCTGGCTGTTGCCAGCATTTCGTGAGTGAATTGGTATGTGGAAGATCCACCTCCACCCCCTCCACTCTGCCTTTCCAATAAAATAAAAAGTAAAATAACAGTAATGTTAAGTAAAACAAAAGTAGCATAAAACAGAACAATGTAAAATAAACTGAGTTCCCTCTGATGCCAAAGCCCGTGATCTTGGTACTAGCTCAGTGGTTTTCAAAGTCTGTCCCCTTTCTATCTTGTCCACACGGACATTCACGTCGTGCATCTCTTGGGAAGTTACTGGAAATCTAAGTTCTCAGGCCTCACCTCTGATAGGCAGAATCAGAAACTCTGAGGTTGGGGCCCAGCCATCTGTGTGTTCCTAGGTCACACACATCACCCCTTACAGGTGGTGCTGATGAATGCTCAAATGGAGAACCACTGTGCTGCACTGCACTTCATGAAAACACATGTGTAACCAGAGGACTGGAATTCATTGCAGGTGGTGTCACAGGGAGAAAGGCCAGTGGTTTAAATTATTTGAGCTTCTTAACTGGATTCCCCCTTTTTTTTTTATAATGTCCCACTAACTTTTTTTTAAAGATTTATTTATTTGAGAATCGGAGTTAGAGGAGAGGCAGAGAGAGAGAGGTCTTCCATCTGATGGTTCATTCCCCAATTGGCTGCAACAGCTGGAGCTGCGCTGATCTGGATCCAGGAGCTTCTTCTGGGTCTTCCCACGTGGGTGCAGGGGCCCAAGGACTTGGGCCATCTTCTACTGCTTTCCCAGGCCATAGTAGAGAGCTGGATCGGAAGTGGAGCAGCCGGGTCTTGAACCCATATGGGATGCTGGGAGCTTCAGGCCAGGGCGTTAACCCACTGTGCCACAGCACCGGCCCCAACGATTCCCTATTTTTAATTTTTTCCACTGTCAGTTTTCTTCTTGAAAAAAGTTCCTCAAAATGATTTAAAGAGAATATTGTGTGATATCACCCGGAGGTCTCTAAAGTGGATTATGTGCAGTCCAGGCACAGGTCAAATATGCAAGACAATTCATCAGGCTACAGGAAGAAAATACTAGAATTTCTACTAATTTTTATCTAAAAGTAAAAGGGAAAGAGGTTCTGATCGTATTGGTTACAGGCTGACAGTGACGTGTAAGTTTACATGTGGTTACATATGTGTTACCAGATAGGACTTCCCTTGTGTACTGGCTCGCATACTCTGTGTACTCTAGCTGTGGGTGGCAGACAGCTGTGCAAAGGTACAACCTGTCAGCCTCATGGATCCGCTGTCGAGCATCTGTCTCATCAACCATCGTGGGCCTTGTTCTACCACTGTTCTGCATTTCTTAAGCGTGCACAAATACGAAAGTCTAAGAACCCTGACAGGGAGCTCGGAGCCAGAAGATGAGTGTTCACCCTACTTTTTTTCCTAGACTGACGTGATTGCAGGATCCCTGGTATGACCAACCTCATTGCCCTTAATAGTAACAGGCCCAGTTATGTAGCTGTGAATTAGCCTTTGACCCTTCTTTGTATTCTTTGCCTGACCCTGACTCTGGTTCCCCTTTGTGGTATCATTTCTAAAAGTAAGGTCCTTGTATAAAAATCATTATCTTAGACTCTGAAGAAGAACACAAGCTAAGCAAGGTGCATACTAAAATATCTTTATAAACAGATATAAACATTTTGGAGAGTGCTGATCTAATGCTTTAACTGTCAACTTTTTTTATATAAAGAAATGGCCCATTATATAATTTTTTAAAAAAGATTTATCTACTTATTTGCAAGGCAGAGCTAAAGACACAGAGACGGTGGTCTTCCACCCTCTGGTTCACTCTCTAAATGACTGCAATGGCTGGAACTGGGCCAATCCAAAGCCAGGAGCTTCTGCCTGGTCTGCCACACAGGTGCAGGTGCCCAACCACTTGGGCCATCTTCTATTGCTTTCCCAGGGCACCAACAGGAAGCCAAATAGGTGTAGCATATGGGACTTGAACTGGCCCCCATATGGGATGCTGGCACCACAGGTGGAGGTCCAATCATCATGCCACAGAGTCGGCCCACATTATGTAATATTCTAATGCTTGACTATGAATGAGATACACACTATGACTGTGTGCTATTTTCATGAGCATACAAGTGTTAGCTATAACTCTGTCCTTCTTTTTCCCATTCAAGGAAGCAGACTGAGGCAAGTCAGTAAGGGTACTCTTATTAATGGAATAGTTTTTTTCAAAAATTTATTTTTGTTTTTAACAAACTCAGTATAGCTCATAGATACAATTCTAAGAATACAATGATTTTCCCTTCCTCCCCTCTCCTCATCTCTTTCTGGGTTTTGAGATAGCATTTTCAATTTGCGTTACATTCAATGGTTTAATTCTCCACCAAATAAAATTTCAACAGGTAAAAATGAAAAATGTCCTAGTTTGGTAGCAATATAGACAAGAGCTATAAACAATAGTTAAATGGAAAAATGACCATTTCACTCACCTGCAGTAAGTTTTAAGTAATCAATCATTAAAAATATAGTAATATAACATTCTTTTTTAACTTTTATTTAATATAAATTTCCAAAGTACAGTTTATGGATTACAGTGGCTTTTCCTCAAATAACTTCCCTCCCACCCGCAACCCTCCCATCTCCCGCTCCCTCTCCCATTCCCTTCACATCAAGATTCATTTTCAATTCTCTATATATACAGAAGATCAATTTAGTATATATTAAGTAAAGATTTTAACAGTTTGCACCCACACAGAAACACAAAGTGTAAAATACTGTTTGAGTACTAAGTTATAGTATTAATTCACATTGTACAAAGCATTAAGGACAGAGGTCCTATATGAGGAGTGAGTGCACAGTGACTCCTGTTGTTGACTTAACAAATTGACACTCTTGTTTATGGCATCAGTAATCTCCCTAGGCTCTAGTCATGAGTTGCCAAGGCTATGGAAACCTTTTGAGTTCGCCGACTCCGATCTTATTTAGACAAGGTCACAAAGTGGAAGTTCTCTCCTCCCTTCAGAGAAAGGCACCTCCTCCTTTGGTGACCCGTTCTTTCCGCTGGGATCTCACTCAGAGAGATCTTTCATATAGGTCTTTTTTTGTTTGTTTGTTTTTGCCAGAGTGTCTTGGCTTTCCATGCCTAAAATACTCTCATGGGCTCTTCAGCCAGATCTGAATGCCTTAAGTGCCAATTTTGAGGCCAGAGTGCTGTTTAGGACATCTGCCATTCTATGAGTCTGCTCTGTACCTGCTTCCTATGTTGGATCTTTCTCTCCTCAATTCTATCAGTTAGTATTAGCAGACGCTAGTCTTGTGTGATCCGTTTGACTCTTAGTCCTATCATTATGATCAATTGTGAACTGAAATTGCTCACTTGGACTAGTGAGATGGCATTGGTACATGCCACCTTGATGGGATTGTATTGGAATCCCCTGGCATGTTTCTAACTCTACCGTTTGGGGCAAGTCCGATTGAGCATGTCCCAAATTGTACATCTCTTCCCTCTCTTATTCCCACTCTTATATTTAACAGAGATCACTTTTCAGTTAAATTTAAACACCTAAGAATAATTGTGTGTTGATTACAGAGTTCAACCAATAGTATTAAGTAGGACAAAAAAATACTAAAAGGAATAAAGTATTAAGTTCATCAACAGTCAGGACAAGTCACTGTAATATAACATTCTTAATGTTATATTACTCTGCTTTGACAAGGTATATATAAAATGAAGTTTGACAGAACTATTTTCAGGGGCTGGAGCTGTGGCATAGTGAATAAAGCTGCCACCTGGGATGCTGGCATCCCATATGGGTGCTGGTTCAAGTCTTGGCTGCTCCTCTTCTGACCCAGCTCTCTGCTGTGGCCTGGGAAAGAAGTAGAAGATGGCCCAGTGTCTGGGCCCCTGCACCATGTGGTACACCTGGATGCAGCTCCTGGCTTCAGATCAGCTCAGCTCTAGCCATTATGGCCTTTTGGGGAGTGAACCAACAGATGGAAGACCTTTCTATCTCTCCCTCTATCTGTAACTCTACCTCTCAAATAAGTCTTTTTTAAAAACCCATATTTACAGCAACACTGATACATATAGGCATTTTTTGTGGTTTTTTAAAACATTAGCTCCTTCCTTTATTTTTCTTTTAATTTTTGCAATGGAATACTTTTTAAAAAAGACATTTATTTGGAAGGCAGACTTAGAGATGCAGAGACAGAGAATCTGCTGGTTCACTACACAAATGGCTGCAACAGCTGGAGCCAGACAGATCTGAAGCCAGGAGCTTCTAGCAGGTCTCCCATGTGGGTGCAGGGGCCCAAGCGCTTGGACAATCTTCTGCAACTTTCCCAGGTACATTATCAGGAAGCTGGATTGGAATTACAACAGCTGAGGCTCAACCAGTGCCCATATGGCATGCTGGCACTATAGGTGGCGGCTTTACCTGCTACGTCACCATGCCAGCCCTGTCTTTCAATTTACTTTATAATCACAAGCTTAATTCTCCACTAAGTAAACAATTCACCAGGTAGTAAGTTGGAAGACCACTGTTCCTCAGGAGAATAGACAGGGGCTATATTCCATTGTGTGTATGTACACTAGCTTCTCTTTATCCATTCATCTGATGCTGGACACTGTGGATGACTCCATGTTTTGGCTATTGTGAATAGTGCTGCTGTAAACATGGTGGTGCAGGTATCTCTTTCATACAACGTGTTCATGTCTTTTGGATATATTTGCAGAAGTAAGATTGCTGGATCATATGGCAAGTCAATTTCTAGTTTAAGAGATGCCCATGCTGTTTTCCATAGTAGCTGCACTAATTTACATTCCCACCAACAGTGTGTAACTGTTCCCCTTTCTCCACAGCCTCACCAGCGTTTGTTACCCTCTTTTGGATAATAGCCATTCTGACATGGGTAAGGTGATATCTCATTGGGATTTTGATTTGAATTTCCCTGAAGGCTAGTGATGTTGCACTTTATTTTATTCATTTCTTAACTGGATGGGTTGTCTTTTGTTCTTGTTGAGTTTAAGTTGCTGATATATTCTGGATATTAATCCTTTGTTAGCTTACAAATATTTTTCCCCATTATGTTGGATGTTTCTTCACTCTATTGATATTTTCCTGTGCTGTACAAAAGCTTCTGAATTTGAATAATGCCATTTTCTTTAAAGTTTTGCTTTTGTTGTGTGTGCTTTTGAGGTCTTATGCAAGAAGTTGTTCCCTACATCAATGTTCTGGAGTGTTTCCCGTACTTTTTCTCCCAGCAACTTTATAGTTTCAGGTCTTAAATTTAGGTCTTTGATCCATCTTGAGTTGATTTCATTGTAAGGTGAGAGAGATGGCTATAATTTCAGTTGACTACATATATAATCCAGTTTTGCCAGCACCATTTGTTGAAGAGATTATCCTTACTCAGATGTACATTCTGAGCACTTTTTTTCAAAAACCAGTTGGCTGTATGTATGTGGATTAACTTCTGGGTTCTCTAATTTGTTCCATTAATCTGTGTTTCAGTTTTTATGCTAGTACCATGCTGTTTTAATAAGTCCATTATTGTGATGCCTTCAGCTTGATTTTCTTTGCTCAGGATCATTTTGGCTATTCTGGGTCTCTTATGATTTATTATAAATTTTAGGATTTTTTGGGTAATTCTGAAGAATGCCATTGGTATTTTGATAGGGTTTACATTGAATCTGTAGATTGGTTTAGGTAGTATATATATTAATGATATTCATTCTTTTTTTTTTTTTTCACAGGCAGAGTGGACAGTGAGAGAGGGAGACAGAGAGAAAGGTCTTCCTTTGCCGTTGGTTCAGCCTTCAGCCTCCAATGGCTGCCACGGCCGGCGCCCTGTGGCTGGCCCACCGCTCTGATCTGATGGCAGGAGCCAGGTACTTCTCCTGGTCTCCCATGGGGTGCAGGGCCCAAGTACTTGGGTCATCCTCCACTGCACTCCCTGGCCACAGCAGAGAGCTGGCCTGGAAGAGGGGCAACTGGGACAGAATCTGGCGCCCCTACTGGGACTAGAACCTGGTGTGCCGGCGCTGCAAGGCGGAGGATTAGCCTAGTGAGCCGCGGTGCCGGCAATGATATTCATTCTTTCAATCCATTAGTAAATAATATCTTCCAATTTTTGTGTCCCTAATGATTTCCTCTCTACAATGTAAATTATCAAACATTGAAGAATCTTTCATTTCTTTAAATCTATTCCTATTTTTTGTGATTACTGTGAATGGGATTCCTTTCTTGATTCTCTTACATCGAGTTCATTGATGTATAAGAAAACTATTTTTGTTTGCTTACTTTGTAATCTACAACTTTACTGAATTGGTTTTTCAGTTGCAACAGCTTTTCGGAGGAGTGTTTAGGTTTTTCCATGTGCAACATTATGTTATCTGCAAACATATATAATTTGACTTCTTTTCCAGTTTTGATGCCTTTTATTTCTTTTTCCTCCCTACTTGTTTTTGCTAATACTTCCATGCTATATTGAGTAACAGTGGTAAAAGTGGACAGATTTGAGAGGAAATGATTTCAGCTTTTTCCCCACTCAATAGGATATTGGATATGGTTTATCATATATAGCATTTATAATTATTGGGGTATATTCCTTCTATGCCTAATTTGAGGAGGGTTTTTATCATGAAAGGATGTTGAATATTATCAAATTCATCCTCCACATTGAGATGATCATATGGTTTTTATTCTTAATTCTGTTGGTGTGATTTACGATGTTGATTGGTTTGCAAATATTGAATCACCCTAGCAATCACCTGGAATAAATCCCACTTATCATGATGTATGATCTTTTTGATGTGGTTTGGGATTGGGTTTGCTAGTATTTTGTTGATAATCTTTGCATCTGTGTTCATCAAGGATGTAAGTCTTTAGCTTTCATGTTGTGTCTTTATTTGGTTTTGGTATTAGTGATTCTGGCCTCATTGCAAGAGTTTGGCAGAGTTCTATCCTGAATATTTTGGAATAGTTTGAAGGGTATTGGAATTAGTTCTTTAAATGTTTTGTAGAATTCAGTTGTAAAACCATCAGGTCCTGGATTTATCCTTGATGGAAGACTTGATTACTGCTTCAATCTCATTGCTTATTATGGGTCTGTTTAGATTGTCTTTATATTCTTGATTCAACTTTGGTAAGTTATATGTATCCAGGAATTTACCCATTTCTTTGAGGTTTTTAAGCTTATCAGCATATAGTTTTTCATAATAGTTTCTTATGAACCTTTGTATTTCAGTGGTGTCAGTTGTAACATCTCCTTTTTCATCTCCATTTTTCTTTTTTTCCTAGTCTGGTTAAAGGTTTATCTATTTTAATCTTAAAAATCAACTTTTTTATTTTTTGATCTTTATTAAGTTTCAATTTCAGTTATTTCTGCTCTGATCCATATTTTTCACTTCTACTGATTTTGGGTTTTGTTTGGTCTTCAGTTTTTGAGATGCATCATTAGATAACTGATTTGAGACATTTCTCTTTTTAAAATGGAAGCACTTAAAGACTTAAAGCTATAAACTTTCCCCTTAATACTGCTTTTGTTGTATCCCACAGGTTTTGTTAGGTTGTGTTTTCATTTACTTGTATTCTGAGAACTTTATTGCTTTTCTATTTCTTCAGTGCTCCATTGATCATTCAGTAGCATGTTGTCTAGTTTCCATGTATTTATGAATGTTTTATTGATTTCTAGTTTTTTTCCCTTGTGGTCTGAGAAGATACATGATATGATTTCAGTCTATCTAAATTTACTGAGATTTGATTTGTGGCCCAATATATGGTCTATTCTAGAAAATGTTCCATATGCTGATGAGAAGAATGTATAGTCTTTAATTGTTGCATGAAATGTCCTATAAACTTCATGACCATTTGCTCCATAGTATGTTTAAACCATGATGTGTCTTTATTGATTTTTATGTCCGGATGATCTGTCCATTATGAGAGTGAGTTTTTGAAGACAACCACAATTATTATATTGAAGTCTTTGTATCTTCTCTTTAGGTCTAATAGTGTTTTTAAAAAAGCTTTTATTTAATGAGTGCTAATTTTTAGATACAAATTTAGGAATATAGTGGTTCTTCTCCCCATTCACACTCCCACTGCCACCCCACCTCCTACTCCCTCTCCCATCCCATTCATCATTAAGATTCATTTTTAATTAACTTTATATACAGAAGACCAACTCTATACTAAGTAAAGATTTCAACAGTTTACACCCCCCCCACAACACATAAAGTACTGTTTGAGAACCTGTTAATTTAACAATTAGCACTCTTATTTATGATGTCAGTGATCACCCAAGGCTCTTGCCATGACCTGCCAACACTATGAAAGCCTTTTGTGACCACAAACTCATACAGTATTTAGACAAGTCCATAAACAAAGTGGAAGTTCTCTCCTCCCTTCAGGGAAAAGTACATCCTCCTTTGATGGTCCCTTCTTTCTACTGGGGTCTCACTCAGAGATCCTTCGTGTAGGATATTTTTGCCAGAGTGTCTTGGCTTTCCATGCCTGAAATGCTCTCATGGGCTCTTTGGCCACATTCAAATGTCTTAAGGGCTGACTCTGAGGTCAGAATGTTACTTAAAGCAATTGTCATTCCATGAGTCTACTGTGTGGACTGATTCCCATGCTGGACATTCCCACCTGTTTAATTCTGTGTATTATTATTACCAGGCACTTGATGCTATTTATATAATCTCTTTAACATTTAATCCTATCTATATTTTCACTTTAATACATAATATGATCACTTTAACAATTAATATGTCATTTTTACCACCAGTTTGAATGGGATTTTGTGTCCCATGACAAATTTTAAACTCTACCCTTAGAAGTAAGTCTGTAGAACTGTATGCAGAACTATACAGCTTTTATAGTTAAAAACTTTCTCCTCCCTCTCTTATTTCCCATCTTATTTTTCACTGAGATCTATTTTCAGGTGACTTTATATATATATGATTAACTCTAAAGAGTAAATCAGTACAAGTAAAGAGTTCAACGATAGTATGAAGAAGAAAAAAAAAACTGTTCCTTGACAGTCATGACAAGGACTGTAATGTCATGGCTTATCAAAGTGTCAATTTCACTTCTACAGCTTTCGTTTTAGGTGCTGTATTAATTCTCACAGATCAGGGATAAGAAAGTATTTGTACCTTGGGGACTAGTTTACTTAATTAAGTATGAAGTGCTCCAGATAGATTCATTTTGTTGCAAGTGACTAGATTTCATTTTTTTTTTACTGTGTAGTATTCCATAGTGTACCTATCTCATAATTTCTGTATCCAGTCTTCAGCTGATGGGCATTTAGGTTGATTCCATGTCTTTGCTATTGTGAATTGAGCTGCAGTAAACATGGAGGTACAGAAAACTCTTTTGTTTACTGATTTCATTTCCCTTGGATAAATTCCCAGGAGTGGTATGCCTAGGTCATATGGTAGATCTATATTCAGGTTTTTGAGGTATCTTCATACTGTCTTCCATAGTGGCTCTACCAGTTTACATTCCCACCAAGAGTAGATTAGGGTACCCTTTTCCCCACATCCTCTCCAGCATTTGTTGTTTGTTGATTTCTGAATGAAAACCATTCTAACCAGGGTGAGGTAAAACCTCATTGTGGTTTTGATTTGCATTTCCCTGAAAAACTAGTGATCCTGAACATTTTTTCATGTGTCTGCTGGCCATTTGGATTTCCTCTTTTGAAAAATATCTGTTTAAGTCTTTTGCCCATCTCTCTCTCTCTCTTTTAAAAGATTTTATTTATTTATTTGAGAGGTAGAGTTACAGTGAGAGCGAGAGACAGAGTGAAAGGTCTTCCTTCTGTTGGTTCGCTCCCCAAATGGCTGCAATGGCCAGAGATATGCTGATCTGAAGCCAGGAGCCAAGTGCTTCTTCCTGCTCTCCCATGTGGGTGCAGGGGCCCAAGCACTTGGACCATCTTCTACTGCTTTCCCAGGCCACAACAGAGAGCTTGATTGGAAGAGGAGCACCTGGGACTAGAACCGGTGCCCATATGGGATGCTGGCACCACAGGCAGAGGATTAACCTACTGCGCCAAGCGCTGGCCCCTTTTGCCCACTCTTAACTCTGTTGTTTTGTTGTTGTGGAGTTTCTTGATCTCCTTGTAGATTCTAGTTATTAAACCTTTATCAGTTGCATAGTTTGCAAATAATTTCTCCCATTCTGTTACTTGCCTCTTCACTTTCCTGTTTGTTTTGCCATACAGAAACTTGTCAATGTATTGTAATCCCATTTGTTAATTTTGGCTTTGACTGTGCCTCTGTGGTCTTTTCCCAGAACTCTTTGTGCAAATGTCTTGCAGGGTTTCCCCAATGTTTTCACTTGATTTGATGGTGTCGGGTCATAGATTTAGATCTTTAACCCATGTTGAGTGGATTTTTGTATTTTCTGCATGTGGAAATCCAGTTTTTCCAGCACTGTTTTTTTTTTTTTTTTAAGAGATTGTCCTTGTTCCAGGGATTGGTTTTAGCTCTTTGGTCAAATGTAAGTTGGTTGTAGATGTTTGGATTGATTTCTGGTGTTTCTATTCTGTTCCATTGGTCTATCCATCTATTTTTATACCAGAACCAGGCTATTTTGATTATAACTGCTTTGAAGTATGTCTTGAAATCTTTTAACATTTAATTCTATCTATATGTTCACTTTAACACATAATATCATCATTTTAACAATTAAAATGTCATTTTTATTACAAATTTGAATGGGATTTGGAGTCCCATGAGAAGTTGAAATCTGGTATTGTGATGATTCCAGCTTTGTTTTTGTTGTATAAGATGCTTTAGCTATTCGAGGTCTCCTATGCCTTCATATGAATTTCAGCATCATTTTTTCTAGATCTGTGAAGAATGTCTTTGGTATTTTGACTGGTATTACACTGAATCTGTAAAATACTTTTGGAAGAATGGACATGTTGATGATATTGATTCTTCCAATCAATACACTTGGAAGATTTTTCCCTTTTATGTATCTTTTTCTATTTATTTAATGTTTTGTAATTCTCACATAGAGATTTTTGACAGATTTGGTTAAGTTTATTCCAAGGTATTTGATTGTTTTTATACCTGTTGTGAATGGGATTGATCTTAGAAGTTCTTTCTCAGCCATGGCATTGTCTGTGTATACACAGGCTGTTGACTTTTGTGTGTTGACTTTATATCCTGCTACTTTACCAAACTCTTCTGTGAGTACCAATAGTCTCTTAGTGTGGAGTCTTTTGGATCCCCTATATATATAGAATCATGTCATCTGCAAATAGGGATAATTTGACTTCCTCCTTGCCCATTTGTATCCCTTTGATTTCTTTTTCTTGCCTAATGGCTCTGGCTAAAAATTTTAGTACTATATTGAATAGCAATGGTAAGCATAGGCATCCCTGTCTTGTGGGGAGCAATCCGGACTAGACTAAGTTACTCGAATTAAGACTTATTCTATGCATCTGCTCTCCCACAATATGGCGCTGGGAGAGAAGTAAACAGCTTCCGCACAGCTGCCTCCAGTTCAACTAATAAATTGTAGGACTTGCTCCTGATTGGAGAGCAGCGTACTCGGCGTGTGGGCAGCCGAGTTAGGATTGGCGGAGGAGGACTATAAAGGAGGAGAGAGACGGCATGCACCAGGAACACCTGAGGAACATCTGAGCAGCCCCCAAGAGAGCCGGCCGGCGGTGTGCCGCTCCCCTGCGGAAGTGGGGAATGCGGCCAGGGGGAACTGCCCTTCCACGGAGGTGGAAGGGATAGTAGCCAACCCGGGAGGAACCAGCAGCAAACCCGGGGAGGGCCGAGCAGACTGAAAGAGCAGCGCAGGGTCCTGTGTCGTTCCTCCACGAAGAGGGGGAGCGACATAATGGTGCCGTGACTCGGATATGAAGCCTAGGCAGGGTTCTGTGTCGTTCCTCCATGAAGAGGGGGAGCGACATAATGGTGCCGTGACTCGGATAGGAAACCTAGCTCGGATAGGAAACCTAGGACGGATAGGAAACTTAGGAGGGAAGAAGCGGGAAGAAATGGGCTAATATCGGAGAGAGAGACTAGCAAACAGCCTAGGGAAAAGCCGGACGAAAAAGGAGCCGGAAGAAGCTATTGAAAGCCTAGGCATAGACTCGGATACGGACTACGGGGGGAAGCTGGGAGAAATCTCTAAGGTCGAAAGCGAAAGTGAAAGCTAGAACAAACAGACTCGGATGCGGACTGTGGGGAGAGGCCAGGAGAAATGAGGGAGGAATATTGTTGGAAGAAAACTTAGGGAAACATACCGGGTAGAGAAAAATGTTAGGGAAATTGAAGCTGTGGGGGGCAGGCCAAGGCGGATACGAAAGCCACTTTGGGGTTCTCAAGTTAGCCCGGGAATAGGGGGCGAAAAGTTGAAACTAGAAGCTGAAACGTGAGCCTGGTTGGGATCCGTCTGATTAGCCCGGGGAGCAAAGGATGGGAAGCCAAACCGTGGGGCGGAGACGTACGCTGGGTTGAATTCGCCAGGCTAGCCCGGGGAACTTAGATTGAATGCTAGTGGCGGACACGTAAGCTACGCTGTGTTACTCGCGGAAGCCGCCGCGTGCAGAGAGAGCACGGGGCGTGAGTAGATAGGGAACGGGGCTGGCGAGGCCGTGGTTCAGACGCGAAAGGGTTAAGTGCGAGACCGCGGAGCGCGCGAAGCCAAGCCGCGCAAAGCCGAGCCGCGCAGATGAGGCGCGGGCTGAAGCTGCGCGGAGCAGTGAAGCTGCCGGCAGCGCGAGGCGCCGGGAAGCTGCGGGGATAAGAGAAACAGAAGTTTAGAAGTAAGATGAGAAAAATAGGAATGCTGGAAGATAGAAGTAAAATGGGAGAAATAGGAATGCCCGGAGATAGAGAAATAGAGAAATAGAAAGGCCTCCCCTCAACATGGCAATTAGAAGGCTTGGATTTGGTCTGCCCGATTAGTGAGGCGATGAGCACCTGGGCGGCTAGCAGTTTATGCGCCGCAGGTCACCGAAGACAGGCACGAATTAACATCAGTAAGGCTTCCCCACAATACCGCAATTAGAAGGCTTGGATTCGGTCTGCCTGATTAAGGCGGTAAGCGCCAGCAAGCAGCTCGACCAGAGTATGAGCTGCAGGTCACCGAAGATAGGCACGAACCAACACTAATAAGTCTCCCCCACAATAAGGCAATGAGAAGGCTTGGATTCGGTTTGCCTGATAGGTCTTGTAAGTCCCCTGCAGGCAGAGCAGAGCATGCGCTGCAGGGCACCGAACACAGGCACGCATCAGCGCCTAAAAACCTCCTCACAACATGGCGAAGAGAGGACCCGGATTCGGTTTTCCTGATTGATAGGACTTGTAAGAGCCTGTGGCAACTCTAGCAAGTAGAGCAGAGTGTGTGCCGCGGGACACCGAAGACAGGCGCGTATCAACGCCAAAAATAAAAAGAAAGGGGGATCTGTGGGGAGCAATCCGGACTAGACTAAGTTACTCGAATTAAGACTTATTCTATGCATCTGCTCTCCCACAATATGGCGCTGGGAGAGAAGTAAACAGCTTCCGCACAGCTGCCTCCAGTTCAACTAATAAATTGTAGGACTTGCTCCTGATTGGAGAGCAGCGTACTCGGCGTGTGGGCAGCCGAGTTAGGATTGGCGGAGGAGGACTATAAAGGAGGAGAGAGACGGCATGCACCAGGAACACCTGAGGAACATCTGAGCAGCCCCCAAGAGAGCCGGCCGGCGGTGTGCCGCTCCCCTGCGGAAGTGGGGAATGCGGCCAGGGGGAACTGCCCTTCCACGGAGGTGGAAGGGATAGTAGCCAACCCGGGAGGAACCAGCAGCAAACCCGGGGAGGGCCGAGCAGACTGAAAGAGCAGCGCAGGGTCCTGTGTCGTTCCTCCACGAAGAGGGGGAGCGACATAATGGTGCCGTGACTCGGATATGAAGCCTAGGCAGGGTTCTGTGTCGTTCCTCCATGAAGAGGGGGAGCGACATGTCTGGTACCAGATCTCAGTGGGAATGCTTCCAACTTTTTCCCATTAAATATGATGCTGGCCGTGGGTTTGTCTTAAATTGCCTTGATTGTGTTGAGGAATGTTCCTTCTATACCCAATTTGTCTAGCATTTTCATCATGAAAGGGTGTTGTAGTTTATCAAAGGCTTTCTCTGTGTCTATTGAGATAATCAAATAGTTTTTAGTCATCAATTTGTTAATGTGATGTATCAGATTCATTTACAAATGTTGAACCATCCCTGCATATCAGAGATAAATCCCACTTGGTCCAGGTGAATGATCTTTCTGATGTGTTGTTGGAATCAGTTGGCCAGAATTTTGTTGAGGATTTTCACTTCTATGTTCATCAGGGAAATTGGTTTGTAATTCTCTTTCTCTGTTCCATCTTTTTCAGGTTTATGAATTAAGGTGATGCTGGCTTCCTAGAATTTGGGAAGATTCCTCTCCTCTCAACTGTTTCTAAATAACTTGAAGAATTGGAGTTAGTTCTTTAAATGTCTGGTAGAATTCAGCAGTGAAGCCATCCGGTCCTGGGCTTTTCTTTTTTGGGAGGGTCTTTATTATTGATTCAATTTCTGTCTTGGTTATGGGTCTGTTTAGGTTTTCTGTCTTCATGGCTCAATTTAGGTATGTTGTATGTATCCAGGAATCTATCCATTTCTTCTAGATTTCTTAGTTTGTTGGCATACAGGTTTTTGTAGTAGTTTCTGATGATTATTTTTATTTCTGTGGTGTCCATTAGATTTCCATTTTCATCTCTATTTTTATTGATTTGGATATTCTCTTTCCTTTTTTCAGTTAGTTAGTTCAATAGTGTGTAATTTTGTTTATTTTTTCAAAAAACTTGTTCATTTTACTGATATTTTGTATATTTAGGTTTCAATTTTGTTGATTTCTTTAATTATCTTCTGGTTTTGGCATTTGGTTTGCTGTTATTCTAGATCTTGACGTGCATAGGTAGTTCATTTATTTGATGCCTTTCTAGTTTCTTGATGTAGGCACCAATTGCTATCAACTTTTCCTGTCCTGCCACTGACTTTCCTGTTAATTTGTGATATACAACAAAAGCAGTATTTTGATATTGTATTGTAATCCTTTGTTTTTTGAAATTTTTTGATTTATCTTTTGATTTCTTCTATGACCCACTGTTCGTGGCTCACTAGGCTAATCCACTGTTCATTCAGAAACATGTTGTTCATTCTCCTTGTGTTTGCATATGATGTAGAGATTCTTGAGTTGTTGATTTCCAGCTTCATTGTGTTGTGGTCTGAGAAGATGCATGGTATGATTTTGATTTTTTTTAATTTGCTGAGACTCATATGGTCTATCCTAGAGAAAGTTCCCTGCATTGGAGAGAAAAATGTGTTCTTTGTGGCTGTACAGTGGAAGGCTCTGTAGATATCTTCTAGGTCTATTTGGTCTATGGTGTCGATTAATTCTGTTTCCTGGTTGATCTGTCCATTGCTGAAAGTGGGTATTGAAGTACCCTGTTACTATTGTATTTGAATCTATATCTCCCTTTAATCTCTTAGCAATTCTTTTAAATAGCCAGGTGCCCGATAATTAGGTGCATATAATAGTCACATCTTCGCATTGAATGGATCCTTTAATCATTATATAGTGTCCTGCTTTGTCTCTCTTGATGGTTTTTGTGTTGGTCTATTTTTTTCTGATATTAGGATGGCCATACCAGCTCTTTTTTGGCCTCTATTAGCATGGATGATCTTTTTCCATCCTTTCACTTTCAGTATGCATGTGTCTTTGTTGGTAAGATGTGTTTCTTGTAGGCAGCAAATAGATGGGTTTTCTTTTTTAATCCATTCAGTCTATGTCTTTTAACTGGGGAGCTGAGACCATTTACATTCAGTGTGACTATTGTTAAGTGCCAACTTTGCACTACCATGTTTCTGTAAATAGTCCTGTTTATGTATTTTGGGTTTCATTTTTACTTTTGCTGGGCCATTTTATATGTTTATCTTCTTCTGTAGTGATGTTCCTGTTTCAGTGTTTATGTATGTAGCACATCCTTGAGCATCTTTTGTAGGGCTGGGCAAGTAGTTAAAAATTCTTTAAATTTCTGCTTATTGTGGAAGATTCTTATTTCTCCTTCATTCATAAAGAAGAATTTTGCAGGGTACAGTATTCTGGGTCGACAGTTTTTTCTATTAGGACTTGGAGTATGTCTTGCCATTGTCTCCTTGCCTGTAGGGTTTGGGAAGAAAAGTCTGGAGTGAGTCTAATTGGGTTTCCTCTGAATGTTATTTGCCATTTCTTTCATGCACATTTTCAAATCTGTTCTTTGTGTTTCACTGAGCTGAGTTTTAATACGATGTGTCATGGTGAAGTTCTTGTCATGTCTTTTGGGAGTATTGTGTATTTTTTATTGGATGTCTCTTTCTCCAGATTGGGAAAGATCTCTGTTGTTATTTCATTAGAAGGCCTTCTAATCCTTCCTCTCTTTCCATACCTTCCTAGGATCTGTAAGTTGGATCATCTGATAGAATCTTGGAAATCTCCAACCGTGATTTTTAATTTCCTCATTTCTTCTTTTATTTGGTCAGACTGTATTTCTGGAAATTTGTCTTCTAGTTCTGATATTCTTCCTTCTGTCTCATCTATTCTATTGTTAGGACTTTCCACTGCATTTTTTATTTGATCTGTTAAATTCATTCCTAGTATTTCATTTTGGCTTCCCTTTAATATCTCACTTTCTGTTTTTTTTTTTTTTATTTTTTGACAGGCAGAGTGGACAGTGAGAGAGAGACAGAGAAAGGTCTTCTTTTTGCCATTGGTTCACCCTCCAATGGCCGCTGCGGCCGGCTCAGCGCGCTGATCTGAAGCCAGGAGCCAGGTGCTTCTCCTGGTCTCCCATGCAGGTGCAGGGCCCAAGACTTGGGCCATCCTCCACTGCACTCCCTGGCCACAGCAGAGAGCTGGCCTGGAAAATGGGTAACCGGGACAGAATCCAATGCCCCGACCGGGACTAGAACCTGGTGTGCCGGCGCCTCAGTGGGAGGATTAGCCTAGTGAGCTGCAGCACCAGCCAATATCTCACTTTCTTGAGAGTACTTTTCATTTAGATTGTGAATTTGATTGCTTCTAAGTAATCTATTAATTTTCTGAATTCCTTTTCTGGCATATTCTCAATTTCTTCTTCAGCTTCCATTATTGAAAAGTTGTATTGTTCCTTTGGGGAGTTCATAGAGTCTTTCTTATTCTTATTCAGTATTTTTCCTTTGTTTTTCCACATTTCTGGTTGATTTTTGTCTTTAATTTGTGACTTTGTGTCTGTGAGCAGTTTCCTTCTATTATGAGCTATGTGTCTGTGTTGCAAGTAGAAACATGCAGCACTGCCTCCTGGAGCCCTGTTTACTTCTAGATTTTGATGGAGGTGGGTACCAGAGCATTTGTGCACTAAGCCCCGCCTACGGGGGTGGGCAGGCTCGCTTCTCAATGGTACATGAAAGGAGCTCAGGTTTTCGATGTTTAGGACTACTCCTTGTTGTACAGCTTGCATGGTGGGGCGAAAGTCTAAAATAGGATTCTCATTCCTGGTTGGGGGGGTGTTGTGAGGTGGTCCCCACAGTTGATGGGCATGTGCGCAGGAGGCAAATGCGGCAGACTCCTGCTTACACTTGAAAATGTAAACAAACAATATGGCTTCTCCCCACCTGTTGTAGGTCTGGTTGGGAGGAGAGGGAGACACAGATGGACTGGGGCATGACTGACTTCTTCGCTTGCTCTTCTATAATTTCTCTTTCTTACTGCTTGGAGCTTCAAACAAAGTTCACCAAAGTCCCCTGCCCACTGCTTTCTGGAGCTTCATGGACTTGCAACCTCTCACCTGGTTCACTGGGAGGGTGGGGTGGTGGTGGTGGTGCCAGTCTTCTCGTTCGGACTCTCCACTGTGGCTTCACTGCGCCTCCACCAATTCCCCTTCCTCTTTGCTGCCTTAGTGTGGACCTGCCCAGTCTCTGGTGGACTCCTGGGCTTTTGGGCATGAACTTCTCACAACTCCGTCACTGGCTTGTATCCCCTCTGCTTATTAACTGTCTTGCCTTGCCTTGCGCAAAATAGTTTGGGATCTAATTCTGGAGAACCACTGTGTTCTTTTGGAGGCATCATGCTACCTTGCTTCATGTCTGCTGTGTCTCTATTTGACATCTGCACATCTGGTGTAATAGTTTCTTCTACGTTATGGGGGATATTTTATTGGAAAAGAGTATATGGTTGAGGTGAAATGCAGGTTATCACTTGGCTTGTTGCTTTGGCCTTGATTTATGTGAGCTCAGAAGTGTTGTCTGAGTGATTTCTTCTGCATCAATCAAGATCAGCTGTGTCCAGAAGTGACTCAGTGATCTAGTGTGCGGCATTTTCCAGGTATAGAGGTGCAGCTTTAAAATGAATGTGGGGCCGGCACCGCAGTTCAATAGGCTAATCCTCCGCCTGCGGCGCCGGCACACTGGGTTCTAGTCCTGGTAGGGGCGCCAGATTCTGTCCCGGTTGCTCCTCTTCCAGGCCAGCTCTCTTCTGTGGCCCGGGAGTGCAGTGGAGGATTGCCCAAGTGCTTGGGCCCTGCACCTGAATGGGAGACCAGGAGAGGCACCTGGCTTCTGCCTTCGGATCAGCGCGGTGCACCGGTTGCAGTGGCCATTGGAGGGTGAACCAACGGCAAAAGCAAGACCTTTCTCTCGGTCTCTCTCACTGTCCACTCCGCCTGTCAAAAAAAAAAAAAAAAGTACATAAAATGAATGTGGGTTTTCTACAGTGTACATTTTCAGACCACAGAGTTTGGTGTCAGTTATTCTGGAGATTCTGATCATCAGTGTCGCTCCCCCTCTTCGTGGAGGAACGACACAGGACCCTGCGCTGTTCTTTTGTCTGCTCGGCCCTCCCCGGGTTTGCTGCTGGTTCTTCCCGGGTTGGCTACTATCCCTTCCACCTCCGTGGAAGGGCAGTTCCCCCTGGCCACATTCCCCACTTCCGCAGGGGAGTGGCACACCGCCGGCCGGCTCTCTGGGGGCTGCACAGGTGTTCCTTCAGCTAGATGTTCCCCTTAGATGTTCCTGGTGCATGCCGTCTCTCTCCTCCTTTATAGTCCTCCTCTGCCAATCCCAACTCGGCTGCCCACACGCCGAGTACGCTGCTCTCCAATCAGGAGCAAGTCCTACAGTTTATTGGTTGAACTGGAGGCAGCTGTGCGGAAGCTGTTTACTTCTCTCCCAGCGCCATATTGTGGGAGAGCAGATGCATAGAATAAGTCTTAATTCCAGTAACTCAGTCCAGTCCGGGCTGCTCCCCACAATCAGGGCCTTGGTTTTTGGTGCTGAGGCAGACAAAGGTGTAAGGTGGTCCCACTGGCAAGACCCAGTGTTGCTGGGGCTTGCAGCACCAATTTGTGTGGCTCTAGAACTGTGGGACATGGATGGGCCTTTCCCCATGTCCTGATAGGGGAGTGCAGCTGTGTCATGGTTTAAAACACAAACAGCCATAGTCCTGGTACTGGTGAATGGAACTGAGCCCTGCTGCATTCCTACAGGGTGACCATAAGTTATACAAGAGATTTTACTGTAGCAGATATGAGTCCAACGAGGTGGACTCAGGAAGGTTCTCTCCCAAATAGATTCCAGTGGAAATGGGGAAACCAGAATTGATTGATGAAGTCTTGGTATTGTAAGGTACAATGGGGTCATTACCCTGATCTTGAGGGTGGGAGCAGATTTTTTTTTTTATGGGCAGCTACTGGTGCTAGCCTCCGGAAGTTAAGGGGGAGCTACGCTGGATCCCGTACAGTGAGTGAGCATGGCTCCCAGGTTTAGGATGCAGAGGATTTCTGACCTGCTCTGCAGTTTGCCCTGACTCTGGCTCTTCACTTCTGGTAGCCCCATTACAGAGATCTGCTCAGCTGTTCACAGAGGCTGGTGCCCTGCTTGGGTAGGGGAGTAGAGTGAGGCAGAGTGGCTTCCTTTCTCAAAACCAAGCCATAGCTCAGGCCCCAATCAGTTCCCCAGGGTGGAGTAAAAGCAAGTGGGTGACTGTGGAATTCTCTCTCAGCTAAAGCTGTGGGTGGCAGGGTGCATTGAAGTTCCTTCCTGCTTTGACTAGGCAAGATGGCAACTCCCAGCCAGCAACTGTTATAGGGACATTCTTATATTCACTCCAGTTTGTAGACAGAGTTGATCATGTGTAGTCTTTAGTACTTTATCATTGATAACAAATTTATTTTAACACCTGATAACTGATTATAATGCCCAGGTGTGTCGTAATCTTTTGCTTGAATTACCTTACCTCTGTGATATTTCCCCTGAAATGTATAACTTCAGTCTAGCAGTGAGAAAGCATCAGACAACCCAAACTGAGGGGATATTATACAAAATACCTGTTTAAGAATATTCTAAAAATGTGTTAAATTCCCCTCAAAACACTGTAAGACTGAGAGATTGTCATAAACCAGAGGATCATAAGGAGACCTGCTGACTAAATGCACTGTGATATCTGGTAATGCATCCTGGAATAGATGAAGAACATTAGTGGAAAATCTGGTGAAATATGGAGTAATTTCGTAATTTAGTTAATGGTATTGTGCCAACATTAATTTCTTAATTTTCACAAGGGTTCGTGGTTTTAGAAGATGTTAACATAAGGGCAAGCTGGGGGAGCGGACTACTCTGTCCTATCTTTGTAACTTCTCTGTAAATTTAAAATTATTTAAGAGTGAATATTAAAAACAGAACATCTCCAATAGACCAGACTTTGGCTCATGTGGTCAGAAGTAGGAATTATAGTCTGTAAAAGTGGAAGTGCATGTATAGAGAAGGGATATCCACGCAGACAAGTAAGAGCTTAACTGTGCTTTCACCAATATTGCAGAGAGCCTATTTGTTCCATGGAAGTCCAATACCGCCTCCATTTGGAGTGTTTGTAGTTACCTAATGACTGCAAGATGCCACTTGTGTTGCCAATAAATCTAATTGTTTCTTTAGGGTATCCAGTGTGGACTCATCATCTTTTGTGATTATTTTTCCGTTAGCAACCTTCAGCACATATCTTTACACTTGCCCATGGGACAGCAAGCACTCATGAGAAGCAGCCCCAAATCTACAGCTGGAAGCATTATGTTTGAACCAAGTCCTTAATTTCTTAATGACTAAGAAATTCACAGAGTTGCAAAATCTGCCCTTGGGAACTCCTGTGACAGCTAAATATTCCATCGCTTCAGCTGATAATCATGCTGTCAGTTAAGCAGTTTGCATTTTTAAAACAGCTCGATATTTTTTCCTCTGGGAGTTTCTTTGAAGAGAATTTGATGTAGAAACTTGAAAAAAAGCCTTGCCACATGCCAGGAGGTATCAATAATCACCATGCTGGGATGTAGTAACTATCTGTTTTGCCTGCATTAAAGGGTATTTCTCGTCTGAATCATTGGGTCTGTGGTGAACCATGCCACATGTGTTTTTTTTCCCCCTTATCTTCATACTTTACCCAAATGGGTTTGTAAAAACGTGGAATGTGGGTCACTGTTATTCATATAAAGCAGATTCATGACATTAGATGTAATCAGAAATTAAACTTGGTTCAAATAAAATGTATTTCCACCTTAATCCTCCTTTAAGAAACCTGACTATGATAAATGCTGAGGGATTCTATGCCGTCTCACAGCAGCAGGTATGCAGAGGTGTCAGGTTAGGATAATGTGATCATTATATTTTGTGGAAACGGAGCCATCAAACTCTGTCCTCACCCAGGTGACAAAACTAGATCAAGAGATCTGGCATCTGTCCCAGGTGATTTTTTTCCTTTTCCTTTTTATTTTAAAGATTTATTTTATTTATTTGAAAGACAGAGTTACAGAGAGAGGTAGAGACAGAAGTCTTCCCTCAACTGGTTCATTCCCTAGATGGCCACATGAGCCGGAGCTGTGCTGATCCAAAGCCAGGAGCTTCTTCTGGGTCTCCCACATGGGTGCAGGGGCCCAAGGACTTGGGCCATCTTCTGCTTTCCCAGGCCACAGCAGAGAGCTGGATTGGAAGAGGAGCAGCTGGGACTAGAACCGGCAGCCACGTGGGATGACGGCACTTCAGGCCAGCGCTGGCCCCATCCTTTTTCTTTCAGACTTGATACTGAGGCTCAAATGCAGCTTGACTTTGGACTTTGCTTTTTAATGGGATTGTGGGGAGAAGGAAGATTTTTAAACTCTGAATTCAGATTTCTTTCAGGTAGAATCCAAACTGAATTGTTAAAATTTAGCCTATTACAACAGATTTTTAATGTATGGTAGACTCTTACTAATTCCAAAAAATTATGTGTTATTTTGAATAATGGCAAGCAAGAACAGAGCTGCTGGTTTGCATAAAAAGTGTGAATGGTAACCCATAGTTGAACAACACCGCCCTGCCTCTCCAAAACCTGTCCCTCATGTTATTAGAGGGTCATGTCTTATAGGATGGTGTTCAAGTGAGATTGTTAGCTGGTGGATATGCCCTCCTTGTCCCAGAGACCATAGATCATATTACATATGAAAATGTACTCCAGAAGTTTTTATAAAAGCAGATCCAAAAAGAAAGCTGATGGCTGGTATTAAAGGTGGAAGAGAACACTAACCAGCTAAAGGAAAATATGTAAAAATGCATTTGGTAGGTTATGAAAATTCTGTATGATCTTCAGAACATAAAATTTTTAAAGCTTTTATTTAATGAATGCATTTTTCTTAGGTACAACTTGAAATATAGTGATTATTTCCCTCATGTCGACCCTCTCACCCCTACTCCTGTCCCACCTCCTACTCCTCTCCCATCCCCTTCTTCATTATGGTTCATTTTTTAAAATTTTATACACAGAGCACCAACTGTAAAGTTCAGATTTCAAAAGTTTGCATCCCCCCACAACATATAGAGTACAGTTTGAGAAAAAGTTTTGCTGTTAATTCTCATAGTACAACTCATTAAGGATGGAGGTCTTCTATGGGGAGTAACTGCAAAGTGACTTCTGTTAATTTAACCATTAACACTCCTATTTATATGTCAGTGATCACCTGAGGCTCTTGCCATGGGCTGCCAAGGCTATGGAAGCCTTTTGTGACCATAGACACCATCAGTATTTGGACAAGGCCATAAGAAAAGTGGAAGTTCTCTCTTCCCTTCAGAAAAAAGTACATCCTTCTTTCCACAGAGATCTCACAGATATCCTTCATATAGGATATTTTTTTGCCTCAGAATCTTGGCTTTCCATACCTGATGCTCTCACAGGCCTTTCAGCCAGACCAGGAAGCCTTAAGGGTTGATTCTGCGGTGAGTGCAGACCATAAAATTTTAGTTTGTAATTACCTTTATAATGAAGACCATTGATTAATGGGTAAACATATATTGAATGAAAAATCTTGGTTTTAGTTTCTTCTAGGGGTCTAGCTTGATTGAAAGAATGGCCAGAGTTGGCATCAATCACCAAAGTTCTTCAAACCTTTTTGAGAAGACAAAAGTTATCTAGAGATGAATCAGATGTTATAAGAGTGATGTTGTAAGAGTGCGGCTGGATAAAGAACACTCAATTCAAGTGAGAAGCAAGTGCTAGCTCTCAGAGTAATTCCTCTCCATCCGTTTCTGAAGCTAATGTCTCCCAGAAATCCAAGCCCAAGTTTAACATAAGTCCTCATGTATCCAGTAATTATGATTTATTGCCCAGACTGGGGCACTTCTGAGAATGAAATGGGCTTAGAATCACTGCACCAGGACAACAGGAGTATATTGAGAGTGTATCATATCACAATGCTATCTCTTCAAAATGTGAAAATTAAGTCTGTGAGGCAAATATGATTTAACCAGTCCATGCAATCTAGGGGTGTGTGTGTGTGTGAGACTTTGTTGAAGTGTGTGTGCTCTAAGGTTGCTTTGTAGCAAAGCCTTTGTCTACATGGTGTTTGGTTGCAATATAAATGGCCTTGATGACATACTTCATGTTATGGAAAAAGTGTAGAGAATCTTCACACGTGACTGTTGTGCAGTAAATCCACAGCCACCTGCAGATTGATGGGCATCATCATTCTGTTGTGCAGATAGCACTTTCACTGAATTTAATGAACTGAAATAGGTTAAACAGTTCATTCTAATCTTGTACCTGTGACTTGTGCATTCCCTTGAATCACAGAACATTAGGTCCTTCTCTTGTTTAAAAACCAAAGGTGCCTTTGTGATAAACAAGCCTCCATTGGGTAACACATAGGAAATGATTTTCAAGACATTTTCTTGGGTGCATTGATTGAATGTTAATTTACAACAGCTGTCTGAAGCAAAGCTGAGAGGTGATTTATCAAATTCAGGATCCATGGTAGATTTGCTTTAATTGATTTTTGTTCTTTTGAATTACTTTATTACCTGGAGAACATCTTAGGTTCTCTCACCCATGTGTTTCCTCTACTGTTCACAACCAACATTGCTAAACAATCTCTATTTTGTGTTCTTTTGCATAATTCTGAAATAATTCCAACATGTTTATCATAATTAGGTGAATTGGGCATGAAAGATAGGTTTATAAGATATTTTAAAAGCACTCATAAATGGTGCAGCCTGCTGAAATCCCTGCTTAGTATATACTAAGTTGATCTTCAGTATATGAAGGTAATTGAAAATGAAACGTGATGAAGGGCGGGATGGGAGAGGGAGTGGGTGAGGGGAGGGCCACGGGAGGGAGGGAGGTTGCGGGGGGAAGCCACAACAATACAAAAGTTGCATTTTATATTCTACTTAAAACTATTGGTTGAACTCTGTAATTAATACACAATTACTCTTCGGTGTTTAATTAATGCTATAACTAGTACTCAAATAGTATTTTACACTTTGTTTTTCTGTGTGGGTGCAAAATGTGGAAATCTTTACTTAATATATGCTAAATTGATCTTCTCTATATAAAGATAATTGAAAATTAATCTTGATGTGAAGGGGATGGGGAGAGGGCGTGGGAGAGGAGAGCGTTGTGGGTGGGAGGGAAGTTACGGGGTGGGGGGAGGAAGCTATTGTAATCCATAAGCTGTACTTTGGAAATTTATGCTCATTAAATAAAAATAAAAAAATTGTATCTATGAAATTCACAAAATCTGTTCTCTATATATTAGGTAGAAAGATAATGAAAATGGAATTGTTTTTCTTGTTAGTATAGATAATACTTTGTATATATAATTAAATATCCAATGAATAGAGTAAAGCATAAGTATTCTGTATAGTAAAAATAAAACCTATGTATTATATAAGATACCATAAAAAAAGCACTCATAAATGAATTCATGCCAACAACTGTAGAGACAACTGTTAAGATCTGTAAATGGAAGCTTTGAAATCTCACAGTACTGCCTACATGCCTGGGAAGCACATTGGTGAAATGAAGTGATGGGCAAAGTTCAAGAGGAGTGCTCCTGGTATTCTGGGCGGGGTGTTCTGTGTGTGTTGAAAGTCTGTTTAGTCTATTGCAGGACTTTTGGAAACACTGAACACCACACCTTAAATGGCAGGGGTTTACCTTAGTTATTGCAACCACCAAGAACAACCAAATTACCCAAACCACTCTCACTGTAATTCAGTGTAGCTGATAAGAGTATATGCTACCTAGATATAAGCAATTTCTAACTTGTTGAGTTTATATTTTTGAATGTAACTTTGGTGGGCTGAAATGAAGGAAATGCTTTCCTTTATAAGCAAGGATATAAATGATAACCCTTTTTCCACCAGTCTTGTTTATTAGTTTTAATTTTTAAAAAAAATTATTCCCCCCCCCCCCCAAAGAAACCTCTTATTTCAGGAATACAGACTTCATTCATTTCATAAGCACAACTTTAGGAATAAAGTGATTCTTCCCACTGTACCTATTTCCAACCCTGTTTGGCTTCTTTAGCCCTTCTCTCCTACCCTTGCTTCAAGTTCTTAGAAGAAAATGACTTAATTTCAACCTTTAACTCTTTCCTTCTTCCTAGACTCTTCAAATCTTTTGGCAGGGAGACTTTGAGTTGTATTTCAGGGGTCTATTGACTATGACTTAGGACCATGTTTTGTCCTAATGACAACTGTTGAATGAATCTTATGTTACTCCCAGTGACCTAGTTCCTATCTTGTACTCCAGTTACCTGTCTGGTTCTTTTTAATTTTTTTAATTTAATGAATGCATTTTTTCATAGATAAAACTTTAGGAATATACTGTTCCCCCCCCCCACAACTCCCATCCCACCCCCCTCTCCCTCTCCCTCTCCCATCTCCTTCTTCACTATGGTTCATTTTCAGTTTGACTTTATATACAGAGGACAAACTCCATGCTAAGCATAGACTTCAACAATTTGCACCCATGCATACACACAACATATAGAGTTTGGGAACAAAATTTGCAGTTGATTCTCACAGTACAATTCATTAGGGACAGAGGTCCTATATGGGGAGTAAGTGCACAATGACTTCTGTTGTTCCTTTAACAATTAACACTCTTATTTGTGATGTCAGTGATCACCTGAGGCTCTTGCCATGAACAAGTCTATGTAAGCCTTTTGTGACCATAGACTCTATCAGTATTTGGACACAGACATAGCAAAGTGGACATTCTCTCCTCTCTTCTGAGAAGTGCATCCTTCTTTGACTCTTTCCACTGAAGTGTCTCAGGGATCCTCCATATAGGATATTTTTTTGCCACAGAGTCTTGGCCTTTCATGCCTGAAATGCTCTTTCAGGCCTTCCAGCCAGACCAGGACGGCTCAAGGGTTGATTCTGAGGTCAGAGTGTTACTTACAGTGAATGTCACTCTAGGAGTCTGCTGTGTGGACTGCTTCCCATATTGGACTTTCCTTCCTTTTTATTCTATTACCAGGTACTTGATGTTATTTATATGATCACTTTTACACTTAAACCCACCTATATAGTGCTTGCTGTGGCAGCACATATACTAAAATTGGAATGAAACCCATCTGTATATTGACTTTGACATTTAATATGATTTTAACAGTTAAGATGGCCTTTAAGCCACCAATTTTCATGGGTTTGGAGTCCCATGACAAGTTTTTAGGCTGTACCCTTAGAAGTACCTGTCTGGTTCTTAAATGCTTCAAATTCTGTGTCACTTATCTATCTACTGCCTCTGCTAGACTCTTGGATACGTTTTCCTTCTGGCCCATGTAGCCTTTTGTTTACTACATATTGGGGGGTGGTGGTGATGAACTACCTGCCTGGTCATCTGATTATCTCTTCCTTCCGGGGTGAAGATTCCGTGTTCATATGCTTATGGCAGTCTTTTCCTAAAGATTGTTTTTGGGTGCTTTGCTTATTACCGGCATTGCTCCAGTGGGTCTCTGACTCCCAACTGGGATGGGCTACCTGGTCACCCAGATTAGTGTCTCTCACTCTACTGCAGACATGCTGCAGCTGAACTTAGTACATTGGGTATTAAAAAACAAGGAAGCAAGACTGTTTCAGTATAGTAATTAAACAAAGCTAAAACAAATTGAGTAAGAAATGGTTTCTTAATCATTAAAGCTGGTGCTTATTAAAGGAAAAGAGTAGATATATGAAAATTTACTTTAAAAATCTGAATTATCTGAGCCTTTGAGGCAAAGTCTTTGGAAACTGATGGCAGTAGATTTTTATTATGGTTAATTTCCCTTCTGAACTTTTGGATTTATTCTTCCTTGATATGGAAATATCATTAGCATTACTCCTAAGCTGATCAGCCATAATTAGGATAATTTTTTTGCCTCACAAATGAAATGAAAAGGGAGTTTTTTTCTACCTAGGATAATTGGGCAAAAAAAAATATGAACACTGAGTAGAATGGAAAAAAAAGTATTAAGAATAAATATATGTAGGGAAGCAAAACTAACAGCCTGGTGGGGAGATAGAATTAGCAGGTTATCCACCTAAATACTGTTATTACTATTTGGCAAGAAGACATTTTCATTCACTTAATGTATGCTTGTGTCACAGAAGTCAGAACACAGAGGGATAATTAATGACTGTGAGTCTCGTTATATCGTTAATTGACATCACATCAAAAACTTGTGGAAAAATGGAACTGAAAGACGATGCATTTATTTTGGGGCAAGAACTTTGAAATCCATGCACTTTTTCATATTAGAGATTTTCCATAAACTTTTAGAAGATCACTCATACTCCAAGCAATTCAGCTGCCTTCTTCAAAAACACTGAGGGTTTTGTTTTTCGTGCCCCTTTCCAGAGATATCACAGGAATTTACAAGCCTCTTTATGCCTATGTTCATTAGTACATACATTTATATAATGTGAATTAATTTGGATAGGCTTGTTTTCAAGTGACATCGAAATCCTTGAGGGACAGGATGTTCTTGTCAAGATGTTTGGTAAGACAGTGGTGTCAAGCTTTATAAACTTCATTAGAAATATATTTCCTTGTTGTCCCATCTCTCAGTTGTGGCCATGTGTCATCATTACTGTGAATAACATCAGTAATGTGATGATTTGGTTGACCTTATTTATATCTACCTGTTCCTTCTAGAGGGCTGGCTGGCTAGTGATGTGGTGCCTTACCCATCCTTAGCCAAGAATTTCTGATGTGTTCTAATCTAAGCTGCTTTCCCTCTGTATATGGAACACAGTGGTTATCCTGGGATTCTTCCTAGTATTCCTAGAGATTCTTGTCATTGCTCTCTTTGGTTGGATGCATTGTTTCTTATGCTTCCTATATTGTTTCTTAGTTTACTTTCACATTTTGGAGGAAAATGGCTACCAATGATTTCCTAAGAAGGGTGTGTGACAGATAAACTTGTGTATCTATAAAAGTTCTTAATTTGCTTTTCTACCTGTTAATAATTTAATGTGCATAGGAATCATTTCCTTTCAGAATTTTGGAGCTGTCACTTTATTATTTTTCAGTTTCCAGTGATACTGATAAGTCACATGCCATTCTGAAGCCTAATTTCCTACATACTTTTTCTTCTTTCTCTTTGTCTTCTCTCTCTCCCTCTCTCCCTCCCTCCCTCCCACTTCCTTCCTGTCCCTGCCTCTCCCTCCTTCTCCCTCCCTCTCTCCCCCTCCCTCTCTCTCTCCCTGTCTCGCTCCCTCACCCTCTCTCTCTCCCTGTCTCGCTCCCTCACCCTCTCTCTCTCCCTGTCTCGCTCCCTCTCTCTCTCTGCCTCTCTTTGCCTCTCTCCCTCTCTCCCTCTCTCCCTCACCTTTCTGGAATGAGGAAAAGAGGGAAGAAGCGTGGGGGCGAGGAGAGAATGCAAGAGAAGAACACTCTCTCTGCTGGTTCACTTGCTAGTTATTTCTCAAATGCCTGCAGAAGCTAGGATTAGGTTGGGCTGAAACCTGGAGCCAGGAACTCAATCTGGGTCTCCCATGTGGGTGGCAGGGGACCAGTTACTGGAATTATCATCACTGCCTCCTAGGATCTGCAATAGCAGAAAGTTAGATGGTGCCAGAGCTGAAGGTTGAACCCAGGTACTACAGTATGGGATGTGAGAGTCTGAACCAGTGTCTTAACCACGAGTCTAAATGCCTACCCCATCATTCTCCAGTTTTTTAATTTTGAAAAGCTTTCAGGATCTTCTCTATGTCCTCAGTGTTTTTGAAATTTAACACTTGATGAGTTCTTTTCCATTACCCTTCAATATTAGTATGGGGAATGCTCTTGAGTTATTTCATCTATGATATTTTTCCTTATTCAGATTATCCTAACACTTGGATGCCATACTTCCTTGTTTTTCCTTAAATTTTCTTTTCTGTTTTTCTAATTTGTAGAATTTTTTTAAATTGCAAAGCATTTTATAGATTTAAAATCTCATGATAGTCTCTTTTTTCCTGAGGACTACTAAATATGATCTTTTTAAAAAACTTTTATTTAATAAATATAAATTTCAGAAGTACAGCTTTTGGATTACAGTGGCTTTTCTCCACATAACCTCCCTACCACTCGCAACCATCCCATCTCCCGCTCCCTCTCCCATTCCATTCGCATCAAGATTCATTTTCAATTATCTTTATATACAGGAGATCAATTTAGCATATATTAAGTAAAGATTTCAACAGTTTGCACCCACACAGAAACACAAAGTATAAAGTACTGTTTGAGTACTAGTTATAGCATTAAATCACATTGTACAACACATTAAGGACAGAGATCCTACGTGGGGAGTAAGTGCACAGTGACTCCTGTTGTTGACTTAACAATTGACACTGTTGTTTATGGTGTCAGTAATCACCTTGGGCTCTTGTCATGTTCTCTCCTCCCTTCAGAGAAAGGTACCTCCTTTGATGGCCCGTTCTTTCCACTGGGATGTCATTCATAGAGATCTTTCATTTAGGTTTTTTTTTTTTTTTTTTTTTTTTGTAGCCAGAGTGTCTTGGCTTTCCATGCCTGAAATACTCTCATGGGCTTTACTAAAGATAATCTTTATGAGCTTTTTTCTACCTGCAAAATCCTTGTTTTACCATTACTTTTTTCTTCATTGTTAACTAACTTCTCTCATGTTTGTTGCCCTTGGTTGTCTACTTGGATTGCAGTAATAACCTAAAACTAACATGGGATGTGAGAATTTCACTGAAGGACAGTTGATATTCTTTACTTGTTACTGCATTCTCTGAGGTTACTCAAGTTTCCTGAGCTCTTGGGTTGGGGTGCAAGTCTTGCTTCTAGAGCTGTGAGAAAGGGCAGTAGCTGAAGGTGACTTAGCATAAAACACTTGCTATAAATTCCCCCTTTATGTATGGTATCTGATTTTTCAATTATGCCTGGGTCAGTCCTTGGTTCAGAAACCCTGCTTTACCTTTCCAAAGACAAAACTAGGTTTCCACTGGTGTAGGAGAAATACAGTTACTTTCCAGCATGCTGTGGGGAGCAGTATTTGCCACCCACACATTTATAATGAAATTTCCTTCTTTAGCCCCTTTGTCTTCATTGTTCTTTGATTTCATAGGTAACTGGAATTTATAGTTTAAATTAGGTTATTTGTCAGTTTTTGCCATTGTTGGCTTCAGATATACCTGCCTTGGGTCTGTGAGTTAGTTTACTCTCAATCTGATTTGTATTTTCCAAGATTTTGTTATTTTCCCTAATATTCCTGTTTTTGTGGATTTATATATTTTTTTTAAGAAAAACTATTTAGTGATGCTGGATGCTGAAGTGGAATTGTGTATATGCATTAAATCTTCCATTTTAATGGGAAATCCCCTTAATAGTTCTTTTGAGTAGTAGACTCATACATGATTTTTAACATTTAAAAAGTCCTTTAAAAGAACACATTTTATGTTACATTTATTTTGTAGCTTAAATTTGCACATGCATATTCTGAATTTTGTTAGAAGCTTACTTTGGTTGTGTATTGGATTTTTTTTTTTTTTAGCCAATCATTTTGAAAATTCCAAAATTTCCTGGCCCTCACAGTTAGAAATTGCTTGAGCTAAAATAATTACGTGAAATGAAAGGACAGAATCACTACATGTCGCAAGCACTAGATGGTGCTGTTGACCAAGGCCAGCTTGGTGGTGGTTTAGCTTTCAGGGAGAGGTGGCCAATGGTGGGGGAATGGGGTGGGATGGTATTTCTAGATCTGTAAGGGTTAAGCACCATCATATAATTTTCCATTTGCCTTACCTGTGTGCACTTGGTATGTTTAATTTGGTATGTTTGGATTCATAGGAGCTTTGTGGCAATTTTTCAGTTGGGGCTTGTTTCAGGTATTTTGGGATTTTGCCTTGAAGGTAAAGAAGTCTAGCTGATTTGAATGATATATTTATTCAGCAGGAAGCTTATTGAATGTGTTCAGGAAGGTTACTTTTGATTAATTGTGGTAATAATGAGTGAGGAAGTAAAAGCTGGTATAAACCCACCCCTTATTCTAAAATTTCATTGGTAGAAGTCTGGTGTTTTCTTCCTTGATGTTTTATTCATTTCTACTGCAGAGACCATGTAGTTCTTGAACTGCACAATAACTGAAGAGTACAGAAGGTGAAGAAAATACAAGCAATGCAACTAGCTGGTGCTAAGTATTCCCCGAAGCAGGTATCCTTGATAAGAGACTTCAGGGTTGGGGCACCAGACTGGTGACTGTCTTTACGAATATAATACTTTTCATTTTTTCTAAATATTTGTTTTTAAAAGTTACATTTTTAAAAGACAGCTCTTGGTACTCATTTTCTACTAGTTTCCATATGATTAAATACTGATCTAATTGTAAACTAATAGTGATTTTATATATGAATCTGTATAAGATCCTTGAAAGGGTTTAGTAACTGATTTAAAAAAAACCCTGAGATTAAGAATTGAGACTCTTCAATAGATATTGATGAAAAACACTTCCTATGGAATAGTGGAGTTTTCTGAATTTCAGTATCTGCTGTGCTTTTCCATTTCTTTGACCCCTTGATGCCTTTGCAGGAGAATGAGCTAACTTAGCTAATGAGAAACATTTACCAAAAGGAGTGGAGAGCAGACAGCATGAAAAGAAGATTGGGAACATACAGACCATGTGACACATGAATGAATTAAGACAACAGTGAAAATTTTAATTTGTGCTTGTATACTTTATTGAAACTATGATCTTATGACTTTATTATTTCCTTTTTCAGGTTGTCTTTTAAAAATTTCTTTAAAATTTTAACATTAACAACTTTTAACTTTTCACTGTAGTAATTTCAGATAGATGCTATTTTTCTTAAACTGGGATATTAATATCACAAAATGGAGTTTTCCGGCAAGATGGCGGAATAGGAAGGGAGCACACTGATAGTCTGGGGAGAGATAGTTTAATAAAAGTGGAGATACTGCAGGTTCAAGGAAGAGTAGGGGAGGAAACAGCAGAAGAAACTCTTCCGGAACGCGTGACTCACAGCGGACCTGCGTGGAGAGCGTGGGAGCCCACAGTTCGGGACATCAGCGGCAGACTCAACACACCAGCGCTGGAACGCGAGGTGAGCCGAACCTCAATAGCCCGAGACACCGGCAGGCAAGCGGAGAGAGGAGACTAGAGGGAACAACCCCCGGGGGGGGAAGTTCACAAGGCTAACTGGAAGAGAGAGAGAGAGAGAAAAAAGGGTGACTAGTACGGACACGGGTTTCTCTCTCTCCGCTCACCTCTCAAGGGCGAGCAAGACAAAGAGCAGGCGCCATCTTGGACATACGTCATAAGCAGAGCGACCTCAGGTCTGCACCGGCCCTGAGCCTAGCAGAAAAACCTGACTCTGGGCGGGGCGAATTAACAGGAGATTAGGAGCTAGTAAATTTGTGGTGCTACTGAACTGAGACTGTGAAAAAAGAGACGGTGGGGGAGAGAACTCACGGAATTCACGTGAGCACTCTCCAGAGACGCTACAATTCCGTAACTTTGGCAACCCAGTGGGAGGCTGAAGGAGAATTTGAGCCCACTCTGAGGGCCGAACAGATTCCCTGTGGGGATCTTGGGAAAGAGCTTCCGATCTCTGGCTCCTGTGGGTATATCATTTGCCTGCTAACTACCTCCAACTTCGTTCAGCTGTGCGGAATTACTTCCCTTTTGAATCAAAAAAAAAAAAAAAAGAGAGAGAGAGAGAGATTTACCACGCCTAACCTGGGAGTGTCACCTTTGGCACACCAAACAGAGCTCTCAGGCCACACCCATCTCAAGCCCTAAGGCTCCATCAAAAACAGATAGTCCACTTAATCTAGAGTCATAGTATAACAAGAAAAAGCACCACAGTGAAGAAACCAAATATCTCCAATATGCCAAATAACAAACGCAAAAACCGAGGTAATAAAAACAAGGAAGTCACCATGACGCCCTCAAATGAAAAAGACACCCCAATTCAAGATTATGAAGATGATGACATAGAAGAAATGCAAGAAGCAGATCTCAAAAAATTGATAAGAACATTAAGAAGTTCTCAAAAACAAATTCTTGAACTACACAAATCCTTAATGGACAAGATAGAAAATCTCTCTCGTGAAAATGAAATATTAAGGAGGAATCAAAATGAAACGAAACAACTAGTACAACAGGAAACTGTGATAGTGACTGAAGTGAAGAATTCAATAGATCAAATGAAAAACACAATAGAGAGCCTTACAAACAGAATGGGTGAAGCAGAAGAGAGAATATCGGACTTAGAAGACAGAGAACAGGAAAGGATACAGTCAGACCAAAGAAAAGAAGAGGAAATTAGAAATCTGAAACATATTGTCGGGAATCTTCAGGATACTATTAAAAAACCCAACATTCGGGTTCTAGGAGTTCCTGAAGGCATGGAGAGGGAGAAAGGATTAGAAGGCCTTTTTAGTGAGATATTAGCAGAAAATTTCCCAGGTTTGGAGAAGGACAGAGAAATCCTAGTACAGGAAGCCCACAGAACCCCTAATAAACACGACCAAAAGAGATCCTCACCACGACACGTTGTAATTAAACTCTCCACAGTGAAACATAAAGAAAAGATCCTAAAATGTGCAAGAGAGAAACGTCAGATTACTCTCAGAGGATCTCCAATCAGACTCACAGCTGACTTCTCATCAGAAACTCTAAAAGCTAGGAGGGAATGGCGAGATATAGCCCAGGTACTAAGAGAGAACAACTGCCAGCCCAGAATATTATATCCTGCAAAGCTATCATTTGTGAATGAAGGTGAAATAAAGACTTTTCATTGCAAACAGAAATTGAAAGAATTTGTTGCCACTCGTCCAGCCCTGCAAAAGATGCTTAAAGATGTGTTACACACAGAAACACAGAAACACGGTCATCAATATGAAAGAAGGTAAAGGAAGGAAACCAAGGAAGGAAACCTCACAGCAAAAGATCACAGGGAATTCAAAGCATATATTAGAACTTATCTTTGGCAAATGGCAGGGCAAAGTTACCACTTATCATTAGTCACTTTGAACGTGAATGGCCTGAACTGTCCAGTTAAAAGACACCGATTGGCTGATTGGGTTAAGGAACAAAACCCATCTATTTGCTGCTTACAAGAAACACATCTTTCCAACAAAGATCCATACAGACTGAAAGTGAAAGGCTGGAAAAAGGTATACCATGCCAACAGAAATGAAAAAAGAGCGGGCGTAGCCATCTTAATATCGGACAACATAAACTTTACCACAAAAACTGTTAAGAGAGACAAAGAGGGACACTATATCATGATTAAGGGATCAATTCAACAGGAAGATATAACAGTTATCAATGTATATGCACCTAACTACAGGGCACCAGTTTATCTAAAAGATTTATTAACGGACTTAAAGGGAGACTTAGACCCCAATACAGTAGTACTGGGGGACTTCAATACTCCACTCTCAGAAATAGACAGATCATCCGGTCAGAAGATCAACAAGGATACAGTAGATTTAAACGACACTATAGCCCAAATGGATCTAACAGATATATACAGAACTTTCAATCCTACAGCTAAAGATTTTACATTCTTCTCAGCAGTACATGGAAGCTTCTCTAGGATTGACCACATACTAGGCCATAAAGCGAGTCTCAGCAAATTCAAAAGAATTAGAATCATACCATGCAGCTTCTCAGACCATAAAGGAATGAAGTTGGAAATTACCAACTCAGGAATCCCTAGAGCATACGCAAACACATGGAGATTGAACAACATGCTCCTGAATGAACAATGGGTCATAGAAGAAATCAAAAGAGAAATCAAAAACTTTCTGGAAGTAAATGAGGATAACAGCACAACATACCAAAACTTATGGGACACAGCAAAAGCAGTGTTAAGAGGAAAGTTTTTATCAATAGGTGCCTACATCAAGAAATTGGAAAGGCACCAAATAGATGAGCTTTCAATTCACCTCAAGGATCTAGAAAACCTACAGCAAATCAGACCCAAATCTAGTAGGAGAAGAGAAATAATTAAAATCAGAGAAGAAATCAACAGGATTGAATCAAGAAAAACATTACAAAAAATCAGCCAAACGAAGAGCTGGTTTTTTGAAAAAATAAACAAAATTGACACCCCATTGGCCCAACTAACTAAAAAAAGAAGAGAAAAGACCCAAATCAATAAAATCAGAGATGAAAAAGGAAATGTAACAACAGACACCACAGAAATAAAAAGAATCATCAGAAATTACTACAAGGACTTGTATGCCAGCAAACAGGGAAACCTATCAGAAATGGATAGATTCCTGGACACATGCAACCTGCCTAAATTGAACCAGGAAGACATCGAAAACCTAAACAGACCCATAACTGAGACAGAAATTGAAACAGTAATAAAGGCCCTCCCAACAAAGAAAAGCCCAGGACCAGATGGATTCACTGCTGAATTCTACCAGACGTTTAAAGAAGAACTAACTCCAATTCTTCTCAAACTATTCAGAACAATCGAAGAAGAGGGAGTCCTCCCAAATTCTTTCTATGAAGCCAGCATCACCTTAATTCCTAAGCCGGAAAAAGATGCAGCACTGAAAGAGAATTACAGACCAATATCCCTGATGAACATAGATGCAAAAATCCTCAATAAAATTCTCGCCAATAGAATGCAACAACACATCAGAAAGATCATCCACCCAGACCAAGTGGGATTTATCCCTGGTATGCAGGGATGGTTTAATGTGCGCAAGACAATCAATGTGATACACCACATTAATAGACTGCAGAAGAAAAACCATATGATTATCTCAATAGATGCCGAGAAAGCATTTGATAAAATACAACACCCGTTCATGATGAAAACTCTAAGCAAACTGGGTTTGGAAGGAACATTCCTCAATACAATCAAAGCAATCTATGAAAAACCCACAGCCAACATCCTATTGAATGGGGAAAAGTTGGAAGCATTTCCTCTGAGATCTGGTACCAGACAGGGATGCCCACTCTCACCACTGCTATTCAATATAGTTCTGGAGGTTCTAGCCAGAGCTATTAGGCAAGAAAAAGAAATTAAAGGCATACAAATTGGGAAGGAAGAGCTCAAACTATCCCTCTTTGCAGATGACATGATTCTTTATTTAGAGGACCCAAAGAACTCTACTAAGAGACTATTGGAACTCATAGAAGAGTTTGGCAAAGTAGCAGGGTATAAAATCAATGCACAAAAATCAACAGCCTTTGTATACACAGACAATGCCATGGCTGAGGAAGAACTTCTAAGATCAATCCCATTCACAATAGCTACAAAAACAATCAAATACCTTGGAATAAACTTAACCAAAGACGTTAAAGATCTCTACAATGAAAATTACAAAACCTTAAAGAAAGAAATAGAAGAGGATACCAAGAAATGGAAAAATCTTCCATGCTCATGGATTGGAAGAATCAATATCATCAAAATGTCCATTCTCCCAAAAGCAATTTACAGATTCAATGCAATACCAATCAAGATACCGAAGACCTTCTTCTCAGATCTGGAAAAAATGGTGCTGAAATTCATATGGAGGCACAAGAGACCTCGAATAGCTAAAGCAATCTTGTACAACAAAAACAAAGCCGGAGGCATCACAATACCAGATTTCAGGACATACTACAGGGCAGTTGTAATTAAAACAGCATGGTACTGGTACAGAAACAGATGGATAGACCAATGGAACAGAATTGAAACACCAGAAATCAACCCAAACATCTACAGCCAACTTATATTTGATCAAGGATCTAAAACTAATTCCTGGAGCAAGGACAGTCTATTCAATAAATGGTGCTGGGAAAATTGGATTTCCACGTGCAGAATCATGAAGCAAGACCCCTACCTTACACCTTACACAAAAATCCACTCCACATGGATTAAAGACCTAAATCTACGACCTGACACCATCAAGTTACTAGAGAACATTGGAGAAACCCTTCAAGATATTGGCACAGGCAAAGAATTTCTGGAAAAGACCCGGGAGGCACAGGCAGTCAAAGCCAAAATCAACTATTGGGATTGCATCAAATTGAGAAGTTTCTGTACTGCAAAAGAAACAGTGAGGAGAGTGAAAAGACAACCGACAGAATGGGAAAAAATATTTGCAAACTATGCAACAGACAAAGGGTTAATAACCAGAATCTACAAAGAGATTAAGAAACTCCACAAAAACAAAACCAACAACCCACTTAAGAGATGGGCCAAGGACCTCAATAGACATTTTTCAAAAGAGGAAATCCAAATGGCCAACAGGCACATGAAAAAATGTTCAAGGTCATTAGCAATCAGGGAAATGCAAATCAAAACCACAATGAGGTTTCACCTCACCCCGGTTAGAATGGCTCACATGCAGAAATCTACCAACAACAGATGCTGGCGAGGATGTGGGGAAAAAGGGACACTAACCCACTGTTGGTGGGAATGCAAACTGGTCAAGCCACTATGGAAGTCAGTCTGGAGATTCCTCAGAAACCTGAAGATAACCCTACCGTCCGACCCAGCCATCCCACTCCTTGGAATTTACCCAAAGGGATTTAAATTGGCAAACAAAAAAGAGGTCTGCACCCTAATGTTTATTGCAGCTCAATTCACAATAGCTAAGACCTGGAACCAACCTAAATGCCCATCAACGATAGACTGGATAAAGAAATTATGGGATATGTACTCTTTAGAATACTATACCGCAGTAAGAAACAACGAAATCCAGTCATTTGCAACAAAATGGAGGAATCTGGAACACATCATGCTGAGTGAAATAAGCCAGTCCCAAAGGGACAAATACCATATGTTCTCCCTGATCGGTGACGACTGACTGAACACCAAGAGGGAAACCTGTTGGAGTGAGGTGGACACTATGGGAAATGGTGGCTTGATCAGCATAGCCCTGACTGTTAATGAACAACTAAATACATTATCCCTCTTAGTAGTTTTTTTTAATCTGTTCTACTTAATATGACTGGTTTAGATCTGTAATTGATGCACAGTTATTCTTAAGTGTTGAAAATTAACTGAAATGTGATCCCTGTTGAACATGGTGGTGGGAATGGGAGAGGGAAGAGATGTATAATTTGGGACATGCTCAGGCTGACTTGCCCCAAGTGGTGGAGTTGGAAGCCTACCAGGGGATTCCAATTCAATCCCATCGAGGTGGCAGGTACCAATGCCATCTCACTGTTCCAGGTGATCAGTTTCAGTTCACAGTTGGTCATGGTGAAGGGACTGGGAGTCAAAGGGAGCACATAGACAAGTCTAGTACCTGCTAACGCTAACTGATGGAGTAAATAAAGGGGAGAGTGATCCAACATGGGAAGTGAGATACTCAGCAGACTCATAGAATGGCAGATGTCCTAAATAGCACTCTGGCCTCAGAATCAGCCCTAAAGGCATTCAGAGCTGGCTGAAAAGCTCATGAGAGTATTTCAGGCATGGAAAGCCAAGACACTCGGCAAAAGATCTCTGCGAGTGAGATCCCAGTGGAAAGAACAGGTCATCAAAGAAGGAGGTACCTTTCTCTGAAGGGAGGAGAGAACCTCCACTTTGACTATGACCTTGTCTAAACAAGATAAGAGTCGGAGAACTCAGAGGGCTTCCATAGCCTTGGAAACTCATGACTGGAGCATAGGGAGATTACTGATGCCATAGACAGGAGTGTCAATTGGTAAAGTCAACAACAGGAGTCACTGTGCACTTACTCCTCATGTAGGATCTCTATCCTTAATGTGCTGTACATTGAGATTTAATGCTATAACGAGTACTCAAACAATATATTTCACTTTGTGTTTCTATGGGGGTGCAAACTATTGAAATCCTTACTTAATGCATACTAAACTGATCCTCTGTAAAAAAAAAAAAAAAAAAAAAAAAAGAAATTATCGATTCCCAACTTGACTCTCACTGGGATTAAACATGACAATAGGTCTGCCCTGATTTCATCATCATTTAAAAAATCATCTATTATTTTTCACTTTATGTTTCTGTGTGGGAGCAAACTGTTGAAATCCCTACTTAATGTATACTAAGCTGATCTTCTGTGTATTAAGATAATCGAAAATGAATCTTGATGTGAATGGAAGGGGAGAGGGAGTGGGAAAGGGGAGGGTTGTGGGTGGGAGGGACGGTATGGGGGGAAGCCATTGTAATCCATAAGTCGTACTTTGGAAATTTATATGCATTAAATAAAAGTTTTTTAATAAAAAAAAAAAAAAAAAAAAAAAAAAATATCACAAAATGCAGAATTCATGACAGTCACAAAGTGGGGGATAGATTGTCATGTACAGTGAGACAATATTTATAGCTATACCAAACAATATGGTATCCATTCAATTTTATAATCTCTCTATATTAACTTCCATAAATAAAACAGGAGATACTTGTCTTTCTGGACCTGGCTTATTTCACTTAGCATAATCATCTCCAGTTCCATCCATTTTGTTGCAAACGTCAAGATTTCATCCTTTTTATGAGTCATGTGTATATGAATTTTTTGTCATGTAAATATACCACCATTTCTCTATCCAGTAATCAGTTGATGGACATCTAGATGTCTTTCACATACATAATGAAAATTAAGAATGAAATGATGGCTGGAAGCTAACTGCCCAAAATGAATGAGGTTGAAGGGATAAGATAAATATTTCCTCAGTATTTCTCTCTTGGTAAGGCTTAAGGAAATGAGAACCAGGGAGAAATGCAAACAACATATTTGGCCTCTGATGTTATTATGTAGTTATTTGCAGACTATGCAGTTGTGCTTCAAGATGCAAAGTTTTGTCCCCAAAATATCACCACTAGTTGACAGATAGGTTTTTTCTTTTAACTATTTATTTATTTATTTGAAAGAGTTGGAGATCTTCCATCTGCTAGTTCATTTCACTAATTGACTGCAAGAGCCTGGGCTGAGCCAGGCTGAAGCCAGGAACCAGGAGCTTCACCCAGATCTCCCATGTGGATAGCAAGTGGCCAACCACTTGGGCCATCTTCTGCTTTTCCTAGGCCATTAGTAGAGAGCTGGATGGGAAGTGGAGCAACTGGAACACCAACCAGGTGTCACAGGCGACGTCTTTATCAGCTACACCATAATGCTGGCTCCTGGTACAAATGCTTGAAGACTGAGAGCAACAGAAAACCGAGTCTGTAGATGCATATATGAGATATAAATAGTCACAAATCAGAGGGTAGAACAACAGAAAAGTCTGCGTCATTGATCCCTGAGGTGTTTTTTTTTTTTTTTTTTTGACAGGCAGAGTGGACAGTGAGAGAGACAGAGAGAAAGGTCTTCCTTTCTGTGGCCGGCACAGCGCTGATCTGAAGCCAGGAGCCAGGTGCTTCTCCTGGTCTCCCATGGGGTGCAGGGCCCAAGCACCTGGGCCATCTTCCACTGCACTCCCAGGCCACAGCAGAGAGCTGGCCTGGAAGAGGGGCAACCGGGACAGAATCCAGTGCCCCGACCGGGACTAGAACCTGGTGGGCCAGTGCCGCAGGCAGAGGATTAACCTATTGAGCCGCGGTGCCGGCTGATCCCTGAGGTTTTTTAGTTTTTAAAAATTCTAATTCTTCATTTCTGTATATTATTCTGTTACTTCTGGGATACTACTTTATCTTTGAACCATTTTATGGAAACTTTGACTTCTGATATTTTTTTTTTCAAGAGCCTTGTTCAGAATTTTTCCAAGTGTGTACTTATTTTATTCAAATACATAAATAAGGGTATTTTTACTTAAAACTTTTCTTTTGAATCCCTGTAGTATCTCTCTCTCCACCCGAATTTCACTTTTAAAAAGATTTATTTGAGAGGCAGAGAGAAATCTTCCATCCACTGGTTCACTCCCCAGATAGCTGCAGTGGCTGGAACTGTGCCTATCTGTGCCTATCCGAAGCAAGAAGCCAGGAGCTTCTTCTGGGTCTCACACGCGGGTGAGACCCGAGTGTCAGGCAGTGGCTTTACCTGCTTTGCCACAGCACTGGCCCCTGAATTTAATTTTTTGCCATTTGTGTTAACTTGGACTTTATATTTTCTTACTTTACTCACTATTGTGCATATTGTGTATCTAAAATCTTGTTTAATCATTTCTACAGTCTTATAAAGTAGAAATCTTATCCTGTTTTACAGATATGACTGTCAAGCTACAGAAAGGGTAATCTGTCTGTGGTCACACACTTAGTAAGTGTAGGAGTCAGGATGTGAACCTAGGCCGTGTCACACATCTGTGTCTTGTCCACCCATCGCTATTTTAGAGTAAGGCACTAAACACTGAGGGAACTCTGCATGGCTGGGGCCTCTGACAGGACAGGATCCAGGTGACTGCTGATGGGCCCTGCCATGCTGGCGGCTGTAGATGTTTTGCAGGAGAGAAACCCTCTGCTCTCCTGGGTTGAGGGGTTGTGAGTCTGGGCAGGAGAATGGCATCTTCATTTTGAGTGGCCAGATGATTTCAACTTCTCCCCATCCCACTACTGCCCCGCCATAAATTTGAAGCCTCTCTGCATCAATTTTTTCTGGAACATAAAACATCTCATCGTGTCATAGGAGTTGTCACCTGACCACATAGGATGGGAGAGAACTAGCCTATATGGAGAGTCAGTTTCTCTCTCACTCTCTCACTCTCTCATTTATTTGAAAGCATTACAAAGAGAGGGAAAGATATATCATCTGCTGATTCACTCCTTAAATGGCTGTAGTGGCTGGGGTTAGGCCAAGGTGGAAGCCAGGAGTTTCCTCTGTGTCACCCATGTCGGTGACAGGGTCTCAAGAGCTTGGACCATCTTCTGTTGTTTTTTCCAGGGCTATTGGTAGGGAGCTGGATTAGAAGTGGAGCAGCTGGGACTCAAGCCAACACCCATATGCAGTGCTGGCATTGCAGGCAGTGGCTTTACCTGCTACACCACAGCACTGGCCTTTGGTGATACTCTTGACTTGTTTTCCCACTCCTTCCTCACATTGCCTTTGGAGGTGTCTGCTATTTGTTTCCCGAGTCTACTCCTGCTCCATGTTGTGACTGATGCATCAGTTTCCTACTGCTCTTTTGACAAATTGCTGCAAACTTAGTGGCTCAACAAAACACATTTATTATCTTACAATTCTGGTCACTGGAAGTCAGGAATGAATCAGCATGGAACTAAAGTCGTGAGTTGGCAGGGCTGGGTTCCTCTGATAGCTCCAGAGGAGAAGGTTTCCTTGCCTTTCCTGACTTCCCAGTCTGGCCTGCATTTCTGGGCTTAGATCCCACACCATTCCTACCTCTACTTCTCTGATTTCTACCCTCCTTTGATTTTAATGCTTGTATCCTCCTCTTTGATGACTCTGTTGAGCCTATACATACACTTATTATAGGATGCCAATCTCAAGATCCCACTTCATCAGACCTGCAGGGTTCTATCTGCCATGGATCTATATCTGCAGATAAAACATGTTCACAGTGCCAAGAATTGACATTTGGAGGCTTTGGCAGACACTAGTTGGCCTTACCCACTTGACTTGTTTCTCACTGACTTTCTCTTTTGGAGCCAATTTGATTGCAGTTTTGCATCTCTACAGTCAATTCCATCTTCTGTGTGCTTTTCATCTTCACAATGGTTTTGACATGTCTAGGCTGCACCATCTCCTCTTCCATTCCCTCTTGTGTGGGTTTTATACCTCTTATACCTCTTTTATTGTCTATTCTGCAGTATGTTAAACTGCCAGTTTTAACTGGACATTCTTACTTTACACATCTGAAATCCCAGATTGAGAATGTCTTAGTCCACTTTTTTTTTTTTTTTTTTTTTGACAGGCAGAGTGGACAGTGAGAGAGAGAGAGAGAGAGAAAGGTCTTCCTTTGCCGTTGGTTCACCCTCCAGTGGCAGCTGCGGCCGGCGCACTGCGCTGATCCGATGGCAGGAGCCAGGTACTTATCCTGGTCTCCCATGGGGTGCAGGGCCCAAGCACTTGGGCCATCCTCCACTGCACTCCCTGGCCACAGCAGAGAGCTGGCCTGGAAGAGGGGCAACCGGGACAGAATCCAGCTCCCTGACCGGGACTAGAACCTGGTGTGCCGGCGCCGCAAGGCGGAGGATTAGCTTAGTGAGCCACGGTGCCGGCAAGAAGGTCTTAGTCCACTTGTATCGCTATAAGAATATACCAGAGACTGGTATATTATAAAGAACAGCAGTGTATTTTTCTAACAGTTCTGGAAGCTGCAAAGTCCCAGGTCAAAGTGCTGGCAGGTTTGGTGTCTGATAAGAGGAGAAATACTGTTTGTTCACAGAGTAGATGGTGAAAGGGCAAGGAAAGACAACCTGTTTGAAACATCCTGGGCCTGCTGGTGTGGTGTGTCGCTCCCCCATTTGTGGAGGAACGACACTGGACCCTGTGCTGTTCCTTTTGCCCAGCCCTTCCCGGGTTAGCTGCTGGTCCTTCCCGGGTTTGCTGCCGGCCCCCTGCCTCCGCGGAGGGGCGGCACACCGCCTGCCGGCTCTCTCAGGAGTTGCTCAGATGTTCCTCGGATGTTCCCCGGTGCATATTGTCTCCTCCTTTATAGTCCTCTTCCACCAATCCATGCTCTGCTGCCCACACGCCGAGCACGCTGCTCTCCTCCAATCAGGAGCAGGATCAGCTCCTGCAGCTCATCAGTCGAATTGGCGAGGCAGCTGCGTAGAAGTTGTTTGCTCGCTCTCAGCGCCATATTGTGGGAGAGCAGATGCATAGAATTAGTCTTAGCAGTTCCAGTAATTTAGTCTAGTCTCAGTTGCTCCCCACCGTGGTGGAGCTGGTAAAGCCACTGCCTGCAATGCTGGCATCTGATATGGGTGCCAGTATGGGTCCCAGCTGCTTCACTTCCAATCCAGGTTCCCTGTAATGGCCTGGGAAAAGCAGTGGAAGATGGCCCAAGTGCATGGACCCCTGCCACCCGTGTGGGAGGCCTGGAAGACGTTCTTGGCTTCTTGGCTCAATGGCCTGGCCCAGCTCTGGCCATTGTGGTCATCTGGGTTATAACCCAGTGAATGGAAAATTTCTCTGTCTCTGTCTCTTCATCTCTCGCTGTAACTCTTTCTTAATTTTTAAACTTTTTAAAAGACTTTATTTAAAACTGCCTTTATAAGGGACTTAATCTCATTCACAAGGATTCCATATCCTAACTACTCCATATCCTCACTATTGCCTAGAGACTCCATCCCTTCTTACTAGCACATTGAGCACATCTGAATTTTAGAGGGAACATATTCAAACTATTAAAAATGATTTTCCCAAAGTCATAAAGATGATTAGTGGAAGAAATGAATCTTTATTGAAGAACAGAAGAAATTCCGATAATATAAAGAAAATGGACTTTCAAAGTTGAAGTAAAACACTGGAAAGCCACCATACTAGTTCCTATTGACAGGTTTAGGTGTTTTTCCTCATCAGGAGGTTTTCAAAGGTGCCTTTTGTTATCACTTCAAAGATTTGAATTTTGTTCATGTCTCATAGAACTACTGTGAGAGTTAAAGATGAAAGTTTCTTTGAAAGACTTACTGGAGTGCTTCCATAAAAATAAAACATTGTATTGGTAAAAATTAATATCCTCTCAATGTTCATTTGTAAAGAACCTTAGAAAACTGAGTCACATATGTACAACAAATAATGAGCAATTCAATTTAATTACTAGGATATTATCTGCAACACTATGGTCTATATTTTATGTCTATAATTGACCAAATTATCTATTCCATAACTCCAGAAATAAACTAAGCTATAACTGAAGAGAAAGAAACCTATAAAGGAGGAAAAAGAAAAATAAAGCATTTCTAGATGTGTTTACTTTGTTATGTTATAAAATTTTGTTGCCAGGCAGACAATGCCATTATAATTGAGTGTGTAGAATCCTAAATACCACCTACTAGGTTTCCCTCTTTCATGTGCTTTTAAATCCTCCCAGGAAGTGGAAGACTTGTGTTTTTTATGTTTAGGGATTTGTAAAAAACTGGTAAAGCCAAAACCAGAGGCAGTTCTCACTTTTAAGGATTGGGAGACAGGGATAGATCTAGAGATAGACAAGGACACACGTACACATGCATATAATGGAGCTGTTAAGGAGCGCTGGCTATTAAAAATTTTCTATTTAAAAAATTTCACTAAATTGCCCTTACTTGTTTCTTATTTGTGGAAGACAGTATATTGAGAGTAAAAAATACATTGATGTCGTGACTTGGTATATAGTTGCAAATATTGCTTCACTGAATTATACAATGTACATAACAATATACCCTTCTTAATGCTATAATCACCATAATTAATCATATATTTTGTGGTATTAATACCGTTGTTTTTAATAAAAATAGTATATGCATATGATAGCTACATGTGAAATGAATGTGGCCAATTTTTCAAGTTGTTAAATTATTTTAGAAACTGTTTGCTTTTACAAGTCTACACTAGTTTCATTAGAGATACTTCTCAAAGATTCCTTTACTCTTCCTTTCTCTTCTCTATTGGGCATTCTTATATTGTGTGAAATATTTTTCTGAAGTTTGTGGTTCATAGTGCAACTGATCATTCAATGTGGGGAAGGCAGGGACATCCTGGGATTAAAGGAGAGTTACCTCCTGAGCCAAGAATTTAGTGACTTACTAAAAACATATTCCATGGCTTTTACTATATGGCCATAGATTACTACTAGTCACCTAACCCCTATCTTATCACAGAAAGATTTAGTGCTAAAAAGGTGCTAAAATGACTCTAGGTTTCAAATTTATTTGTGCATTGAGCCTCTAATTCTTAAAAATTTAACTTTAGCTTATGATTTTTAGGGTTATGGTTAGTCTTAGGGTTTGGGTTAGGGTTAGGGTTAGCCTTCAAGTTAAGGTTGGGCTAGGGGGTAGGGCTAGGTCTTGGGTTAGGTTTAGGGTTAGCATTACAGCTAGAGTTAGGGTCAGGTTTAGGGCTAGGATTAGGGTAAGGGTTAGGTCTAGGACTAGAGTAAGGGTCAGGGGTAGTGGTAGGGCTACTGTTAGGGATAAGGTGAGGGTTGAGGTTAGGAGGATATGGTTAGGGTTAGGATTAGCTTTATAATTAGGGTTAGGTTTAGGATTATTGTTAGTGCTAGGGTTAGGTTTGGGGTTAGGGCAAGTGTTAGGGTTACAGTTAGGCCTAGGGATATGGCTAAGGCTAGGATTAACATTAGGGTTAGGGCTAGCCCAAATAGATGAAGCTAAGGCCTGCTATTCTCACCATTTTTCCTCATTAGGATCATTGTTTTCAGTTGTGCCAGTCTTGTTACTATAATCAAATTTCTACAAAACTGAGTAATGATATAATGTATAATGGTACCCTTGAAAAGGAAAAGCTAGTTTTTCATGGGATGCCTTGATAAGTTTTAGATTTATCTGAAGTCATGGCCAAAAGATACAAATCTGATAGTGGGACACTCTTACCCTTGAGATTTCAAATGATGACGTTCCTAAGTTGTTTTAGATGATATCTTGAACACATAGATTTCCTAATTTAGCTGTCTTAGAACAAAAAAAATCACATTACTACAGCTATTTCAATAGATTTCCTTGGGAAGATATTGGAATTTTTTACCAAATATTATCTTCAGGGATGCCTGATGATCCCAGAGTTATTACAGTTTTTTTCTCTTTAAAAGGATTTATTTATTTGAAAGAGTGACAGGGAGGGTTGGAGGGAGAGAGAGATCAACCTTCTGTCTTTCAGTTCATTTCCTCAAATGCCTGCAAAGCCAGGGCCCAGCCAGGACAAAACCATCAGTCAGGAACTCCATCCAGTCCTCCCACATGAGTGGAAGGAAATCAAGTACTTAGGATGTCATCTGCTGCCTCCCAAGCATATTAGTAGGAAGCTGGATCAGAAGAGAAATTTGCTCCGAGAGTTAAGATCTGGGATGCATGCATACCAAATGGCAGCTTAACCTGCTCTGTCACAACTGCCCCTTTATCTTTTCTTATTGTTTACTCTGTTTCTTAAAATCATGTCTTTCTCCTTCCTTCCCTGTGATTCCTTACACACACAGCTGAGCTGTCAACTTGGTCATAAAGCTTTTCTGGCATGATGGGAAAGACCTTAGATATTTCTGTTTCTGGATAAAGGAAAAAGCACCTTGGCATTAATTCTCACTGCTTTCATGTTACCTTCTGAAGCAACCTTGCATAACTCTCATGGTTGATTCAATTCTTTGGTCTCATCTGTCCACCTCTGGGTGAATCTTTGTTGTCCTGTGTGTTAATCCATCTGGCATACATTTTCTTTTGTGACTCTATGCTAAAGTGGTTCTGGAGGATGGAGGCAGTTTTGCGTCTTGGAATCTTCAAGGAACCCTGAAACAATCTGGAATGTAATGGTCCCCGGAGCTGCCTTTCCCTCCTCTCATCAAGAACACTCAAGGGGAGTTCATGTAGCAAGCAAATTCTTACTGCTGTGTGTATATTTTATTCAATGGGTAACTATCCATTGGATTTAATTTTCTAACCTGTTAGCCACCAAAATACAGTAAGATAGGAATATGTTCTAGTCTTCAGTATCACAATAGGATGACTGTAATTTACAACTATGCATTTTATAAAGAACTAGAAGAGAGGAGTTTTAAGGTTTTTAACACAAATGATAAGTGTTTGAAGAGATGGAAATAATTACTGATCATTATAAATTGCATATGTCATTGAATTATCATACTATACTTCATAAATAAGTGCAATTATAATAAATCAAGTTTGAAGGAACGGTACCCATAACATAGACATTGTGATGGAACAAAGGAATCTTGATGAAAAGCTAGGCAGGAAGCTGTGGTAAGAGGGCACCAGGGGTAGGGGAGGTGGGGAGGGTGGATATGGTGGAAGAGGGATGGAAAAGAGGTAAGAGGGCACCGAGATTAGTGGAGAAATGCTCAGCATAGATAATCACCATTCATTTGCTTAGGGCTCTCCTAGTTTTGGGAGGAAAGTATTGGGATCTGTGTACTATTTGTGAAAGCTAAAACTATTTGTAACCAAGAGGCTCTATTGTGGCAAATATAGATTATATTTTTAATCTTTCAAGAAGATTTGAATTTGTAAAGAGGAAAGGAAATGAAGGCTTTTTTTCCTTCCTAAGTAGTGTGAGAGTTAAGGGTTTCTTTGTATTTGAAGTCTTTAGCTGCAAGACTCGGGAAAAGATTGAGATTGTGTGTGGAGGACCCTGAGAGTTGAGCCACCTGCCATTTACCTGATGATATTCTCTGGTTGTCTTCCTGTCCAACTAGTGCCAGCCCTTGAAAACACTGTTAGGGAGATACTGTCAAACACCCAAAGAAATGTGCAAAAGCAGAGTTTGAAGAAATAATGGTTGAAAGCTTCCAAAATTTGACACAAGATACAAATGTATAGATTGAGAAACTCCACACTTCAAAGAGGGTAAACTTAAATCTACTTTGGTTTTCCCATAATCGAAATATGGGAAATCAAAATCAAAGAATAACAAAAAGAAAAGGCATTGAAAGGTAGGGTTTGTGGTGCAATGAATTAAGCCTTTGTTTAGGTCACCTGCATCCCACATCAGTGTCTGGGTTTGAGTTCCATCTATGTTTCTTGTCCAACTTCCTGCTAATGCACCTGGGAGGGAGCTGAGCCCCTGCCACTCATGTGGGAGATGAAGATGGAGTTCCTAGCTCCTGTGTTTAGCCTGGGCCAACTTTGACTGTAATGGGCATTTGGGGGAGTGAATCAGTGAATGAGATACTCTCATTCTCTGCCTCTGTCTCTGTCTCTCTCTCTCTCATTCTGCCTTTCAAATACATAAGTAGATCTGTAAATACAACCAAAAGTTTAGTTTCCTGAACAACTGATTGAAACAACATGTACATCCTGTTCAGTTGCTTGCTTGTTCTGTTCTTCTGTGAGGAGCTCTGCTCTTGTGTTCTGTGGAGTGTTACCAATTAAAACAAGAAAACACATTTTTACTAAATGATGAAACACTGGCAGGTGAGGGCACCAGCCTGATTCAGTTGTTTGCTCCATTTCCTCCAATCCATGTTTACCTGAATATTCATCTTTATTTGCACGCTCTTTTCAATCCTACTCCTTCCCCTCCCACTTTATTATGAAAATTTTATTTCCATTCTAATGAACTTTCCTCCAGGTCCCTAGTGTTGATTCAGATATCCTCTGCTTTTATGCCTCGTGCCTCTTTTCCAACATCCTGTGGCTATATGTCTTCTTTGCTCTTCCGGGTACACCCTTTACTCTTTTGTTTCTATTTTGTTTTCTTTTTCTTTCTCAGATGGCAGCCTGCGACAAACAGGGAAGCACTTTGTTCTTCCCTCAGAAATACATTTCCCTGTATGAATATGAATAGGATCTGCAAGGAAAACCCATTCCTCAAAGTGCTCAGGCATTTAGTAGGGAAGAGCAACAGACTGGTAGTCAGGAAGGCAAGTAAACAACACGTCAGTCTGAAAGACCTGCAATGGTTTGGAAGTAAATGCCTGCTTTGTGACAAATGGTACTGAAGGCAATAGGAGAGAGGGCACTTAACTCTCAGGATACTGCTGAATCTCCTTCCAAACCATCAAAATGATGATAGACAATATAGTCTTGTCTATGGAAAGAGGCATTATTTTGTTCTCCAATGCTATACGTTTTTGTCAACTGTTATAACTCTCCTATGGTTTTAAAATGTATTGGTGCTTTGGGGGAAATTTGTTTTTGGAGAGTTACGCTAAAAAAAGAACTCAGATAAACCAGTTTCTCCTTTAATCAGGTCACTTTTCTACTGTGACTAAAGTGTGTAAGTTTCACCTGTAATGAAATATTCTGTTTTCTAGTGTGGTAAATTTCCTGTAAAACTTAGCACATTACATGAAGCTGGCTGTAACACAGTTAAAAAAAAATGTTTGCCCCTCATGAAATAATTCCAAGCAATAGAAGACTTAAGCTCTGTTTTAAATCTTATTTGAGGGACAGAGATAGGGAGAGACAGACATGGAGACAGAGAAGGGCTCCCATTCACTCCTCAGTTGTCTGCAATGACTGGGGATGGGCTGAAGCCAAAGCTGGGAGATGGGAGCACAATTCAGGTCTCCTGTAGCAACTCAATCACTACTGTGTCCCAGGGTCTGTATTGTCAAACTGCATTGGGGGTACAGCTGGCGACTGAACCAGATTTTCCAGTGTGGGACATAGGTATCTTAGCTGGTAAGCTAAATGCCTGCCCCATGTTATATTGTAGGTTTTTAATTATGCTCTAAAGTTGGATTTGTTATATACAAATACTTGGAAAGATAAATGGATTCTGTAGTCTTAGAAAAGCATTTATTGGTTACTTCTCAGTGTGATAACTACCAGCTGTGCTGATTCCCAGTGCCACCTGGAAGTCTTGCCCACAGTGATCAAAATTTTTGTCCTGCATTGTTGATGTGGGGTATCACACTTATTGGTTTGCATAGGTTGAGCCATCCTTGCAAGGCTGAGATGAATCCCACTTGACCGTAGTGAGTGATGTTTTTAATGTGATGTTGTATTCAATTTGAAAGTTCTTTTTATGTAAGAATTTTTTAAAAGATTGATTTCTTTGATTTAAAAGGCAGAGTTAGAGAGGCAGAGGCAGAGAGAGAAAGTCTTCCATCTTCTAGCCTAGTTCGTCAGAACAGGGAGAAGGTGCTTATAACATACACCAGGTTCAGCATCATGTTTCCATGTAGATGGCATACAAGAATGCATAGGACTGCTTTGTAATGAGGCCCTCTGACATATGTGACCCCACTTTAACTGAACGCAGAGGTCATTCTAGTGGGATAAAAGCCTATTCTGAAAGTGCTTTCTGTGGGTATCTTTTTATTGAAAGTATCAATAAAAAGATTACTTCATGAGGCATGTCACAGAATTTGGGGGATGTTAAAGGCTAGCATTTGGGATACAATTTAAACACCTACATCTTATATTGGAATAACTTGGGTTTGACATTTGATTGGATCTTCTGACTCGAGCCTGCTAGGCATTTGTGATGTCAAGTGACTGGGTTCCTGCCACACATGTGGAAGCCCTGAATTGAGTACAGCTCCAAGATTTGGCATGACACAGCCTGGCCATTAGTAGCATTTGGAGAGGGAACGAGCAGATGAGATCTTCCTGTTTGTCTCTCTGCCTCTAAAATAAATTAATTTCTTTGAGATTTTAAGAAATTAATTTGGAGAACTTTATCATCTACACTTAAAATTTGTTCTTATGTGTACTTGTTTGGCCATTTTATGTATTCTCAAGATCTAGCCATGCACATGTTTAAGTTTTGATTTTTCTGTAATAAAAATATTGGCATGAGTGAAGTTTGGTTAAAATTTTGTTTTGAAAACTGTGTTGAGGCAAGATTGCTATAAATAGAATCAGAAGGCTATGATTTCAGGCTGTTTATATGTAGTGCTATTCACACTTCAGTTCTGCCCCCAGCAGAGGAGTAAATTAATTTACACTTTTATTAGAAATAAAGGGTTGCCCGCTTCACTGTAATCTCATCTGTATATGATATTGCCTTTTGTCTTTTAAAGATTTATTTATTTGAAAGTCAGAATTAGAGTGGGGTAGAGACAGAGATTGAACTTGCGTCTGCTGACTCATTCTCCAACTGGCTGCAATGCTCAGCAACTCTTCATCCTGGACTCCCATACGGGTGGCAGGGACTCGAATACTTGGGCCATCTGCTGCTATTTTCCCAAGACACTAGCAGACAGCTGGATCAGAAGTGGAGCATCAGGACAGGAAGCAGCATCCACAGGGGTTGCAGGTATGACATGTGATTGGTTTAGCTGCTGTGCCACAATGTGGGCCCTGAGTTTACCTTCTTTTTAATCTGTGCTAATCTGTATATTCTTTTAACTTGTATTTTGGTTGTTACTTAGGTTGAACATTCTACTTTTTTAATCCATTTATATTTTATTTGTGGAAATTATTTATTGTCTGAGTGATACAGTTGAATCCTGCTGTATTAATTTTTTATACTCTCTGTTGAAATGTTTTGGCGTATCTCATTTGAACTTGAACTGTCCTTGGGCTTTTTACAAAGAATTTGGAGACTTTCTCCCTTAATAATTCTGTGATCTTCCTCTAATGAGAATTTTAGCTTGTAAAATTCTGCCTGGCCAGGATGACCCGCAGCATTTATTTGGAGCCCACCTTCAACAGCACTGCCACAAGCAGAACAAAAGGAGCCTTCCCAGCCATGTGTGCTGCCAGTTCCCAAGGTTGGCCTTTGTTGTAAAAGATAACTGGTGAATTACTGCACTTATTTTGAAATCTAGTTATCCTGTGCCCTCTATTTGGAGATATTAAGTTCTTTGGTTATCTTGGGATTTACATGACCTTCAACATTCCCTTACTTAATTTTGGTCCAGCTGTTTACATTTGGCACATAACAGTGCACTCTGATAGGCAGGTGCAAGCTGAGAACTAATGCCAAGCACCTATAATCACTTGTCAGTCACCCTCCCACCTAAAGGATGTATTACTCACCACTCAGACTGAGTCAAGAACAAGAGCTTTAAATAAAGTGTATTCTTTATTTTTACTTTGACAACACTTCCCTGATTAAATATAAGCATTCCTCAATACCCATAGGAATGAACTCCTGTCTGGATTATCAGATCACTGAGGTTCCAGCCCCTTGACTTTGACATGCAAGCGACTTCAACCTTGAACTAAAAACTTTGTGTTGTAGGTCTGATGGTGTCTTTCGAAAACTATTCAATCAGCAATGCCACATGGGAACTATTTTAAGGTCACTCATGCATGCTGAGATGTGTAGTGAACTCTCAAAGCCTTTGTGTTTGTGGCCACAGATCTCACCTACACCTGGGAAACTGTTTCTCTGGGAGCAGAGATGCTGACTGCCATGAACTGGGCACACTGGGCTACTGCTCTGAACCAAGTGCACACTGAGCTGCACTGCATCCTGATCTAACCTTTGGTGGCTACATGGACCCAGCACACCGCTTAGCCTGAATTTCTTCATCTGTAAAATAATGCATAGGAGTAGATGATTTACTGTTTCTTCCATCTGTGTGGATGAATGCGTCTGACTCTGCTGGCTTCTGGGGACTTAATTTTTTTAAAAGATTTATTTATTTGTTTGTTTATACACTGTATTTTATTGATCCATTCATGTTATAAACAGCTTGGTTGACTGTTTACCTTGACTATTGTTTTTTTTTTAACTTTTATTTAATGAATATAAATTTCCAAAGTACAGCTTATGGATTACAATGCCTCCCCCCCCATAACTTCCCTCCCACCCACAACCCTCCCCTTTCCCACTCCCTCTCCCCTTCCATTCACATCAAGATTCATTTTCAATTCTCTATATATAGAGAAGATCAGTTTAGTATATATTAAGTAACGATTTCAACAGTTTGCACCCACATAGAAACACAAAGTGAAAAATACTGTGTGAGTACTAGTTATAGCATTAAATCTCAATGTACAGCACATTAAGGACAGAGATCCTACATGAGGAGTAAGTGCACAGAGTGACTCCTGTTGTTGACTTAACAAATTGACACTCTTGTTTATGGCATCAGTAATCACCCTAGGCTCTAGTCATGAGTTGCCAAGGCTATGGAAGCCTTTTGAGTTCAGCGACTCTGATCATATTTGGACAAGATCATAGTCAAAGTGGAAGTTCTCTCCTCCCTTCAAAGAAAGGCACCTCCTCCTTTGATGACATGTTCTTTCCACTGGGATTTCACTTACAGAGATCTATCATATAGTTTTTTTTTTTTTTTTTTTTTTTTTTTTTTTTTTTTGCTGGAGTGTCTTGGCTTTCCATGCCTGAAATACTCTCATGGGCTCTTCAGCCAGTTCCGAATGCTTTAAGGGCTGATTCTGAGGCCAGAGTGCTGTTTTGGACATCTGCCATTCTATGAGTCTGCTGTGTATCCCGTTTCCCATGTTGGATCGTTCTCTCCCTTTTTTATCTATCGGTTAGTATTAGCAGACACTAGTCTTGTTCATGTGATCCCTTTGACTCTTAGTCCTATCATTATGATCAATTGTGAACAGAAATTGATAACTTGGACTAGTGAGATGGCATTGGTACATGCTTCCTTGATGGGATTGAATTGGAATCCCCTGGTATGTTTCTAACTCTACCATTTGGGGCCTGTCAGCTTGAGCATGTCCCAAATTGTACATCTCTTCCCTCTCTTATTCCCACTCTTATATTTAACAGGGATAGATTTATTTATTAGAAATGCAGAATTTCGGAGAGGAAAGTGGGGTGAGGGAACCAGAGAGAATGAATCAAACCAAAAGGCTAACAGTAGGTGCTTGCTTTATTAAGGCAGTTACAGAGGACCTGTCCTGGTTAAAGATGACGGGAAATTTTACCTTGTGATGGGATACTGATAGGATTTTAGAAGAGTATGCTGGACTACAAATATTGAGGGAGTTTTGGAAAATAAAGATTGTCACTTAAAATTATTTTTTAAAAGATTTACTTTTTATTTGAAAGGCAGAGTTACAGAGAGGGAGAGACAGAGATCTATCTTCTGGTTCAGTCCTCAGATGGTTGCAACGGCAGAGTTGGCCCAGACCAAAGCCAGGAGCTTCCTCCAGGTCTCCCATGTGGGTGCAGGGGCCCAAGCACATGGGCTATCTTTCTCTGCTTTCTCAGGTACACTAACAGGGAGTGGGAACAGAAGTGGAACAGTTGGAAATTGAACCAGCACGCTCTGGGATGCAGACATCACAGGTGGAGGCTTAGCCTAGTATACCACAATGCTGACACCTCTTGAATTTACTCTTCCTTTGCTGCCTACTGGAAATCATAATGTTCTAGATTATCCATGTTGTTAAAAACAACACGATTTTTTTATGGTTGAACAATATTCCGTTGTGTATATATTACCATATTTTCTTTATACATTTATCCACTGAGTGGCACGTAGGTTGATGCTATGTCTTGGCTATCGTGAACAGTGTTGCTATAAATATATATAAACTGTAAACATATGTAAACTATATCTTGGCTATTGTGAATAGTGTAACTACAAATGTGTAGTGCAGATATCTCTTTGACATTGATTTCATCTTTTTCATGTAAACCCAATAGTAGGATTGTGAATAATATAGTTCTACTTTTAATTTTTTAAAAAAATCTCTGTATTTTCCATAGGGCTGTACTAATTTTCATTCTTATGAGAACTGTGCAAGGTTTCTCTTTCCTCTACGTTTTCACCAACACTTATTTCCTTGTGTCTTTTTGAAAATAACCATTTTAATAAGACACATTTTTAAAGAAGTAGAACAATGTTGAATTTAGAATTTTAAATCCATCCAGTTGTTCACATATAAAGACAGGAAGGAAACCTTCTCAATCATAAAATGCCTCAGAAAATTTGGTATATGAAAATTACATTAAAGAGACTTGGTTTGAAATCAGGTATTATGATACTTCTAGCTTTAATTATTTAGGATTGCTATGAGATATTTTAGTTCCTTTGTGATACTGAATACATTTTAGGACTGTTTATTTCTGTGAAAATTATCATTGGTATTTTGGTGGAGATTGCATTGAAAATGTTGATTGCTTAGGTTAGTGTGGATATTTTTACAGTATTCTTCCCTTTCATTAATATGGAATATCTTCCACTTTTTTGTGTCCTCTGATTTCTTTCATCACTGTTTCTAGTTTTTTGATAGAGCTCTTTTGCTTCTTTGGTTAAATTTATTCCTAATTTTTTAAAATAGTCTTTGTGGATAGGATTGCTTTTTGATTTACCCCTTAGGAAAATTATTGATATATAAAAATGCTGGTACTTTTTGTATGTAGATTTTTATAGTCTACAACTTTGCTGAATTTGTTTATCAGTTGTAACGGATTTTTGGTGGAATATTTAGATTTTTCCACATAAGATCACGTCACTTGCGAACATAGATATTGACTTTTCAATTTGAATGCCCTGTTTTTCTATCACTTTCCCAATTACTCTTGCTGAGACTTCTAATATGCCCATATAATAAGAGTAGTGAAACTGGGTATCTTTGTCTTGTTCCTGATCTTAAGGGAAATGCTTTGAGCTTTTCCGCATTCAGTATGATACTGGCTATGGGTTTGTCAAAGATAGCTTTTATTATTTTAAGATACATTTATTCACCAAATTTATTAAAAGTTTTATTTTTATCATAAAGGGTGTTTAATTTATTAATGCTTTATGTGCACCTATTGATCATGTTTTTTGTTTTTATTTATGTTGGTGTGACTTACTGCATTTCTGAACTTATGAATGTAGAATCACCCTTGCATCCTTGAAATAAACCCTATTTCATCATGGTGTATGATCTTCTTGATGTGTCTTCAGATTCAGTTAGCTAATATTGTGGTGGGAATTTTTGTATCTATGTTCATCAAGGGCATTGGTCTGTAGTTTTATTTTTGTGTTGTGTCTTTCGTTTTGGTATTAGGGTAATACTACCTTTCTAAAATGAGTTTGGATACTTCCTCATTTTTGATTTTTGTAGAACAACTTAAGCATTCAAACTGGTTCTTTTTTTTAATTTTCAATTATCTTTATATACAGAAGATCAATTTAGCATATATTAAGTAAAGATTTCAACAATTTGCACCCACACAGAAACACAAGGTGTAAAATATTATTTGAGTACTAGTTATAGCATTAATTAAACACCTAAGAGTAATTGTGTATTAATTACAGAGTTCAACCAATAGTTTTAAGTAGAACATAAAAAATACTAAAAGGGTAAAGTATTAAGTTCCTTTTTTTCTTTTTCTTTTTTGTTATATAATTTTTTTATTTAATAAATATGAATTTACAAAGTGCAACTTTTGTATTGTTGTGGCTTCCCCCCCACCCCAACCTCCCTCCCTCCCGTGGCCCTCCCCTCTCCCACTCCCTCTCCCATCCCGCCCTTCATTGAGTTTCATTTTCAATTACCTTCATATACTGAAGATCAACTTAGTATATACTAAGCAAGGATTTCAACAGGCTGCACTCACACAACCACACAAGGTATAGGGTATTGTTCGACTAGTAGTGTTGTTTTTAAGTTTCATAGTAGAACACATTAAGGACAGAGATCCTACATGGGGAGCATGTACCCAGTGACTCCCATTTCAAACTGGTTCTTTTTAAAATGTTTTGTGGAACCCATTTGTAAAGCCATCAAGTCTTGAACCTTTCTGTGATGGATAACTTAATATTTCAATTTCCTCACCCATTATTGATCTGTTTAAATTTTCTATAGTTTTTTTTTTAAATTTTTTTATTTTTGACAGGCAGAGTTTTTTATTTTGACAGAGTTAGACAGTGAGAGAGAGACAGAGAAAGGTCTTCCTTTTCTCCGTTGGTTCACTCCCCATGTGGCCGCTATGGCTGGTGCTTGTGGCTGGCGCGCTGCGCCGATCCAAAGCCAGGAGCCAGGTGCTTCCTCCAAGGACCTGAGCCATCCTCCACTGCACTCCCGGGCCACAGCAGAGAGCTGGACTGGAAGAGGAGCAACCGGGTCAGAACCTGGCGCCACGACCAGGACTAGAACCCGGGGTGCTGGTGCCGCAGGCTGAGGATTAGCCTAGTGAGCCATGGCGCCAGCCAACAGCTACCTTTTTTGACAAAGGTGCCAAAAATATACATTGGAGAAAGGACAGTCTCTTCAATAAATGGACCCGGCAAAACTGTGTGTGTGTGTAAACTATATACATATCTCTAATCTTAGACAAAAATCATCTTAAGATGGATGAAAGGCCTAAATATAAGATCTGAAATTGCTGGAATAAAATAATTGGAAAATAGTGGATGACATTGGTGTAGGAAACATTAAAAAAAAAAACCCAAAGGGCAAACATTATGGTACAGCAGGTTTTGTTGCACTTGGGACACCTGCATCCCATATTGGAGTGCCTGTGATGAAGTCCTGCCTTTTCTTCCAATGCAGCTTCCCATTGCATCTCAGAGGCAGCAGATGATGGTCCAAGTATTGAGGTCCCTGCACTCAAGTGGCCAAAGACACTAAGTCTTCATCATGAAGTGATTGTCACACGATGGGAGACCTGGGTGGAGTTCTTGGCTCCTTTGTCATAGCTCAGCCCTGCCTGATGTGGCATTTAGGGAGAGAACCAGCAGATAGAACATTCATTCATTCATTCATATTCTCACTCTTGCTCTCTTTGTCACTCTGATTTTCAAATAAAAATAATCAACCTTTAAAAAAAAGAAAGACCCTGCAGAAGCACAGAATATCAAAGGCATGATTTGTGTATGGAATGAGGATTCAGAAAGGCTCATGTCTGCAAAACAGTAATCTCACCTGGAAGAATATTTCACCTATAGCCCACGTAATTTATTTAAGTCATAATGCCAGGAACAGCATTTACTGTTTTATTCCTTCTTGAATGCTTCCCAAAGCAATGACATATGCTCAGTGAATATTTCCTTCCTAAAATGTTTCTAAAATCAAGATCAAACTTTAGACCATTCCCACAAATCCATTTAGCTAGAAATAGTGGACCACCTTTTACTTGTCCATTAGCATTATAGCAAAAGCACATTAATCTTCCTTATAAGGTCAGCCCAGTGTTTAGGGCAACCTTACATACTTACTGGAATCCTTCCTAAGAGCTCTATAATTTTCCAAGGTGTCTGAGTGCACTATCTGTATTTCCAGAAAACCCAACTTTTGGTAATCTTATAAACCACAAATTCAATAAAGTTTAATTCAACAAAAATTTAAAGTTTTAAATAATAATGTATTAGATTACCTGAGTACTGAGGACAAATATAAAAAACATCCTTTTTAAAATATTCTACTTATTGGGAGAGACATAAAATGTCATTGAGGGGTGAACATTTGGTGTAGTGATAAACTTGCAACATGGGATGTCCACACCCCATTTGGAGAGCCTGGGTTTATGTCTTTGCTACATTTCTGCTCCAACTTCTCACTAATGCACACCATGGAAGGCAGCAGGTAATGGCTCATGTTGTAGGGACACTGACACCCACATGAGAAACCTAGATTGAGTTCTGGCCTTGTGATTTTTGGGCTGACCCCACTGTTGTAAGCATTTGGGGAATGAACCAGTGGATGGAAGATGGTTCACTTTCTCTCCTTCCCTCTCCTCTCTCCCTGCCTTTGAAAAGACTAAACATTTTTTTTAAAAGTTATTTAGTTAAATCTAATTGAGTAAATATTTACTAAGAATAGGCGACATGCTAGGCATTATGATGAAGTGGAGAAACAGTCACAGTCCATGTGTTGGAGAAGTGAGTAGTCTGGCCTGGAGAAGGCAGAGGCATGCAGTGTTAGGGAAACACAGGTGAGAAAGCTCTGGTGCTGGAGATAGGTGATAAACCAACTGAGAATAGCAGATGACACTTCGACTGGGCCTTGTACTAAGTCCAGTACTCTATCAGCTGGACAAAGACATTCTCAGTACATTGGACCTCGTGAGGAAAGTTATGGGTGTGTGAGAATATATTCCAGGCTAAACTCATGTGGTCTAGGATTGTTTGGGGAAAGAGTGTGTAGCACTTGCCGGAAGTCCATGCATTTTAGGAATTCAGGAGTCTCCTAGGGGAGGCCTTGTCAGAGGGAGACAAATTTGAGGAATAAACCACTGCTTCAGAGATTTGAAAGCTAACTTTTTAAAATATTTATTTGAAGGAGTTATACAGAGAGAAGGAGAGGCAGGTCTTCTGTCTGCTGATTCACTCCCCAGATGGCTGCAATGGCTGGAGCTGTGCCGATCCGAAGCCAGGAGCTTCTTCCAGGTCTCCCACGTGGCCCAAGGACGTGGGCCACCTTCTACTGCTTTCCTAGGCCACAACAGAGAGCTGGATCAGAAGTGGAGCAGCTAGGACTCGAACTGGTGCCCATGTGGGATGCTGGCACTGCAGGTGGCAGCTTTACTTGCTACGCCACAGCACTGGCCCCTAAAAGCTAATTTTGAATGCAGTTTCATAAATTGCTCTTGCCAGGGATGGCTCAGTGATAAACTATTGAGAAAAGTAAAAGTTTATTGGTGAAAATTTAAAGATGATAACTATGACAGCACTAACTCATAAACTTAAAACTGCAGCAATGGTTTAAAGAAATTCTCTACAGGATTCAGATTGATCAAATTTTTAAAAAATGTATAAAAAACCATTACAAAACCTACTGGCTTAGCAAACACATAAATGGATTAGCTTGGTCATGTTCATTTTAGTCTGTTTGGTGGCTGTAAGTTTCAGAGTGGACTCAAGTCTGCTCCAAGTGTCTTCCATCCTAACCCTCCTTATTCAAGTGTGCTACCAAGGACATGCCCTTCTCATGATGACAAAAGCTTATGGGTGAAAAGATAAAGGTATTGTCCTTCAAGTGCAGTCTGGGGGCAAGCCGTCACTTTCACTTTCATCTCATTGGTCAAAACAAGTATCCTTGTCTCCACTGGGTGGAATTGTAAAGCCACATGTCAAATGTCAAGGATGGAGGGAGGAGGAACTGACAACATCAATGCATTCTGCTACAGTGATAGGTCGGGTGGGAAGCAGCTGTTTTTCTCATGATTGTCACATCTACAGACAGTGTGGTGTATGCACATATGCTTTTCAGACGTGAGTGTTAGAAAAGTTAGAGCATTTGTTTTTGCTTAAGTCAGTTATGGGAAAGACTCAGTTTAACTTATTTTGGGACTAGAACTAGATAAGGCAACTCTGCTTTAAAAAAATACATTGCTGGGATTTTTTGTTTGGGAGATTATTACCTATTTGTTTTTCCTGACTCAGATGTGGTAGACATGCTTTTCTGCAAGGTAGTGGGTATCCACTGTTATGCATAAAGAACTCTGGTCCATGTCTGACATATGGGTAGTGTAGAATAACATAAGATTGGAAAAAAATTGCATGAGATCAGGTTGTGAATTATTTGTATATCAGGCTAAGGAGATTGCCTTTCCACTCTGAGGAGGCATCAGAAAAATTTATGCATTAGATTAGAATATATCAGATTAATGACTTAATGGTTTGACTAATTATCAAAGACAAGAAATACATAAATAGACCAAATGTAACTTGGTGCACAGCAGACAATGATTACTATTCTGAAAGAGAAATACAGCCATAGGGAAAAACAGGGTGGAGACACTAATCCTGCCTGGGAGATTTTTGGGGTGGTCATTGAATAATATTGAAATAGGAAGGACTTTGATAAATTTTTGATAACTTTGATAATTTCTTTATATTGAAAATAAGTGATGGGGAGGGAAGATCAGCAAGACAATAGAACATTTGCTTTCTCAGCAACTATATATCAAGTGCTGCTAGGTTCTGGGTGCTGTATTAGGTGTTGGGTAGGTAATTTTGGACAAAACAAAATTTCCTGCTGTTGAGTTTGTATGTAGTGAAGAGTTAGAAGTTAACCAGACAGTAGTGAAAAAGTAAAACTGTACTACTGTAAGCCCTGTGAATGAGAGATATTCATGCTAAGAACTTTTCAAGTTTTCCTAGTAGGGTTTGGGAGATCAGGGAATTCTTCCATTAGGAGCCAAGACTTCAGCTGGGACCTAATGGATTAGTAGGGTTTAATTAGATGAGGAGCAAAGGAAGGGATGGTATCTGACAACTTTGAGGGCTTACTCCAGGCATGTGCCAGGTGTTTTCTAAATGCTTTACAAGCCTCTAATCTTCTCTTTTTCAGAATAGTGCTATGATGTAGACTCCATTATCATCTCTGGGAAGCACAGTTTTAATTTCAGTGCAAGTTCAGAGTTATAAGCTAGTAAACAGTACACCTGGCATATGAACCTATACAATCTGTTGCAATGCCCCTGTTCCCTGTGTTCTTATCATACTATTTACCCAGACAAGGAACAGAATTTCTGGCAGAAGAAAGGATGGGTTTAGAGGTCTAGAGAAAGCATGTGTAGAGTGAAGAACTTAAGATGAGACAATGCCAAAAGAGCAAATGTTAAAAGCTGAAGTGGGTGCTGGGGTCAGGCTGGAAAGACAAAATAAGGGTCACTTGTGTAGTCTGAGCTAAGGATGTTTTCTTTTTTCCTTTTTTAAGGAATTGTAAGCTACTTAAGCAGAAAGATGATACTTTTAAATATTCATTTTGAAAATAATATAGCTAGAGATTGGGGTGAGAGGAATAGGTACAAGTGAACCATTGCATCATGCCAACCACAAACTTCTTAGCAGAGAAAATTGCTAGGACTTTCTGAACTGAATATCAGAGGTGGAAGAGGATTATCAAGAATGACTTTGTTTCTGGCTGGCACACTAGGGTACACATTGGCACGCTGAGCAATGGTTTACTTCATGGATTGCTTTGGATACTGGTCAAGGTCAGCTCTGGCATGTTTGAGAACTGGAATTTGGAGGAAAAGAAAAATCTAAACTTAGGGTGTTGTAGCAGAATGCCCCACTTGTCGGGCTTTTACTTTTATTGCTGTAAAATGGTAGTTGACAGGTGCCACAAAAATACAGAAGTAACTAAAAATAGGAAAAAATTGATTCTTCTGGATGACAAAATTAAGTATAGAGACAATCACTTTATTAAGTTCAGGATTATTAAGTATATTAAATGTTGCAAGCAATATAAATTCTATATATATACTGTGGTCTTACTAGCATAATAAATAGAATCATAAAGATGAATAATATCAAGTAATTTTGATGCAAATATTGTTTTTTCATTTGAAATACAGGGTTCTAGGATTAAATGTAATTTTAAGAGATTAAAGTCTTCTTTTCCCTCTAATCTTAAATATATTCATATTTTCATCAACCACTTTCCCTTAAAAATAACTATTGGAAAAGGGCATCTTTTTATTTATAGGCAAGTAGTAGTGTTTGCATTCTAAAAAAGAAAAAAATCTTGCAAATCCTCTTTCATATGAAAATCTGATTGATTGAAAGAGATGTTTTGCCTTAAAGGGCAGACCTGCTCTGTTGCAAAAATTTAATTAAGCTTGAAAGTGCCATGAAATGCAATTGAACATTTCAAGCAAGTAGACTGGAATAGCAGCTTCAGGTGATAAACAGGATACTAAAGGTATTTCAAAGTGAGGTTCAGATATAAAAGAAACTGCCCTACTAGAAGCTGTTTCTAATTAGCGCTTTACTTTTGGCTCACTTGTAGGAGTTAATAAGGATACTTAAACCCATAAATTTAATTTTGCTTTTATGCCCTATTCTTGAGACAGAAAATTGTCATAAGCTTATAAAATACGCATGGAAAGTTATTTTCAAACTCTTGATTACATTCATTGTGAGAACTTTACAGCTCAATAAAAAAAAAAAAATGGCCTAAGCAGGTTTTCAGTGAATCTGAATTTGGGTCACACAGATAACCAAGATACTTCAGACCAATAGTTCTTTATGGTGTCAGTATGAGCCTCTAGGGCTTTTTGGGTTATCTCAGTGACTGTCCTCATTGGTGTTTGATAGGTGGAGCCAAGATGTTAGCACAACTTCTGTCTTTTCTGTTGGTCATTCACAGGGGTGGGGACCCTGTTTTATAATCTTTTGAACCTAGAACCTAGTTCAGTTTTATGGACAAAGTTTTTTGTTTTGTTCTTCTTTAGAGCATTGATATGTCTGAACACTTTCTTTGGCTTATTTTTGAAGCAATTTAGAATTGAAATAGGTTTTAAACATTTGTATTATAACGTTGAAAATTTTAATATTTAAAATATATTGATCACATAGAGTATTTCACTGCTATAAATATTGCACGTTTATATAATGACAATAGAGGCTTAATTGTCTTGGCCAAATTGTCCAAAGTTACGACTTAGGTGCCCATATAGACAGTATTGTTATATATAAGAGAGGGAATAAGAGAGGGAAGAGATACACAATTTGGGACATGCTCAAGCTGACTTGACCCAAATGGTAGAGTTAGAAATGTGCCAGGGAATACTAATTCAATCCCATCAAGGTAGCGTGTACCAATGCCATCTCACTAGTCCAAGTGATCAATTTCTGTTCACAATTGATCATAATGATAGGACTAAGAGTCAAAAGGATCACATAAACAAAGACTAGTGTCTGCTAATACTAACTGATACAATAAAAAAAGGGAGAGACGATCCAACATGGGAAGCAGGATACACAGCAGACTCATAGAATGGCAGATGTCCTAAACAGCACTCTGGCCTCAGAATCAGCCCTGAAGGCATTCAGATCTGGCTGAAGAGCCCATGAGAGTATTTTAGGCATGGAAAACCAAGATGCTGTGGAGGAGAGAACTTCCACTTTGACTATGACCTTGTCTAACTAAGAACGAAGTCAGAGAACTCAAAAGGCTTCCATAGCCTTGGCAACTCATGACTAGAGCCTAGGGTGATTACTGATGCCATAAACAAGAGTGTCAATTGTTAAGTCAACAACAGGAGTCACTGTGCACTTACTCCTCAGGTAGGATCTCTGTCCTTAATGTGTTGTTCAATGTGAATTAATGCTATAACTAGTACTCAAACAGTATTTTACACTTTATGTTTCTGTGTGGGTGCAAACTGATGAAATCTTTACTTAATAGATACTAAATTGATCTTGTATATATAAAGATAATTGAAAATGAATCTTGCTGTGAATGGAATGGGAGAGGGAGTGGTAGTTGGGAGGGTTGCCGGCAGGAGGGAAGTTATGGGGGGAGAAAAAGCCATTGTAACCCGTAAACTGTACTTTGGAAATTTATATTTGCTGAATAAAAGTTAAAAAAAAAAAGGGTTCTACAAATAGTTCATGGGAAGTGAAATTTAAAGGTGTTTATTTTGGTGCAAATTATCTTTTTTTCTTTTTTTTTTGGACAGGCGGTATTAGTGAGAGAGACAGAGAGAAAGGTCTTCCTTTTCCGTTGGTTCACCCCCGAAATGGCCGCTACGGCCAGCGCGCTGCGTTGATCTGAAGCCAGGAGCCAGATGCTTCCTCCTGGTCTCCCTTGTGGGTGCAGGGCCCAAGCACTTGAGCCATCCTCCACTGCACTCCTGGGTCATAGCAGAGAGCTGGACTGGAAGAGGAGCAACTGGGACAGAATCTGGCACCTCAACTGGGACTAGAACCTGGGGTAACGGTGCTGCAGGTGGAGGATTAGCCAAGTGAGCTGCGATGCCAGCCTGTGCAAATTATCTTTAAATTCATGTTTTATTTTTCCAGAGTGTGCATTTTTCATGAACTTTCTGAAGTACATTCAAATTACACTACATAATGTTATGTAATACAGGAATATTTTTGGTTAGATTTTAAAATATATAAAGACAAAATTTCTATTCTTTAGAGCAGATTTTTCTGCATTAAACCCCATTGATAATCGCAACATGTACTTTGCTTCCCTGGAAGGTTCAGGAGCTGAATAACTAAAAAAGACAAATTGAAATTTGGAATCTGCATTATTATGTAAAATTCTACCACATACTCAGACTGATAATTAATCTCTCTATACTCCAGTCTCACACATTTAGCATTTGTATAAGCAACCTTGGTATAATAAACATAGTCATCTTTAAAATTTCTTACCTAAAATCAGTTTTCTATGTATCAGTTGGAAAATCAGTTTTTCAAAATACTAACAGAAGCGACCAGCAACCGTGGCATCTTTCCATAAGGTTCCTCTACTTACTGTGAAATGTGTAGCTTTCTTTATCTTGCTAAGCTTCAGCTTCAGGTGGGACTACTATGGCATCTCATAGTATTGCAGTATTAATGGGAAAAATATATATAAAATGTTTTATATTGTTTTGCCATAAAATATTCTTAGAAAATTTTAATATGAATATTAATTATTAGTAGCATAGTTCACCACTATTTGGGCCATTTATTTTGCTTTTATTTAACCATAATGGAGGGGTTGGCACTGTGGTATAGCAGGTTAAGCCGCCACCTGCTGCACCTGCATCACATAGGGGTGCTGGTTGGAGTCCTGGCGGCTCCATTTCTGATCTAGCTCCCTGCTTAATGTGCCTGGGAAAACAATGGAAGATGGCCTAACTCTCTTTGGCCTTCTGTATCCACTTGGGAGACCTGGATTAAGCTCCTGGCTTTGGTCTGGCCCAATCCTAACCATTGTGGACACTGGGGAATGAACCAGCAGATGGAAGATCTTGCTCACTTTCTTTGCTTCTCTGTAATTCGGACTCTCAAAAAAAATCTTAAAAATAATGGAATGGCAAAATTTAAAATGTTATTGCTAAAATGCTGTTTCACAAAAACAAAATAATACAAAGTTGGAAATTGTTAGCTGTAGGCTTAAAGATGCTTGGTCTTTAGCTTCCATCTGACTCATTGAACCTAAGTTGAACTTCACATACATTTATTAGATATGAGAAGAAAAATCAGGAGTATGTATGAAAAAATTAACATAAATATTATTAAAGGTAGTTTTTGAAAGATAATATATAATTCAATTATATAGTGCTTTTTAGCTCTCAGAATGAAACTTTTCCTTTCTATAACATCTATAAAATTTTTCACAGTGAATTTTTTTCTTTTTTTCAAGGAGCACATGGAAAAGGAAATACTTTATAGTAAACTAATTCCTAATTTTCATTTTTAAAAATATTTATATTTATAAATAAAGATTTTATTTATATGAAAGAGTTAGAGGAAGAGGCAAAGAGATCGTCCATCTGCTGGTTCACTCCTCATATTGCCATAACGGGCAGGGCTGAGCTAAGCTGAAGTCAGGAGCTTCCATCTGGGTCCCCTACATGTGTGGCAGGGACCCAAAGCACTTGGACCATCTTCTATTGTTTTTTTTTAGATGTGTTATCAGGAAGCTGGATTGGAAGTGTAGCATCTGGGACTCTAAGTGGCACCCATATGGGATGCCAGCACTGCAGATGGTGGCTTAACCTGCTGTGCCACAATGCTGGTCCTGATTTTTCATTATTAACTCACAGCTGTGCTCTAAAAATCAAATTATGTTGCTATTTGATGTGAATGCACTAATGAAACTGAAATTATAGGCACATGCTTTGGAAAAAAAAATCAGAGGAAAGCAGTTATTGTAACTCTGCTTATTTGGTGTCTCCCCTTCCAGTATCTTAATACTGTAGCATATTTTTTGGGGGGAAGTCTACATTTTTATTAAAACTTTTAGAAAATTTTTGTAGCTCCTTTTCATTTTGTTTTAAAGAATATTACTATCATGTTTCAAGGCTCTACATTTCCCCTAGGATTTCTACATGATATCTAATATGCCAATTTTTTTTTGTATTTGTATGCATGAAGAGATTCCTATTGAAAGCCTATTGAATACTTCTCAGATAGTGGAATGAAGGAATATTTTAATTTTTGAAAAAGAGATTCTTGCGTAGTCAAATTTTTCAAAATTATTGGGAGGGCTAGCAAGCAATTACATATTTTGATTCTTGAGTAAAAAACATAATTTGGCTTGTAGTCCCACTGGAAACTTTTTGACATAGAAAGTAAGTGGTCAAAGTTTAATCGTAACCTATCTCTAAGGCTATAAGCTAATAGACTGACTCAAAATGCAGAGTGATGAAGGGAGCTGAAGTCATGGATGTTAACTGTCCTTGGGGAGTGAATAATAGCAATCATATTAAAATTTTCATTGGTAATGTTAGTGATAAAATGTTAGATACCTCATGGCACATAAATGGGAAATATATATATATGATTCTGGTTTCAGAAAATCATTTCTAAATTTCATACCTTAAAACATAATTGGTGCGACGTGCATTTGGTACAGCAGTTAGGTTGCCAGTTGAGAAACCCCATCACATGTTAGAGTGGCTAATTCAGATCCCAGCTATTTTGCTTCTGATCCAACTTCCTGCTAATATGCATCCTGGGAGGCAGCAGGCCTGCTACCCACGTGGTAGACAGATAAAGCTCCAAGCTCCTGGCTTTAACTTGGCCAGCTGGTGCAGGCATTTGTGGAGCAACCCTGCAGATGAAAGATCTCTCTGTATCTGTGTCCATGTCTCCCTTTCTACCTTTCAAATTAAAAAATGAAAATAAATATAATTGGCTTTGGCAATGTTACAGAAAATACTATGTGTAAACTATATTTTGGAAGTGACTAAAATTTCCTGAATAGGCTTTATTACTGCTTTAACAACTTATGTCTCCATCCATGAATGCATGGGGGCCAGAAGCCAGTGTGATAATTCTGCTTAGAGCTGGGCATGCGTTCCAATTACACATTCAGTGACAGAATTATCCGTAGACCAACTGGGCATAGTGCAAGAAGAATTTCAGGCACAACACCAATAGCCACTAGTCCCCACTTTGATGAATCTCTGGGAAATGGTAAATTCCAGAGCCTATGTCTAGAAATCCCTGGAGCATCTTAGCATTTCTCTTTACCACACAGCCGCTATAGAAAGTCCTTAGGGAAGGACTGGAAGGGGGGGGGGTGCATATTTTTGCAATGGTATATAGTCCTCTCTCCGGGGCACGTGACTTTTTCTTCAGTCAAGAAACTTAAGTCTATGAACTAGCTTCATTGTAGAAACAAGAAACATTCTCCCTTGTGGGCCTTGAAGTCAGTTTCTTCCTTGAGTTTTCCCTTATATAGATTAGGTAATATTTTAGATAATGCCCATCTCTTTCATTGCCAATAAAATCTTAGTAAGCCACTGTGGGATCCATGAGAGTCAAAACATTCATAGTATCACATTGTGTCTGTGTTCTGCCCATTATAGAAATTATGTCTACTTTGTTTCTGATGGTTAACCACTGCCTTTGACCTTGTTCACTTGAGGGTCCCATTATCTGAAACCGAGGAGCACATTTCAATAGTGACATACTCTATTTTCATTTAGGCCTACACAGAAAAAAAAACCCAGAAATTTCCAAAGTTTGTCATGTTTCTGTCACCAATGTACTTTCCTTTGTTTTAATAAAGGAAGTATCCTTTGGTTTTTCCAGGAAGATTTAGGGGTTATGGATTGGATGTGTGTAAGTCTCACAAAATAAAGTTAGTGTAATGTCTCTCTTTTTGGGTTTCCTTCCTCTAAATAATGCTAAAAAAGTTACATATTTAAAAAAAGTTTGTTTAAGGAATACAACTTCATGCAATTAATATGTACAGATTTGGGAACACGATTCTTCCCCCACCATCCTCACATCCCTCCCATCCATACTCCTACCCTTCTTTTTCATCCCTCTCCCTTTCTTATTTTTTAAAATTTATTTGAAAGATAGAGTTACAGAGAGAGGTAGAGTCAGAGAGGTCTTCCATCTGCTGGTTCACTCCACAAATGGCTGTAGCTGCCAGAGCTGAGCTGATCCAAAGTCAGGAACCAGAAGCTTCTTCCAGCTCTCCCACGTGGGTGCAGGGGATCAAAGACTTGGGCCATCTTCACTGCTTTCCCAGGCCACAGCAGAGAGCTGGATTGGAAGTGGGGCAGCCAGAACTTGAACTGGCACCCATATGGGATGCCAGCACTTCAGGCCAGGGCTTTAACCCACTGTGCCACAGTGCCAGTCCCCCTTTCTTTTTTACAGAGATCAAGTTTTCAAATTTTTATGCTCATAAAATTAACCCTACACCAATTAAAGAGTTCACTGATTAGTATGAAAAAATATTGTTCCTTCACAGTGAAGTCAAAGGCTATCAAAATCAGTGCATCTCAAAGTGTCAGGTTCATTCTTGTAGATTACATTTTAGGTGCTCTGTTACAATAGATCAGAGAGACCATATGGAATTTATCCCTTTTTTTGTGTGTGTGAATGCCTCATTACACTAAGTAAAATGATTTCCAGTTGTATCCATTTTCTTACAAATGAAAGGTTTACTTTTTCTTTTTTTAACTTTCATTATTAAATATAAATTTCCAAAGTACAGTTTACGGGTTACAATGGCTTCCCCTCCTCCCATAACTTCCCTCCCACTCACATCCTTCCCATCTCCCACTCCCTATCCCATTCCATTCACAGCAAGATTCATTTTCAATTCTCTTTATATACAGAAGATCGACTTAGTATATATTAAGTAAAGATTTCATCAGTTTGCACCCACACAGAACATAAAGTGTAAAATACTGTTTAAGTACTAGTTATAGCATTAATTCACATTGAACAACACATTAAGGACAGAGATCCTACCTGAGGAGTAAGTACACAGTGACTCCTGTTGTTGACTTAACAATTTGGCACTCTTGTTTATGGCATCAGTAATCACCCTAGGCTCTAGTCATGGGTTGCCAAGGCTATGGAAGCCTTTTGAGTTCGCTGACTCTGATCATATTTAGACAAGGTCGTAGTCAAAGTGGAAGTTCTCTCCTCCCTTCAGAGAAAGGCACCTCCTCCTTTGATGGCCCGTTCTTTCCACTGGGATCTCACCCACAGAGATCTTTCATTTAGTTTTTTTTTTTTTTTTTGCACCACAGTGTCTTGGCTTTCCATGCCTAAAATACTCTCATGGGCTCTTCAGCCAGATCTGAATGCCTTAAGGGCTGATTCTGAGGCCAGAGTGCTGTTTAGGACATCTGCCATTCTATGAGTCTACTGTGTATCTCACTTCCCATGTTGGATTGTTCTCTCCCTTTTTTATTGTATCAGTTAGTATTAGCAGACACTAGTCTTGTTTATGTGATCTCTCTGACTCTTAGACCTATCATTACGATCAATTGTGAACTGAAATTGATCACTTGGACTAGTGAGATGGCTTTGGTACATGCTTCCTTGATGGGATTGAATTAGAATTTCCTGGTGAAAGGTTTTCTTTTTAAATGCTCTATAGTATTCCATAGTATATATGTACCTTGATATCTTTACCCAGTCCTCAGTTGATGGATATCTGGGTAGATTCCATATCTTAGCTATTGTAAGTTGAGCTGAGTTGAACATAAATCGTATACTGATTTTATTTCCATTGGATAGATTCCCAGGAGTGGGATGGCTAGATCATATAGGAGGTGTATATTCAGATTTCTAAGATATCTCCATATTGTCTTGCACTGTGGCTGAACGTTTATATTCCCACCAACAGTGGATTAAGGTACACTTCTCCCCACATCCCTGCCAGCACTGTTGTTTGTTGATTTCTGTATGAGACCATTCTAACTGGTGTGAAGTAAAACCTCATTGTGGTTTTGATTAGCATTTCCTTGATGGCTAGTGATCCTGAGCATTTTTTCATATCTGTTTGTCATTTGGATTCCTTTTTTGAAAAAATGTCTGTTTAAGTCCTTTGCCCTTAGCTGGGGCGGGGGGGGGGGTGTTGTTTTGTGTAGGGTGTAAAGTAAGGGTCTTGTTTTATATTTCTGCATGTGGAGATCCAGTTTTCCCAACACCACTTCAAGAGACTGTTTTGGCTCCAAGCATTGCTTTTTGCTCCTTTATCAAAGTAAAGTTTGTTGTAGATGTGTGGGTTGATTTCTGGAGTTTCTACTCTGTTCCATTGGCCTACGTATTTGGTTTTGTGCCATTATCAGGCTGTTTTGATTATAACTGCCCTATAGTATGTATTGAGATCTGCTGTTATGATGCTTCCAGCTTTGTTTTTGTTGTTTAAGATTGCTTTAACTATTTGGGGTCTCCTGTGTTTCCATATGAATTTTAGCATCATTTGTTCCAAATCTGAGAAGAATGTATTTTGATTGGGATTGCATGGAATGTATAAATTGCTTTTGGCAGTATGGACATTTTGATGATACTAATTCTTCCAATCTATGAACATGGAAGAATTTTTCCACTTTTTTATGTCTTATTTCTTTTGTAATTTTTATTACGGAGATCTTTGTCCCTGGGTAAATTTATTCCAAGGTGGTGTGTGTGTGTGAGTGTGTGTATTTGATGTTTATTGTGAATGGGATTGATCAGAAGTTCTTTCTCAGTTATAGCATTCTGTGTATACAAAGGCTGTTGATTTTTGTCTGTTGATTTTTATATCCTGCTACTTTGCCAAACTTTCTTATGAGTTCCAATAGTCTCTCAGTAGTCTTTTGGATCCCTTATATATAGAATATTGTCATCTGCAAATAGCCATAGTTTGAGTTCCTGCTTCCCTTTGATTTCTTTTTCTTGTCTAATAGCTCTGGCTAAAACTTCTATGACTATAGCGAATGGTAATGGTGAGAATGGGCATTCTTGTCTGATTCCAGACCTTAGTAGGAATGTTTCCAATTTTCCCCCATTCGTTATGATGCTGCTATGGGTTTGCCATAGAATGCCTTAATTTTGTGTTGAGGAATGTTCCTTCTATACCCAATTTGCTGAAGGTTTTTTTTTTTTTTTATCATGAAAGAATGTTGTGTTTGATCTAATGCTTTCTCTACATCTACTGAGAATATTATATGGATTTTGTTCTTTGCTGTGTTAATGTGATGTATCACATTGTTTGATTTGGGAATGTTGAAATAAAAATTTATCCCCTGCATATTGGCAATAAATCCTACTTGGTCTGGGTGAAAGATCTTTCTGATGTGTTGTTGGACTCAATTGGCTAGTATTTTGAGGATTTTTGCATCTATGTTCAGCAGGAAAATTGGTCTATAGTTGTCTATGTCATATTTTTTTCTGGTTTAGGTATTAAGATGATGCAGGCTTCATAGAAGGATTTTGGGAGGATTCCATCCTTTTTAATCATTCTGAATAGTTTGAGAAGAATTGAAATCATTTCTTTAAACATCTGGTACAATTAAGGAGTCAAGCCATTAGGACCTGGGCTTTTCTTTGTTGGAAGTATCTTTATTACTGATTCAATCTATGTCTTGGTTATTGGTCTGTTAAGATGTTCTGTGTCTTTATGATTCAATTTAGGTAGGTTGTATGTGTCCAGGAATTTGTCCATTTCTTCTATGTTTCCTGATGTGTTGGCATACCATTATTTGTAGTAATTCCTCTTGATTCTTTTTATTTGTGTGATATCTGTTATATTTCCCTTCTCATCTCTGATTATGTTGATTTGGCTATTCTCTCTCTTTTTTTTTTGATCAATTGGGCCAATTGTGTGTCTACTTTATTTTTCAAAACAGCTCTTCATTTCATTGATGTTTTTAATTTTTTGTTTCAATTTTGTTTATTCTCTAATTATTTCTTTCCTCCTATTAACTTGGGGTTTGGTTTGCTGTTGTTTTTCTAGGTCCTTGAAATTCATTTCCAGCTCATTTATTTGGTAATTTTCCGTTTTCTTGATGTAGGCACTAATTGCTGTAAACTTCACTTTTAACACGGCTTTTGTTGTGTCCCATAAGTTTTATGGGATATTGTTATCTTTGTTTCCAGAAATTTGATTTCTTCTTAAGATTTTATTTATTTATTTGAGAGTTAGACAGTGAGAGGAAGAGACAGAGAGAAAGCCTTCCTTCCGTTGGTTCACTCTTCAAGTGGCCACAATGGCCAGAGTGTGCCAATCTGAAGCCAGGAGCCAGGAGCTTCCTCCTGGTCTCCCATGTGGGTGCAGGGGCCCAAGCACTTGGGCCATCTTCTACTGCTTTCCCAGGCCATAGCAGAGAGCTGGATTGGAAGAGGAGCAGCTGGGACTGGAACCGGTGCTCATATGAGATGCTAGCACCACAGGTGGAGGATTAACCTGTGCCACTGCACAGGCCCCTTGATTTTTCTTTTGATTTCTTCTATGACCTGCTGTTAAGGAGCATATTGTTCAGTCTCCATGTGTTTGATGTGTCTTGAAATTCTTGAGTGGTTGGTTTTGAGCCTCAATCCACTGTGGTCAGAGAAGATGCATGGTATGATTTTGATTTCTTTGAATTTATTGAGACTGGCTTTATGGCCTAGTATATGGTCTATCCTAGAGAAAGTTCCATGCACTGCTGAGAAGAATGTGTATTCTGCCATTGTGGGGTGAAAAGTTCTGTAGATATCAGTTAGGTACAATTGGGTCCTGGTGTTGATTAGCTCTGCTGTTTGTTGATTTTCTGTCTTGTTGATCTCTCCAGTGATCCAAGTCGGGTGTTGGAGTCCCCCATTACTATTGTATTGGAGTATATGTCTCCCTTTAGATCTGTTAATGTTCTTTTAGGTAGCCAGGTATTCTGTAGTTGGGGGAGGGGCATATACATTTATTATTGTCACATCTTCCTGTTGTATTTTTTTTTTTTTTGACAGGCAGAGTGGACAGTGAGAGAGAGAGACAGAGAGAAAGGTCTTCCTTTGCCATTGGTTCACCCTCCAATGGCCGCCACGGCCGGTGCGCTGCGGCCGGCGCACCGCGCTGATCCAATGGCAGGAGCCAGGAGCCAGGAGCCAGGTGCTTTTCCTGGTCTCCCATGGAGTGCAGGGCCCAAGCACCTGGGCCATCCTCCACTGCACTCCCTGGCCACAGCAGAGAGCTGGCCTGGAAAAGGGGCAACCGGGACAGAATCCGGCGCCCCAACCGGGACTAGAACCCGGTGTGCCGGCGCCGCTAGGCGGAGGATTAGCCTAGTGAGCCGCGGCGCCGGCCCTTGTTGTATTGATTCCTTAATAAATACATAGTGTCTTTCTTTGTCTCTTTTAACAGTTTTTGTGCTAAAGTCTATTTTGTCTGAAATTAGGATGGCTATACCTGCCCTTTTTTTCCCCATCAGCATGGAGTATCTTTTTCCATCCTTTAACTTTCAGTTTATGTGTATCATTGTTGATGAGATGTTTTTCTTGTAGGCAGCAAATAGATGGATCTTGTTTTTTAATCCATTCAACTAGTCTGTATCTTTTAACTGGAAAGTTGAGGCCAGTTACTTCAGGGTAACTATTGATAAGTAACCACTTGGCCCTGGCATTTTTCCACAAATGTTCCTATTTTTTGCTTTGAATTTCTTTTGTACTTTTATTGGAGTTTTCTGCCTTGACATTCTTTCATGATGATGGCTTTCTGTGTTTCTGTGTGTAGCACATCCCTAAACATCTTTTGCAAGGCTGGCTGGGTAGTGACAAACTCTTTCAATTTCTTTTTGTTGTGGAAGGTCTTTATGTGACCATTTATAAATGGGAGCTGAGGAATGCCTGGGTGTTAGTCTCCCGTATGCGCAGCACTTATCCATACCCCTTAATGAACTGCACGTATACTCCTTGGAGTCTTTCCTGTGAGTATTGTTCCCTCTACTTTGAACTGCTGAAGGCAACTGAGGAGGTCAGTGTTTATAAGCATTCTGTGGTTGCCCAGAAGCTAGCCAGACTCTGTCTCCTCTTACGCCATCACTGCTCAGTCTCAGCTCCCAAGGCTCTCAGGGTCATGGAGTGCCTGTGGGGCCCTCTAGCCAGTCCTGTCTGCAAGGAAACTAAGGTGTTCCCAGAGCTGCTGTCTGTGTCTGTTCCAGACAAATGGATCAAGTCCAGTCCTCCCCACCAGATTCAGTGTTGGTGGGGAATATGAGTTTTTCTTGCTGGTTAGATCTATTGTTCACAAGTGTGGAAAGTACCCACCAGCTGCAGCCCCACTTGCTTCACAGTTGTGCTGTAGGTAGCACTTCCCCTCCATAGGGGTGATTCCCCCTCCCTTCCCATTGCAGGGCAGGTTCAAATGGAGTGGTAGAGACCCTCCTCCTTGGTTTCTTCTGAATTGCTGAGGTTGCCCTGGCCAGTTGGTTAGATGATGACCCCAGTATTTGCTGGGTGCATGCACAGGAGCTGGGGTGGCTGTTACTAGCCTGGGACCAAAAATGGCACCAGCTCTGTCATCACTGGCTGCAGGTATCTGCTGTATCAGCTACAGGAGGAGAGAAATGTACCACTTCCCCCTCCCACTGTGGGTGATCAGTTACCTGCTATATTGGGGGATCTGCATGGGAGTATAAAAGGTGCAGTTCACCAAGCTCTCCCTCCCCCTGTATCAGCAGTGCCACGGACCTGTGGAGTCCACTCCCAACTGGTTTGCCTGGGCGGGCATCTTCCTCCCCAGATCCAGGCTGGCGGGTCTTTCATTGCATCTTTGTTATTTCAGTATGGGTCCAGACTGCTCCTATGGCTTTCACAGAATCTTCCACGGCAGTTCCCCTTCAGCTTTACCCTGAGAGTATACTTCCTTTCCTTTTTTAAATATTAATTTTGCTTCATGTAAATCAGACCATCCTGTCACTATTCTGCCATCTTAGACACCCCCCTTTTTTACCTCACCAAGTAAACGTTTGTAGATACTTCCAGCTACAAGAGCTAGTGTACAACATCCAGAATGTGTCAGTGAACCCACATCAGCAAATCAACCTAATGCAATGGTAAATTCCAAATTCCTCCACTTTATGCTCTTAGAATCCACTCAGATGCATATTCCTGAGGGTTCTGTAAGTACAAATTGGCATACCTTACAATTTCTTTGGAGTATATGTTATTTCCTCCCTAATTACACTTTGTGCCTCTTATCAACCACTAGAACATAATGAGATCTGACTCTACTTACAGAGCTATGGGCGAGGATGGATGCTGTGGGTGGCCTTGAGAATGGGCATCTCTTTGTAGTGTGAAACTGGAAAGCTAGGATCAAGGCCACATATAGAATTGTTACGTTGTCTCAGCAGCTTTTGCCTTCGGTGGACTTCTGTGTTCATGAAGGCATCTCTCTGGTCCTTAGAAAGTCTTACAGATCTTAGGTTCTAAATTATCACCTTTATTGATAGTGACACTGAAATCTTTTGAAAGAAAATGTAAAAAGCTGAGTCTACTGCTACTGTCATGGGAGATTTGTTCTCACCTGAAACTTAATTGGCTTTTAAAAGACTGTACTTGTCCAATTCACCACAGCTGTGTTAAGGATTCCAAATCAGGGAATTGTTTGAACTAGAGTGTTGTAAAGATGTCATTACAAAAGGATCACATACTTATTATCTACCTCCACATAGTGCTGAGTGAATTAACAGTACTAAGAAAAGGTTGAAGGAATTCATCAGAAGTGTGTGACTCTGACATGTGTCAGCTCCATGTGACTTTGGTCAAGTCATTTGAGTCTTAAGTATTTTTTTCACGTCAAGTGAGTAAAGTCACATAACCTGCCTACTCACAGGTAGTTATAAGGATATACTAAGTGGAAATGTGCTTGAATTTTATAAAACACAGGACAAAGTGTTTAAGGAAGAAAAAAATGTGACTATCCTCATTAAATACCCACTGAAAGCCTTGTATTAAATTGGCTTCTGGGGACAGAGAAATACAAAAAACAGGATCTCTGACCTCAGTAAGTTCAGTCTATCAGAGGAGTCACACATGTAAACACATGGCATTGAGTATCTGTACAATGGTGCACACAAGAGAATGATGTATTTAGAGAGGTATTAACAACACTATGTGTCATGAGGTTCATGTCAGTGAAAGGTGAGAGCTATTACTGTCCTTGGTATCTTCTGGTGCATCAAAAGAACAGATTTATATATGACTGCAGTAGTTATGCAGTCATTTTATTTTCAAAATATAACTGCCTAATGAAGCATATGGAAGCTTATTATAATACTATCTCCTTTTGTGTATGTATGGGTTTTATATGGTAATGTTAAAAAGTTAGAGAGGTCCCTAATTTAGAATCATTCTATATTTGGAGTAATGTTAAGGCAGAAAGCTCTTCTCAGAGAAGAATTACTGGAAACAAGTTTTAAAAAGCAAAAGAGTAAGAGGGAATGGTGATAATTATAGCAATGGGTCAAAAACCAAGTTATACAAAATGTACTGGAAAGGAATTGAGAAAGGGAAAATATGGTCAAAAATCAAAGTGTATAAAATGATGATGAAAAGATGAAATGGACACTGGATCCAATAAAATAGTGGAAGGACAGGGGAGAATCTTCCCATCCATGCCCACAGCTTCTTTCTGCTACCATCTGTGTTTGTGTTCTAAATCCATGAGGCTGTAGCCCTGATTACTTTCCTGTGTTTCATCTCATGCCCAATGTCCTACTGAGTGTATCTCATTAGTCTTCCAGTCCTTCACACTTAACATGTCCAAAGGAACAATTATTTCCAATTCTTTCCTGTCTTCAAACTCACATGCACTTGCATATGTGCACACACCACTCTTAACACATGTACACACTTCCTCTTTACTCTGATTATTCCTGTTTTGGATCATGCCACCTGAACATTCATCCAAACCACATATTTTTGTTCTCCATTCATTCCCATGCTCAACTGGCTACTGACTCTTCCTGCTTCTGCCCTCTAGATGTATTAACGTATTGCAAATTTGTCATGTCCTTACTTGGAATCTTTTTCAAAATTCTTACAGAATTCTCCTGATTTTTCTGTTTCCAGTATTGATCCTGTCTAAAGGATCAATACTGTAATCTTTCCAAAGCCCAGATCTGGTAGTGCTATACCCTTCCTTAAAGTACAAACTATTCTCTTTCACATATTAAGCCCTCTGTGTTATAGCTCTTGTCTACATTTTTAGTGTTATTAGGTGCTGGTCTCCACTTGACACCTTTCCACTGGTGTAATAATTCCAATTTCTTAAATGTAGCATGCATGTTTATATACTTCTATGCTTTTATACCTGCTCTTACCTCTACAGGGTGTGCCTGTCCATATAGTTGATGGACCATTTGCATATCATCTAAGAGGTGATTGAAGAACCCCTCCTCTGTTGACATAAACTCCATGACTACTTAATTGTAGCATGGTGAACATCCCCTCTAAAGCTACCATTGTCTCTTGTGATACCTGTTGTCATATGTTTGCAGGTCTGTCTCATCTGAGAGACTGAGCTTGTTGAGATTATAGATCCTGTCTTACAAATATCTATGTGCTTTGACATCATCTCAACACCTGGCACAGAGATGGTTTTAAGCTGATGTTTAATGAAAATGAATGAATACATACCTTAAATATCTGCTTGTAGGAGTTTGACATTAGCAGATTCCATAACTGTTTCTCTGTTCTGAGCATGGTGTCATTTGTGATGAGTCCACTATGATCTCTTGAGTCTCCTATGCCACTTGTTTCAATCACTGGCAATATCTGCCTATGATTTCTCCAAAGTTTACACTACACACATATCATGGAAAACAGACATTGAAGAGTGAATTCTTAAAGCAAAACCCTTTCACTGCTCATCCTACTTGTCTCTAGTCTCTGATTGGTGATTGTTTCAAGTTATTGCCAATTATAAATCCTTTGTCACTTTCTTTTTTTTTTAACTTTTATTTAATAAATATAAATTTCCATAGTACAACTTTTGGATTATAGTGGCTTTTCCCCCATTCATTTCCCTCACCCGCAACCATCCCATCTCTCACTCCCACTCCCTCTCCCTCTCCCATCCCCCATCCCCCATCCCATTATTCATCAAGATTCATATTCAAGTATCTTTATATACAGAAAATCAATTTAATATATACTAAGTAAAATTTCAACAGTTTGTACCAACACAGAAACACAAAATATAAAGTACTGTTTGAGTACTAGTTATACCGTTAATTCACATAGTACAGTACATTAAAGACAGAGATCCTACATGGGGAGTAAGTTCACAGTGACTATTGTTGTTGATTTAACAATTGACACTCTTATTTATGACATCAGTAATTACTTGAGGCCCTTGTCATGGGTTGCTAAGGCTATGGAAGCCTCTTGAGTTCGCTGACTCTGATCTTATTTAGACAAGGCCATAGTCAAAGTGGAAGTTCTCTCCTCCCTTCAGAGAAAGGTACCTACTCCTTTCATAGCCCGTTCTTTCCGCTGGGATCTCACTCACAGAGATCTTTCATTTAGGTCATTTTTTTTTTTTTTTGCACCACAGTGTCTTGGCTTTCCATGCCTGAAATACTCTCATGGGCTCTTCAGCCAGATCTGAATGCCTTAAGGGCTGATTCTGAGGCCAGAGTGCAGTTTAGGGCATCTGCCATTCTATCAGTCTGCTGTGTATCCTGCTTCCCATGTTGAATTGTTCTCTCCTTTTTAATTCTATCAGTTAGCATTAGCAGACACTGGTCTTGTTTATGTGATCTCTCTGACTCTTAGACCTATCATTATGATCAATTGTGAACTGAAACTGATCACTTTGACTACTGAGTTGGCATTGGTACATGCCACCTTGATGGGCTTGAATAGGAATCCCCCTGGCATGCTTCTAACACTACCATTAGGGGTAAGTCCGCTTGAGCATGTGCTGAACTGTACATCTCCTCCTTCTCTTGTTCCCACTCTTATATTTAACAGGGAACACCTTTCAGTTAAATTTCAATGCCTAAGAATAATTGTGTTATTTAAATAGTTCAACCAATGGTATTAAGTAGAATAAAAAAATACTAAAAGGAATACAGTAGTAAGTTGTTCCTTGACAGGACAAGGGCTGATCAAGTCATTGTTTCTCATGGTGTCCATTTCACTTCAATGGGCTTCCTTTTAGGTGCACAGTTGTCACGGGTCAGGGAGAACATATGATATTTGTCCCTTTGGGACTGGATCATTTCACTCAGCATGATGTTTTCCAGATTACTCCATTTTGTTGCAAATGACTGGATTTCATTTTTTTACTGCTGTATAGTATTCTATAGAGTACATGTCCCATAATTTCTTTATCCAGTCTTCTGTTGATGGGCATTTAGTTTGATTCCAGGTCTTGGCTATTGTGAATTGAGCTGCAATAAACATTGAGGTGCAGACCGCTTTTTTGTTTGCCAATTTAATTTCCTTTGGGTAAATTCCAAGGAGTGGGATGGCTGGGTAGTATGGTAGGGCTATATTCTGGTTTCTGAGGAATCTCCAGACTGACTTCCATAGTGGCTTGACCAGTTTGCATTCCCACCAACAGTGGGTTAGTGTCCCTTTTTCCCTACATCCTCACCAGCATCTATTGTTGGTAGATTTCTGAATGTGAGCCATTCTAACTGGGGTGAGGTGAAACCTCATTGTGGTTTTGATTTGCATTTCCCTGATGGCTAGTGATCCTGAACATTTTCATGTGTCTGTTGGCCATTTGGATTTCCTCTTCTGAAAAATGTCTATTGAGGTCCTTGGCCCATCTCTTCAGTGGGTTGTTTGTTTTGTTTTTGTGGAGTTTCTTGATCTCTGTGTAGATTCTGATTATTAATCCTTTATCTGTTGCTTAGTTTGCAAATATTTTTTCCCATTCTATCGGTTGCCTCTTCTCTTTCCTGACTGTTTCTTTTGCAGTACAGAAATTTTTCAATTTGATGCAATCCCAGTTGTTAATTTTGGCTCTGCTTGCCTGTGCTTCCGGGGTCTATTCCGAAAAAATCTTTGCCTGTGCCTATATCTTACAGGGTTTTCTGATGTTCCGATGTTCTCTAGTAATTTGATGGTGTTGGGTTGTAGATTTAGGTCTTTAATCCTTGTTGAATGGATTTTTGTGTAAGGTGAAAGGTAGGGGTCTTGCTTCATGCTTCTGCATGTGGAGATCCAATTTTCCCAGCACCATTTGTTGAATAGACCGTCCTCCAGGAGTTGGTTTTAAATCCTTGATCAAATATAAGCTGGCTGTAGATGTTTGGATTGATTTCTGGTGTTTCTATTTTGTTCCATTGGTCTATCAATCTGTTTCTGGACCAGTACGATGCTGTTTTGAAAACAACTGCCCTGTAGTATGTCCTGAAATCTGGTATTGTGGTGCCTCCGGCTTTGTTTTTGTTGTACAAGATTGTTTTAGCTATTCGAGGTCTCCTGTGCCTCATATGAATTTCTGTATCATTTTTTCCAGATCTGAGAAGAATGTCTTTGGTATTTTGATTGGTATCACATGGAATCTATAAACTGCTTTTGGGAAAATGGACATTTTGATGATATTGATTCTTCCAATCCATGGGCATGGACGGTTTTTCCATTTTTTGGTATCCTCTTCTATTTCTTTCTTTAAGATTTTGTAATTCTCATCGTAGAGATCTTTGATGTTCTTGGTTAAGTTTATTCCAAGGTATTTGATTGTTTTTGTGGCTATTGTGAATGAATTTACCTTAGAAGTTCCAACTAACTCTTAGTAGAGTTCTTTGGATCCCCTAAGTAAAGAATCATATCGTCTGCAAAGAGGGATAGTTTGACTTCTTCCTTCTCAATTTGTATCCCTTTAATTTCTTTTTCTTGTCTTATGGCTCTGGATAAAACTTCCAGAACTATGTTAAATAGCAGTGGTGAGAGTGGGCATCCCTGTCTGGTGCCAGATCTCAGTGGAAATGCTTCCAACTTTTCCCCATTCAATAGGATGCTGGCCGTGGGTTTTTCATAAATTGCTTTGATTGTGTTGAGGAATGTTCCTTCTATACCCAATTTGCTTAGAGTTTTCATTATAAAAGGGTGTTGTATTTTATCTAATGCTTTCTCTGCATCTATTGAGATAATCATATGGTTTTTCTTTTGCAGTCTGTTAATGTGTATCACATTGATTGATTTGCGAATGTTGAACCAACCCTGCATACCAGGGATGAATCCCACTTGGTCTGGGTGGATGATCTTTCTGATGTGTTGTTGTATTCTAATGGCCAGAATTTTATTGAGCATTTTTGTGTCTATGTTCATCAGGGATATTGGTCTGTAATTCTCTTTCTCTGCTGCATCTTTTTCCGGCTTAGGAATTAAGGTGATGCTGGCTTCATAGAAAGAATTTGGGAGGATTCCCTCTTTTTCAATTGTTCTGAATAGTTAAGAAGAATTGGATTTAGTTCTTCTTTAAATGTCTGGTAGAATTCAGCAGTGAATCCATCTGGTCCTGGGCTTTTCTTTGTTGGTAGGGCATTTATTACTGATTCAATTTCTGTGTCAGTTATGGGTCTGTTTAGGTTTTCTGTGTCTTCATGGTTCAGTTTCAGTAGGTTATATATGTCCAGGAATCTATCAATTTCTGATAGATATCCCTGTTTGCTGGCATACAAGTCCTTGTAATAATTTCTGATGAATCTTTTTATTTCTGTGGTGTCTGTTTTTACATTCCCTTTTCCACCTCAGATTTTATTGATTTGGGTGTTTTTTAGATAGTTGGGCCAATGATGTGTCAATTTTTTTTAATAATCCAGCTCTTCATTTGGCTGATCTTTTGTAATTTTTTTTTGGATTCAATTCTGTTGATATCTCTCCTAATTTTAATTATTTTCCTCTACTAGATTTGGGTCTGGTTTGCTGCAGTTTTTCTAGATCCTTGAGATGCATTGAAAGCTCATTTATTTGGTGTCTTTCCAATTTCTTGATGTAGGCACCTATTGCTATAAACTTTCCTCTAAGCACTGCTTTTGCTGTATCCCATAAATTTTGATATGTTGTGTTGTTATCCTCATTTGCTTCCAGAAAGTTTTGGATTTCTCTTTTGATTTCTTCTATGACCCAGTGTTTATTCAGGAGGATGTTGTTCAGTCTCCATGTGTTTGCATATGCTCTAGGGATTCCTGAGTTGCTAATTTCCAGCTTCATTCCACTGTGGTCTGAGAAGATTCATGGTATAATTTTGATTCTTTTGAATTTGCTGAGACTTGCTTTATGGCCTAGTATGTGGTCAATCCTAGAGCAGGTTCCATGTACTGCTGAGAAGAATGTGTATTCTTTAAGTGTAGGATGAAAAGTTCTGTAGATAACTCTTAAATCCATTTGGTCTATACTGTCGATTAAATCTGCTGTTTCCTTGTTGATCTTCTGTCTGTTTAATCTGTCTATTTCTGAAAGTGGAGTCTTGAAGTCCCCCAATACTATTGTCTTGGAGTCCAAGTCTCCCTTTAAGTTCTTTTTTTTTTTTTTTGACAGGCAGAGTGGACACTGAGAGAGAGAGACAGAGAGAAAGGTCTTCCTTTGCCATTGGTTCACCCTCCAATGGCTGCTGCGGCCAGTGCGCTGTGGCCGGTGCACCACGCTGATCCAAAGGCAGGAGCCAGGTGCTTCTCCTGGTCTCCTATGGGGTGCAGGGCCCAAGCACTTTGGCCATCCTCCACTGCACTCCTGGGCCTTAGCAGAGAGCTGGCCTGGAAGAGGGGCAACCGGGACAGAATCCAGCACCCCGACTGGGACTAGAACCCCGTGTGCTGGGTGTGCTAGGTGGAGGATTAGCCTGTTGAGCCCCGGTGCTGGCCAGGATTAGCCTGTTGAGCTGTGGCGCCGGCCTCCCTTTAAGTTCTTTAACATATCTTTTAAATAACCTGGTGCCCTGTAATTAGGTGCATATGTTTATAATAGTTACATCTTCCTGTTGAATTGATCCCTTAATCATTATATAGTGCCCCTCTTTGTCTCTCATAACAGTTTTTGTGTGAATGTTTATTTTGTATGATATTAATATGGCTAGATCTGCTTTTTTTTCATTTCTGTTGGCATGGACTATCTTTTCCCAACTTTTCACTTTCAGTCTGCATGCATCTTTGTTGGAAAGATGTGTTTCTTGTAAGCAGCAAATAGATGGGTTTTGTCCCTTAATCCATTCAGCCAGTCTGTGTCTTTTAACTGGAGAGTTGAGGCATTAACATTCAATGTGACTATTGACAAGTAGTGACTTTGACCACGCATTTTTCCAAAGATATTTCTAATATATGATTTGAACTTCCTGTGATCTTTTACTGGGAGAGTTTCTTCCTTTACCTTCGTTTGTGTTGATAGCTGTGTTTCTGTGTGTAACACATCTTTAAGCATCTTTTGCAGGGCTGGACGAGTGTTGACCAATTCTTTCAATTTCTGTTTGCTATGAAAGGTCTTTATTTTGCCTCCATTCACAAATGAGAGCTTTGAAGGATATAATATTCTGGCCTGGCAGCTTCTTTCTCGTAGTGACTGGGCTGTATCTCGCCATTCCCTCCTAATCTGTAGGGTTTCTGATGAGAAGTCTGCTGTGAGTCTAATTGGAGATCCTCTGAGAGTAATCTGATGTTTCTCTCTTGCACATTTTAGGATCTTTTCTTTATGTTTCACTCTGGTGAGTTTGAATACAATTGTAGTGGTGAGGTTCATACAATGTGTCGTGGTAAGGAACTATTTTGGTCATGTTTATTGGGGGTTCTTTGTGCTTCCTGTACTTGGATGCCTTTTTGCTTCCCCAAACCTGGGAAGTTTTCTGCTAGTATCTCACTAAAAAGGCCTTCTAATCCTTTCTCTCTCTATGGCTTCAGGAACTCCTAGAACCCGAATTGTGGTGTGTTTTTTTTTTTTTTTTTGACAGGCAGAGTGGACAGTGAGAGAGACAGAAAGAAATGTCTTCCTTTGCCTTTGGTTCACCCTCCAATGGCCGCTGCGGCCGGTGCGCTGCGGCCGGTGCACCGCGCTGATCCAATGGCAGGAGCCAGGTGCTTTTCCTGGTCTCCCATGGGGTGCAGGGCCCAAGCACCTGGGCCATCCTCCACTGCACTCCCTGGCCACAGCAGAGAGCTGGCCTGGAAGAGGGGCAACTGGGACAGAATCCGGCACCCCAACTGGGACTAGAACCCGGTGTGCCGGCACTGCAAGGCGGAGGATTAGCCTAGTGAGCTGTGGCACCGGCCTCAAATGTGTTTTTCATTTGTTCTATTGAATTATTCATTTCACATTGATTTCTCTTCAATATCTCAATTTGATGTTCTAGATTCCTCATTTCATTATTTTTCTCCTTAAGATTTCATTTTCATGGGAGAGATTTTCTCTCCTGTCCTGTGTGGATTTCTGTAGTTCATGCATTTGTTTTTGATAACTTCTAGATGTTCTTATCATAAATTTTTGAAATCCTTATCTTGCATTTCTTCTATCTCATCATCTTCATAATCTTGTATTGGAGTGTCATGTTCATTTAGGAGTATCATGATGTCTTCCTTGTTCTTGTTTCGTCAGTCTTTGTTGTTTGGTATTTTGGAGATATTCTATTTTTTTCCCCCTCGCTGTGGTGGCTTTTCTCATTATACTATGACTCTGGATTAAGTGGACTGTCTGCTTTTGGTGAATCTCTAGAGGCTTGTGGTGGGTGTGGCCAGAGAGCTCTGTGCTGTTCTTCAGGTTTAAGGGTGTGCCAAAGGTGACACACCCAGGTTTTTTGCGGTAAATCTTCTCTCTCTCTCTTTTTTTTTATTCAGTAGGGTAGTAATTCTGTTCAGCTGAGCTCTTTTCCTTGAGGGCAATCAGTGCCTGAGCGCTAGCCCCAGTGGGTATAATATTTGTCTGCTCTTTCCCAAGGATCACATGAAGGATCTGTGTAGTTCTCAGTGTAAGTTCATCTTTCCCTGCAATGTGTCTCACCGCGTAGCCAGGGCCGCCTGAGTTTGTGGCGTCTCACACCAAGACTACTCACGTCTCAGCCACACTGTGAGTTCTCCCACACACCCTCAGTTTTTTTTTCACAGTCCCTGTTCATAAGCTCCATACATTTACTAGGTCTTAGTCTCCTGTTATTACTCCCATCCAGAGTCAATTTTTTCTGTTTAGGTAAAAGCAGGCGCAGCCCTGAGCTTGCGTAGCTGTTACATATGTCCAAAATGGCCCCTGCTCTATTGTCTCACACACCTTTGTAAGGTGTTTGCAGAGAGAGAATCGTGTCCATACCATCCCTTTTGTTTTTTTCTCTCTTCTAGTTAGGCTGGTATACTTTCCTCCATGGGGCTTCAAGCCTTGTTACCTCTAGGCTCTTCCTGCCCCTTTTCTGCCAGTGTCTTGGGCTACTGTGGTTTTACCTCACCTCTGTTTCTAGCGCTGGTGTGGAGAAGATTCTCAGCAGCTGGGCTCCCGAGCTGTGGGTGCCTATGTCCTCAACGTAGATCCACCGTGTCCTTCTAATTCTGGAAGAGTTCCCTCTGCAGTTTTTTCCCTAACTCTTCCCTGAGACTTCACTATCTCCATTTTTATTAAACTGTTTTTTCCTGGACTATCAGTAAGCTCCCTTCCTATTCTGCCATCTTGGAGCCATCTCTGCCTCAACTTCCCTTTGTCACTTTCATTAGGAAGTGAGATTTCAGTTTCTTCAGCCTTTTGCTAAGGTGAGATGTGAACTCTTATGTTGAGCTAGAGAAAAATGCAAGTTCTATAGATAGTAAGAAGAGAATCCCAAACATAATAGTTTAGAGTGTTCTTTCCCAGCATCCTCATTCTGTCTTGAACCTCACTTTTGATAGAAAACTTTTTGCTATGTTTCTGAAACTTGGAACATTAATTTGATTATCAAACTACCACAATCCAAGTGTTGTAGCTCATCCTTAGACTTAGGTGCTTTTTGAGTTAAGTTCCATAATGCTTCTCAAAGGACTGAAAAAAGTAACTGGGTACCTATGTTTTCTCTGATTTCAAGTGTATCTGACTTGAAAAGCTGAAGTCAGCATGCAGTGGAATTGCTGCTTATGGACTGGTGGTGCTTATTTTGTGAGGTACTCATACAAGGAGTGGCATTTGAAATAGAGCTATTTTCCTTTATTAGGTATAGCATATATGCTTATTAAGGTCATTTACCATTTTGGAAGATAGAACTCTTGGAATGGTAAATAGACACTACTTGGACAGTCAACCTGTGTGAACAGACTGTGCAACACCATTGCAAGCACAGATATGGTAAGCTACACTATATATACAATATTGTCATCTGCAAATAACCATAGTTTGAGCTCCTGCTTCCAAATTTGTATCCCTTTGATATTTTTTTCTTGTCTAATGGCTCTGGCTAAAACTTTGAGGACTATGTTGAATAGTAACAGTGACAGTGGGCATCCTTTCCTGGTTCCAGATCTTGGTAGGAATGCCTCCAATTTTTCCCCAGTCAATATGATGCTGGCTGTGGGTTTGTCATAGACTTCTTTGATTGTTTTGAGGAATGTTCCTATTGTATTCAATTTCCTGAAGGTTTTCATCATGAAAGAATGTTGTATTTTATCAAATGCTTTCTCTACATCTATTGAGAATATTATATAGTTTTTGTTCTTCAGTTTGTTAATTATAAGTATCACATTGATTGATTTGGGGATGTTGAACCATCTCTGCACACTGGGGATAAATCCCACTTGGTCTGGGTGAAAGATCTTTCTGATGTGTTGTTGGACTCAATTGGTTAGTATTTTGTTGAGGATTTTTGCATCTGGTCAGCAGGAAAATTGGTATGCTATTTTTTCTCTCATTTCTTTTTCTTGTTTAGGAGTTAAGGTGATGCTGGCTTCATTGAAGGAGTTTGGGAGGATATCTCCTCTTTCAGTTGTTTTGAATAACTTGAGAAGAATTGAAAATAGTTCTTTTTAAATATCTGGTAGAATTAAGGACTGAAGCCATTGGAATCCAGGCTTTTCTTTGTTGGGAGGTTCTTTATTACTGTTTCAATTTCCATCTTGGTTATTGATCTGCTTATGTGTTCTATGTCTCTATATCTCAATTGTGGTAATTTTTTTTTGAACAGGCAGAGTTAGCCACAGAGAAAGATCTTCCTTCCATTGATTCACCCCCCAAATGGCTGCTACGGCCGGAGCTGCACTGATCTGAAGCCAGGAGCCAGGTGCTTCCTCCTGGTCTCCCATGCGGGTGCAAGGCCCAAGCACTTGGGCCATCCTCCACTGCCCTCCCGGGCCACAGCAGAGAGCTGGACTGGAAGAAAAGCAACCGGGACAACACTGGCACCCCAACCGGGACTAGAACCTGGAGTGCTGGCCCCGCAGGTGGAAGATTAGTGAGCCGCGGCGCCAGCCAATTGTGGTAAGTTTTATGTGTCCAGGAATCTATTCAATATTTCTAGTTTCTTGATTTGTTGGTATACACCTCTTTGTAGTAATTTCTGATGATCCTTTTTATTTCTGAGGTATCTGTTAAATTTCCTTTTTCATCTATTGATTTGGGTCTTCCTCTTTTTTCTTTGGTTAGTTGGGCCAATGGTGTGTCAATTTGATTTTTTTTTCCAAAAAACCAGTTCTTCATTTCACTGATTTTTCTTGTTTCAATTTTGTTCTCTAATTTCAATAATTTATTTCCTCCTACTGATTTTTTTTTTAGGTACCTCATAGCTTATTTATTTAGTGTCTTTCCAATTTCTGGATGTAGACACCAACTGCTATAAACTTTCCTTTTAACACTGCTTTTGCTATATCCTATATGTTTTGATATGTTGTATTGTTTTTATTTGTTTCCAGAAGCTTTGTTGTTTTTTTTTTTTATTCTGTGACCTGTTCATTCAAGAGCATGATGCTCAGTCTCCATGTCTTTGCCTATGCTCTAGAGATTCTTGAGTTGTTGATTTCCAACTTGATTGCATCATGGTCAGAAGGTGCATGGTATGATTTCGACTTTTTTGGATTTGCTGAGACATGCTTATGGCCTAGTATATGGTCTATCCTAGAGAAAGTTCTATGCATTGGCGAGAAGATTATGTATTCTGCAACTGTAGATCTCTGTTAGTTCCATTTGGTCTATAGTGTAGATTAATTCTGCTGTTTCCTTGATGATTTTCTTTCTTGTTGATCTGTCCATTGCTGAAAGTGGGGTGTTGAAGTCTCTCATTACTATTGTATTGGAGTCTACATCATCTTTTAGATCCATTGACATTTTTAAGTAGCCAGGCACCCTGTGATTGGATGCATGTACATTTATTATAGTTGCATCTTCCTGTTGAATTGATTCCTTAATCATTACATTGTGCCCTTATCTCTTAACAGTTTTTATGTTAAAGTATATTTTGCCTGATGTTAGAATGGCAATACCAGCTCTTTTTGGTTTCTGTTAGCATGGAATATCTTTTTCCATCCTTTCACTTTCAGACTGTGTGTTCCTTTGTTGGTGAGATGTGTTTCTTGTAAGCAGCAAATAGATGGGTCTTATTTTTTAATCCATTTAGCCAGTTTGGGTCTTTTAACTGGAGAGTTAAGGCCATATACATTCATTGTGACTTAGTAAGTAATGACTTGGCCCTGCCATTTTTCCATGACTGTTCCTATTGTTTACTTCAGATTTCTTTTGAACTTTTACTTGGGATTTTCTGCCTTAACATCCTTTCATAATGATGGCTATCTTTCTGGGTTTCTGTGTGTAGCACATCCTTAAGCATCTTTTGTAAGGCTGGACGTGTGTGGACAAATTTAATTTCTGTTTGTTACAGAAGGTCTTTATTTTGCCTTCATTCATAACTGAGAACTTTGCAGGAAACAGTGTTCTGGGTTGACAGTTTTTCTCTTATAAGACTTGGGCTATATCTTGGCATTCCTTTCTATCCTAAAGGGATTCTGATAAGCAGTCAACTGTGAGTCTAATTGGAGGTCCTCTGAAATTAATTGGGCATTTCTATTGTGCACATTTTAGAGTCATTTCTTTATGTTTTATGTTGAAAGTTTGATTACAATGTGTCATGAAGATCTTTATTGGTATCTTTTAGGAGTTCTATGTACTTCCTGTATTTGGATGTCCCTTTCTTTCTCCAAATTAGTGATGTTTTCTGTAATTTTGCTAAACAGTCTTTATAATCCATTCTCTTTCTACATCTTCAGGAACTCCTAAGACTCACATGTTGGATCATTTGATAATATATCCCATAAATCTCCAGTGTTTTTTATTTTTCCATTTTTTTTTGATCTGACTGAAAAATTTTCAGAGATTTGTGTTGTAGTTTGGATTATTGTTTATTCTGCCCCACCAAGTCTGCTGTTAGGGCTTACCATCACATATTTATTTGATGTATTGAGCTTTCAATTTCCAATATTTCACTTAGACTTCTCTTTAAAATCAATTTTATGGGAAAATTTCATTTCATGCATGGTTTTAATTAGTGGATTTCCTTTTGATTGCTTCTGAGTAATCCTATGATTTTTGAATCCCATTTCAGACATTTCATAAATCTCTTCATCTTTACATTCTAATATTGAAGTGTTGTTATGTTCCTTTTGGGTTTCATGTTGTCTTAATGTTTTTTGAGTTGCTGTGTTTATTTTTGGGTGTTTGTGGAGATGTTTTATCTTTGAAATATGCCTCTGTGGCTTAGTGGAATGTCTGCTCTTTGAATACCCAGAGGTGTGTGCCAGGTATGATCAGGGAGCTCTGGTCAGGGCTGCAGTGTGAGGTGAGTATGGAGGGTGACACCCAAGTTGAGCATGGTAGATCTCTTCTTAAAAGAATGGGGGTATGGTCACCTCTTTAAGCTTGACCACCCCCTTACCTCCTCTCCTCCAAGTGTCTCGGTGTTAGCCCTCAGTGGGTATATTATTCAGCTGTGCTTCCACATGGACTGCACTGAGTATCTGTGCAGTCCTCAGTGTGAACTCGGACCCCATCACAGTGACCCATCCCAGGCATTCAGGGGGCTCTGAGCATGTGGAGCTGCTCACAGTGATCACCCAGAGACCCAGCTGTGCCCTGCGTCCTCTCATACAGTCACAGCGTCTGCACAGTCTCAGCATCCAGGGCTCCCATGGTCAGAGTGCAAGAGGAGCCAGTTTGCCCCATTACCCTGTTCTGTCCAGAGAGGCTGAGGGTTGCCAGAGTCACTTCCCATGTATATTCCACCCTGGTGGAGTGAGACACAGAGCCTGAGACTTGCCCAGAGGTTGGGGGTACCCCCGAGTCATATGTGGGTGCCCAGCCCCCAATGATCAGCCAGACTCAAAGTCCATGGGGAACATGGATTTTTCCCTGTGGTAAAATTCCTGGATCACACACATGCACAATACCCATTGGCGACAGCCCCATTCATTTCACAATTGTACTAGATGTGTACAAGAGTCTCTGCACAGCCCGCGCTGCGGCTCACTAGGCTAATCCTCCGCCTTGCTGCGCCGGCACACCGGGTTCTAGTCCCGGTTGGGGCGCCAGATTCTGTCCCGGTTGCCCCTCTTCCAGGCCAGCTCTCTGCTGTGGCCTGGGAGTGCAGTGGAGGATGGCCCAAGTGCTTGGGCCCTGCACCCCATGGGAGACCAGGAGAAGCACCTGGCTCCTGCCTTCAGATTGGCGCAGTGCGCCGGCCTTGGCGGCCATTGGAGGGTGAACCAACGGCAAAGGAAGACCTTTCTCTCTGTCTCTCTCAGTGTCCACTCTGCCTGTCAAAAAAAAAAAAATCTCTGCAGGTAGCACTTCCATCAGAATGGCTCTCCCTACCCACCTGTTGCCATGTGGGCACAGTGAAGCTGCTGCTGTTGCCCCATTGACAAGATGGAGCCCATCTCTGCCAATTGCACCCGGACTGTCGTGGTTGCCCCTGCTGACAGGATGGAGGCTGCCCCCATTAGTTGCTGGGTGCGCACACAAGAGCTGCAGAAGCTACTGTCTGCTTACGTCCAAAATGGCGCCAGCCCTCCCACAGCTGGCTGCAGGGCACTATTGAGGAAGGGGGAGATGGGGAGAGGAGGATGTGCCACTTCTTTACCCCTCTGGATGAGCACATCCTGTTTACTTCAGGGTTCTGCGCTGGACTCAAAGACAGTGAGTCCACTCATCTCTCCCTCCAGCTGTAGCAAGAGTGGTGTGGGCCTGTGATGTCTGACCTCACCTTGCTTGCCAGAGTGGGCACTTTCTCTGGATCAGGGCTGCTGGGGTCATTTATTGTGTCTGTGCTCAATGCTGCACGTCTGTACTTTCTACACAGATCCACAGCGTCTCCACTGCTTCTGCAGAATGTCCACTACAGTTTTCCCTGCAACTTTCCCCTGAAAGTGCACTTTCTCCACTTTTTTCCTACTATTTCTGTCTTGACTAGAGCAGACTGCACTATTGCCATTCTGCTATCTTGGAACACCCTATGTAATATGTTTTATATCTTAGATGTACATGATAACATTTTAATATAATTTGTGAAAATAGAGATGTTTAAAAAGGTGAGATTGTAAAGAGGGTATTATTTATCAATCTGATCCAAAAAATATAGGAACTCACAGTACATACTTAACTTACACTATCTTTTCTAAGCAAGAAGTCCTGACTCAAAGAATCTATAATGGAATCTGAAATTTGATAAACTATACTTTTTAAGGATACTAATGTAGAATTTGTGGTCTCATGTCCCTGTCAAGAGGAGCCGGTGAGTAGAATATTGCACCTGAGTTGAGGCAAGATGGGTAAGAATAACCCCAAACTGAAGATTCATAATGAAGCCCAAAAAGCAATTGAGAGACACTCAATAGGTAAACTCAAACAAAAAGCACTATAGGAAGCATATTCAGGGCGTAATCAAGACTGGCAAAGACCAGGCATTTAGATTATAGGATAGCAGCTCATTGAGATTCTTTCAGCCATGTTGTTACCAACCCCAGACTCTGGCTCACTTGCAAATAGAAATTGAGAAGATGTCAATGTGCCATCCAGACAAGGTGTACTGGGAGCTTTGGTTGAGCACCAGGGAGACAGCACGATGGGAAGAGGTTCTGTGATTGGTTCTCAGATGAGAGCTGAACGGGTGTCTCCATGGAGGTTGGGGAGGCAGGGTGATTTCTCCTCAGCTCATGGCACTTCAAACTGCATACAGCCCACAGTTCTGGCTTGTCCCCATCAGCATCTGATACTTCAATTTATACTCAGTTTGATGTTCTTCATAAGTGCTGTTGGTGTTTTTGCACATAATATGCTCAAAATGGCAGTGTTGCTCCCTATTACCAACCCAGGAAGGTCACACAGAGATCATCTTGGCCTGTTCTGGGCATGGATGAAATTGGGGAAGTCCCTAACAGGATGGTAGGGAGTATTTTGCAGTTGGGGACAGACACTGTTTGCTCCATATTGGTTTGTAGCCAGAGATAGATACAAAGTTTGGGAGATGGATACATGTCCGGTCAGGAGGGTCTTAATTTAGTGAGTCTTTTATTGTGTACTTTTCTGAGGGCTAGGCCTTTGGAACACATGGAAATTGAACTGTAAAGAATTCTAAACTAGCTCAAACATCAGCAAGATATGCAGGAAAAATATGTAAACAGCCTTTAAAGGGGATTTTTAAGTAATTTATATGAGAATAATTCCAACATGTAGGTAGGAAAAGTAGGATGTAAAGTAGTACATGCAATATGATTGAGATTTTCACACACACACACACACACACACACACACACACGTATATACACACAAGTTACCAGACAGGGAAAAGGCTAGAACCATTCCTAAGTAATACATCATGGTCCCATTTGATGTCTTGTTTGCATTTCACATGTCTCAGACATTTTATTATTAACTGTGGCACATATTGCTTTTGAAATCAATAATTTAAAAATATGAGCCTGGAAACTGAAATATATGGTGTTTTTGCGACACTGTGTGTGATATGGCGAGGAAGAGACTTTCGTGGGATGGTGCAGTGGAAGATCAAGAAAAAGCAATTTAGAGAGCTGAAAAAAATGAGTTGCACGTAAAGTAACTGGCTAACACCAAATATGAGAGAAAATTTCATTTTTTTAACCAGGACTTAACATATAGGGTGTTAATGGTGTAATGGTTGCAAGTGTGAGTCATGGCAATTTACTTAAGATTATAAGAGGAATGTACTGTTCATATATCTTAGAGGTAATTAAGCCATTTATAAAATTAGACAAACTAGAAATATTATAAAAGTAACAGCAAAATAAAATCATGGTGGTTTACAAAAGAGTATGAGTACGTATTTGAAGTACTAGCCATAAATATGGTTATTGGAATGAGAGATGAGCAACAGTTAGTGTGTTCCTACTCTACAATTTCACCAAATAGTAGGTTTGATATTCCTGGAGCTAAAACTGTACACTATGACTCTAACATCCTATCTAAATGAGTAGCATTTTTGCCAAGTCACATAGTAAGCAATTTTCTCAAAATTGAAACAACTCATTTTTTTAAATGTGGGAAATTGACTTGGAGATAATTTAAATTTCAATGAAAAATAATAATAAAAATCTAGTTATGGAGAAAACATTGTTCTAGCTTTAATATAAGGGAATGCTCTGCTTTTCCCCTTAGGAAGACCTTCAGAAAATGATGAATGGGTCAAGTTTTTGCTTCAGATATCTTCTTTTTGCAGTCCATTATTTACTTAACTTTTTAGTTTCACTTTTCTATCTTTTGTCTAAGCTCTTTAGAAAGTGTCTACTATCATTTTATGTATAATACGTTGTGAAATTTATTTCAATATTTACTTGCTAGTCTTCAATGGCTGAAAGACTTTGGCCTCTCCTTAAATTTCCTGTCTTAGGCAGTTTGGGGCTTGGATATGCCATGGTAACCAATAATCTGAAAATTTCTGTAGTTTAAAAAAAAACAGTTCATTTCTTGTTCATGCTGTAAATTTCTGTAGTTTAAAAAAACAGTTCATTTCTTGTTCATGCTGTTAATGTGTGTATTGTGGGTTAACAGAGTACCTTCCCTTTGTAATAAGAGCTACAGGCTGACAGAAGCCCCATCTCAATGGAGGCTTAACTGAAAGAGGCAGGGGGGAAAACATGCAACGTGTTCTTTGTTTTATGTGATCAGGAGAGGACTCAAGAGGAGACATGGGTGAGGCTCAGGAGAACAGCGCTTGTTTTACTCACAGAAATTGGAAATGGGAGGTACCGTATGCTATGTTGAGTCACCTAGGAAGTTCCAAGGTCTGTCAAGGGGCAAGAATTGGGGGAAGGCCTAGGCTACAGCCTTGATTGGAATGCTCCTGAGGGCAAGGCAAGGCATGGCAGGGCATACTCAAGCTGGTATGTGCTACCTGGAATAATCTTTGTGGGCTGTAAGCTGTGTGAGAGGCCCTTAGTTGCCTAGGACTTGGCTGGCTCCACGATAATTAAAGCAGATGAATATTGCCTTCTGCTGTGTTTAGGAAAAGACAGAGGAGGTGTCTATCTGGATTGGCTAGTTTGAATATCAAAGACATGCTCCTTTATGTAAGAGTTGACCAGCCCTGGGAGAAGCATTCTCTTTCCAGCCAGAAAGGGTTTCAAGATGTCAAACATTGTATGTAGGAAATAACAACTATAAATCACATGTAGTGAAACACACTGGCTTCTAAGATTTCAGCTTAGAAGAGACCCCTATTTTGCTTGCTTTTCAATGACCCAAGCAAGTCACATGGCAGTGGGTGTGAATTCAAGTGAGCATACGCATAACTTCCCTGTGACATAGACTCATTGCTGCTAAACAATATATCAAAGAGGGGAGGTTGCACTCTGGGCAAGAGTCTACCTCTAGACCCTTTACTATTTCTATAGTGCAAGACTACCTGCTGCTTCAGTTAGACTGATCCCTTGATCATAATCAAAATGGATGCCATTCTCCCTACTTAAGGTAGAGGCCCATTACTTCACTAGGAACTTTCCTTTAGGGCTTTCATTGTTCAATACGAAGTCTCTTGAATGCTTAGAAGAATCTGTTAAAACTTTCTTATTTTCATTACTTGAGTCTTAACTCTCATTCTGTTAATCAGTCTTACTAAAATCGTGTCCATTTATACCAAGAACTGGTTTACATTTCATTGATGCCCTCTCTTGATTTTTGCATTATCTGTTTCAGTTAGTTCCACTTCAATCTTTATAATTTCCTCCCTCCTGCTAGCTTTGAGTTTCTCTACTATTCCTAGTCCTTAAGTATAAAATAATGCTATTGGTTTGAGATCTTTCTTAATTTTTTTTAACTTTTATTTAATGAATATAAATTTCCAAAGTACGGCTTATGGATTACAATGGCTTCCCCCCCACCATAATGTCCCTCCCACCTGCAACCCTCCCCTTTCCCACTCCCTCTCCCCTTCCATTCACATCAAGATTCATTTTCGATTATCTTTATATACAGAAGATCAGTCTAGCATACATTAAGTAAAGATTTCAACAGTTTGCTCCCACACAGAAACATAAAGTGAAAAATAATAGATGATTTTTTAAATGATGATGAAATCAGATCAGACCTATTGTCATGTTTAATCCCAGTGAGAATCAAGTTGGGAATTGATAATTTCTTTTTTTTTTTTTTTTTACAGAAGTTCAGTTTAGTGTACATTAAGTAAAGATTTCAACAGATTGCACCCCCATAGAAACACAAAGTGAAATATACTGTTTGAGTACTCATTATAGCATCAAATCTCAATGTACAGCACATTAAGGACAGAGATCCTACATGAGGAGTAAGTGCACAGTGACTCCTGTTGTTGACTTTACAAATCAACACTCCTGTTTATGGCATCAGTAATCTCCCTATGCTCCAGTCATGAGTTTCCAAGGCTATGGAAGCCTTTTGAGGTCACCGACTCTTATCTTGTTTAGACAAGGTCATAGTCAAAGTGGAGGTTCTCTCCTCCCTTCAGAGAAAGGTACCTCCTTCTTTGAAGACCTGTTCTTTCCACTGGGATCTCACTCACAGAGATCCCTCATTTAGGTGTTTTTTTTTTTTTTTTTTTTTTTTTTTTTTTTTTTTTTGCCGGAGTGTCTTGGTTTTCCATGCCTAAAATACTCTCATGGGCTCTTCAGCCAGATCTGAATGCCTTAAGGGCTGATTCTGAGGCCAGAGTGCTGTTTAGGACATCTGCCATTCTATGAGTCTGCTGAGTATCTCGCTTCCCATGTTGGATCACTCTCCCCTTTATTTATTCTATCGGTTAGTATTAGCAGGCACTAGACTTGTTTATGTGATCCCTTTGACTCTTAGTCCTTTCATTATGATCAATTGTGAACTGAAATTGATCACTTGGACTAGTGAGATGGCATTGGTACATGCCACCTTGATGGGATTGAATTGGAGTCCCCTGGTATGTTTCTAACTCTACCATTTGGGGCAAGTCAGCTTGAGTATGTCCTAAATTGTACCTCTCTTTCCTCTCTTATTCCCACTCTTATGTTTAACAGGGATCACATTTCTGTTAAATTTCAACACTTAAGAATAACTGTGTATTAATTATAGAATTAACCCAATAGTATTAAGTAGAACAGACAAAAAAAATACTAAGAGGGATAATGAATTAAATTGTTCATTAACAGTCAGGGCTATGCTGATCAAGTCACCTTTTCTCATAGTGTCCATTTCACTTCAACAGGTTTCCTTTTTGGTGTTCAGTCAGTTGTCACCAATCAGGGAGAACATATGATATTTGTCCCTTTGGGACTGGATCATTTCACTCAGCATGATGTGTTCCAGATTCCTCCATTTTGTTGCAAATGATTGGATTTCGTTGTTTCTTACTGTGGTATAGTATTCTAAAGAGTACATATCCCATAATTTCTTTATCCAGTCTACCGTTGATGGGCATTTAGGTTGGTTCCAGGTCTTGGCTATTGTAAATTGTGCTGCAATAAACATTAGGGTGCAGACCGCTTTTTTGTTTGCCAATTTAAATTCCTTTGGGTAAATTCCAAGGAGTGGGATGGCTGGGTCGAACGGTAGGGTTATCTTCAGGTTTCTGAGGAATCTCCAGACTGACTTCCATAGTGGCTTGACCAGTTTGCATTCCCACCAACAGTGGGTTAGTGTCCCTTTTCCCCCACATCCTCGCCAGCATCTGTTGTTGGTAGATTTCTGAATGTGAGCCATTCTAACCGGGGTGAGGTGAAACCTCATTGTGGTTTTGATTTGCATTTCCCTGATTGCTAGTGACCTTGAACATTTTTTCATGTGTCTGTTGGCCATTTGGATTTCCTCTTTTGAAAAATGTCTATTGAGGTCCTTGGCCCATCTCTTAAGTGGGTTGTTTGTTTTGTTTTTGTGGAGTTTCTTGATCTCTTTGTAGATTCTGGTTATCAACCCTTTATCTGTTGCATAGTTTGCAAATATTTTTTCCCATTCTGTTGGTTGTCTCTTCACTCTCCTGACTGTTTCTTTTGCAGTACAGAAACTTCTCAATTTGATGCAATCCCAACAGTTGATTTTGGCTTTGACTGCCTGTGCCTCCCGGGTCTTTTCCAGAAACTCTTTGCCTGTGCCAATATCTTGAAGGGTTTCTCCAATGTTCTCTAATAACTTGATGGTGTCAGGTCATAGATTTAGGTCTTTAATCCATGTTGAGTGGAAAAGAGCATGGGAAGCTCAAAGCATATACTAGAAAATATCTCCCGGAAAATGGCAGGGCAAAGTCACTATATATCAATAGTCACATTAAACGTTAATGGTCTTAACTCTTCAGTTAAAAGACACCGATTGGCTGACTGGCTTAAGGAACAACACCAAACTATTTGTTGCCTACAAGAAACACATCTCTCTAACAAAGATGCATGTAGACTGAAAGTGAAAGGTTGGAAAAAGGTATTCCGTGCCAACAAAAACCAAAAAAAATCAGATGTAGCCATATTAATATCAGACAAATTAATTGTAATACAAAAACTGTTAAGAGAGACAAAGAGGGGCACTATATAATGATTAAGGGTTCAATTCAACAGGAAGATGTAACTATTATAAATGTATATGCACCTAATTACAGGGCACCGGTCTATTTAAAAGATATGTTAAGGGACTTAAAGGGAGACTTAGATTCCAATGCAATAGTACTGGGGGACTTCAATACTCCACTCTCAGAAATAGATAGATCAGGCCGGCGCCGTGGCTCAATAGGCTAATCCTCCACCTTGCGGCGCCGGCACACCGGGTTCTAGTCCCGGTTGGGGCGCCGGATTCTGTCCCGGTTGCCCCTCTTCCAGGCCAGCTCTCTGCTATGGCCAGGGAGTGCAATGGAGGATGGCCCAGGTGCTTGGGCCCTGCACCCCATGGGAGACCAGGAAAAAGCACCTGGATCCTGGCTCCTGCCATCGGATCAGCGCGGTGCGCCGGCTGCAGCGGCGGCCATTGGAGGGTGAACCAACGGCAAAGGAAGACCTTTCTCTCTCTGTCTCTCTCTCTCACTGTCCACTCCGCCTGTCAAAAAAAAAAAAAAAAAAAAAAAAAAAAAGAAAAGAAATAGATCATCCAGACAGAAGATCAACAAGGAAACAGCAGATTTAAACGACACTATTGCCCAAATGGATCTAACAGATATCTACAGAACTTTCAATCCTACATCTAAAGACTTTACATTCTTCTCAGCAGTGCATGGAACCTTCTCTAGGATTGACCACATACTAGGCCATAAAGCATGTCTCAGCAAATTTAAAAGACTTAGAATCATACCATGCAGCTTCTCAGACCACAGTGGAATGAAGCTGGAAATTAGCAACTCAGGAAACCCTGGAAAGTATGCAAACACATGGAGACTGAACAACATGCTCCTGAATGAACACTGGGTCTCAAGAAATCAAAAGAGAAATCAGATACTTTCTGGAAGTAAATGAGGAAAACAACACAACATATCAAAACTTATGGGACACGGCAAAAGCAGGGTTAAGAGGCAAGTTTATAGCAATAGGGGCCTATATCAAATTGGAAAGGCACCAAATAAATGAGCTTTCAGCACATCTCAAGGACCTAGAAAAACTGCAGCAAACCAGACCCAAATCTAGTCGGAGAAGAGAAATAATTAAAACCAGAGAAGAAATTAACAGGATTGAATCCAAAAAAACACACTACAAAAAATCAGCCAAGCGAGAAGCTGGTTTTTTGAAAAAATAAACAAAATTGACACCCCATTGGCCCAACTAACTAAAAAAAGAAGAGAAAAGACCCAAATCAATAAAATCAGAGATGAAAAAGGAAACATAACAACAGACACCACAGAAATAAAAAGAATCATCAGAAATTACTACAAGGACTTGTATGCCAGCAAACAGGAAAATCTATCAGAAATGGATAGATTCCTGGACACATGCAATCTACCTAAATTAAACCATGAAGACATAGAAAACCTAAATAGACCCATAACTGAGGCAGAAATTGAAACAGTAATAAAGGCCCTCCCAACAAAGAAAAGCCCAGGACCAGATGGATTCACTGCTGAATTCTACCAGACATTTAAAGAAGAACTAACTCCAATTCTTCTCAAACTATTCAGAACAATTGAAAAAGATGGAATCCTCCCAAATTCTTTCTATGAAGCCAGCATCACCTTAATCCCTAAGCCAGAGAAAGATGCAGCACTGAAAGAAAATTATAGACCAATATCCCTGATGAACATAGACACAAAAATCCTCAATAAAATTCTTGCCAATAGAATACAACAACACATCAGGAAAATCATCCACCCAGACCAAGTGGGATTCATCCCTGGTATGCAGGGATGGTTCAACAATTGCAAATCAATCAATGTAATTCACCACATTAACAGACTGCAGAAGAAAAACCATATGATTATCTCAATTGATGCAGAGAAAGCATTTGATAAAATTCAACACCCTTTCATGATGAAAACTCTTAGCAAATTGGGTATAGAAGGAACATTCCTCAATACAATCAAAGCAATTTATGAAAAACCCACGGCCAGCATCCTATGGAATAGGGAAAAGTTGGAAGCATTTCCACTGAGATCTGGCACCAGACAGGGATGCCCACTCTCACCACTGCTATTTAACATAGTTCTGGAAGTTTTAGCCAGAGCCATCAGACAAGAAAAAGAAATTAAAGGATACAAATTGGGAAGGAAGAAGTCAAACTATCCCTCTTTGCAGACGATATGATTCTTTACTTAGAGGATCCAAAGAACTCTACTAAGAGACTACTAGAACTCATAGAGGAGTTTGGCAAAGTGGCAGGATATAAAATCAATGCATAAAAATCAACAGCCTTTGTATACACAAGCAATGCCACGGCAGAGAAAGAACTGCTAAGATCAATCCCATTCACAATAGCTACAAAAACAATCAAATACCTTGGAATAAACTTAACCAAGGATGTTAAAGATCTCTACGATGAGAATTACAGAATCTTAAAGAAAGAAATAGAAGAGGATACCAAAAAATGGAAAAATCTTCCATGCTCATGGATTGGAAGAATCAACATCATCAAAATGTCCATTCTCCCAAAAGCAATTTATAGATTCAATGCAATCCCAATCAAGATACCAAAGACATTCTTCTCAGATCTGGAAAAAATGATGCTGAAATTCATATGGAGGCACAAGAGACCTCGAATAGCTAAAGCAATCTTGTACAACAAAAACAAAGCCGGAGGCATCACAATACCAGATTTCAGGACATACTACAGGGCAGTTGTAATCAAAACAGCATGGTACTGGTACAGAAACAGATGGATAGACCAATGGAACAGAATTGAAACACCAGAAATCAACCCAAACATCTATAGCCAACTTATATTTGATCAAGGATCTAAAACCAATTCCTGGAGCAAGGACAGTCTATTCAATAAATGGTGCTGGGAAAACTGGATTTCCACGTGCAGAAGCATGAAGAGATCTTTCTTAATTTTTAAAAAATAGGCATAGACAGCTATAAGTTTCCATCTGAGGGAAAGACTCATCTCGTGGGTTTGGTGTATTGAGTTTTAATTTTCAGTTATCTGGAAGTACTTTCTAATCTGTGATTTCTCTACTGGCATGTTCATTGCTTAAGAGTGTCTTGTTTAATTTCCATATATTTGTGAATTTTTCAGTTTTTCTTTTTTCATTTCTAGCATTGTTCCATTGCAGAGATAAAGAGATAGTCACCTTGTTTGCTTTTAGTCTTTGGAGATTTATTAAGACTTATTTTTTGGCTTAATATGTGGTCTACCTTGGGGAAAGTTTCATGTGCACTTTAGAAGAATGTATTCTGCACTGTTGTGTGGACTGTTCTAAATATGTCTCTTAGGTCTAGTTGCTATAGTGCCCTGCAAGTATTTTCAATTTTTTCATTCATATTCTGTCTAAATGTCTATCTTTTATTAAAATATACTAAATTGTGTTACTGTATAACTGCATATTTTTCCTTTGTTGTAGTTGCGTATATATGTATATATGTATCTGTATATGTATAGTGCACTCTTGTTTGGTACATTATGCTTATAATTTTATAACTGTTAAATCTTCTGATGAACTGACCAATATGTATTGACCCTTTTAGTTTCTTGTGACAATTTTTAATTTAAAGTATTTTTTATTAGTATGGTGTCTTAGTCCAGTCAGGCTGTTTTAATAAAAATATCAAAGAACAACTGGCCTGTAAACAAAAATACGGTTCTGGGGCTGAAAATTTTTATATCGATTCACTGGCAAATTCAGTGTCTGGTGATGGGCTGCTTCTTGGTTCATAGATGGCTTATTTTCACTATGTCCCCACATGATAGAAGTGACAAGGAAACTCCCTTAGGTATCTTTCATGAGAGGACTAATTTCATTCATGAAGTAGAGACCTCAGAACTATCACCCAACTATCACTTCCCAGATACTTCATTTTCTAACTTTATCATCATGGGGGTTAGGATTTCAACACATGGGTTGTAAGAGAACACAAGTTTTTGGACCATAGCACATAGCTATTGGATCTCTTTAGGCTACCATTTGCATGAATATTTTCAATTCCTTCACTGTTAGCCTATGCATATAAAGTAAATCTCTTGTAAACAGCATATAATTGGGTCATTTAAAAAAATTTCTTCCTCCAATATCTGTGTTTTGATTGGCTAATTTAACCAATTTACACTTAAGGGTAACTACCAGTAAGTACTTACTGGTACTTACTTTTACCATCCTGTTGTTTATTTCTATGTGTTATATAATTTTGTTCCTAATTGCCCCTCTATTGTATTTTGTGTTTTTCTTTTTTTTTTTTAAAGATTTATTTATTTATTTGAAAGTCAGAGTCACAGAGAAGCACAGGAAGAGAGGTCTTCCATCTGCTGATTCACTCCCCAGATGGCCGGAGCCATGCCAATCCAAAGCCAGGAGATTCTTCCAGGTCTCCCATGTAGGGGCCCAAGGACTTGGGCCATGTTACTCTGCTTTCCCAAGCCATAGCAGAAAGCTGGATTGGAAGTGGAGCAACCGGGACTCGAACTGGCACCCATATTGGAGGCTGGCACTACAGGTGGCAGTTTTACCTGCTACATCACAGCACTGTCCCCTCATTATTTTTCTATAATACAATGTTTTATTTCCTTTTTATTTTCTGTATTTTTATTAGATGATTTCTTAGTGGTTACCAATGGTATTATAATTAATATCCTAAATAATGATCACGTGTTAATTAATACTAACTTAGCTTTAATAGCACTTTGAATCTTGTTCCTACATGTCTCTTTTCACACTCCATATGTTACTGCTACCAGTTATATCTTCATATAGGTATGCTGATTAAGATAGATTTCTAGAGGTGTTATATATCAAGAGTATAATAGTAGTGCCTTTAATATTTATCAAGGTTGTTACCTTTCCCTGAGATATTTATCTCAGCACACAGCTTCTGATTTCTATCTGGTATTCTCTTTTTTTTCAGCCAACAGGACTCTTACTATCATCTCTTGTAGGTAAGGCCTACTGTCAATAAATGCTCTCAGCTATTGCTTATTTGGAAATGTATTCATTTTTTCTTTATTATAAAATTCTTGATTGACAGTTTTTTTTTAATAACCTTAAATAAATGTTCTCCTGCCGCTTCTGGCCTTCCCTAGTTTTTGAAGGGAAACAAGAACTTCATGTAATTGAGGAATCTTCATATGTTATGAATTGCTTTTTTCCCCTATTTTTCATGATTCTGTCTTCATCTTTCAACAATTTGATTATAAAATGTGTTTGGATCTCTTTGGGTTTACTCTGCTAGAGATCATTGTAATTCCTCAATGTGTAGATTCATGTTTATTAAATTTGTGAGGTTTTCTCTCCATTATTTCTTCAGACATACTTTATGCCCCTCCTTTTTTCTCTGCACCTCTCAGTAAACACGTTAGTACACTTGATGGTCTCTGAAATATCTATTTCTACATCTTGCATTTTGGTAGTTTTCCTTGAATTCCAGGAAATAAAAGGAGAGACAGAAGTGTGAATGATGTATGGCAAAGGGGATATAAAAAAGTTCTCAGTTCTTGGTAATTTGTTCTTTGTTGGGCTGTCCTTTCAACACTTAACCAGGCTGTTTATGAATCTTCTTTTGTCTCTGCTTGCTCTTGGAGATGAAGCTAGAAATTAGTTGTCGTGAAAGCTTAGAATATTTTCGTGACTTTTCTGAGAATGTGTCCTGCTCTGGGAATTCATGACTTTCTAAATTCTCCAGTGTACATGGGTGCTTTTGAACCCCTAATTAAAAACTCCCATAATTACTCCTCCTCTCTCAGTACTCTATCATTTGAATCAATTCTAATCTTTGACATCAGGTGGAATCTGGTTGCTCATTTGTCTTGCGATGCTTGTGTTTAATGCCTAATGTTTTTTGATCCAGAGAAAAGTTAAATTGGGTAAATAGAGGCAAGTGCCTTGTACCAATTCTTCTAGTAGTTCCTTATAACCCCTAAACAGATTAAAGTAGGTAAGCACATTTCTTTGAGCATAAATGCATCCCTTCATTACCAAGAACTACATTGGGAACTTGGGTTACCATTTTCAAGACTAGTAGTCTGGGGCTAGCACCGTGGCTCACTTGGTTAATCCTCTGCCTGAGGCGCCGGCATCCCATATGGGTGCCGGGTTCTAGTCTGGGTTGCTCCTCTTCCAGTCCAGCTCTCTGCTGTGGCCTGGGAGGGCAGTGGAGGATGTCCCAAGTGCTTGGGTGCCTGCACCTGCATGGGAGACCAGGAAGAAGCACCTGGCTCCTGGCTTCAGATCGGCACAGCGCTGGCCATGGCGGCCATTTGGTGGGTGAACCAATGGAAGGAAGACGTTTCTGTCTGTCTCTCTCACTGTCTAACTCTGTCAAATAAAAAAAAAAAAGACTAGTGGTCTGGCTGTGTCAGGGGTAGATTAAGGGCACATAAAATTCCAATGAATTTTGCTAAAGCTTCTGTCATTTTTTTAAAGATTTCTTTATTTTTAAGGCAAAGTTAGAGCAGGCTACCATCTTCTGGTTCATTCCCCAAATGTCTACAACAACTGGAGCTGGGCCAGGCTGAAGTCAGGAGCCAAGAGATTCTTCTGCATGTCCAACATGGGTGCAGGGACCCAAGGACTTGGAACATCTTCCACTGCTTTCCCAGGTGCATTAGCAGGAAGCTGGATTAGAAGTGGAGTAGCCAGGACTTGAATTGGCACCCATATGAAATGCCAGTTCTATAAGCTATGGCTTAACTTGCTGCACCACAGTGCCAGCCTCTCTTGTACAGTTTAAAGATGTACTTTTCTGGGACTAAGAATTTGCTTTAAACCTTTGTCCTTTACTGGATAATTTTAAACTGACTATTTGTACTTTGTGTTTTAATAGTTCTGTTGAGGAAGAGGCCATAAGCTCTACCTGCTCCTCTACTTTCTGTGATTTCACTCCCTACTTATATCTTTAATAAGTAAATTTAAGATACTCTGTGAACCAGTGATAATGTTTATTTCTTTAAAAATGTTTTATATTAAGTATGTTATACCATACCATGTTATAGAGTAGTTTAGCTGTTCAAAACGAATGTGGGTACTAGCAACAAATGTAAAATCAAAACCTTCCAAAATAACTACAAATATTTAAAGTCTCATCTTCCAGGCCTTTGCTGAGGATCCACCAATTCTTTTCTAGTTTCCTTCCTCATGGAGATGAGTAGGAATAAATTTCAAGATTAAAGGCTGACACACTTAAGAAGTAGGCATTATCTACACCAGTAGAAGAGGCAAACAGATGAGTTGAAAGCCAATGTGGACTCAAAATATACAAACTTAGGGATCTATGAGTGAAAGATCCATAGACATAGAAGATATCACTATTTTACAGTAATATTAAACAACCTGTATCTTTTACAGTGTGAGATTTTGCAGAAACATTCAATACCCACCAAAAGTACTTTCCTGTTTACTGCCAAATGCTCAGATAAAGTGCAAGATCATATGTATCCAGGCCTGAATGTCCATGATTACAAACATTTCAGTATGCCTTCAAATACAGAATTTCAAATCCATGACTATTATCCAAAGACTGCCCAGACTGAAGTATATCTAGTTCCCAAATTAAATCCCACAATTATCTCTTAAACCTGAAATTATGACTTTAATAGGTAATAATCACATTTCATCTCTGGATCTGTGTTTACACCCCCATGGAGCATTATCTCTACTCCAGCACATGCATCAAGTTTGACCGTTTTATACTCAGAGCGGAACTGCCAAAAGACTGGGAGGGTAGCTCTGCATATAGGGATTAAGGGTGGATTATGGACTTAAATGAATGGAATATTCTAGAAACTGAGAAATCATAGCATAAAGTTACTCCAGAGCAAATCTTCCTGACAGCCAAATCAACCTCAGCTCCAACTCAGCCTCGAATGCTACTAAAAATAAAAATCACTAGAGCAGCCCTCACTATCCATGTCTACTTTGACAGTTGACCATTTGGGATTTTGAAGGACAATTAGATTTTTTTTCACTGACTTCCAATGTGGCTATAAGTTCCATCACTTCAAACTCACCCATCAAGAATCCTGAACTTGTCTATCGCAGTGAATCAAGATTTTCATGCAGGGTCCCCTGATTGGGGTAGACTTTGTGCATTCAAAAACTTTAGTGTAATGCCTTGGTTTTAGCATATGCCTTATACAGTCAATGGGCTGAGTCTGAACCACTTAGGGAATGGAATTGCTGTATCCCTTCATGGGCTACTTGGCCACCCCCTAGAAGCAGGGCTGGGAGGGGATGACGCTCACCCTGGCATACCTGGACAAGCTAGAAGCACTGTCCATACCTGGTCCTCAGACATTTTCGTGTGCAAGGAGGTGGTGCTGAAAATCAACTTGTTCGAGCCCAGGGTGTGGGTATCTTTTAAGAATCAGTTAAGCACTGCCTACAATAGCAGCAGATTTATGGTTAGAGCAAAGTAAGATCTGCCAAAAAGACTTCTCCAGCTAAGAAAGTGAGGTCAGACAGTGGGACAAGGGCCAGTTCATTCCCCCCTGTAGCGTTTGAGTCCTGACAAAAGCCAGTTAGCCATGCTTCCATGTCTAGTTGGAGTCCAGGTTTCATCTCCTTCTGTCAGACCCCTTGGCCTACCTTCTCCTACTACATACAGAGGTCCTAGATGCAGGCTCCAAGTTACCATCAAGGAAATACTGACTCAACTTGTTACTCTCGGGGTATGGACTGTTAATCTTACTTGACCCCTACACATCACCAGCTTGTTGGAACAGGGGCAGCACTCAGTCCTATGGGTAATAATGCAGTCACAAACCACCTCAATCAGTTACCAGCTTCTCTTTACCAGGAATATGGCAACTGTAGCTTGAGTTTTAACTTGACCACTGGTTGCTTTGATTATAGGGGCCAAATACCTTCCCAGAAGCTAAAAATGAATGCTGACTGCTTGGATTGTATGGATCAGATATCCTTCTGGAAATTCCTGGTTTTGTGAAGAATAATAAAGCCTCATTTTTTTAGATGTTTTAAAAATATACTGGGCTGCACATTCCAGTTTTCACTAGGCATTGGTTAAAAGAGTTAGATGATACTTGACCTCCCCTGATCAAAGTTATGGGAGGCATAAGAGGGAAAAACAGAAGGCCTTAGGTGGGCCTGCCAACTGGCAACCTGAAATGGACAAACCAGTCTACTAGAGATCGTATCATAGTTGCGGATAATTTGTTTCCCTGATTTGCAAAGTGATTAAAGGCTTTCTAGGCACGTGCAACTGAACACCATAAACAAATGAAATCAAACAAAAATAAGTTGGGAGAGGTGAAAGGGAAGGTCATAACCTTCTAAGCAGAGGGATCCAATGTTTCAGCCAGTCCTTGGCATAATCTTGGGAATGAACAGTGTCTCAAGCTCATTTACATTTCATGACCAAATGGTAGCTGGCACTGAAAACCTTTCTAGGGCTGTGTGAGCTGTGTAGCTAATTGTCCTAGGTGCACTACTTTGACTATATTTTTTGAAATAATGTTCATGGGAAGTCTATTAAAGAGAAAATTGGTGTGTGCCTTATATAAATGGTACTTCTGTGGCTTTTAATCTGTGCTAGACTTCAAAACTATGATCTGTTGTATGCAGCTGTGAACGCCACCTCTGCAGGAGCTCTTCTGTGATTAAATCGGTAGTATTTGCAGACACTAGTCTTGTTTGTGTGGTCCCTTTGACTCTTAGATCTATCAGTGGGATACACAGCAGACTCATAGAATGGCAGATGTCCTAAACAGCTCTCTGGCCTCAGAATCAGCCCTTAAGGCATTCAGATCTGGCTGAAGAGCCCATGAGAGTATTTTAGGCATGGAAAACCAAGACACTCTGGCAAAACAAACAAACAAACAAAAAAACAAATCTAAATGAAAGATCTCTGCGAGTGAGATCCCAGTAGAAAGAACAGGCCATCAAAGAAGGAGGTACCTTTCTCTGAATGGAGGAGAGAACTTCCACTTTGACTATGACCTTGTCTAACTAAGATCAGAGTCAGTGAACTCAAAAGGGTTCCATAACCTTGGCAACTCATGACAAGAGCCTAGGGAGATTACTGATGCCATAAACAAGAGTGTCAATTTGTTAAGTCAACAACAGGAGTCACTGCGTACTTACTCCTCATGTAGGATCTCTGTCTTTAATGTGTTGTTTAATGTGAATTAATGCTATAACTAGTACTCAAACAGTATTTTACACTTTGTGTTTCTGTGTGGGTGCAAACTGATGAAATCTTTACTTAATATATACTAAATCAATCTTCTGTATATAAAGATAATTGAAAATGAATCTTGATGTGAATGGAATGGGAGAAGGAGCCGGAGATGGGAGGGTTGCAGGTGGGAGGGAAATTATGGGGGAGGGGAAAGCCATTGTAATCCATAAACTGTACTTTGGAAATTTATATTTACTAAATAAAAGTTAAAAAGACAAATAATCAAAAAAAAGGAATTATTTAAAATCAGAGATAGATCTCCCATCTGCTGGTTCACTCCCCAATAGCTAGGGCTCTGCTGGGGCTGAGCCAGGCCAAAGCCAGGAACAACTTCTGGGTCTTCCACATGGATGTAGGGGTCAAAGTACTTGGGTGATCTTGCATTACTTTTCTCAGGCACATTAGTAGGAAGCTGGATCAGAAGTGGAGCAGCTAGAACTTGAACTGGCACCCTTATGGGATACCAGCACTGCATACAGAAGCTTAAACTTGTATGCCACAGTACAAATCTAAGGTTATTATCATACTTCCCTTCCACCCTCTTTCAACACTCCTACTTCTTTCCTTTTTTTTTTGTTATTTTGCTGAAGACATGATTTTAGGCCACTGTATAATCACACGTTTAATGCAATTCTTACCATAATATTCAAGTAAAAAGTATAAAAACACAATTCTATTGAGTATAAACAAGGTCTAAAAACAACCAAATCACAAGATGTCTATTTTGTTCTTATACATCATTTTGTATTCTGTATTAACTATTGTGTATCAGACAAAATATGATATTTGTTGTTTTGGAACTGGCTTTTCTAAACATAATGGTTTCCAGTTGCATACATTTTATTGCAAAAGATGGTATTTCATTATTTTTTAGGGCTGAGTAGTATTCTATTGTATATATATATGTACATATATATAAATACCACATTTTCCTTATCTAGTTATAAGTTGATAGGTATCTGGAATGATTCCATATTTTAGCTATTGTGAATTGAGCTGCAGTAAATTTTTGAGGAATCTCATTACTGTCTTCAATAATGGTTGTACATTCCCACCAACAGTGGATTAGGGTTCCTTTTTCACTAAATCCTCACCAGCATTTGTTGTTTTTTTGGATATTTAGATGATAGCCATTCTAACTGGGGTGAAGTAAAATGTCATTGTGAACTTCATTTGCATTTCCTGATGAGAAGTAGTACTGAGTGCTTTTTCATGTGTTTGGCCATTTGTATTTTATCCTTTGAAAAATGCCTGGCCCAGTGTCCTTGGCCCATTTATTAACTGTATTGTTTTGTTGCTGAACTTCTTGAACTGTTTAAAATCCTGGATATTCCCTTATAGCATAGTTCTCAAATATTTTCTCTTGATCTGTGGATTGCCTCTTTATTTTGTTGAGTATTTCCTTTGCAGTGCAGAACGTTCCTAGGTTGATGAAATTCCATTTATCTATTTTGGCTTTGGTCTTCTGTGCTTCTGGGGTCTTTTCCAAGACATCTTTTCCTATGCCAATGTCTTGCAGAATTTCCCCAATGTTATTCTTTAGTAATTTGATGGTATCAGGTCATAGAATTAGATCCTTGATCCATTTTGAGTTAATTTTTTTTTACAAGGTATAAGGCAGGGGTCTCGTTTCAGTTTCTACATGTGGAGGTCCAATTTTGCAGCACTATCTGTTGAAGAGACTATCTCTTCACCAGGGCTTGATTTTTAGCTCTTTTGTCAATGATTAGTTGGTAGTAGATGTGTGGGTTGATTTCTGGAGTTTCTATTCTGTTCCTTGGTTTAAAAGTCTATTTTTGTGCCAGTACCAGGCTGTTTTGATTGTAACTGCCCTGTAGTATGTTGTGAAATCTGGTATTGTGATGGCTCTGGCTTTGTTTTTCTTGTATAAGATTGTTTTTGCTATTGAAGCCTCTTGTGTTTTCATATGAGTTTTAGTATTTTTTTCTAGATGTGAGAAGAATGTTCTTGGTTCTTTCAATAGGATCATAATGAATCTTTAAATTGCATTGGGTAGTAGGGACATTTTGATGATACTAATTCTTCCAATCCATGAACATGGAAGACTTTTCCACCTTTTTTGTCTTCTATTTCTTTCTTTAATGTTTTGTAACTTTCATTGTGGAGATCTTTGACCTCCTTGGTTAAATGTATTTCAAGGTATTTATTTTTTCTGTAGGTATCATAAATGAGATTGGTCTTAGAAGTACTTTCTCAAATTGGCCATCAAAGAAGAATGTGCTTTTCTCTAAAGGGAGGAGAGAACTTCCACTTTGCTTATGGCCTTGTCCAAATACTAACAGTTTGTGGACTCAAAAGGCTTCCATAGCCTAGGCAGCTCATATTAAGAGACTCAGGTGGTCACTGACATCATACATAAGAGTGTTCATTGTTACATTAACAACAGGAGTCACTATGCACTAACTCCCCATGCAGGACCTCTGTCCTCAATACTATAAAAGTTAACTGTAAAATTAGTTCTCAAACATTGTGTGTGTGTGTGTGTGTGTGTAAATTGTTTACATTTTACTTAGTATAGAGTTGGTATTCTGTGTACAAAGTTAATTGAAAATCTTAATAGAGAATGGTATTGGCGAAGGGAGAAGGAGGAGGTGGTGGGGTGGGAGTGTGGGTGGGAGAGCAGGTATGGTGGGAAGAATATTCCTAAAGTTGTACATATGGAATTTGTATTCCTTAAAAAATAAAGAATTCAAAATAGTGCCTTCTCAGCTATGGATTTGTGGTATATAAAAATGCTATTGATTTTTTTGTATTAGTTTTATATCCTGCCACTTTACCAAACTTTTTTATGAGTTGCAATAGTCTACTAGTGGAGTCTTTTTGTTCCTCTATATACAGAGTCATGTCATTTTCAATAGAGATAATTTGACTTCCTCCTTTCCAATTTGTATCCCTTTGATTTTTTTCTTGCCTAAGGACTCTGGCTAAAACTTCCAGGACTATATTAAGTAGTGAAATTTGGAATCCTTGTCTGGTTTTGAACCTTAGTGGAAAATATTTCTTCATTCAATATGACGCGGACTGTGGGTTTGTCATACATTGCCTCAATTGTTTTGAGGAATGTTCCTTCTATACTCAATTTTCTTAAGGTTTTCATGTGAAAGTATGTATTTTATCATAATGCTTTCTCTGCATCTATTGAGATGATCAAATGTTTTTTGTTCTTCAGTTTTGTAATGTGATGCATCAAATTTATTGATTCATGTATGTTGAATGATCTCTTACTCTAGGTATAAATCCCCCTTGTTCTGGGTAAATGATTATTCTGATGTGTTGTTGGATTTGATTAACTAGTATTTTGTTGAGAATTTTCGTATTATGTTAATAAGGGATATTGGGCTATAGTTTTCTTTGTATCTTTTTCTGGCTTTGGAATTAAGGTGATGCTTGCCTCAGAGAAGGAGTTTCAAAGGATTCCCTCTTTTTCAATTGTTTGGAATAGGTTGAGAAGAATTGGAATTAGTTCTTCTTAAAGTCTGGTAGAATTCAGCAGTAAAGCCATCTGGTCCTGGGCGTTTCTTTGTTGGGAGGGTCTTTTATTACTTATTCAATATCCATCTTAGTTATTGGTATGTTTAGGTTTTCTATGTCTTCATAACTCAATCTTGGTAGATTGTATGCATCTAAGAACCTAAATTTCTTTTAGATTTTTTGATTTGTGTTTGTGTATATTTTAGAGATTCTTGAGTTGTTAATTTACAGCTTCATTCCATTGAGTTCAGGAAAGATGCATGTTATGATTTTTCTCAATTTGCTGAGACTTTTCTTTATGGTCTGCAACATGGTCTATCCAGAGAAAGTTTCATGCACTGATGAAAATAATGTGTATTCTGCAGCTGTTTGATGAAAGGTTCTATAGATATCAGTTACGTACATTTGTTCCAAACTATAGATTAGCTCTGTTGTTTCTTTGATTGCTGTCTAGTTGATCTGTCCATTGATGAAAATGGAATGTTGAAGTCCTCCATTATTGTATTGCAGTCTATGTCTCCCATTTGATCCATTCACATCTGTTTTAAATGGCCAGGTGCTCTGACATTGAGTGTTTACACATTTATTGTAGTCAGATCTTCCTGTTGAACTGATCCCTTAATCATTACATAGTGTGCCTCTCTCTTTTTAAACATAATTTGTATTAAAGGCTATTTTGTCTGATATTAGGATGGCTACAACTGCTCATTTCTGCATTCTGTTAGCTTGGGATATATTTTTCCATCCTTTCACTTTTAGTCTGAATGTATCTGTGTTGGTGAGGTATATTTATTGTAGGCAGCAAAGAGGTGGATCTTATTTTTTTTTTAAACATTCAGCCTCTTTTAATTTAGAGAATTTAGAACATTTATATTCACAGTTACTATATTGCATAGGTAACGATGTGGCCCTGGATGTTTCTGCAAATATTCTGATTGTTTGCTTTGGATTTCCTGTGTAGTTCTACTAGGAGACTTTTTTTCCTTCATATTCTTTCATGAGATGACTAACTTTCTGTGTTTCTGTGTATATCACATCTTTATGCATCATTTGTAAGGCTGTACAAGTGGTGACAAATTCTTTTAAACTTTGTTTTTTATGGAAGGTTTTTATTTCACCTTCATTCATAAATGAGAGAATTCTGGGTTGACTTTTTTTTTCTTTTAAGACTTGGACTATACCTTTCCATTCTATCCTAGCCTATAAGGTTTCTTATGAGAAGCCTGCTCTGAGTCTAATTGGAGATTAGTTTTGATATGATGTATTGTCATCTTCATTTGTTTCCAGAAATTTGATTTTTCTTATGACCCACTATTCATTCAGCAGCATGTTATTCAGACTCCATGTGTTCCTATATGATTTAGAGGTTTTTGGTTGTTGATTTCCAGCTTTATTCCATTGTGGTCAGAGAAGATGCATGGTATGATCTTTATTTTTTAATTTACTGAGACTTGCTTTGTGGCCTAGCATATGGTCTATCCTACAGAAAGTTCTATGTGCTAATGAGAAGAACATGTATTCTGCTACTGGGGGGTGAAAGTTTCTGTATATATGCATTAGGTACGTTTGGTATAATGTACATTAACTCTTGTTTCCTTGCTGATTTTTTGTCTGGTTGATCAGTCCATTGCTGAGAGTGAACTGCTGATGTTCCCCATTACTATTGTGTTTGAGTCTTTGTTTTCCTTTAGTTCCATTAACATTTGTTTTAAATAGCTAGGCACCCTGCGATTGGGTGCATATACATTTTTTATAGTTGCATGTTTCCATTGAATCGATCTCTTTATCATTACATACTGCCCTTGTGTCTTTTAACAGTTTTTATGTTACAGTGTGTTCTATCTGATATTAGGATGGCAGCATCAGCTCTTTTTTGGTTTCTGTTAGCATGAAATATCTTTTTACATCCTTTCACATTCAGTCTATGTATCTTGTTGTGGGGGTGCATGGATTAAAAACAGACTTTCAAGGTCAAATTAGGAGTCTTTGTCGCTCCCCCTCTTCGTGGAGGGACGACACAGGACCCTGCGCTGTTCTTTTGTCTGCTCGGCCCTCCCCGGGTTTGCTGCTGGTTCTTCCCGGGTTGGCTACCGACCCTTCCACCTCTGTGGAAGGGCGGTTCCCCCTGGCCACTTTTCCCACTTCCGTGGGGGAGCGGCACACCGCCGGCCGGCTCTCTCGGGGGCTGCACAGGTGTTCCTTCAGCTAGATGTTCCCCTTAGATGTTCCTCGTGCATGTTGTCTCTCTCCTCCTTTATAGTCCTCTTCCACCAATCCCAACTCTGCTACCCACACGCCGAGTACGCTGCTCTCCTCCAATCAGGAGTAAGTCCTACAGTTTATTGGTTGAACTGGAGGCAGCTGTGTAGAAGCTGTTTCTCCCTTCTCAGCGCCATATTGTGGGAGAGCAGATGCATAGGATAAGTCTTAATTCCAGTAACTTAGTCTAGTCTGAGTTGCTCCCCACAGTCTTTATTAGCCAGCTGGCGACTGCCCTCTCACAGAACAACTCTGCAGAAGGCAGGCCCAAGTTGCAGTGGAAGGGGCTATTTAATGGTAGAAACTACATTTTGGTGGCCTTGGCCATTATCAAGCAAGCAAGTAGAAGTATAGAAGCCAGAAATATGCCAGTTACAGCTAGAGGAGCAGACTTATAACTATAGCTTGTTTCTCTCAAATGAACCATCCCTGCTCTGAAGCATCCAAGCAAGATAACCTATAACCACCCAGGCAGGCTATGTCCTGTAGGAAAACCTTAAACTTAAGGCCACCCTGTCACAATCTTTCTTGATGATATGTGGTTTTTGTAAGCAGCAAATAGATGGGTCTTATTTTTTAATCCATTCAGCCAGTCTGGGTCTTTTAACTGGAGGGTTGAGGCCATATACATTCAAGGTGACTGTTGATAAGTAACGACTTGGCCCTGCCATTTTTCCGTGAATCTTCCTATTGTTTTTTTTTTTTTAATTTGACAGGTAGAGTTATAGACAGAGACAGAGAGAAAGGTCTTCCTTCCATTGGTTTACTCCCCAAATGGCTGCTACGGCTGGTGCTGTGCCGATCTGAGCCAGGAGCCAGGTGCTTCTTCCTGGTCTCCCATGTGAGTGCAGGGCCCAAGGACTTGGGCCATCCTCTGTTGCCTTCCTGGGCCACAGCAGAGAACTGGACTGGAAGAGGAGCAACCAGGACAAGAACCAGGCGCCCATATCGGGTGCCGGAGCTACAGGCGGAGGATTAACCAAGTGAGCCATGGTGCCGGCCCCATTGCTATTGTTTACTTCAGATTTCTTTTGAACTTTTACTTGGGACTTTCTGCCTTGACATTCTTTCATAATGATGGCTATCTTTCTGGGCTTCTGTGTGTAGCACATCCTTAAGCATCTTTTGTAAGGCTGGACGTGTGTGGACAATTTCAATTTCTGTTTGTTATGGGAAGTCTTTACTTCACCTTCATTCATGGATGTGAGCTTTGCAAGACAGAGTATTATGGGTTGAAAGTTTTTTTCTCTTAAGACTTGGGCTATATCTTGCCATTTCCTTCTAACCCGTATGGTTTCATATGAGAAATCAGTCTGGAGTTTTTCTGAAAGAAATCTGGTGTTAGCCAGCGCCGTGGCTCACTAGGCTAATCCTCCGCCTAGCGGCGCTGGCAGACCGGGTTCTAGTCCCGGTCGGGGCGCCGGATTCTGTCCCGGTTGCCCCTCTTCCAGGCCAGCTCTCTGCTGTGGCCATGGAGTGCAGTGGAGGATGGCCCAGGTGCTTGGGCCCTGCACCCCATGGGAGACCAGGAAAAGCACCTGGCTCCTGGCTCCTGGCTCCTGCCATCGGATCAGCGCAGCGCGCCGGCTGCGGCGGCCATTGGAGGGTGAACCAACGGCAAAGGAAGACCTTTCTCTCTGTCTCTCTCTCTCACTGTCCACTCTGCCTGTCCAAAAAAAAAAAAAAAAAAAGAAAAAAGAAAAAAAAAGAAATCTGGTGTTTTTCTCTTGCACATTTTAGAGCATTTTCTTCATGTTTTATTATGGAAGGTTTGACTACAACATGGTGTGGTAAAGATCTTTTCTGGTGATATCTGTTAGTTCTGTGGGCTTCCTGTACTTTGATGTCCCTTTCTTTATCTATTTTGGGGAAATTTGCTGTAATTATTAAATAGGTTTTCTAGTCCATTCTCTTTCCACACCTTCAGAAACTCCTTAGACTCATACATTGGGTCATTTGATAGTATCCCATAGATTTCCAACTCTTTTTTAAGTTTTCTATTTTCTTCATGGTTTTTCTTTTGTCTGACTGTAATATTTCCAAATATTTGTCTTCTAGTTCGGATATTCTTTCTTCTGCCTTGCTGAGTCTGCTGTTAAGGCTTTCCACTGCTATTTATTTGGCCTATTGAATTCTTCATTTCTAATATTTCATTTTGATTTTTTTTTAAATCTAAATTTCACTGCAAAAATTTTTATTCATGTCTTGTATGGTTTTCTTTAGTTCATGAATTTGCTCTTGATTGCTTTTGAGTAATCCTGTAATTTTTTGAATTCCATATCTGACATTTCCTCAACCCATCTTCACATGCTAATATTGAAATGTTCGTGTGTTCCTTTGGCAGGGGGATCATGGTGTCTTCCTTATTCTTGTTTCTTGAATTTCTGGACTTTTAGGAATCTGTCGAGACGTTTCTGTTTTTGTTGTTGTTGTTCTCATGACTCTTTTCTTCAGGCTATGATTCTGTGCCTCAGTGGAATGTGTGCTTTTTTCAGGGAATACCAAGAGGTGTGCGGTGGGTGTGGCCAGGAAGCACTAGTTGATGCTCTAGGGTGGGGTGAGCTTCCAGGGTAACAACTATGTTGGGCGTGGTAGAACTCAATACCCAGCTACACCCTACACCTTCTCATGTAACCACTGATTTCCTAAGGACTCAGCACACAATGCTCCCACAGTCACTGGGTCCAGATGTTTCTTCCTGCCCTGCCAGTCTGTCCATCAATAAAGAGCCAGAGCTGCCAGCCATTTTGACTCTGGGAGACAGCAGGTGTGAGTGACCTGTTCCGCATAGCTTCCCAGTCACCTCCAGCCAGCCTCAAAGATTGTGGGGACACAGACCTGTTCCCTCTGCAAGAATCTTGATCACACATGCACACCAGAGCCACTGGCTGAACGCTGCTGCCCGTTTGCCACTGGCACTGTAAATCAGGCATTCTGTCTCAGCCAACTGCAGTGTGTGGGTTTGGAGACTTCTGAAGCTGTTGCTGCCCGAATCTAAAATGGCGCCTGCCTTCTCTCAGCCAAGCAATAGGTGCTGTTCTGGGGCGATGAGGGGTGGAGTCAAACATCTCACTCAGCTTCCAATGGGTCCGTGGGCAACTGTCAGCCCCTAGGGCTCCAGTCCGGACCCACAGCATGTTCCCCCTTTGGCTCTGTCACCATAGGTCGCTGCAGCTGGCCTCATCTCCTTCTACAAGCTGTTGCCTGCTCCAGCTTTCCAGTGCTGCAGCTCTGCTCACACTTGTGCTGCGCGTTGGTACCATTCACACAGGTTCACACCACTTTATCTCTTCCTGTGGGGCTTCCTGTGCAGTTTTCTCTCCATTTTTCCCCTGAGGGTGCACCTCCTACACTTTTCTTTTCACTGTTTATCCCTAGCCCAGCAGAACATATTGCTCCCTAGTCCCTGCTCTTTTTCTCTCCTGGTGAAGAGTTTTTATGGTTGTCTGTTTCGAGCTCAGTGTGCCTCATGTACTTGATGTCCCTTTCTTCAAATTAGGGAAGGTCTCTGTAATTATTTCCTTGAATAGGGCTTCTAATCCATTTTCTTTCCACACCTTCAGAAATTTCTAAGACCCATATATTAGGTTGTTTGATAGTATCACATAAATCTCCTACACTGTTTTTGATTTTTCTAATTTCTTCCTTTTTTTGGCCTGAAAAATTTGCAAATATTTGTCTTCTAGCTCAAATATTCTTTCTTCTGCCTCATCAAATCTGTTAAGGCTTTCCTCTATATATTTTTTTTTTTTTAATTTTTTTTTTTTTTGACAGGCAGAGTGGACAGTGAGAGAGAGAGAGACAGAGAGAAAGGTCTTCCTTTGCCGTTGGTTCACCCTCCAATGGCCGCCGCGGCTGGCGCGCTGCGGCCGGCGCACCGCGCTGATCCGATGGCAGGAGCCAGGAGCCAGGTGCTTTTCCTGGTCTCCCATGGGGTGCAGGGCCCAAGCACCTGGGCCATCCTCCACTGCACTCCCTGGCCACAGCAGAGGGCTGGCCTGGAAGAGGGGCAACCGGGACAGAATCCGGCGCCCCGACCGGGACTAGAACCCGGTGTGCCGGCGCCGCTAGGCGGAGGATTAGCCTAGTGAGCCGCGGCGCCGGCCTCCTCTATATTTTTTGACGTATTGAATTCTTTTTTTTAACTTTTATTTAATGAATATAAATTTCCAAAGTACAGAATATTGATTACAATGACTCCCCCCCCCCAATAACGTCCCTCCAACCCGCAACCCTCCCCTTATCCACTCCCTCTCCCCTTCCATTCATGTCAAGATTCATTTCCGATTCTCTTTATATACAGAAGATCAGTTTAGCATACATTAAGACGTATTGAATTCTTTATTTCTGGTATTTTAATTTGATTTCTCTTCATAATCTCAATCTCATGGTAAGATTTTTCTTCCGTGTCATCTGTGGATTTCTTTAAATCATCAATTTGCTTCTCATTGCTTCTGAGTAATCCCATGAGTAATCTTCTGAATGCCTTTTCAGGCATTTCACCAATCTCTTAATCTTCACCTTCTAATACTGAAGTGCTGTGTTCCTTATGTGTCTTGAATTTCTGCATTTATTTTTACGCATTTGTGGAAATACTTAGTTGGTTTTCTCCTCTTATGGGTTTTATCTTTGAACCTTGATTCTTTGGCTTAGTGAGTTTCTGTTCTTTCAGTGAGTACCCAGAGGAGTGTGCTGGGTGTGGTTAGGGAGCTCTCATTAGTGGTCCAGAGTTGGGCAAGTATCCAGGGTGACACCAGAGTGGCATTGTTGATCTCGTCTATTGTCAGCAGGGGTAAGGGTATGATCACCTCTGTGGGTGTAATCAGATTCTCACCTCCTTTCTTCCAAAGTGGTCAGTGCCCTGTGTTGGCCCACACTGGGTGCAACACTTGCCTGCACTGCCACATGAGCCACATAAAGGATCTGTGTGGTCTTCATGTGAGTGTGGAATATAATTTAAGGAAATATTTGATTAAAATACAGAGTATAGTGAGGAATTGGACTCATTTAATCAGAGTTGGATTGGCCTGTTTAGCTGATATGAGTATCAAAACATAATGTGACTTTGGGAGCATAAAATGATAAAGGCTGATCATTTTTGGGAATTCTGTAGGAAGAATTCTTTCTTTAGAATAAGTTTAGATTCACTGAGTTATGAGTTTTCTACCTTCCCAGTTCAATGGTTTTTACAAATAAACCACCTCTGATTTCAAAATACTCTGAAGTATTTTAGAACTCTGGCTTAAAATTCTCAAAATAGTTTATTTTGAATACCAATCTCATTTGTTAAATACTACATTTTTTCTGGAGTCTGTCATATCATGATCACTGATGATTTGTTTTACATGACACATTACACTAGATGATATATAGTGACTTAGATGCTTGTATTTACCAACCTTTTGCATGTAAAACACTTAAGATGAACCTGCTGTTAGGATATAGTTGACAGCACTGAATATGGAGTTAGAATTAAGTTTGAATACAGTTTCATTGTTTACTGGCATGTCACCTTAGTAGCTACTGGCTGCCTAATTTCCTGCTGGTCTTTTTGAGAGGATTAATCAGACTATTTACAAGATGTCTGCCCTAAAAATGCTCAATAAATTATTTAGGAATATTTAATGTCTTATGTTTTCTTGAAGCTTAGTTATTTGGCAAATGAATTGTGCTGTATTTTTCTCCAGTAGAATATTCTATATATAGTATTTATTTTCATAGTCAGAACAAATACGTCTGGCCTGAACTCATTTTCATAAAATTAAATATAATGGATGAGTGTCTGGGCTAGAGGTTAAGATGCTTGTTAAGATATCCATGTCTTGGCCGGTGCTGCGGCTCAATAGGCTAATCCTCCGCCTGCGGCGCCGGCACATCAGATTCTGTCCCGGTTGCTCCTCTTCCAGTCCAGCTCTCTGCTGTGGCCCGGGAGTGCAATGGAGCATGGTCCAAGTGCTTGGGCCCTGCACCTGCATGGGAGACCAGGAGAAGCACCTGGCTCCTGGCTTCAGATCGGCACGGTGTGCCGGCTGCGCTGCGGCTGTTGGAGCGTCCATTAGGGGGTGAACCAACAGAAAAGGAAGACCTTTCTCTCTGTCTCTCTCACTGTCTAACTCTGCCTATCAAAAAGAAAAGAAAAAAAAAAGATATCCATGTCCTGTATTGGAGAGCCTGGGTCCTATACCTGGTGCCAGCTCCTGATTCCCGCTTCCTTCTAATATGCAACCTGGGAGTTGGTGGTCATGGTTCAGTGGTAGGTACCTGTTCTCCAAATGGGAGACCTGGATTGAGGCCAGCTGCTGGGTTCAGCCTGGCCCAGCTGGGATATTTAGAGAGTGAGTCAGTGGGTGGGCACTCTCTATTAAGTAAATAATCTAATATCATGCTATTAAATAAAATGTGTTACTTGGAAACGTTAATTATTAGAAATAATTTGTTTGCATTAAATTAATTAAAAACAAATGGATTCATTTCAGTTGATTCCTTCCGTAGGGCACTTATTCTCAAGTGTATGTTCAGATATGGAGGAGAAAAGAGCATGGTATTATGTTACCCTTTTATGCTAGCATAAATTTCCTAGCCTAAAACCCTTTTAATGAAACCTTGCTCTCCCATTCATCTGGTCTGGCTGGTTAGAGCATCTGTAGTGGTATTGAAAGACCCATGTTGCACTCTTATGTTGCCTTCTGATTTGCATAGTTTTGAATATGCTGTTGTTTTGAACATGTATTTTTGAATATGCTATTGTTCCTCTAATATTCTTTTCTGTTTTTCTTGTCCTTTCAAATGAACCTCAACTTATTCAAATATTTACTCTCATATGAACCCAAAAGGTCTTTTGTGTAAATCTTTTGAAAAGTTTATCATCTATGGATGATAACACATTGAGCACATTAGAAGTACCTGTATTTTCTTTAGGATATAATCATGTATTAAACATTATAGCTTGGGAGAAATTCAAAAGCATCCTACATGCCTCATTGATTCCCCAGGCACTTGTCACAAATTATAACAAGTAAAGTCTTCTTCTATTAGAGAAAAACAACTACGTGACATATTTAAAGTGTGATTTATAGTCTAACAGATGCCCAAATCAAGGAGGAGGGGAAATCTGGCAGCCACGGGTGAATTTTATTGATGTCAAAAGACATATGGATCATTTGGAGCTTAAAAATATTTCCTGAGTTAGGGCCGATTTAGCTGACTGATCAATAGGAAAAAACTGAGTGAAACTAATCCCTAATAAAGGATTTTGTGGTCTTCAAATTGATTTAATAGTTTAGAATATCACTGTCCTAACAGGTTAGAGCTGCTTCCTCCTCTCTATTCTCCAAAAGGCGTTTCTTTCTGGGAGGGGTTGAAGGGGCTGTGATACTTCTCATTAAAGGTTTGTTGCTTGGTTGTCAAAATTTGAGAGTAAGTGTGACCTCATTTCTGGAAAGAAGAGTAATGATAAATTTTTCTTTTGCATGAGTATTTCTTTTTGTGTATTTATGTAACTGCCTGAGGCTAAATATAGAGACTTAGAGCTTTTTGTACTTACAATAGACTTTTTTTGCATGTACATTTAAAAACCAGACGCTATTTTAAATGCTGTGTATGTGTGTGTCCTATTATTTCCTCCCTATCAACCATACAAATTAGAAGTTATTAGCTCCTCTTTGAAGGTGAGGAAATTGAAGGATAGACTGATTAAAACAGCTTATCTGATTCATGAATCTCAGGTTTGTAGGGTAGCTTCAACGTCTGTTCTCTGAATTTTAACAATTTTCTGGACTTTAATGCTTGTTATAAACATTTGTTAGCTCACTCATATGTAGATTGATAGGTCTATCTCTACCCCATGTCTATAAAAATTAAGCTCTGCCTTTGTGCCAGCCATTTGGTCCTTCATATGATTTTGGTTTAAACTTGACACTGTTGTCATTTGAAGATTGCAGATTGAATGGGAAGACTTTTCCTTAAAGTTTCAATCTGAAGTATAATAAATAGTTTATTTAGATATGGACATAATCTTAGGGCAGCATATATGGAACCAGATTTTTTTTTTTTTACAGAGGAATTTACTTTAATGGAATTTGCTCATTATCACACTAATGACAACCACCAGATCATCACACATATTTAGTAAATGTCAGCTGACTTTACTGTCTCTTTTAGGTTTAGGGACACATGAAACCATACTTATTTCAAAGGCGGAGTGGGGGGTGGAGAGTGAGAGGAAAGGGGAGGAGAGGGGAGTGGTAGGGAGGGAGAAAATGAATGAATGAATCAATCTCCTATCTACTGGTTTACTAATCAAGTGACTGCAACAGCTAGAGCTGGGTGAAGCTGAATCTGGGACCTTCAGAACTCAGTCAAAATCTCTCACATAGGTAGGTGTCAGGGACCAATTACTTGAACTATCACCTGCTGCCTTCCAGGGTGTTCACTAACAAGCTGAAACTAAGAGTAGAGCCATGCATCAAACCTGGGCACTCCAATCTGTGATGCCGTTGTTCCCATCAGTGGCTTAACCACTATACCAAATGCCTGCCTCCAAATTGTATTTAAATAGAGGATTTGTGTTCCACTGCAAGAACTCTGAGCTATAACCTCAACAGAACTCAGTAACTTCCAGAGGAAACTTACGTGTTTTATGAAAATTGTTCATTTGTCTGCAGTTGGACAGCCTGTTACCGCATTTGGTTCAGGATGGGAATGGAGTTTATGATTGGAATCAATATGCCTAACATTTCTAAAATTGAAATTCCACATAAGCCAACCTGATTTATTACTAGTCTGTTATTCAGCAAGGCAACCCCAGCATCAGTGCCATCTAGGAATTTATGGAACCAGTTACTCTTCAGAGATTGTTGTTTTAAACTGTGTGCTTTGTAGCAATATTGGGGAATAATTGTAAGTGCACATAATTGTGGTAGTACATGTAAGTCGGAGGGGGGATGTTTTGGTCTGAAGAGAGCGCATTCTAATAAAAAGATCTACAATACAAACTTGAGATTCAACAAGAAGATTGGGAGATCAAACATGACAGCTAATTGTCTAGAACATTATGAGGGTACGAAGGCAGGAACAAAACAGAAAAATCTTTGGAAAAGGTTTGATAAGCCATATGGGGAGAAATAACAATAAAAAAAGGTAAAATGTGTATTGCAGCCCTAGCTGAAATCTTAGCACCTCTTGAGGATCTATTAAAAATACCAATCAGTCTAAGGCTCACCTGAGCCCAGCCTTTGAAGCTCCCAGATGATTCAGTGTTCATCCTGGTTCAGAACTACATGAAATAATGCAGGGAAGGCCACTTGCAAGTGTTTTACCTTTGAAAGATCAAAATATGGATCATACATTGAATTTATATAAAATTTTATCTTTGTAAAACCTCAAACTTTATTTCTTTTGGGCTTTTTAGGAAGTAATCGAACTTCCTAGAATAAAAAGAACCCCCAATGGGTTGTCTTTGAGCGATTATTTTACATCCTTTTATATTTTATTGGATGGTATATTCCTTACAGTTCATTTGACCTTTTTCACTCATAATACCGATGAGAGAAAATGAAGATAAATAGTATTCTCATTTTAGACATAATTTTCAGAAAACTAACTTAATGTGATGTTGATTTGAATGGCATACCTTATACTTTTTATTCTTAAGAAATAAAATCTCTAATGTTTCTGTGATCTGAAATATTTTATGTACATATGAAATAATTTTCCATGTGATGTTTGTTCAGATCCATAAAAAAATACAACAGTGATCCCTACACTGTGGATCTGGGGAGATGCTAATGTGCTAATATAAAATCATCAATAACAACATATGCACCACTTTGGTCTGAGAATATGTAGGGACAAGAGGGTATATGACAATACCCTGGACCTATATTCAGTTTTTCTGTGAACCGAAAACTGCTCTAAAAAGTAGAGTTACTTTGTTTAAGAACACTTCTTTAATCTTTCTCCCTCAGGTATTTAAAAAGTAGAAACTGGGGCTATTGGTTTTCTGAACTAATTTATAACCGGTTGTAGGTATAATGGCCAAAAGTACTTTATTAATTTCCATAGCAAATTACCAACAAACTTGGTGATTTAAAATAGCAGAAATTTGGGGTCAGCGTTGTGGCATAGTGGATAAAGCTGCCCCCTGCAGTGCCTGCATTCCCACATGAGCGCCGGTTTGAATCCTGGCTACTCTACTTCTGATCCAGTGCTGCTGTGGCCTGGGAAAGCAGTGGAGGGTGGCCCAGGTCCTTGATCCCCTGTACCCCCGTGGGAGACCTGGAGGAAGCTCCTGGCTTCGGATGGGCACAGCTCCAGCCATTGTGGCCATCTGAGGAGTGAGCCAGTAGATGGAAGACCTCTCTGACTCTGCCTCTCTGTAATTCTGCCTTTCAAGGAAAGAAAATAATTTTTTTTAAAAAAATGGCAGAAGTTTATTCTCACATAGTCTGGAGGTCAGAAGTCCAAAATCAGTGTCACTGGGCTGAAGTAGGTGTGAAGCAGGGAGATGTTCCCTTTGCAGGCTTTAGGGAAACATCCATTCCTCTTTCAGTTCCTGATGGCTGCTGATATTACTAACCTGTGGTAAGATCACTGCATTCTCACTCCTTAGCCACCTCATGTGTGTGTAAGCCTCCATTACCCTCTTGTAAAGATCCATAGGATTGTACTTAAGACTGTCATGGGTAATCCAAGGGAATTCTCCACCTCAAGAACTTAATTTATTCACGTTTGCAAATATAGTCCCTCCCTTTTTGCCATATGAGGTAATGTTGACAGGATCCAGGGATTAGGAGATGACTTTATTGGGGGTGGGGGTTATTTGCCTGCCAGAAGTAGCAGGTGGGGTTGAAGGGAATGGCCTTAGGAAAGTTTACTTGCCGGCGCCGCGGCTAACTAGGCTAATCCTCCGCCTTGCGGCACCGGCACACCAGGTTCTAGTCCTGGTCGGGGCGCCGGATTCTGTCCCGGTTGCCCCTCTTCCAGGCCAGCTCTCTGCTGTGGCCAGGGAGTGCAGTGGAGGATGGCCCAAGTGCTTGGGCCCTGCACCCCATGGGAGACCAGGAGAAGTACCTGGCTCCTGGCTTCGGATCAGCACGGTGCGCTGGTTGCAACGCGCCGGCCGCGGCGGCCATTGGAGAGTGAACCAAGGGCAAAGGAAGACCTTTCTCTCTGACTCTCTCTCTCACTGTCCACTCTGCCTGTCAAAAAATTAAAAAAAAAAAGTTTAAATGTGGTCCAGGTTAGAACACCACCTAGAATCCTTTTGTTATTCCCTGAAGCATCGATGGCCAGCATTGGTTCCTGTGCTCTCCTTACCCGTTGCCTCTCACTCTTGAAATCGGGTCTTTCCATGTGTCATCCTGCATCTACAATGACAGCTTCTCAGGGAAGCATTATATCTTATCAATGCTTCCCCTCTGCTTGCTTCCTAGCAACATGGAATTTCCATAAAAATATGTGTTGCCTTAATTCAGTAGCAATATTCCCAGTCTTACCCTGCACTATATAATGTTAAAGGTTGATCTTGAAGTTTTTATGTATGATAACCAGTATAATAGCAAAAGTTCCAGCTTTGTAGGAAACAAAGTATTTCCTTTTTAGAGTAGCTGCAAATGACTGGATTTCATTGTTTTTTACTGCTGTATAGTATTCTATAGAGAACATATCCCATAAAGGGAGAGAACGATCCAACATGGGAAGTGGGATACACAGCAGACTCATAGAATGGCAGATGTCCTAAACAGCACTCTGGCCTCAGAATTAGCCCTTAAGGCATTTGGATCCAGCTGAATAGCCCATGAGAGTATTTCACGCATGGAAAGCTAAGACACTGGCAAAAACAAAACAAAACAAAACAAAACACCTAAATGAAAGATCTCTGAGTGAGATCCCAGTGGAAAGAACAGATCATCAAAGAAGGAGGTACCTTTCTCTGAAGGGAGGAGAGAACTTCCACTTTGACTATGACCTTGTCTAAATATCATCAGAGTCAGTGAACTCAAAAGGCTTCCATAGCCTTGGCAACTCATGACAAGAGCCTAGGGTGATTATTGATGCCATAAACAAGAGTGTCAATTTAAGTCAACAACAGGAATCACTGTGCACTTACTCCTCATGTAGGATCTCTGTCCTAAATGTGTTGTACATTGTGATTTAATGCTGTAACTAGTACTCAAATAGTATTTTTCACTTTGTGTTTCTATGTGGGTCCAAACTGTTGAAATCTTTACTTAATATGTACTAAATTGATCTTCTGTATATAAAGAGAATTGAAAATGAATCTTGATGTGAATGCAAGGGGAAAGGGAGTGGGAGATGGGAGGGTTTCAGGTCGGAGGGAAGTTATTGGGGGGGAAAAGCCATTGTAATCCATAATCTGTACTTTGGAAATTTATATTCATTAAATAAAAGTTAAAAAATTAGAGTAGCTGCAAATAAAATTTAATGCAAACTCTAAGAACTTAGCCAGCCCAGCAGTTGCTGATTGGCAGTCTTGGTTAGTCCATTGCTTCTTGAATGCAGCCAGTAAAATTCCTCAAAATAACTTGTTTCCCCAGAAGTCATGTACGAAATAAATAAACAGAAGCAGTGACCTCTAAGCTTTTTTTAAGTTACTAATGTGTTATCTGAAAATATGTGAAGCTGAGGAAACTGGACAACTTTGAAAAGACTTAGGGAGTTTTTTGTTTTTTGCAGCATGAGTAAGTCTGACCCTTGGTTCCAGAAGATATTATTTCCAGTACATCAGAGATATGTGGGTGAACTCGAATAATTCTCATTTTCTCCCTCCAAACTCTCCTCTCCATCCTCCCCCAATATCCATGAGGAATTGACTGCTTTTGATCCTGCAGAATGTGGTAACTTACTGAGTGTGCTTCAGAAGAAAAACTCAAAAAAGCAATTGCACATATGAATCTGTAGCAAATTCAAGAATCAGCTTTAAGTTTGCATCTGTCAGCTCTGCTTGCTTTGTTTCTCTTATCTAACCTTGGATACCAGCAGAATGTTTGAAGATCAGCAACACTAGGCCCTTTTTAGGGTTGAATCCTGCAATGGAGTAAGAAAATTTATGAAGAAGTATAGAACAAATGGCATTAGGTGTTCTTTTTCTATGGGCATTGGTGGTTTATTCAGTGTTTTCAGCAGTGGGTTCTGATTCTGAAAGAGAACCTGGAAGTCTTCATGTCTGTGGATCACACAGCTATAGCAACTCATAAAGCCTCAGGCTCCTTTCAGAAATGTCTGTAGAGCACCCTAGGGGATTCTCTACATGTGCAAGACCATGGTCAGGGACCACATTTTGCTGTCACTATTGTGCTGCTTTCTCTGCATCTAGAAGTTATGCTCCCTGCATAGCCCTTGTGTCAATTAATTGGATATTAATAGCAGAACATATGTGCTGCTTTTCCCTGCTGCCTCTTGGCTTTGAACAGGCTGCTGAGGGTTGGGGGATGATGAGCTACAGATATGTACGAAGACTTCGCAAGGATGTGAGGAGGGGAACATATTTTCCTTCCAACGTGGGCTTTGGCTGTTTGCTCCCAACTCCTGCTGCTGTGTTTCGTCATAAGACAACCTCTTCCTGCTTTGGACTCATCATTTTTTGTCCTTGAAACATTCCCAGAGATAGCTCTTTGAACCAGAGCTAATGTGGTTTTTCAACCTATCTCTAATGACTTCCTTAAAGACAAATGCTTAGGAAACCAGAAACAAGGCCCTTAGGTTGTTTCCTGAGCTGAACTGGTGCCAGTACTAAAATGTGACTCAGTACCTGCTAGACAATGAGGTTCAAAGTTCAGTCCTTGCTTCTCTACCTGCATGTCAAATATAATCCCTTGAATGCAACTTCCTAGTCAGAGTTTTGAGATGGAAAACCTTTTAGGAAAAGATTCAAAGTAGTGCTTTTCACTTGTTTTCTGGCAAATCCTAATCCTATTCATCTGAAAGTCTAGTTACTGGTCAGACCTCTGACAGTGCATGGCCTATTTTTTCCCTTGCCTTCTCCAGCAAGTAACAGATCCTCAAGAAGAAAGCTTGTTGGGGGAAAAAAGCTGCTTCATCAAAATATTCATGTGATTATATTAAACCAACTACTCAAGAATACTAGGATTGCCCCCTTTCTCAAAAATATGCATTTACTTTCTGTGTCTTTGCTCTGAATGAAACCTGCTCCAGCATAGTCTGAAATGGTGCAGAAACAAGAGTCCTGGGAGACAAGTAGTCTGGTTCCATTTGCCACCTTCTCAGTTACTTGAGCAAGTCCATTTTGAGCACAGTCTTCTAATATATTGTATAATTGGCTTGGGCCAGATGATGCCTCAGGTCCCATCCAGCTTGACCGCCTTGGATCAAAAGAGTTTTGAGAGTTACTTAGCACATTCTCAATAGCTGTTCACTAACCTATTATATGGAAGGTTCTAGGAAGCATCTTGTATCTTCTCTGTTCTTAACAGTTATGGGGGATGGCATTGTGGCATAGAGGACGAGTTGGCACTGGTTCAAGTCCTGGCTGCTCCACTTCTGATCCAGCTTCCAGCTAATGTGCCTGAGAAAGTAGCAGAAGATGAGCCAAGTCCTTGGGCCCTTGTAGCCACATTGGTGACCTGGAAGAAGCTCCTGGCTTTAGACTGTCACAGCACTGGCCATTGCAGCCATTTGGGGGAATGAACCAGCAGATGGAAGATCTCTCTGTAGCTCTGCCTTTCAAATAAAATAAAAATTTTATAAAAAGAACTGATGTGTAAAAAAAAAAGCTGCATGGTTATCACCATGATCATTTCCATATTTATATATGACTAGTTTTGTAAAGTGTCTTCACATTATCTCAAACAGCCTGCTTAGGGTGTCTTATATAGGAGAAAGCTAAGGCTCAGAAAATTAACATGCTTATTTATGACCTTCAAGCTGGTAACTGATCTGGGACTGGAACCCACTTTATCCTCATTTGAAGTCTGACCTTGTTTTCACTGTAATAAATGGGCAGCACAAGCCAGAAGGTATGAACACACTTCAAATGGTGTACACCTTGGCTTATATATGTCTCCTGCAAAGGAGGTATTGAAGGTGAAAGTACAATCACTGATGCATCCTTCGTTTTAATGAACTAGACTTTAAAATAGTGCTGTTTATTTTCCCATTTTTAGCTGGATTCACTCCTTCCCCTCCTGCCGGATGCCATTTTCTCCCTTTGGTGCTCTTTAGAGAGGGTGTTGATACCTTGAACATGCACAGATGGACTTCTACGTTTTAGGGATCATTGCTGTAAGGAATCTATAGCACTTTTTTTTATAGTTGACAGTGAACCCTAGGAAAGATATAAAATCAAATGGGAAAGAGTACTCTTTAAATCCCATCAAAGAGCATTTTGCATGACCTCTCTTAAATGGGGTAAGATTATAAGCTACTAGAGGGCAAAAATTAATGAACAATTTATTTTTCCCGTTTTTCTTATTAGAACTGATGACTCCTTTTCTAAAACAATCCTTTATTCTGTAGCTGTTTTGTTTATTTTAATTGAATTAAATTTTACCAAATGCAGGACAGTATCATTTGAGTTCTAGAGAAGTGTTTAAAACATTGGGAATGGAAAAGGAGAGAAAAGAACAATAGAGAGCCCAATTAATTTCTTCTCTGTGAACTCCCTGTGAACCTTCTACAATTAGAAGAGCAAATTGTACTCAAAACTCCATTGTCCAGAAAGGAACCTTTGTTTAAAGAACTAATGCAAATTCCAACAGTTCAGCTTATTGAATTTAGTTCTATGGCTTGTGGCCAAAAATTTAATGAGGACTGAAATGGCTGATATCTCCCACCATTCAACTCTGTACCACTGGGACTGTAGTTGGTGAGAAAGAGTTGTCTTAAAGTTCAAAACAGAGCTAATATATTCTCTCTATTTGCAACTTTCATCAACATGAAGTCACCTTCATAACATGACTTGTAGCAGGATTGTGTCCTCATTTGCCATTTTTAGCTGGAATTTTGAGTAAAAAAATAAGGGAAAATAAATCATTCTGTCCTTTTCTTTCTCCTTTTACCCTCCAGAGCTGGGGAGACCTTTCACACTGCAGAGTGAACAGGCATGAGAGCAAAGGAGAAAGAACTTTTTAGTAGTTTGCAAAGTTCACTTGAGTGATCTGCTTTAGTGTTAAAAGGGTAAACATAGAATTCTTAGTCTCATTGACTGTCACTCCTTAGAGTGATTCTGAGTGAGCCAAACCAAGACAGATGAAAAATGATAAGGCAGGGGTCACACAGTGCATGGATCTCTCTCTCTCTCTCTCTCTCTCTGGCTGTCTCTATGTGAACATCAGAATGCTTTCAATTTCTTTTTAGTGTCTTTACTATTTACTGAAAATACAGATTAGTATATTATAATGACAAGCCTAGGACCTCTGAAAGAGAAGATTTGACTCCCAGTCCCTTTCATGTGAAGTAGAGCAGTATCTATTGAGAGAAAATTATGCTTATGTGTGAATGTGTGCACATTGTATATGTATATTTGTACATCCTTTCCTTTGGAAATATTGACAAGTGTCTTGAGACTATTAAATTATTACATTTTTCAGGATCAAAATTGAATAGGAGTATTAGCAACCGACATCAAATTCATGAATTTTTTAAAACATAAGAAGCAGCAGGGAACTCCCTTCCTTGTTCATAAAGGGATGAGATAAAGCACTTGGCATCAGATACAAATAAGAGATAGAAGTGGACATTTGGTCTAGTAGTTATGAAGCTGATTGGAACATTAACATCCCATGTTCATGTGTGTGCGTTTGAGCACTGGCTGTGTTCCTGGTCCCAGCTTCTTGCTAATACATACTCTCAGAGGCAGCAGGTGACGGCTCAGATAATTGGGTTCCTGCCACCTACACTGGAGTTCCATATTGAGTTTCTGGCTTCTAGCTTGAACCTGGCCCAGTCACAGCTATAATGGCCATTTGGGCAGTAAATCAGTGGATGGGAGCTTGCTCGCTCTCTCCTTTCTCTCTTTCTCATAAATGAAATAAACATTTTTAAAAATAGAAGCTAAACCAGGACTAGAATGTTCTTTGGAATTTTCTAGCTTTTTGTCTAGAGTTGTAATTTTCATGCTAAGCATACAACAGTAACTCTAGGCAAATTAACGCCAGCTGTTAATCTGAGTTGAAATTCTACAGATCGTGGCTCCATTATTCACATGTCAAATACCTGAACCTTATGCATTGCTGCATTAACAAACAACTGTAGTTCAGCTGAAATAGCCTTTAACTGTATGTTATGAGGCAGGTGAATTTAATGGGATTCTTATTTCCATAATTAGGGCTATTGAGAGTGTCACTGTAATTATGGTTACTTAAAAAGAAATCCCTTCCTAATTATCATCTGAGGGGTGTGCTCTCAGTGGATTAATGATAGTGTTACCCACTGCTGAGCTAGACTCAGGATTAAATAGACCAACATCTGCTGCTGTGACATCTACCCAATGCACTTTATGGTAATATATTAGGTCAGGCCTACTGACTTATCTTTAAAAGCTATGTTTGTTTCAATTAGCTGGAAAATTTTAGCAGAAGTGGACTTAATGCCTGAGTTAGTAAGGAAATTCTTTTAATTTTTTACTTTATTTGCAAGTAAATACGCAATTTGTATGAATGGCACAAAGTAAATGCCAAATATTTTTTTTTAATTTCTTTGTAGTATAATAGAATGAAATTGGCTGCAATTGGGCTAATTTTTTCAACTTTTAATTTTCATTGTGGAAGATATGCATAAATCAAGAGAACATAGAAATTCTGGGGATGGTGGAATGCTACTTATTTCCTTTAAATTGCAGATTGAGTCCTTGAAGCAGTGAGGTGAATAATCTCTGAGTATAGGTGCTATGGCTCATAAGATCAGAAGACAGTTTAGAGAGATTAGGTCTGAGCTGGACAGCATCCATCCATAAATCATTCTGATAATATGCAGATCTATTTTGTTAGGTTACAAAGAGACAGAAAGTGCTCACTATTTTTAATTTATTTCATAAATGAGTATGCTCTTTCCAATGAGCCAAGCCCAGAGTAGAAAGAACTGAACATTGTGAAGAAGCTGGTCAGTTGTCATGAGAATTTCCACCTAAAAAATGTGTTTTTCCAATGTGAGTTTATTATTATATGACTGGTCCAATGTCCTCTTGAAGTTTTACAAGAGATGTTCTATCTTGTGGAAAAGTAATGAGCTAATAGAATTCTTGTGGGGTTTTGACCTTTGGAAAAGTCTTTTAGGGTTTCTGGCCCAGCATGGAAGGAGTTGTACAGTTGCCACTTCTTTCCTAACAATAGGTGAAAAGTTTAACAAACTGAAAAATCAGCTATTTTTAGATTCATCAGAAGTCATGTTGCAGGGATAGAGGCTTCTCCCCCACCTGGAGAGAAACATCAGGTGGATGCAGAAGATCAGGGTTCACCAAGGAAGAGGCTCACAATTAGAAACCTCGTCCAGAGCCTGTGCCAGAGCAGGGAAATCTGAATTGTAATTGGCTTTTTATTGGAGGCCCATTCTGACCAAGTCATAGGAGGGACCACACACTTGTGTGAATTTTACTCCTAGGAGCTCAGTCAGGTCCCCACAATGAATACTGAAGAAACCACAGTAACAGGAAAGGAAATGGGATCATTCTGAAATACATTCAAGCGCTCTGCTCTTCTTAACAGCAGCCTGTGCTAGCAGAGACTACCCCACGGAAGTGTAGCTTGCTAAGGTTTTATCAGAGCCTGGTTTGGTTCAGAGAAGGGAAACACCCAACTCCAGCTCCCTGTAGCCATTCTTAGTTCCCTAAGTGGGGGAACATATAGAAGCATGGGGACATTCATAATCCAGGGTCACAGGCTCACTGAAAGACTAAGCCCTCATCCCCTCCACCCATACCACTCACTAAATGCATATTATTGGCATTCCTTTTAGTCAGTACAACATGTCTAGATTTCAACACAATTGGAATGCAAGTGAAAGGCAAATGTTATTTAGAGATTAAGCAGTCATCCAAACCAACGTCAAATACAAATGTTGGAGTTATCAGATCTGGAATTTAAAACAACTATGATTAATACGGAAATTAGTTTAATATGGAAAATATACCATGTGCAAAAGCAGCTGGGCAATGTAAGCAGAAAGATGGAAATTCTAATAAGTAATAAAAAAATGCTAGAGATAAAAAAAAATCACTAACAGAAGTAATGAATGACTTTGATGGGCTCTTGAGTAGATTGGGTATTGCTGCAGAAAGAATCGCTGACCTTGCAGATAGGACAATAGAAACTTGTACTTCTCCTTTCCAATCTGTCCTTAGCTGGCATTGGTTTCATCCTTACAATCCCAAAGGTGATTGTGAATGTTCAAACTCACAGCAGATTCATTTCATGTGTGAATTTCCTGACACAGATATTTTCAGTTGTGTTTGGATGTTTGGACAGTCTGCTCTTTACTGTGATGACTTGTGACTGTTTTGTGGCTGTTATCTCCTGTACTACCTGATAATCATAAATACTACCTTTGGGGCCCCCTGATTCTGGTGTGATTTTTCATTGGTATTTTGAAATCTGAACTTCATAGTTTGGTGTCAATATGTATCTTCACAAATGTAGAAGCTCCTGGTTTCTTCTGAAACCCTTCTCAGTTTGAAACGCTTCTCAATCTTTCTTGTTCTGATGCCACAAATAACAAAGTATTTTATTAGTATCATCTTTGTTGGTGTTATGTTCTCAGGAATTTTACTGGTTTTTTTTTTTTTTATTTGACAGAGTTAAGAGAGAGAGAAAGGTCTTCGTTCCGTTGGTTCACCCCCCAAATGGCCGCCACGGCTGACACTGTGCCGATCTGAAGCCAGGAGCTAGGTGCTTCCTCCTGGTCTCCCATGCAGGTGCAGGGGCCCAAGCATTCGGGCCATCCTCCACTGCCTTCCCGGGTCACAGCAGAGAGCTGGACTGGAAGAGGAGCCACAGGGAGTAGAACCCGGTGCCCATATGGGATGCCGGCACCACAGGCGGAGGATTAACCAAGTGAGCCACGACCCCGGCCCCAGGAATTTTACTCTTATAATCAAAGTGTGTCCTCTGTATTAAGAGTTCCATCAATAGGTAGGAAGTATAAATCCTTCTCTATCCGTGACTATCACTGGTCAGTTACTTATTTTTTGTATGAAACAGTCTTTGGGGTGTGTCATACTTTGATTGCATAACCATTCCCCAGAAACAGTGTGGTAACCTCAGTGGTATATACATGGTCACCCTGGTGCTGAGCCCCTTAATCTATATCCTTAGAAACAGATATGAAGAAATTTTTTTTTTTTTTTTGGACAGGCAGAGTGGACAGAGAGAGAGAGAGAGACAGAGAGAAAGGTCTTCCTTTTTGCCGTTTTTCCTTCACTCTCCAATGGCTGCCGTGGCCGGCACACCGCGCTGATCTGAAGACGGAAGCCAGGTGCTTATCCTGGTCTCCCATGGGGTGCAAGGCCCAAGTACTTGAGCCATCCTCCACTGCACTCCCTGGCCACAGCAGAGAGCTGGCCTGGAAGAGGGGCAACCGGGACAGAATCCGGCACCCCGACCAGGACTAGAACCTGGTGTGCCGGCGCCGCAAGGCGGAGGATTAGCCTAGTGAGCCACGGTGCCGGCCATGAAGAATGTTCTTTAGTGGCTTCCTGGTAGAATAGCCTCAGGTCAATACTTGTGCCATCCTTTTTGGAGTATGGTTTGAAAAGGTAGCAAGATAGAATATCTGGAGTCGTAAAACCTATCTTTTTTTGTTCCTTAATTTTGGTATGTCTTATGGTTTGAAATCCTCTTGCTGTTTGGTATGTGAATATTGCTGCTTGTTTTATCTTTAGTGAGATGAATAAAGCATTTGGGAATCACATCTACATTATGATCACTAGATGATTATATTCTATTATAGCCGTAGAGTTTTCTTTATTATCTTTAACCTAGGCATCTTGGAGAAATGAAAAAAAAATCTCTATATATCTACCTACCTACCTACCTATCTATCTAAAATTCCCTCCTTCCCCCTCTCTCAGGCTATTTTTATAAGACCTATTTTAGGGTTACAGTCAAATTCATAGGAAGGTATAGAGGATTTCTTATGTATTCCCTAACCCCACCCATGCATAGCTTCCCTCATTTTCAACATCCTCTACCAGAGTGGTACATTTGCCACATTGATGAACCTACATTGGCACATCGTGATGATGCAGAGTCCATAGTATACCCAGGGTTTACTCTTGGTGTTGTGTCCTCTGTGGGCTTGGAGAAATGCTTAATGTATGTGTGTTCAAAATCCTCTGTCCTTCGATTATTTCTTACCTCTTTCATTCAACATCTTTTACTGTCTCCATAAATTTAACTTTTCTGGAATGTGGTAAAAGTAGACTTACATAGTTGATATAGTTAGTTGTATGTAGTAATCGATCAGCCACTGAGTTAACAGTCTGCTACTGAGGGGAATGGTTTGAAGTAGGGCAGATGTTGAAGGGGGCCGGTGTCACGGCTCACTAGGCTAATCCTCCCACTGCGGCGCCAGCACACCAGGTTCTAGTCCTGGTCGGGGCGCTGGATTCCGTCCCGGTTGCTCCTCTTCCAGTCCAGCTCTCTGCTGCGACCCAGGAATGCAGTGGAGGATGGCCCAAGTGCTTGGGCCCTGCACCCCATGGGAGACCAGGAGACCTGGCTCCTGGCTTCGGATCAGCACGGTGTGCTGGTCGCAGCGGCCATTAGGGGGTGAACAAAAGGAAGACCTTTCTCTCTGTCTGTCTCTCTCACTGTCCACTCTGCCTGTCAGAAAAAAAAATATATGTTGAAGGGAAGCAATTGTTTATATGTACAATCCTTGGGAAAATGGCTAGTGGTCAATAGAAACATAAATTTCAATAAGATTAGGGTATGTGTATAATTTCTGGACAGTGGTGGTCCTTTCATTATGCGGAGAACAGTAAGTTGGTTCAAGGGCATTTCCTCAGGTTTTGGTGGGATCTTGGTTAGTTGTTAGGGCAAAGGAATTGGCTCTGGTTGCAGAGAAAGGAGTAGATGAAATTTAAGCAGGTTTCAAATGTCTTGTAGTCCCATAAGCCCACATTGCTAGAGTTGAGGAAAAGATACAGATCTTGGGATTCAAAGTCCCTAATGTGATTGTAAGCATTTTTTTCCATTAGTTTAGAGACATGGCAAGACTGACATGGTATCTGAGGGTTCTTTTTTTAAAACTTTTATTTAATAAATATAAATTTCCAAAGTACAGCTTATGGATTACAGTGGCTTTCTCCCCCCCACCCCAAAACTTCCCTCCCACCCGCAATCCTCCCATCTCCTGCTCCCTCTCCCATTCCATTCACATCAAGATTAATTTTGAAGTATCTTTATATACAGAAGATCAATTTAGTATATATTAAGTAAAGATTTCAACAGTTTGCACCCACACAGAAACACAAAGTGTAAAATACTGTTTGAGTACTAGTTATAGCATTAATTCACATTGTTCTTGTTACTTGGTGCTGGGCATCTTTGGAATTGAGAGTGATTGACAAATGCAGAGAAAATAATATTATCTGCCATCTGTTAAGTACCTACCTTTAGTTACTATGGATGTTTTAAATCTCATAACAAAACTTAGAGATGTTCCATGGTCTCATTGGAGGGTTCAAAGATAAAGCCATCCAGAATTTTGCCTGTTGCACAAGCAGGGCTAATATCTGGTGTAGTTTTTTATTGGTCTTTTAAAATTCAACTGCATGGTTTGATGGTGTCACGATGTATCTTTTGCACAAATGTAGAATGCCTTCCCCATCAAGAATCTGCTCAATCCTCAACACATTACCCACTGCAGATATCCCTATATTTGATGTCTAAGCAAAACATGGAGTTGATAACTAGTGGGACAGTAGCAGGCAGATTCCCTAATTGCATTAAAGCAGCTCAGTCAAACTTGAAAATTAAGAAATAACCAGTGTCTAAATTGTAGTTATTAATAATTGGTCAGGTAACTCACATTCATAGAAATGAAAGGCCTTTGGTAAACTGAGTTGAAGAACATGTCAGGTTTGAGATCATGAAAGTCCTCTTTTTCTCAAATTTAATTTAATTCTTTTTTTTTTAACTTTTATTTAATGAATATAAATTTCCAAAGTACAGCTTATGGATTACAATGGCTTCCCCCCCATAACGTCCCTCCCACCCGCAACCCTCCCCTCTCCCACTCCCTCTCCCCTTCCATTCACATCAAGATTCATTTTCGATTCTCTTTATATACAGAAGATCAGTTTAGCATACATTAAGTAAAGATTTCAACAGTTTGCTTCCACACAGAAACATAAAGTGAAAAATAATAGATGATTTTTTAAATGATGATGAAATCAGATCAGACCTATTGTCATGTTTAATCCAAGTGAGAGTCAAGTTGGGAATTGATAATTTCTTCTTCTTTTTTTTTTTTTTTAACAGAAGATCAGTTTAGTATACATTAAGTAAAGCTTTCAACAGTTTGCACCCACACAGAAACACAAAGTGAAATATACTGTTTGAGTACTCGTTATAGCATTAAGTCTCAATGTACAGCACGCTAAGGACAGAGATCCTACATGAGGAGTAAGTGCACAATGACTCCTGTTGTTGACTTTACAAATTGACACTCTTGTTTATGGCCTCAGTAATCTCCCCATGCTCCAGTCATGAGTTGCCAAGGCTATGAAAGCCCCTTGAGTTCTCCAGCTCTTACCTTGTTTAGACAAGGTCATAGTCAAAGTGGAAGTTCTCTCCTCCCTTCAGAGAAAGGTACTTCCTTCTTTGAAGACCTGTACTTTCCACTGGGATCTCACTCACAGAGATCTTTCATTTAGGTTTTTTTTTTTTTTGCCTGAGTGTTTTGGCTTTCCATGCCTGAAATACTCTCATGGGCTTTTCAGCCAGATCGGAATGCCTTAAGGGCTGATTCTGAGGCCAGAGTGCTGTTTAGGACATCCGCCATTCTATGAGTCTGCTGAGTATCTCGCTTCCCATGTTGGATCACTCTCCCCTTTATTTTTTTTTTTTTTTTGACAGGCAGAGTGGACAGTGAGAGAGAGAGACAGAGAGAAAGGTCTTCCTTTGCCGTTGGTTCACCCTCCAATGGCTGCCGCGGCCGGCGCGCTGCGGCCGGCGCACCGCGCTGATCCGATGGCAGGAGCCAGGAGCCAGGTGCCAGGTGCTTTTCCTGGTCTCCCATGGGGTGCAGGGCCCAAGCACCTGGGCCATCCTCCACTGCACTCCCTGGCCACAGCAGAGGGCTGGCCTGGAAGAGGGGCAACCGGGACAGAATCCGGCGCCCCGACCGGGACTAGAACCCGGTGTGCCGGCGCCGCTAGGCGGAGGATTAGCCTAGTGAGCCGCGGCGCCGGCACTCTCCCCTTTATTTATTCTATTGGTTAGTGTTAACAGGTACTAGACTTGTTTATGTGCTCCCTTTGACTCTTAGTCCTTTCATTATGATCAATTGTGAACTGAAATTAATCACTTGGACTAGTGAGATGGCATTGGTACATGCCACCTTGATGGGATTGAATTGGAGTCCCCTGGTATGTTTCCAACTCTACCAATTGGGGCAAGTCAGCCCGAGCATGCCCCAAATTATACATCTCTTTCCTCTCTTATTCCCACTCTTATGTTTAACAGGGATCACATTTCAGTTAAATTTCAACACTTAAGAATAACTGTGTATTAATTACAGAATTAAACCAGTCATATTAAGTAGAGCAGACAAAAAAAACTACTAAGAGGGATAACGTATTAAGTTGTTCATTAACAGTCAGGGCTATGCTGATCAAGTCACCATTTCTCATAGTGTCCATTTCACTTCAACAGGTTTCCTTTTTGGTGTTCAGTCAGTTGTCACCAATCAGGGAGAACTTATGGTATTTGTCCCTTTGGGACTGGCTTATTTCACTCAGCATGATGTGTTCCAGATTCCTCCATTTTGTTGCAAATGACTGGATTTTGTTGTTTCTTACTGTGGCATAGTATTCTAAAGAGTATATATCCCATAATTTCTTTATCCAGTCTACCGTTGATGGGCATGTAGGTTGGTTCCAGGTCTTGGCTATTGTGAATTGTGCTGCAATAAACATTAGGATGCAGACCGCTTTTTTGTTTGCCAATTTAAATTCCTTTGGGTAAATTCCAAGGAGTGGGATGGCTGGGTCGAACGGTAGGGTTATCTTCAGGTTTCTGAGGAATCTCCAGACTGACTTCCATAGTGGCTTGACCAGTTTGCATTCCCACCAACAGTGGGTTAGTGTCCCTTTTTCCCCACATCCTCACCAGCATCTGTTGTTGGTAGATTTCTGTATGTGAGCCATTCTAACTGGGGTGAGGTGAAACCTCATTGTGGTTTTGATTTGCATTTTCCTGATTGCTAGTGACCTTGAACATTTTTTCATGTGCCTGTTGGCCATTTGGATTTCCTCTTTTGAAAAATGTCTATTGAGGTCCTTGGCCCATCTCTTAAGTGGGTTGTTTGTTTTGTTTTTGTGGAGTTTCTTGATCTCTTTGTAGATTCTGGTTATCAACCCTTTATCTGTTGCATAGTTTGCAAATATTTTTTCCCATTCTGTCGGTTGTCTCTTCACTTTCCTGACTGTTTCTTTTGCAGTACAGAAACTTCTCAATTTGATGCAATCCCAAATGTTAATTTTGGCTTTGACTGCCTATGCCTCCGGGGTCTTTTCCAAGAAGTCTTTGCCAGTGCCTATATCTTGCAGGGTTTCTCCAATGTTCTCTAATAATTTGATGGTGTTGGGTCATAGATTTGGATCTTAATCCATGTTGAGTGGACTTTTGTGTAAGGTGAAAGGTAGGGGTCTTGCTTCATGATTCTGCACGTAGAAATCCAATTTTCCCAGCACCATTTATTGAATAGACTGTCCTGTGACCAGAAGTACCTGGCTCCTGCCATCGGATCAGCGCGGTGTGCCGGCTGCAGCACGCCGGCTGCGGCGGCCACTGGAGGGTGAACCAACGGCAAAGGAAGACCTTTCTCTCTGTCTCTCTCTCTCACTGTCCACTCTGCCTGTCAAAAATAAAAAAAAATAAAAAAAAAAGAATGTCATATTTAAAACTAGAGAAGATGCAAATACATGTTGCCAGCTTCAGGCTGTTAATAGCAGGACTATTTGGCTCCTTCTCACAGATGGATGAAAGAGAGCTATCTACCTTTTAATACTCCCTAAGAAGGGACATGAAACTTGGGTGGATGGTTTTTCTTCCCAGTGGCCCAATGTACAAACCAGAGGAGAAAAGAAAACTTTATGGCTTTGGTCACTGGGTAATGCAACAGAAATCCTGTATAAATTGTTATACTGATGGTAATTGGGTTCCATTTATGTGATACCACTAAAGATGGCAACACAACCTTGGAAATACAGCTCATTAGCTTAATTAGTAGGAAGCTTATTTTCTCTACTTGGTTTTGTCCTTGTGGGACCTTGACAAATCACTGAACTTTTCCATGTGCTTGCTTTTCTATGGTAGCTATGCAGCTGTTTACTACTAGGTGTCAGGATGTGATTACTTTATATCCAAATTATTTTGCCAGTGGTAAATGAGCTTGTGGTGAGCTTGGAAAATGCCATTTTGGTGACCCTGGTCAAGGTGTTTGAATCATGCAGGGCTGTTAGAAGAAATGAGGGATATTATTTCAAGTTATTTAATTAGGCAATAAAATAATTCAGTTCTTTCAACAGATAAGTTACCCTCATACAAAATAAATATTTCTCAACATTGTTTAACTGGTTTTTCAATTTTTGAATAAGTTTGTTGACACTAAACAATAAACTTGATGAGCTCCATTTATTTTTTAGAATGCATTTTTTATAGCTTTTTTTGAATTCTTAACTCTTTATTCTGTAAATAATCAAATTTCCAGAGAGGTCATATATTTGATTCAGAGACCTGATGATAAAAGCAATTGTAAAACTATGAATTTCTTAAATTATATCTATTAATTAGTTTGACCTTATAGAATTTTACTTTAAAGAAGAACATTCAGGTAAATAGGATATACTTTCAGAATCATGATCTTCAAAGACACCTGAAACATGCAGTATGTTTGCTTTCAAAATAAGTTCAACAATTAACAGAAACTGTGTAGACTATGCTTTCTTTTTTTCTTACTAAATTTTTATAAATAATAACATGAACATGAGAAAAAAACAAAAACTCTATCAATTACTATTTATTCTCTGAATCAGTTTTTTGAGTCAGTTTTTTTTTTTGTTTGGTAAACTATTTTTTTTAAATTTTATTTAAGATATACAAGTTTCATGTATTTCATATATACAGATTTAGGGACATGGTGCTACTTCCCATCCTACCCTCCCTCCCACTCATGTTCCAACCCTTCTTCCTCTTATTTCTTCTATTCCCACTCAATTTTTAAAAGTATTGATTTTCAGTTTACTTTATACTCATAAGGTTAACACTACACTAAATAAAGGGTTCAAAAAATAAAATGAAGAAAAAAACTGTTCAGCAGTAGAGACAAGGGCTTTAAACAATCACTGAATCTAAACTATTCATTTCACTCCAATACATTACATTTTAGGTACTCTATTAGTTATCCCAGATCAGGGAAAACATTTCTGTCTTTTCTGGGACTGGCTTATTTTACTAAGTATAATGGCTTCCATTTGCATCCATTTTGTTGCAGAAGAAAGGATTTCTTTTTTTTTTTCCATAGTTGAGTAGTACTCCATAGTTTATATATACTACAATTTCTTTATCCAGTCATCTGGGTTGATTGCATATCTTAGCTAGCATGAATTGAGCTGCTATAAACATGGGGGTAGTTTTTCTTTTAATAATTGTAATTTTTATTCTACTTAACATTCTTGAGCTTTCTTCTGTCTTCATCCATAAACCTCAGGAGGTAGACTTGAAAAGATGGTAATTTTAATGTATCACTTATGAAAACTTTCTCAGTTTACCAACTCATACTTAATTTTCCATTTAATCTTTGAGGAAATCTATAGAGTTGAGAGCATAAGAATTACTGTTCTTTATCTAAATAGGCAGAACTGAAGTACAATATTTCAATATGGATCAACTGGTAGTGATAAAGATTTTGATAAGACATTAAGGAATGCTCATAAATGCCAATAGGTTACTCAAGAATGGAGTCCATTTGCCAGAAAGACATCCAAGTCTCTCATGTGGGTGGCAGGGACTCTGTTGCTTACAACATCAATTGCTGCCTCTAGTGGGAAGCTATAGTTAGGCTCAGGAATCAGAAATTTGACCCCTGCTATACTGATGTGGATTGTGGTATCTTAACTGGAACCTTAATGACCAGGCCAGATGCCCCTCCAAATTACCCCCTCCTTGGCAATACTTGACATTAACATATATATATTATAAATATGTATATATATAAAGATTATTAAGCATAATAATAAAGTGAACTCCCATGAGCCCAGCATCACATGAAAGAATTATGATACTGTTATTGTGAATTGAGCTGCAATAAACATTGAGGTGCAAATGGCTCTTTTATTTGTCAATTTAATTTCCTTTGGGTAAATTCCAAGGAGTGGGATGGCTGGGTCGAACGGTAGGGTTATCTTCAGGTTTCTGAGGAATCTCCAGACTGACTTCCATAGTGGCTTGACCAGTTTGCATTCCCACCAACAGTGGGTTAGTGTCCCTTTTTCCCCACATCCTTACCAGCATCTATTGTTGGTAGATTTCTGTATGTGAGCCATTGTAACCGGGGTGAGGTGAAACCTCATTGTGGTTTTGATTTGCATTTCCCTGATTCCTGGAGATCCTGAACATTTTTTCATGTGTCAGTTGGCCATTTGGATTTCCTCTTCTGAAAAATGTCTATTGAGGTCCTTGGCCCATCTCTTAAGTGGGTTGTCGGTTTTGTTTTTGTGGAGTTTCTTGATCTCTTTGTAGATTCTGGTTATCAACCCTTTATCTGTTGCATAGTTTGCAAATATTTTTTCCCATTCTGTCGGTTGTCTCTTCACTTTCCTGACTGTTTCTTTTGCAGTACAGAAACTTCTCAATTTGATGCAATCCCAAATGTTAATTTTGGCTTTGACTGCCTATGCCTCCGGGGTCTTTTCCAAGAAGTCTTTGCCAGTGCCTATATCTTGCAGGGTTTTTCCAATGTTCTCTAATAATTTGATGGTGTTGGGTCATAGATTTGGATCTTAATCCATGTTGAGTGGATTTTTGTGTAAGGTGAAAGGTAGGGGTCTTGCTTCATGCTTCTGCATGTGGAAATCCAGTTTTCCCAGCACCATTTATTGAATAGACTTTCCTTGCTCCAGGAATTGGTTTTAGATCCTTGATCAAATATAAGTTGGCTATAGATGTTTGGGTTGATTTCTGGTGTTTCAATTCTGTTCCATTGGTCTATCCATCTGTTTCTGGACCAGTACCATGCTGTTTTGATTATAACTGCCCTGTAGTATGCCCTGAAATCTAGTATTGTGATGCCTCTGGCTTTGTTTTTGTTGTACCAGATTGCTTTAGCTATTTGAGGTCTCCTGTGTCTCCATAAAAATTTCAGCATCATTTTTTCCAGATCTGAGAAGAATGTCTTTGGTATTTTGATTGGTATCGCATTGAACGTATAAACTGCTTTTGGGAGAATGGACAGTTTGATGATATTGATTCCTCCAATACATGAGCATGGAAGATTTTTCCATTTTTCAGTATCTTCTTCTATTTCTTTAAGATTTTGTAATTCTCATTGTAGAGATCTTTAATGTCCTTGGTTAAGTTTATTCCAAGGTATTTGATTGTTTTGTGGCTATTGTGAATGAGATTGATCTTAGCAGTTCTTTCACAGCTATGGCATTGCCTGTGTATATAAAGGCTGTTTAATTTTGTGCATTGATTTTAAATCCTGCTACTTTGTCAAATTCTTCTATGAGTTCCAATAGTCTCTTAGTAGAGTTCTTTGGATCCCCTAGCTAAAGAATCATATCATCTGCAAAGAGGGATAGTTTGAGTTCTTCCTTCCCAATTTGTATCCCTTTAATTTCTTTTTCTTGCCTAATGGCTCTGGCTAAAATTTCTAGAACTATATTGAATAGCAGTGGTGAGAGTGGGTATCCCTGTCTGGAACCAGATCTCAGTGGAAATGCTTCCAACTTTTCCCCATTCAATAGGATGCTGGCCGTGGGTTTTTCACAAATTGTTTTGATTGTATTGAGGAATGTTCTTTCTATACCCAATTTGCTTAGAGTTTTCATCATGAAAGGGTGTTGTATTTTATCGAATGCTTTCTCTGCATCTATTGAGATGAACAGCCCTTGTCCTGACTGTTGATGAACAACTTAATACTTTATCCCTTTTAGTATTTTTTTGTCCTACTTAATACTATTGGTTGAGCTCTGTAATTAACACACAATTATTCTTATGTGTTTAAATTTAACTGAAATGTGATCTCTGTTAAATATAAGAGTGGGAGTAAGAGAGGGAGGAGAGGTACAATTTAGGACATGCTCAGTCTGACTTGCCCCAAATGGTGGAGTTAGAAACGTGCCAGGGGATTCCAATTCAATCCCATCAAGGTGGAATGTACCAATGCCATCTCACTAGTTCAAGCGATCAATTTCAGTTCACAATTTATCATAATGACAGGTCTAAGAGTCAAAGAGATCACATAATCAAGAGTAGTGTCTGCTAATACTATCTGACCGAATTAAGAAGCTCAGAACAATCCAACATGGGAAGCGGGATACACAGCAGACTCATAGAGTGGCAGATGTCCTAAACAGCACTCTGGCCTCAGAATCAGCCCTTAAGGCATTCGGATCTGGCTGAAGAGCCCATGAGAGTATTTTAGGCATGGAAAGCCAAGACACTCTGGAAAAAAACAAATACCCTAAATGAAAGATCTCTGTGAAATCCCAGTGGAAAGAATGGGCCATGAAAAATGGAGGAGAGAACTTCCTTTTTGACTATGACCTTGTCTAAATAAGATTGAAGTTGGTGAACTCAAAAGGCCTCCATAGCCTTGGCAACTCATGACAAGAGCCTAGGGTGATTACTGATGCCATAAACAAGAGTGTCAATTTGTTAAGTCAACAACAGGAGTCACTGTGCACTTACTCCTCAGGTAGGATCTCTGTCCTTAATGTGTTGTTCAATGTGAATTATTGGTATAACTAGTACTCAAACAGTACTTTATACTTTGTGTTTCTGTGTGGGTGCAAACTGTTGAAATCTTTACTTAATATATACTAAATTGATCTTCTGTATATAAAGATACTTAAAAATGAATCTTGATTTGAATTGAATGGGAGAGGGAGCAGGAGATGGGAGGGGTGCGAGAGGGAGGGAAGTTATTGGGGAGAAAAGGCATTGTAATCCATAGACTGTACTTTGGAAATTTAGATTTACTAAATAAAAGTTAAAAAAAATCATAGTTTCAGCAGTAAAACAAATCAGTAAGCTTTAGTATAAATTATAGCATTGTCCACATTACCCTCAAAAGTGCAAACAATTGAGAAAGGAAATAGTACTTTAAGGAATAAAGGGGCTAATATCTGTGACCAAATAGATTAAAATTGTCCTGAAGTCTTATGTCTTATTGTAATAGAAAATTCCATTCTAATTAATTAGATTTAGTATCAAATTATAGTTATGTTTGATCAAAACCCTGAATATAAAACTGTGAAATGAATTAAATAAAATCATAAATGCCATGAAAAAAAAAGAATTAGGATAGTGATAGGATGGACTTATCTATGTGTTGTTCCCCTTCCTCTGCTTCCTGCCACACCCCTCCTAGAAATAAGTATTTAAAATTTTGTGTATTTTTCTCTTAAAAAAAGGTATTTTTAGAGATCATGTGAAAGTGTTCTTCACAAGACACTGTTTAGTATTGTGGTGTTTGATTTTGAACTTTACAAAGTGGTGAAACTCTAGTCTTTGGGGATTGGCACTTTTTACTCAATACGTCATTTAAAGAATCATTTCTGATGTTTGTTGTTTGTGGTCTATTATTTTAATTGTTGAGGAATGGATATTTGTGTGGTTATGATCTGTTCATCTATTTATCTCCATCCTGTTGTCAGTGAACATTTTGACATTTGGGTTGTTCCCTGTTGTCTATGAATACAAATAATGCATCTATGAACATATGCTTGTATTGCAAGAGTTTCGCTACATGTTTATCCAAGAACAGTCATAAAATATGCAGATATTGAACTTTAGCAGATACACTGTGATTTCCAAAGTGGTTGTACAATTAATACTCCCACCAAGAGTGCAAAGGGTTTCAGCTGAGCAGTGCCCTTAGCAGCCTTTGATGTTATCATACTTTAAATTGAATATATTTGGTGCTTTGTGTTCAAGTCTCAAGCCTCTCCTCAAATAGAACTGGAGTGTTTCTTTTAAAATCTCAGCCGAAAGTTACCACAGCACCTAATGCTTTGTTCATGGATAAGTTGGACCCTGCTTCACCATGACAGAAAACTGTGGACCTGCTGCCTCACAGGGAAAACCCCGGACTCTCTCAGACCTTCTTTCTGTTCCTCCTTAGGCTGTCGCATCGTCCCAGGAGCCCAGAAAGGGAACACAGCTCCTCACTCTCGAGGTGGTCTTCTCTCCCTCTGATTACTCATATTGCCCAAACAGGAAGGTACAGATATGGTTTTTCTCCTTTTTGGTCTGCCGCAAACATGCCTACACTGCTGTGAACATTAAAGCTTCAAAGGCACAAGGTGGGAAACATGTTGAGTGAGAGTCGGAAATCCACAGGGGGCAGGGCATGAATGATAGATTCTCTACAACAGCAGGTATCCAACCTGCGACTCATCAAAGCCTGGGAAGCAGACCACCCTAAGAGGCTGAGACAGAGGAAAATGAGCTCGGAAGGAGGAACCACATGACAGAAATATAACAGCTTAAAACACTATGAATGTTAAGGATGAAAGACAGAGGCGAACTCCGTTCTGAGGTCTGCCTTTCCAGGCAGCAATGATTCCAAAGAAATTTAAAAGCCCTGGAGATACATTGTTAGCCCCAGAGGTTGCCCATCTATGTTATGAGGCCTAGCAGTGATGAGCAACTTGGTCAGGATTATACGGGTAGCTGTCAGTTATGAGACCGCAGGATGTCTGTGCCCTTGATGTGACTGACTGTGTGATCACTTTTCTGTTAAAACACATGGCGCTGCTCTCCTGGCTCTGCTCTCCCTGGTTTTTCTTCTAATTAAACTGAAACAGTGATACCCATACGAACTCATAAGGAAAAAAAAAATTAAATGTAGGTTGTTTGTTCTGTTAGACTGAAGGATTGTGATTAAAAGAAAAATAATGTGTTGAATACCTTCTATTTGAACTCTTACAACCAAGTTGGCTTCTGTCTTAGAAACCAACTGTAGCACAGGGATTTCTGTGAATATGACTTCATAGGAGATGTTCCAAAAATAAGAAAGACTGGTGAAAGTCACAGGGAAAGGGCTGGGGAAGGAGGGCCACCCAAGTGAAGCCCACAGAGAATGCCTAGTCCACTCTTGCAGGGGAGTGTTGAAGACAGTGTAGGTCGCTTCTCAGGGTTGTGTCATGTGAGCAAGGAAACTAGGGTATTTATATGCCCCTTAAAAACCCTCTGTTAAGCCGGCACTGCGGCTCACTAGGCTAATCCTCCACCTGCAGCGCCAGCACCCCGGGTTCTAGTCCTGGTTGGGGCGCCGGGTTCTAGTCCCTGTTGCTACTCTTCCAGTCCAGCTCTCTGCTGTGGCCCGGGAGTGCAGTGGAGGATGGCCCAAGTGCTTGGGCCCTGCACCCCATGGGAGACCAGGAGAAGCACCTGGCTCCTGGCTTCGGATCAGCACGATGTGCCGGCCGCAGCGGCCATTGGAGGGTGAACCAACGGAAAAGGAAGACCTTTCTCTCTGTCTGTCTCTCTCACTGTCCACTCTGCCTGTCAAAAAACAAAACAACAACAACAAAAGCCCTCTGTTAAGGGCTATCCTTGGGGTGAGGCAAAGTGAATCCCAAAGCACTTCTGGCTTTCCTTATGCACAAAGCAAAACAGATTCCAACAGTTCAAGGAACCCAACAGAGACTCACAGCTGGCAGTCAGAATTGAAAAGCACATCTGTAGCTGGTGTGCATGAACAGGGGAAAAGGATCCAAAGAGACAGACAGACCCCTGACTGCCTCTGCTGTTCTAAACCGAATCCTTCCTGTAATGAAATTCTCTAGAGCAGTGGTAGTGTAGAGAAACTCAACTACATCAAAGATGTATTTCCTTGGTTTATCTCATACATGGCTGATAAAAGGCAGTTTTTTTGGGGGAAGGCTTGGTGATGTATCTCAAAAGTTCCTCAACTTAGACCAAATTTATCTAATAGAAATAAGATTTTTTTTTTTTTAAGATTTATTTGAAAGAGTTACATAGAGAAAGGAGAGGCGGTGGGGGGGAGGGGTCTTCCACCCACTGGTTCACTCTCCAATTGGCTGCAACAGCCAGAGCTGTGGTGATCTGAAGCCAGGAGCTTCTTCCAGGTCTCCCACATGGGTGCAGGGGCCCAAGGATTTGGGCCATCTTCTACTGCTTTCCCAGGCCACAGCAGAGAGCTGGATCGGAAGTGGAGCAGCCAGGTCTCGAACCAGCGTGCATATGGGATGCTGGTGCTTCAGACCAGGGTGTTAACCTACTGTGCCACAGCGCTGGCCCCAAGAAATAAGAATTCTTATTAAGTGTTCATTATGTTACAGATAGATCTTACTAGTGAAATCGGAGATGACCCCCTAAAATTTATACAAAAATGTGGCCCTTTAAATTTCCCCAGAAGCACCACCTGGGGTTCCACATATGATACCGGAATTTGGGGTGCCATACGATATCACCATATGCTTATTAATAAGTCCCCAATATTAATAAGCCTGAGAGGGTTCTTGCCTAAGACTTAGAGAAGAATTCTAAATACCTGCACAGATAAACGAGGCAGCATGGTACATTTTAAGCCTTTATTTAGTGAGAAAGATGCATAGGAGAGTGACAGCTTTATTGAGAGAGAGAGGTAAATCTGGGTTCATACTGAGCACCAGGAACCAGCCACATGGAGGAGCATCTAGGCCAGGAAGCGTAGGGTGGGTGGCCCAAAGGTCAGGGCTACAGCAAGCCCCCTCCTGGCAAGGGAAGAAGAGAAGGGCGGACACACTGTGTCCTAGGCTTTTAACCCACTTCTAAAGGGGAGTGGTTAATTAACCTGATTGGTTGGTGGGCACCCAGGTGTGGCCAGGTAGGGGCATAAGGTCACACAGGGGTGCGGTGAAGGTATCAGGAATGGCGTGAGGTCACACAGGGGCGTGGCAAAGGCGTGGTCTTCCAGCTCACAAACCTAATCTATTTGAACCTGCATGTCTACCTACTTCACTAGCATGATCTCATTTAAATGTCTCAGTAACTTACTAATAGAAATACTGCTACTCTCTTCACTTAGATGAGGAAAGTGAGACTTACTGAGTTGTGCAGGTTACACAAGTGGCAAGTGGCATAGCTACAATTTGAACCAAGTCAGTTCCATTTCAGATTCTGCATTTCATCTTGCCACAATTTACATTAAATGATTTAGGGTATTTGCAAAAGACTACCTATAGAAATGTCCTTACAATATTGATTTTACATTAAAAAATTAGAAACAATATATATGTCCAACAACTCAGGTCTTGTTGAAGAATTTGTATTAGATATTATGATAGAAGGCCAGCGCCGTGGCTCACTAGGCTAATCCTCTGCCTGCAGCACCTGCACACCGGGTTCTAGTCCCAGTTGGGGCACCGGATTCTGTCCCAGTTGCTCCTCTTCCTGTCCAGCTCTCTGCTGTGGCCCTGGAGGGCAGTGGAGGATGGCCCAGGTCCTTGGGCCTGGCACCCGCATGGGAGACCAGGAGGAAGCACCTAGCTCCTGGCTTCAGATAGGTGCAGTGCGCTGGCTGTAGCAACCACTTCGGGGGTTAACCAATGGAAAAAGTATGACCTTTCTCTCTGTCTCTCTCTCTCACTGTCTAACTCTGCCTGTCAAAAAAAAAATAAATAAAATAAAAAATAAAAAAAAGAATTATTATAGAATACTTTTGAACACTTAAAACTAATACTGAATATTTTTGTTTGACATGGAAGTTGATTACTATATAATTTTAAATTTAAAAGTTAGGCTGTAAACAACAATGGACTATGTTTCCATTATTCTGACAACAACCAAAACAAACCCAGACTACACATGAGCAGTTAATAGGCAGTATAAAATAGACCCATGCGGTGGATTTTTTTTCCCTGTTTGTTTCTAAAGGTTGGCAAAATTTACACACTTCTAATTCTTCTTTGAGGCTTCTCTTCAAAGTAGTGAGGGCCTGCATTCTTAAAAGTTTTTGAAGGTGATAACTGCACATGGATGAAGAGGAGCTTCCTAAAAACTTGTCCATGGACATTGGAAACTTGTTTCATACTCCTTTCCTAGAATCTGAGTATTTTAATCCTGGTGGACTCTAATTGAAATACTCTCTCCTAAACTCACCTGGTTAATTCATACTCAACCTTCATCCCTCAGTTCTAGTATCATTTCCTCATGGAAGCCTTGTTTCACTAACTGGGTTAAATCATTATTTTGTTTCCTCCCAGAATTATGTCTCTCTCTTCATAGCTCTTGACGAAATGGAAAGTTTATTTGTGTGAATGTCTTTTGAATGCAAATGTGTCTCACTAGGCTGTAACTTCAAGGTTGCAAGGATCACACTGCTTCACAGCTTCTGCATGTGATTATGAGGACAAATGAAAGTTGGGGGTGCTCACTCCCTACCCCAGTGGGGGAGAGATCTGAGTGGAGAAACAGTCACTTTTCAGATCACCCTGATTAGTCATCTTCTCTGCTTACATCTTTATTCATTTATGTCTCACTTCTTTCATTACATTTTCCCCAGTTTTTAAATATTACTCCCAAAAACTTTATTTTCTGTCTACTTCAGGTTTGAGGAATACAGAAATTAATAATTATTAATTAGAATGAGACAGGAATATAAACAAATACATTGGGATATGATTATTTTCACTATATAATAAATGCATAGATGGTTGATTTGTGCCACACAGAAAGGAATGCATGGTCACTTGAATTTATTTTGTAGAGAAACATTTTTAAGAGTTTTCACAGGGGAAGTGGTTGACCTACATTCTCCCTTCTTATTTCTTATTACCCAGATATAGACATTTCAAAGGGCTCCCTAATCCCTACTTTTCCAGTATTTCTTCTGGGTACCAGGTACTATGCTGCCCACCAGATAGGACACTAGACCAGAAACTTGTTGATTGACTTGTGTTGATGGTGTGTTACAAACATTTGAACACCGAGAAGTATTTGATGAAATATTTTCTCAACAGTTAATCCCAAGCTGTAGGAAAGGACATGTATGTCCTCATAAATGACTCATGTTCTGTCATATATGCCCATATTTTCGGAGGCTGTTAAGCTACTAAAATAAGTTACCGTAGTAAGGGATGGTGCTGTGGCCTAGTGGGCCTAGGCATCTGTCTGCGGCACTGGCATCCCACGTGGGTGCCAGTTTGTGTCTTGGCTGCTCCTCTTCTGATGCAGCTCCCTGCTCAATGGTCTGTGGATGGGAGAGGGAAGTGGAAAATGGCCTGAGTCCTTGGCCTCTGCAGACAAGTGGGAGACCCAGAGGAGGCTCCTGGCTTCAGATCGGTGCAGCACTGGCCGCTGCAGCCACTTGGGGAGTGAACCAGAAGCTGTAGGAGGACCTGTCTCTGTCTGTCTGTCTCTCTCTCTCTTTGGCTTTAACTCTACCTCTCAATTAAATGGATAAAAAAATCATTGAAGACAATAACAGTAATAAGATCTATAAAAGACACTATGTTTTATAACCTTTCATAATATTATTAGAGCAATAAAAGCGTATTTGGAGGAAGATTGCCAAAAGAAGAAGATTTTAGTGTTTTTTCTTGTTGTTGTTGTTGTTGTTGTTTTTGACAGGCAGAGTGGACAGTGAGAAACAGAAAGGTCTTCCTTTTTTTTCCGTTGGTTCACCCTCCAATGGCTGCTTCAGCTGGCGCACCGCACTGATCCAAAGCCAGGAGCCAGGTGCTTCCCCTGGTCTCCCATGCGGGTGCCAGGCCCAAGGACTTGGGCCATCCTCCACTGCCTTCCCAGGCCACAGCAGAGAGCTGGACAGGAAGAGGAGCAACTGGGACAGAATCCGGTGCCCCGACCAGGACTAGAACCCGGGGTGCAGGCGCTGCAGGCAGAGGATTAGCCTATTGAGCTGCTGCGCCGGCTTAGGATCTTAGTTTTTGTCACTTATATCTCCACTACTGAAAAATATGAGCACTGAGTATCAAGAGCTAGTGTCTGCAAATATTTTTCTTTAGTACAATGTTTAAGGAGGAAGACCTGGGTACTATGTTACGTTGAGGAAGCCACTTTGGTTAGAATTACTTTCACTGTGGGAAAGAACAGGTCATCAAAGAAGGAGGTTCCTTTCTCTGAAGGGAGGAGAGAACTTCCACTTTGACACTTGTCTAAATATGATCAGAGTCGGCGAACTCAAAAGGCCTCCATAGCCTTGGCAACTCCTGACAAGAGCTTAGGGTGATTACTGATGCCATAAACAAGAGTGTCAATTTGTTAAGTCAACAACAGGAGTCACTCTGTGCACTTACTCCTCATGTAGGATCTCTGTCCTTAATGTGCTGTACATTGTGATTTAATGCTGTAACTAGTACTCAAACAGTATTTTACACTTTGTGTTTCTGTGTGGGTGCAAACTGTTGAAATCTTTACTTTATACTAAACTGATCTTCTGTATATAAAGAGAATTGAAAATGAATCTTGATGTGAATGGAAGAGGAGAGGGAGCGGGAGAGGGGAGGGTTGTGGGTGGGAGGGACGTTATGGGGGGAAGCCATTGTAATCCATAAGCTGTACTTTGGAAATTTATATTCATTAAATAAAAGTTAAAAAAAAAACTTCCACTGTGCTTGGAAGATGCACATTGGGAAGTATGACTTTGGATACAACTTACTCATTCTGAAGTACTACATAGGACAGTAGGGGAAATAAATAGAACTTTTAAAAAGAACTTGCTATTACTCCAATAAGTCTTGAATGTGAATGAGTAGGTTCTGAAAGTTGATATCAGAAATCAAAATTTCTTTGGCTTTCAAAAGTTGTCTGCAGAAAATACATATAAGACAACTCATTTTTAAAGGTAAGGAGGAGCAGCAATTTATAGAACCTAGAATATCATTTAGCTCTTGTCTACTATATCAGGATCCTTTTGGATTCTGCTTGTCTTATTGTTTAGTAATTCTTGGAGAAAAACCAGGAGGACCTGGGAGAATGACAACACTACATTTGTTTTAAAGATGGAAATGGAAATTGTACCATCCAAACGGAACTGCAGGAAAACCATGAGCATGAGAGAGTCCACTGAAAGGATACTGTTTAGGAATAAAGATCATTTTGGTAAAAGCATTTAGTGATTTAATTAATCAGATTTTGGGAAGTCTCAGACAAAAATAGTGCATACATGTCATTTAAGACAGTTTTACTGACTTAGATTCATCCTCTACTGAATTGTTTTAAGCTTTCTGTGTTTTTCTTCTAAGCATATATTCACGTTGGCATATCCAAACTCAGTTAAAATATATTTGAACTGGCTGTATTTGTACAGATATTTGTGACCTTTTCCTAATGAGAGTCTAATGGACAAGTGATAAGAACATGTCCCTTGATGTTAAAAGACCTAAATTCTAGGTCCAATTCCATCCCTAACAAGCTCTATAACCTTGAGTAAATCACATAATTTTATTTATCTTCAGTTTTCTCATCTAGAAAATGAAGTTGAAACATATGATTTTTGAAAGCACCTTCCATCTCCAAAATTACACTGTCAGCTTTCATTTTTACTAACTTGGAGGAGCAATGAATACCGCTCTGACACAGTAGATTAATCCTTACTGTTCCTGCCTAATTAGCATCAGCAACTAGGATAAGGAAGGAATGTAGCTAGAACTTAGTGCTCTTGGTGGCTTTCTATTGTCTATTCCCACTGCTCAGGTGCTCTTGACCATCCTCAGACTCCGGGAACATTTACAACCTTTGATGTATAAGATCACATGTTGATATCCTTGGGTTAGTGTTTGTTTCCTGAAGACTCTTCTCAAACATATACAAATGCTAACATCGTAGGACTGCATCTGCTTCCATGGACAAGGGTTGAGTTCACGTTTGAGAATCAAAGGCTAAAGGTCCAAAATTGCAGATATGATCTTGGCAAATCTCTGGGATCACATCCCAAGTATGTTTCTTATTTTATTTTTTAAATATTTATTTGTTTATTTGAAAGGCAGAGTTACAGAGGGGAGAGATTTTCCACCCACTAGTTTACTCCCCAAATGGCCACAACGGTCAGGACTGAGCCAGGCCAAAGCCAAGAGCCAGGATCTTCTTGCAGGTCTCCCATGTGGGTGCAGGGGCCCAAGTACTTGGGCCATCATCTGCTGCTTTACCAGATCTCTTAGCAGGGAGCTGGATCAGAAGTGGAGCAACCAAGACCTAAACCACTGCCCATATGGGATGCTGGCATTGCAGGCTGCAGCTTTACCCACTACTCCACAATGCAGGCCTCTCAGGTATTGTTTTTAAACACAACAAATACATAGGATTGCAAAGAAAACAATTAGGTTGAAATACAGTTTTATTCATAAACCTAGGTTAAGACCACTGCAAGTGGGAACTCGCTGGGCCCAGAGAGTATTGCCCTTGTTCATTGATGTCCTGGGTGCCTTGTGAAGTGTGTAGTTCAGATAGCAAGCTCATTAACCCACACCCATTCAGTTAGTCCCATTGTTTTGATGATCTACAATTCTTAAAAGATCTGCCTGCTCATCGGTTTCTAAGCTCCTTGGGAAGAAGGGCTGAGGCTTCTTCTTGATTGCCTCTCTAGATTTTTCATGGTGCTTCACACATCTGTGGTGCACAAGTCATGTTTGTTAAGCGGATACATGGATGAATGAAGCCAGCACAATTTCTGGTAACTTTGAGTACTGCGATTTTGGCTTATTGTTGGCAGTTTTGTTCTCTGGAGGAAAGATGGGCCTAAAATTTAGGGAGGTTGTGTTTGTGGTGCTATAACAAAATACCATGAACTAAATAAGTCGTTTTTTAAAAATAGGGGGGTGGGGTGAGGCAGCACTGTGGCATACCAGGTTAAGCTGTCCCCTGCAGGGCCTGCAGCCCATATGGGTGCTGGTTCGAGTCCTGGCTGTTCCACTTTGGATTCGGCTCCTTTCTAGTGTGCCTGTGAGTGCAGTGGAAGATAGCCCAAGTCCTTGGGCCCCTGCACTCGGGTGGGAGATGAAGAAGCTCCTGACCTCAGACTGACCCAGCTCCAGCCGTCATGGCTATTTAGGGAGTGAACCAGTGGATGGAGGATTCTCTCACTCTGCCTTGCCCTCTGTGTAACTCCGCCTTTCAAGTAAAATAAAAAAAATTCTTAAAAATACCATAAATAAGGTGACTTAAACAACAGAAATTCATTTTCTCACAGTTCTGGGTGTTAGAATGTCCAGGATCAAGATTCTGTCAGTGAAGGGTTTGGTGAGGGCTCTTGCTGTGTTCTTAAAGGGAAGAGAGAAAAACCGTAGTCTGGTGTCTCGTCTTATAAGGACGTTCTTGCTGTCAGATGAAAGTTGCAGCCTTAGGACTTCATTCAGCATTATTTTCCATTAAGGCCTATTGCAAAAGAGAGTCACACTGGGAGTAAGGCTTCCCCTTAAACTCTGGAGAGACAAAATTCAATCCACAGCAGAGGGCCTGTGTTGGACAGTGAAATGCACGGGGAAGTCCAAGAATAGGACCGCACATTCTTGTCCTGGCTCTGCCTTTAGTGAAAGGTCCAGAGAATATCCACTGCTTTCTCATAGGTAAAGTATTTGGGCTGGATAAATGGAAGTTTCTATCCATATTAATATTATTTGCACGTGTGTGAAGCTTTAATAAATCCCAGTAGAACAGATTTGCTGCCCAAACTGATGGACCCTTAGAATGTCATCAAAATAGTTTCTCCAGATACTACATAATCAACTTAATGTCTGATATAGAGTTTCAAAGCTGTCAGTGAAGTCTGACAAGATGTGCTGATAACTCTGTGCTGTGCTAGTCACTTGGAGCTCTATATAGCTCTTTGGAGAATGAAATAGTCATAAGGAAAGTTAGCAGTACTTGGAAACTAAAGCAGACTTTCTTGTGTACTTTTTGATGTTTTCCTTAGATCATCTCAGGGTCAGATTGATTCCTTTCTGTTGCTGATGTTCAAATGGAACTAAGTAGTAGAATAATTTCTAGAAGAGATTTTTTGAAATAGGCTTGCACTTAGGGGGTGAATAAACAAATATGTCAAAGAAATGTTCATTATATGTTAATATGATGCCTCAGTCATTCCTTAAATAATCATTTCTGTCCACATACACTTTCCCTCTGATTTCTGCTGTGTTTAATGTTCTTCATTGTAGTATTATGCAAGCTGAACTAGCTGATATGCACTGCTTTGCTGAGAATTTAAACATTTTTATTACTTGATTAGAACCAGTGTTTCCTTTCATCAGAAAGAAAAAGAGAACACTTACTAAATTTTTCAGAGTTTTGATGTTTTGTAGTGTTGAAAAAAGTCATACATTTAATTACGGCTTGTAAATCTTAAAAGTAGCAAAGCTTTTTGATTGATTTATTTGGGCTGCTAATTTCACAGAATTCTAGAACTGAAAGGAACTTGAATGATAGTATAATCTGGCTTTGATGGCATAATCCAATTTTCATATATTACAGTACACACAAATTCTCTATGGCTTTAAGTTTTTCTGTTGAAATTATTTCATCAGTCATTCATCACTCATATTTATTTGTTCATTCTTTTATTCATCACTTGATAAATTAGGCAGTATAGGTATAATGGTTACACCATGGGCTCAAGTTAAAATCCTAGTTTCTCCATAATTAGCTGTGAGATCTTACTCTGTAATCATCACTTTTCTCATGTTTAAGATGGAGTTAATAAAAATGCCTAATTTATAAATTTACTGTTTCCAGTGAGATCATATGCATAAAGCACTTTAAAAAAAAATCATTTATTTGAGAGGAAGAGGCACAGACAGAAGGAGATTGAGAGAGAAGTCTTCCATCCACTGGTCTACTCCCCAAATGGCCACAACAGCCAGAGCTGGGGCGATCTGAAGCCAGCAGCCAGGAGCTTCCTCTGGGTCTCCCACAGTGGTGCAGGAGCCCACCTTCGACCTCCGTCCCAGGCTACTAGCAGGGAGCAGGATCAGAAGTGGAGCAGGCGGGACTCGAACTGGTGCCCATATGGGATGCTGGTGCACAGAGGGAGGCTTAGCCTACTATGTCATGGTGCCAGCCCCATAAAACACTTTTTGAAAAGAGTGCCTAACAGAAAGAAATGTCTCAATTAATGTCAACCATTCTTATAACCCATAAAGTTGCTGTGAGGATTAAATAGATGATTTATATAGTTTTCAGCTAAGTGTCTAGAAGATGAAATCTTTCCAGCAAGACAAGGAATTTTTAAGAAATACACATATATGTAAGTTCCAGGAGTAAGACAAAAAGTCATTGAACTTTTTAAAAGACTCCTTTTAGCCACCGTTTACGTCTTACTTGTTTCTAACTAAGAAGCAGGTAGGTGATGAAAACATAACAAGTTTTCTACAGGAGTAAAAGAAATATCTAGGAAATACCTAGCAGACACAAACCTGTGAATAATGTAGCCATGGCATTTCCTCCAGGTCCATTGCTCAGTATCTTGTCCCATAGCAAGTGGACATGGACAAAGCCAGCTGGCCTCAATTCCATTTTTTTTTTTTTTTTTTTTTTTTTTGCTGATGGACTAATGAATTTAGTTCAGAGAGACGGAAGTAGGGCTAGTAAAGCAAGGTTGTTGAAGTACATTCCAGTGGCAGAAAGGGCCAGTGGAGAGAGCACGTAACCCTCCCCCCCCCATACACACACCTTTTAGGGATACTGAAGGGAAGTTCATTCCAAGGAAGGAATGAGCTGGTTAAGCAACCTTTCTTCTTGGTTTGGAGCTTTCGTCCTTGAAATAAGAGAGGCTTTGACTAGTGGTGTGGTCATTGAAATCTGGGAGTTGCATACCTCCAGGCTCTCTGAGCATGTGGGTAGAACCTGGGCTTTGCTAGTTTACCCAAGCTTTTCTTTTATCAGGATACTTTAACCACTAAGTGGACAGTCTCGGGTGGGTCCCAGCAAAGAGCAGAGTCCCTGGTTTCACTGTTGGAGGAGGGTCTTTTGGCCCCTTTTCCGTCACTCCTGTCTTATTTTTTGCCTGACAGACTTATCCTTGTTTAGAAGCTTCAGAGTAAGGAAAATAGAATGAAAGAAGAGATGGAATGGAGTTGGAGAAATAGTCTTTGTAGAATTTCAACAGTTAATTTCTTTTATAAGGGTGGATACTTAGAGGGGAATTAACTGGAATTTTAAATCAATGAGTAATATGGCTGAATAAATGCGAGAAACACTAAATGCTTCCTAAATCTTCAAAACTAGGAAGAGGAAATACCTTCTGAAATAGTATTGAGGTAAATTTGAGGAAATTAAAAGGATGACTTTTGGTACATAAAAGGTTATATACTATAGAATTCGTTATCTCCAGCAGTAGTACACTTATAGCGGATTTTCGGGAATTGAGGAAAAGGTCATCATTCAGAGAAGGTGAGGTACAGGTGATATCAGAGAGGGAAGCTGTTTTTACAGGATTTCCAACGAGACTTTTGGCAGTAAGAACATCTCATGCAACCACGATTTTGTCCATTTCTGGATAAGTGGATAATTGGTTACTGTATTCTGCTAAACATGTAAGCATTTCTTGCAACTTGGAAAATTTATTTAGATTGACTTTCTCCAGTTTGACAGTTTAGTCTGTAAATCCCCCTAGGACATTTATGTTGAGGTAGACTGAAAACCTTCATGATGCAGCTGAAGCCATTTGTTGTTTTCCTGTAAGAAGATGTTAAACTCTATTGCTGTCTCAAGTTAAATAGCTCTAACTGGGATAAGAGTCATAAGTAACCTGTGTTCCTTAGTTTTTTTGAAAGGATTTTATTCGGTACTTGTTATCTAGATAACTGCCAAAGTTTTCAATAGTTCTCAAATCATGGAATACCCCATAGGCATCTGACTTGTTGTTTTCTGTGGTTATTCAGCCCTATAAAGAAGTGCACCTTACTGTACCTATCTCCTGAATCACTAAGCATTTATTTAGAAGATTATGTATCCTTCCAGATATAACTCTTAATTCTTCTTTTTATACCATTTCTTTATATATAACTCTTAATTCTTTATATGTTGCTTACAACTTTTTACTTACCTCCAATGTTTCTTTAATCTAGATATCTTACCACAGTACTTAAAGTATTGCTTCTCATTTTATATTTCCCTGTATGCATCCCAGTCCTCACTTCCATTTATCTACTCCCTTACACTTTTTCATTATCATGCTCCCTTTTATTAGTTTTGAATTTCTACCTGAACAAGAGAGGAGAGAGGCATACTTATTCTTCTGTCCTAATTTAATATGATATTAGTAAGGTTTTCTAATTTTTATCATTGTTTTTGTGGTCAATTTATGGCAGGATTGCCAGGGATGATACTAGAAATGTTCTTTTCTGGGTGAATTTTCTGTTTTCACTCTTCATTCTTTGCATGAGCTGTTTGCCATCTATGGGAACTTGCTACTAAATCCTGTTCATTCAAAATCCTCAGACTATATTCTAGTAACTTTTATAGGAAGATGTTCATATTATTATTATTTTACCATGCATTATTTTAAGTTTCCTTATAATCTAGCACTGTTGAAATAATAAACAATGACAATCTGTACTATATACTTTGTATAATCTGTGTTGGCAGAAAAAAATTGATGAGAAACACCTTTTATGTTTTTTAGGAAATTTCAAACCTTTTCTTGGATCCTCGCTGGAACATTATAGGCAGGAAACATGCATTCTCAGTGCTGTTTCTGAGCTTCTTGTCACAGGCAGATGCCTACTGTTCATGTTCACTGGTCCACATTTATAGACACAGAACAAGTACATGTGAAAGTGGGTGATGTGCGGGGTTCAAATGTTGCCTGCATTTGTTTCCTGCATATATTCCCCATGATGCTTGGAGTGATCAAAGCTACCGTTAGGGACAAAATATTTCCTGTGGCATCAATTAAAGGCTCAGACAAAATTAGCATAAATTGGTTAGGAAATATCACTGATTTAAAGTGACTAAGTGGTAATCTGGTAGTCTACCTCAACTGTTTCATTTATTCATTTTTAAAAAATTCATTCAGTGAATATTTACTGAGTGTCATGTTTCAAGTCGCCCTGTGATTCCTACCCAAATGGAAAAAAAGAATGTATACTGCTACTTCAATCATTGAAAGTCAATCCGTTAATGAAAAATTTCCAATCTTTAGAATAACAGCAAAGTTGTGTGCAGAAAAACATTTGTTGCTTGCCTGCTACCTGAATCCAGGCAGCCCTGTCAGTTTGAAAGGAGTTTGGAAATGATTCATTCTTTGGGGTCTGTCTAGCTGCAGGTCATGCTTATGTTATCCTAAAATTGGACAGCTGTCCATCATCAGTAAGAGCCTTTTTGTATCCATTCAAGGATGATATGCAGCTTAGAGATGCTGAACTGCTGCATCCTGCAGCATATCATTCTCTTCAACATGGAGCTGTAGGCTGTGTTGGTGATCATAAGAATTTCTCTGACATTGTTGGTAGAGGTTATGAATTTTAATGGACTCCCTCCAGTTGAGTCAACAAATCAGAGGACGCTACACTGGGCTGGAGAGGTTCACCCTCCAACAGACTGGCTCCGGGTGAATGCTGAGCACTCAGGCACTGGAGGCTGTGCTGCTCGGGGCTGCCTGAGGTTAACTGGACTTTCTGTTTTACTTTGCTCTTCTGAGTAATGCTTTTTCATTATTTAACCACAAGAAACACAGTTGTTTTATAATTTTTCCTGATAATCCCATTGCTTGATGTTTGTTTTTTCTGCTGTTTTCTTTCTATCTATTGTCTCATTTTCCCTCATTGTATTTTTCACTGTCCTTGAAAAACAATTCACAGAAATCCTTCACAACCTAGAATTATGGTATCTTAGTTTGGAGTGCTACAACGAAATACCATAGACTGGTACTAAATAACATTTATTTCTCAAAATTATGGACATTGGAAAAAGTCCCAAATCAAGACGCCAGCACCTTTGGTGTCTGTAAGCACTCTGTAGATTGGTGCCTTCTTACTCTATCTTCACATGGCAAAGGGAGATAATCTTGTTTTTTTATTTTCTTACTTCCCAAAAGTCACATCTCTATAAACCATTACGGTGAGGATTAGGACATCAAAGTGTGAACTTTTGGGAGACACAAGAATTCAGTTTCTAACAGATGATGTATTCCTCTCAACAGGATGTGAGTTGGCATCTATTTCAGTCTTTTGGGATTGCAATAACTAAATCCCTTAGAATAAGTGGTTTAACAACTGCAGACACATTTATTTTTCATTGTTATGGGAGCTGGGAAGTCCAAGACCAAGGTCCAGATAGATACAGTGTCTGATAAACATGGTGCACTTGAACGGAGGGGCAGGAAGCCTCCAGATGTCTCCACCCCCAAGTTCAGCCACCCAATTGATATTTCCAGTTTCTCTTGGAAATTCCTCTTCATACTCTAAATACTTTTTTAGATTATTTATCTAGAGGGGAAGGGGGGGCCATAGAAATATTAATTGACTATTTCTTTCTAAATTCTGCATTTTGGCTTGACACTTCACTTTGGTATGCAAGGATGATGGTACCCTGGTAGCCAGTGGGACACTTCAATGTGGTCGTTGTTATGCTAATGGTAGGAAGTAATGGAACACACTAATAAGACAGATGAGTTGAGAGGAGCAGTGCTCTGGCTAAACTTGGAAAGCCAATTGGAAGAATAAAGTATGCTTAGTTAAAGAAAACTTTTAGAACTCAAGTAAGTTTTTGCATTCCCCAGTTGTAAATTTGGGCAAGTAAATCAACTTTAGACCTCTTATCTATAAACCTGGGATAACAGGAGTTCCTGTCTTTAAGTCCAAGGATTGAATGAGATAATGCATATAAAGAAATTAGCACACTGTGTGGCATATGGCATGGTAATAGACTCGTTAACAAATAGCATTAAAATGGCATAATTATGCCCTCTGGCTTTGTGGTTTCAAAGCTGTTTTGGGTAGCATCCCAAAGGCTTTCTGCTGCTCAAAGCTATCTTCTCATCACACTTTTTCAGCCCTTGCTGTCATCTGTAAGGATACTTCAAAATGTTCCTGGGAAAATGGAATTACAAAGAAAATGTGTCGCTCCCCGTCTTCATGAAGGAACGACACAGGACCCTGCGTTGTTCTTTCGTCTGCTCGGCCCTCCCCGGGTTTGCTGCTGGTTCTTCCCGGGTTGGCTACTATCCCTTCCACCTCCGTGGAAGGGCAGTTCCCCCTGGCTGCATTCCCCACTTCCGCAGGGGAGCGGCACACCGCCGGCCGGCTCTCTTCGGGGGCTGCACGGGTTCCCTTAGATGTTCCCCATAGATGTTCCTGGTGCATGCCGTCTCTCTCCTCCTTTATAGTCCTCCTCCGCCAATCCCAACTCGGCTGCCCACACGCCGAGTACGCTGCTCTCCAATCAGGAGCAAGTCCTACAGTTAATTGGTTGAACTGGAGGCAGCTGTGCGGAAGCTGTTTACTTCTCTCCCAGCGCCACATTGTGGGAGAGCAGATGCATAGAATAAGTCTTAATTCGAGTAACTTAGTCTAGTCCGGATTGCTCCCCACAAAATGAACATCCATGCAGTTTTATCATCATACCAATTTCTGCGGACTTTCTGAAGATTCCTTTCGTACATGGATTTCAAAATTTTTTGCACCAAAATAAGTGCATCTTTTAATTCCATTTTCTGTTAACCTTTAGAAATACCCTAATATACTTCCTGCCACACAGAGTAAAGTACTCCATCTGATTTTCAGTTCAAGGTAATACTTGGGACTTTGTTCAGGTACAATATGAGCCCTGGCTGTATCTCACAATCATAAACTCTACATGGACACAACTTCTTGTGTGTGTCTTCCCCCACGGTAATCCACCAAATTCCCTTCTCTAGCCTTGATGCTGAAATGACCTTGGTATAGTTTCCAACTCTGCTTTCTCCTATATTCTGTTTCATTGTCTAAAAATGATGCCACATTGATTTTACTAAGATGACAGTTTTGTCATTTAGAGAAAAGATTTTACATGTTTCCATAATGCTCTTTCTGAAGCACAAGGCAATTTTGTCATTAAATCCTGAATGCATTCTTAAGTTCCATTTTATGATGTTTTATGATGACTTTCTCAGAGCCAGATGAAAGTCTTCAAAATGACTTCTGACAACTGTCAAATTAGAATGGCATTGTTGCTACCATGTTGTTTCTGAATGAAAGAGTGATAGGCATTAAAGAAAGAATGTAACTACTTTTGATAGAGAATGGCTAATTTTGTAAGATTATCAAATCTCAATCAGTGTTTTGAATTTTTCAAGATACTATCTGACTTCTTTAAAGCTCACTGTGTGTGTGTGTGTGTGGTGCTATATTGAGGGGGTTATTATATTAGCTTCTTATCTTCAAGTAACCAACTGTGGGGAGCAACTGGGAGCAACTCGGACTAGACTAAGTTACTGGAATTAAGACTTATTCTGTGCATCTGCTCTCCCACAATATGGCGCTGAGAAGGGAGAAACAGCTTCTGCACAGCTGCCTCCAGTTCAACCAATAAACTGTAGGACCTGCTCCTGGTTGGAGGAGAGCAGCGTACTCGGCGTGTGGGTAGCAGAGTTGGGATTGGTGGAAGAGGACTATAAAGGAGGAGAGAGACGGCATGCACCGGGAACATCTAAGGGGAACATCTAAGGGAACACCTGTGCAGCCCCCAGAGAGCCGGCCGGCGGTGTGCCGCTCCCCTGCGGAAGTGGGGAATGTGGCCAGGGGGAACTGCCCTTCCACGGAGGTGGAAGGGATAGTAGCCAACCCGGGAAGAACCAGCAGCAAACCCGGGGAGGGCCGAGCAGACGAAAGAACAGCGCAGGGTCCTGTGTTGCTCCTCCACGAAGAGGGGGAGCGACAACCAACCCCAAATATCTGTTGACTCCAAATTGACAACCCGATGTTTGGTTCAATATATGGCAGAGTGGCTCATTTTAACCTTATGAAATGGCTACTGGTGACTAGATGTGATGATCTGCTTCTTTCTTAAACATTTGAAAAACTGTTCTTAAGCTACTATTTCCCTTCAACTTTAGCTACTAGAAATATACAAAATTTTAAATTTTACTTGCATATTAAAAGATATATTTGATTAGTGTCTGTATAATAGATAAAGCTGTTTGGAAATCTTCTTTCAAGTATTTTCTTCATTTTTTTTTAAAACTGAAACTGTGGAAATAGAACCTGGGCCTTTGCAGTTTGCCATCACCAGGATCCATGCAATTGAACAATGTAAAGGTCAGGTATGGGGCCAGCATGGTGTAAAAATGGCTACAGCTGCCGCCTGAAATGCAGGCATTCCATATGGGCACCACTTTGAGTGTCAACTGCTCCACTTCTGGTCCAGTTCCCTGTTAATGCATCTGGGAAAGCAACGGACGGGAGATGACCCAAGTGCTTAGGCCCCTGCCACCCATGTGGGAGATCTGGAAGAAGCTCCTGGCTTTGGCCTAGCTAGGCCCTGGTTATTGAGGCCATTTGGAGGGTGACCCAGTGGATGGAAGACCTCTCTGTCTCTCTTTAACTCTGCCTTTTAAATAAACAAAATAAATTTTAAAAAATCACAAGAGTTAAAAAAAAAAAAAAGCAAGATCCATGATGTGGGTGCTACCAGCTTCACTGAGTTTCACAGAGGATGGTTAGCAGACCTATAGGTCATTACCATCTTAAATAGGCCAGTGGATGTTTTACAAGTGAATGGCATTTATTCCTCTAAAAGCAAGTTTCTCACCTCCTTTTTGTGTTAGTATTATGTGAAATGATACTCTAAAATCCCGAGTATTTTTGGAACTTGGTTCTATCCATTGAGGAATTCTAGGATTTCTAGCCTCATACTTGCGTGTCTCGGGCAAAAAAGAAGAGAAGGCAACCAAAAAGCTGCATGTGTTATTCAGTGTCTGTTTTCCCTATCGGAATGTGAGCTCCAAGAAAGGAGGCGTCTTTTCCAACTTGTATACCTACAGATTGTTGGATATTTCTTGCCCCCCACCCCCGCAAAAAAGTGCTTTATTTGTTGAATGAATTAAGGCAAAAATTTTTCCAAATTTGCAACATGGATTGATACTTGTCTTGCTGAGTTCCTCTGGGTATTTGGTGGGGGGTTATGTAAAAACATGTGAAAATAAAGGCATACGTGTCTCTCCAAGTCTGAATGTTAAAATTACTCTTTATGTCTCTAGGGCTTAGGAAGCAGGTTGGCGTAGTGACTGCTAACAAAGGCTCTGGAGCCAGCAAGACATTGGTTTGAATCCCAGTGGAGCTGTTTTCTAACTGAATGACTTTGGAAAAATTTCTTAATCTCTCTGTGCGTCCATTTTTGTAACTTGGGAATAATATTATCCTTACAGGGCTGTTGTGACTGTTCAGTAACGTGATCACAAAGGGTATGGAGGAGCATAGTTAGTAAACAGTTATTGTTTTGCTTCTTGGTTGATGTAGTACATCTAGCTGTGGATATAGTGTTGAGAAAAAGTCTCTTTTATGTCCTTTTTTATGTCTTCTCTGCAGACCTCATGTCCTGTCCATTGTCTTTTTTTTCCTATCCAATAGACCTCCCTTTTTTTAAAATCAACTTTTTTCCCCTAAATTAACAATGTACTAGAGATATTTAGATGATATTTTCCAAGGACTAAAGATTACTGGGAAAGATGGGGGGGCGGGGGAAGTAGCCAGATATGTTAGGCAATAAAAATGAGGAAAAGTCAATTACCTGACTTGAGACTAGGTTGAAGGACTTCTCTTTTCAAAACCAGTAAGCCAGCTAGAATTCTAGTCTTAGACAAAAAGAAGTACAGAAAATATATTCTATCCTTTCGGCTTTACACAATTACAAATGGGAAAATCAAGGGGGTGCTATACAAGGGGAGCTGATGCCACAGGAACATTCTCTTGTGATGGGATGGCTAGTGGCCTTCCTCATGCTTCATCTCTAAAAGCTGTCAAGTTAACTTTGTCTCAGGAATGTATAATGAGTGAGAGTTTGTGCCCTGTGCTGAACCAAACCTGTGTAGAGCAGGGCTCTTCCCCATGGAGAATCTGTATAGAAAAGCACATTAAAGTGTATTCTTCAGGGCAAGCTATGAACCTTTTAAAATGACTAACAACTACCTCCAGAGCTACCTTTGTCCTTTCTTTTTTTTTTTCTTTTTTCTTTTTGACAGACAGAGTGGACAGTAGGAGAGAGAGACAGAGAGAAAGGTCTTACTTTTTGCCGTTGGTTCACCCTCCAATGGCCACCGCGGCCAGCGCGCTGCGAATGGCGCACCGCGCTGATCCGATGGCAGGAGCCAGGTACTTCTCCTGGTCTCCCATGGGGTGCAGGGCCCAAGGACTTGGGCCATCCTCCACTGCACTCCCGGGCCACAGCAGAGAGCTGGCCTGGAAGAGGGGCAATCGGGACAGAATCCGGTGCCCCGACCGGGACTAGAACCCGATGTGCCGGCGCCGCAGGTGGAGGATTAGCCTAGTGAGCTGCGGCGCCAGCACCTTTGTCCTTTCGAAGCAAGATTGTGTTTGGTTTGGAGTTTGGGGTCCTAAAATCATGCATCATGTTGTGCATAAATGAAGTAGTAAAACTTACTTTGGCATGCAACACAACAATTGGGTGGAAAGTGATGAGTATTGCAAATGCTATTTGGCACCTTTTAAGAAAGACCCTGTCAGAAGCTTTAGAATTTAAACAAACAAAAAAATGCTCTGTCCCTGTAAATTGATTTCTAGTGAACTCCCTAGTGGGATTCTGAACATTTCTCTGGTGCCAAGGAAGATGGAACATAGGAGCTTGGATGGTGTGTGCACTTGGACTGATGGTGCTCTTGGCGGAGGCTGGAGCTGGGGTTTCTGAGTCTGCCTGTCCATCGTGTCATGAATGGCTGTGAAGCTGTCTAGACACAAAATGGCCAGCCAAGGTGCTGGTTTTCCAGTGCAGCCCTGCTGAGTGAGACAGGAGATGGCATTATGCTGAAGCACTGCTGCCTAAGAGAGGCCTGTGTGGGGGAATAGAGCAAGGACCAGCTCTGTGTGCTCGTAGAGATTAAAAACCTGACAGGGAATACAGAAGCACAAGGTGATAGGGAGATTTTTACCTTTAATTTGGAATGTCTTGACTCCTGGAACAGGTGCTCTGTGTTCCCTGCATGACATTGATGAAGGAATCTCTGCTCTGTTGGTTACATAATGGAACACTGCCATTCATGACCCCATTTGGCTTTTTCCTTCCTCCTTTGGGCCTTACTTACCCCATTTTATTGCGACAAAAACAAATCATGTATGGTTGTGTTAATCTGGACACAGAGGTAGTTAGCGGTCTGACATATCTGCCATTCACTTAAGACAACAATGACTAACTTTTTGGAGTTTTTGAGATCTCAGGTTCGCCTCAAGAGATAAAATGATCATAGGCTGGTGCCATGACTCACTTGGCTAATCCTCCGCCTGCGATGCCAGCACCCCGGGTTCTAGTCCTGGTTGGGGTGCCGGGTTCTAGTCCCGGTTGCTCCTCTTCCAGTCCAGCTCTCTGCTGTGGCCTGGGAGGGCAGTGGAGGATGGCCCAAGTGCTTGGGTCCCTGCACCCGCACTGGAGACCGGGAGGAAGCACCTGGCACCTGGCTTCAGATTGGTGCAGCGCTGGCCATAGTGGCCATTAGGGGAGTGAACCAACGGAAGGAAGACCTTTCTCTCTGTCTCTCTCTCTGTCACTGTCTATAACTCTACCTGTCTAATAAAAAAATTATTATTCTGACTTCTCAAAGAGATGAATGTGGTCTACTTGGAATAAGTGACCCATGGATGTGCTTAGACTTTGGTGAACTCATCCTTTCAAAGATGCCTGTTCATGTCCTTTGTTCTCACTGAAATTCTACACAATATTTCAGTGTATGGTGTGTTTGAATTTTTCTGGAGAGTTTTTAGCTTTCAGCGTATTTTTATGTGTACATAATCCTATATAGTGTAATGCCTGTCATTTACATCCCATTATACATTCCTTTCTACCTATTCAAATCCTCCCCACTTCCAACATCAAATCCCATTGTTCATGAGCCTTCTCTAACTCTTCTGATTCCTAATTAGTACTTCAATGGCAAAATCACCAATATGTTAAGTACATCAAAAACAAGTTGCTTGTTGTGTGAGGGAGTGAGGGGGGATATGATGTGGATAGGGTGCAGGTATGTCTTCCTTAGGAAATGACATTGGAGCTGAGGTTCAAAGGAAGGAACCAGAATGAGACAAAGAGGGGAGAGGAACATACCTGCTTAATTCATATTTTAAATTGATGAACAGATTTGGTTATGGTTGTTTGAAGAAAGTTCCCAGATATGTGTGCCATTTCACCTTTATATATAAAAGCAGAGAATAGGGTCCAAGGGTATTGTAAGGAACTCTTGCCCAGAATTCTGTCTGGATTCTGCCTGTTCAGGATAATATCTTACTATGAAATCAGAAACTTCTTATGTGTCTATTTTCTTTTACTTTTGTAGTGTCTCTGGTTATCCAAGCCCTATTTCTGAGATTCTAAATTATTTTACCAGATGGTATCCAGGCATTGGTATTTTTCAAAAGCTCCTCAAGTGATTTTAGTGAGAAGCCAGTGTTGAGAATGGCTATTAGAAACAGATGTTAAGAAGTTTTTTTTTTTTTTTTTTTTTTTTTTAAACCATGAAATCCAGTGTGACCAAGGGCATAGGAAATGGACATTCTCAAATCCTTATTTTATTGTATTTTTCATATTTTAATTTTTAAAAAGTTTAGTTTTTAACACAAAATGCTTTGTAGATACATGCTAAGAAGATAAGAATGTTCCTTCCTCCCTCTTTTTCCCCATCCTCCTCCTCCCTTTCTTGATCTTTAGTTTTAAGATAACATATTTTAAATTTATATTAAAGTAAAAAGGCTTAATATTTCTCCAAATAAGAAGTTTAACAAGTAAAAATCAGAAAGACCCTAGTTTAGTGGGAATATAGACAATAGACATAAACAATAATTGCATGGAAAAATAGCCATATCACCTAATTACAGTACATTTTGAAGTAATCACAGATCAGTAGTATAACTTTCTTAACCATCAGTTTCACAAAGGTTTAAAACAATTTTACAAAACTATTTGCATCAATCCCATTAAGGTGGCATGTACCAATGCTATCTCAATAGTCAAAGTGATCAGTTTAAGTTCATAATTGATCATAAAGATAGGATTGTCAAAGGGATCACATAAACAAGACTAGTGTCTGCTAATAATAACTGATAGAACTAAAAAGGAGAGAATGACTCAAAATGAGAAGCAGGATACACAGCAGACTCATAGAATGGCAGATGCCCTAAACAGCACTCTGGCCTCAGAATCAGTCCTTAATGCATTCGGATCTGGCTAAAAAGCCCATGGGAGTATTTCAGGCATGGAAAGCCAAGACACTCTGGCAAAAAAAAAACAAAAAACAAAAAACAAAAAAAAAACTAAAGATCTCTGTGAGTGAGATCCCAGTGGAAAGAACAGGCCATCAAAGGAGGAGGTACCTTTCTCTGAAGGGAGGAGAAAACTTCCACTTTGACTATGACCTTGTCTAAATATGATCAGAGTCGGTGAACTCAAAATGCTTCCCTAGCCTTGGCAACTCATGACAAGAGCCTCGGGTGATTACTGACATCATAAATAAGAGTGTGAATTGTTAAATCAACAACGGAAGTCACTGTGCACTTATTCCTTATGTAGGATCTCTGTCCTTAATGTGTTGTACTATGCGAACTAATGGTAAAACTACTACTCAAACAGTACTTTATACTTTGTGTTTCTGTGTGGGCGCAAACTGTTGAAATCTTTACTTAGTATCTGCTAAATTGATTTTCTGTATATAAAGATACTTGAAAATGAATCTTGATGAAGAATGGGATTGGAGTGGGAGATGGGATGGTTGTGGGTGGGTGGGTGGTTATGGGGGGAAAAGCCACTATAATCCAAAAGTTGTACTTTGGAAATTTATATTTATTAAATAAAAGTTTAAAAAATAAACTATTTGCAGCAGTACTGATAAACACAGCTATTTCTTTTGTCTTTTTGTTAATTTTAACTTCCACATATAAGGGAGAACATGCTGTATTTGTCTTTGTGGGTCTGGCTTATTTCCTCCAGTTGTGTCTGTTGGGCTGCAAATGGTAGAATTACATTCTTTTTTTATTTTATAGCTAAATAATATTTAATTGTGCATATATACCACATTTTCTTTATCCATTCATCTGCTGATGGACATCTTAGTTGGTTCTATATTTTGACCATTGCAAACTAGGTTGCTATAAACATGGTGGTGCAGGTATATCTTTGATACATTTGTTCAAGTCTTTTTGGTATGTACCCAGTAGTGGGATTGCTGGATCATATGGCAAGTCTATTTCAAGCTTTTTAAGAAATCTCCACATGTGTTCAACAGTGGCTGCATTAATTTACATTCCCACAACAGTGTATAGGTGTTACCCTTTGTCCACATCCTCACCAGCATTTGTTACTCTCTGTGTCTTAGATTTTAGCCATTCTGACAGGGATGAGTTGATATCTCATTGTGGATTTGATTTGCATTTCCCTGATGGATAGTGATGTTAAGCATTTTTTCATATATTTGTTGGTCATTTCTATATTTTCTTATGAGAACTGTCTATTGAAGTCCTTTGCCCATTTCTCAACTGGATTGGTTAGCTTTTGTTGTTGTTGTTGTTGTTGTTCGGTTTTTATGTTGCTAATATATACTGGGATATGAATCCTCTGTCAGGTGGTTTGAAAATACTTTTCTCATTGTGTTGGATGTCTTATTTCCTTTGCTGTGCGAAAGCTTCTGAGCTTGATATAGTGTCATTTATTTAGTTTTGCTTTTGTTGCCTGTACTTTGGGAGTCTTATCGAAGAAGTCATCCCCTATACCAGTGTTTTGGAGTGTTTCCCCTCTGTTTTCTTCGAGCAACTTCATAGTCTCAGATATAAATTTAAGTCTTTGACCCATCCTGAGTTTATTTTTATATTTGATGGAAGGTATGGATCTATTTTCCTTGTTCTACATACATAAATCCAGTTTTGCCAGCAACAGTTGTTGAAGAGATTGTCCTTACTCCAGTGTGTGGTCTGGTCACTTTTCCTAAAAACCAGTTGGCTGTATGTATAAGGATTAATTTCTGAGCTCTCTATTCTGTTCTATTGATCTATGTTTTGGTTTTCATGCCAGTACCATGCTGTTTTAATTACTGTAGCTTTGCAGTATTTTTTGATGTCAGGTATTGTGATACCTCCAGCTTGATTTTTCTTGTTCAGGACCACTTTGGCTATTCTGGGTCTTTTGTGAATGCATATGAATTTTAGGAGTGCTTTTTCTAGTTCTATAAAGAATGTCATTGGTATTTTGATAGGGATTGCATTAAATCTGTACATCATTTTAGGTAGTATAGACATTTTAATTACATTGATACTTCCAATCCATGAGCAAGGAGTATCACTGCATATTTTTGTGTTCTTGATAATTTCTTTCAACAATGTTTGATAATTTTCATTATAGAAATCTTTCAATTCTTTCATTAAATTTATTCCTAAATAATTCCTAAATAATTGGTTTTTTGAACTCTTTGAGTTCATTAGCATACAAAAAAGCTACTGCTTTTTTTTTAATACAAACTTTTTTTTAAAGATTCATTTACTTTACTTGCAAGTCAGAGTTACACAGCAAAAGGAGGAGAGGGAGGGAGGGAGAGTGGGAGGAAGGCAGAGTGGAAGGGAGGGAGGGAGGGAGGGACTGGGGCTTTAACCCACTGCGCCACAGCGCTAGCCCCAAGCTACTGCTTTTTATGTTTATTTTGTAACCTGCAACTTTTCTGAATTTATCAATTCTAACAACTTATTGGTGAAATGTTTAGGTTTTTCTTTGTACAGAACCATATCATCTGCAAACATGGGTAATCTGATTTCCTTTTTTCCAATTTTTATGTCTTTATTTCTTCTCCCTAATTACTCACTAAAACTTCCAGTGCTATATTGAATAAGAGTGGTGAAAGTGGACATCCTTGTCTTGTTCCAGACCTGAGATGAATACTATCAGCTTTTTCCCCATTCAGTATGATATTGGCTGTTGGTTTGTCATATATATAGCCTTTATAATTTTGAGGAATGTACTCACGTCACCCTTTCAGTCACTCAGTTTCTCCTGGCTTCTGTCTTCTCTCTGTGGTTTCCTGTGCCTCACTTGCTTTTGCACTCTGTACCCTCTCCTCATATCCATCTTCTTCTCCTACTGAATCTCTCCTACTCTCTAGAATCAAATATTCATAAGGTGTATTTTCCATGATCTTTTTGAAGACCCTTTGTATGAATGGATTTCAATATTTTTGGAATCAAAATAAACATCTTTAAATTCCATTTTCCTATGAACTTTTTAAAGTGTGCTCATATGCCTTACACCAGTCTAGAAACATCTGTCTTTGAATTATACATTTTCTTTTTTTTTTTTTTCAGATCTCTTAAAATATATTAAATAATCCGAGGTCAAGATAGGTATCTATAAAATGTCACATTATTCAATAGTTATCTACTTTGTCTTCTAACATTGGAACCAAAGCCACTACTTGAGTTATACTTTGATTTTTTTTGCCCGTTACATTTCATCAAACTTGTTCTCAAAGCCATTCTCAACCAAAACCTAATTGGCATTTACTGTCATGAAGATTTAACAAAAGCAAAGTTTGCCAAATTTTAATCAAGATTAGATCAACTAGGATTGTAGTACAGCACATTTTCCATGACACAGTCACAGTGGCCACAGTGGTAGGTCGTATGTTGCAGAGCATGGAATATGCTAAAGAAACTATAAATCCTTCAGGGAAGTATCATTACTATAATTACTGTATACCAGGCACCATGTTATCATCTCAGAAAAAGTTCTATGTGTGTCTGGAAGGATCTCAGAACACATTAGAAATTTCTCTGCTATTTTCTAGTATCTGAGTTCAGCATTTGGACTTTAGCAGGAGTAGATTATTGACTCAAAGAGCAGAAGGACCAAGCTCCTTTTCAGAATTCTCCTCCCTCTTTGTAGAGCTTCCACCTGATCATCAGTGGGTTCCTCCTAGGGAGAGGTTGCCAAATGATGTCCTGTTCATTTCCACAGCTGCCAGGCTTGATCTTGGGAGACAATACTGCCTGTGGTTCCTTCCTTCTGACTCTTGGGTGGTTTGATTATGGAAATAATAATGGGATTCCTCCACCTCCTTACCGATCACAAGGCAAATATGTTTTAATTGCTCATTTCTGTTCAGTTTAGTATGGCCTTATCCAATGTAGGGATGGGACACTGTTCTTCCTTTGGGGCTTCAGGGCTGTGGGCATCAGTGTGGAGGCATGGGGTGTGACAGGCAACCTGATGTAATAATGAGAGACTAGCTACCCCTAAGAGGCAAACTGTATGTAGAGAATGAATGCTACGGCCCTGTCTACACTTACCTTCCTCTTACACTGCATTTGTGTAGACATTATTGATTCCTTCTTTGGGTAGATGTCACTGTCTTCACATGACAGTAATTGGAGGCTCAGAATCAGTCTCATTAAGACTAAGATTTTTGACCTTGAAGCTTGGACCCTTAATAGCAAGACTTCCTGCTGCTCAGAGTGGGAAGCCTATGAAATCCACCTTTTTTGATTTGGCACCACTTCTGGTTTTGACCCATGCAAACTCAGATCTGGGAGAGAAGCCAGGGCCAATTCCTTTTGCAGGAATAGCACATGCATCCTTTTTTCTCAGTTTCCTTCTAAGCTCTGGATTAGGAAGTCTGTGCTTCAAGCTTATAAATTTATTAACCTAAACTGTGTGCTTTACCAGAATGTTCTTCAGTGGGAAGATTTCAGGAAGCAGGTGGAAGGGAAAAATGCTTTTTCCATCCATGTTTAGGAAAGGGCAGATGTTCAATACAAACAACATTAACAGATTCAACTCATATTTGAAGCATGTTACTTAATCCATATCAATCTGTTTCCTCATCTATTAAGTAGGAATTACACTAATGCGTATCTTTCAATTGAGAGATTGTCTATTACATTGCCTAGAAGATGAAAGATATTCAGTAAATATTAACTATTTTATTATACACATTAACACTGATTAGAAAAAAATCTTAGGAATATCTGTTATCTCTGTTACTCCTGCTTATAGATAGTTTAAGAAACATACCGCTGTCTAATTTGAGTGTATCAAAAATATTCTTTGATTTGCATCTTAGTATGATATATTAACTTAACATAGGAAATGCTGGCCATTGAATCTCAACCATATCCAGCCACTGCTATCTTTTGTCTCAGTCTTTACTTAGGACTTGCAGGCACTGTGTGCATTATATTTTTGTTTGTTTGCTGGTCAATTGTTTTTCAACTCTAGAACACAAACTTGAAGGGAATTGAGATCTAGCCATTTTTACTCACTGCTCTATCTGTAGCTCTTGGGCTATTATTTGAGCACAGTAACTTATTTGACAAATCTGTGCTACATGAATGGATTAAAAAAATGAAAATAGGAAAACAAACACATGAAAGAATGAACAATGGAAAGCCCTAATTTAAATGCTGTCGATGAGCAAAAGTAATTTACCTGGCTCCTTCTCCTAAGGCACTTGAAGTTTAGTGGCAGAGGTATAAGAGTGTGTAAAAAATTAATAGATTCGAGTTGTGAATGAAAGGAGGGAATATAAAGTTCTCTGGGAATTCATGAGAGGAAAAAGATGACTTTCAATTTCAGGAGAAGAGATTTCTTTATGGATGAGTTGTATTTGTGCATGGACTTGAAGGGATGAGGTTTTGTGGACTTGAAGAACAGACTAAAAGCATTCTGCATGGGAGACTTAAAGGATACTCATCTGCTAATGCTCATTCATGCCTATATCTCCATTGAAAGGATACATTATTTTTCTTGTAGGCTTAACTGTAAGTTCATGTTTCAATGGAAGTTTATGTAGATCTTCTCGTCTGATGTGAGGTTTACCCCATATGAATTTGTTTAATGATTCATATGGGTTTCATATTGTGTCTATATTGTTGTCATTTCTGTTTTATCAAATGTTCTTTCAGATTAGGTAGCTGAGAAACTATTTGAAAGGCAGAAAACAAGAGCCTATTTCTGTGAATTTCAGCAGTGTTTTCCTGCATGTGATCACTATTTCATAGATATTGGTTGGTTGTCTGATACAGGAAAGCTGTTGAAAATTTGGGTAAGACAACCCCTTCTTTTCAACTTTTGGGCAGAATTGCTGCTTCAAATGCACTTCCTTGAAAGTGTCATGTGGCCTGTTTTAGAGGCAGGAAGCTTGGCTTGTGCAAGAAGTCATTTTATGGATCATGAAACTGAGGGCCGAAGAACTTGCTGCTTCTCTGATGTCCTGGAGCTAGGCAGAAGTTCATAATGACATTTCGGACTTGAAAGCTTGAAAAACATGCAGGATTTGGTGTTTTACATCAGCCCAAGGAAATCTCCTGCTAGGAAGCCAAACCTTGAAGGCTCCTGGAAGCTCCTGACTATGAAGAACGCTTTCACAGCCCTTCTACATTTCTAGGGAAATGGCCCTTTGACTAAGAGAAAGCTATTTTTGGAACTTGAAGCTGGAAGAGAAATTCAGAGCAGGGATCTGAGTCATTCCCTGTTATTCTGGTTAATTACCACAACTCTGCTGGAGGGAAACTGACTACTGCTAAGTAGTAAAAATAGATAACGCTCCCAAAGAAATGGGTAACTGTTATGAAACTTGAAGGTGCTTTCAGAAGATAAGACTGAGATCATAGGGAAAATTTAACAGAAAATGAAATCTAGCAAATTAATGAAAACAATCTGATGTTCTTAACAGCCTACACTTAGAAACCAAGTAAGCAATAAAACAAACATTATAATTCAGACTTTTATTGAAAGTCTACTTATTTAATGCAGGTCTCTTATGAGTAAATTTCTCTTTGTGGCCTTATAAAAATTGCTAAATCATGAGACTGTCAAATAGACTAAAACAATCTTACTTAGTAAATTAATGGAAACTAAAATTAGGCTTTTGAAATCTTTTGCAGAGTAGTTGCTATAATGGCAGCATCTATGGACCAATCATTGCAACTTCAAAGTGAAAAATCAGCAGGTGCAAGGATAAAAAGAAGCTGTAGAACTGTGACTAATAATTTAGTTATGATTAGTTTTTGCTAAGAAGTAACAGAAAATTGAATGATGTATCTTGTACTGAAACTTCAAAAACTGTTGCATGTTCTTTGTGCTTTCTCCTTTTCTCACTCTATTTTTTCTTTTCTTGTCTCTTATATAACCTGTGCTTTTATGATTTCTCCTTTTCTCTCTACTTGTTCTTACTCTTTTTTCGATTATATCTCCTCTCTTACTCTCGCCCTTGTTCCTTCATCTCCTGTATTCTTCCTCTTTTTTTTCCCCTTTACCTATAGAGTTAGACGGTCATAATGAAGTATATTTAGGCATTATTATTTAATTGGATATAATTTTCCATTTGTTAAAACTTTAAATCACTTTTGTTTTAATTTTATTTGCTTATCTTTTTTGGCTTCATGAATTTTTGACCATGCCTATGACAGAACTTTATGAGCAATAACCACATCTCAAGGGCTGTGTTGGTGACAGAGCTAAAATAATAACATAATTTATAGTCTCAGTCTTTGAACTGCCTTTAGCACATTGGGAAGTTCAGGCTTGTGAGCCAATAATACAGTATGAGTACTTTAATACAAGAACTCCAAAGGGGTAAGAAGAGACCTAGAATTAAATATGCCTGGGGATGATAAGAAAAGTTCCTTAGAAAAGATGGCCGGCATCGTGGCTCACAAGGCTAATCCTCTGCCTTGCAGCACCGACACACCGGGTTCTAGTCCCAGTCGGGGCGCCGGATTCTTTCCCGGTTGCCCCTCTTCCAGGCCAGCTCTCTGCTGTGGCCCAGGAAGGCAGTGGAGGATGGCCCAAGTGCTTGGGCCCTGCACTCCATGGGAGACCAGGAGAAGTACCTGGCTCCTGGCTTCGGATCAGCGCGGTGCGCAGGCCGCAGCGCTCCAGCCGTGGCGGCCATTGGAGGGTGAACCAATGGCAAAGGAAGACCTTTCTCTCTGTCTCTCTCTCTCACTATCCACTCTGCCTGTCAAAAAAAAAAAAAAAAAAAAAAAAAGACAAAAAAAGAAAAAAAGAAAAGATGGCACTAGGAAGGGATTCTTAAGGCTAGAACAGGGCTATGAGTGGTAAAAAGAGAATAGGTATTGGGCTTTGTTTTCATTTGACCCCCAGTAGCTTTTCTCTAGAATGTCAGTGGCCTGTATAAGAAGGTGCCCCAAACAGCAAGCAGCTGAGAGCTTTGCAGGGCTATTTTCAGATTGTGCCTATTAGGAGAAAAGGCATGCAAGAAAGTTCTGTCGGGAGTGAGAGTTTCTCCAGGTTCTGTTCTGGGTTATATGGCAGAGGCAGGAAGCTCTCAGAATCTTCATTAAAGCAGAATTTCCCAAACTGTTCCTGAAGGGTGCTAATAGATGTTAAGCAAATCATATTTCATGGTCAATTAGTATAAGAAATAGACATTTAAAACAGACTAAGTAGTTGGTATTCAGAACTGTCCTAATATACTAACAATCACCAAAACATTCCAGAGAGGGAACCTCAAGAGGCACTTCCAAAGTGATTTCTTTTTCTTCTTTTAAAGATTTATTTATTTGAAAGTCAGGATTACACAGAGAGAGGAGAGGCAGAGAGAGAGAGAGGTCTTCCCTCTGATGGTTCACTCTCCAGTTGGCCGGAACAGCCAGTGCTGTGCCGATCCAAAGCCAGGAGCTTCTTCCAGGTCTCCATTGCGGGTGCAGGGGCCCAAGGATTTGGGCCATCTACTGCTTTCCCAGGCCATAGCAGAGAGCTGGATCAGAAGTGGAGCAGCCAGGTCTCGAACTGGCGCCCATATGTGATGCAGGTGTTTCAGGCCAGGGCGTTTACCCGCTGCGCCACAGCACCGGCCCCCCAAAGTGATTTCAATGTGACTTTGTTTATGAACCAGAATTGAGGATTCCTGACACAAAAGACCAAGGTTGTCCCACTAAACCAAGTCACTAGCACTTCCCTGGAACCTCTACTCTGGAGAGAACTCCATCAGGTTCTCTGGCAGGGCGCCTGCCTGTCCACAGACCAGAGAACAGGGAAGAGTGAGTTGGAACTAGTTTCCTGGCTCCTTCCAGTATCTCATTCCTGAGCAATATGTGGACCTAGCCGTCTACAAGCTCTGTAACAATGGAGAAACCTCATAACCTCTCTGGTTTTCTGTTCCCTGTCTTGACTCTTCAGCCAAGGCAGTTGAGGGAATGTAAGTGTTGCTAATAAACCCTGAAGGTTTTACCATTCCCAAGGACATTTGGATTTGATTAGGGAACTGGAAAAATGATTTTTTAAAGATTTCTTTTATTTTTTAAATTATTTTTATTTTTATTTGACAGGTAGAGTTATAGACAGGGAGAGAGAGACAGAGAGAAATGTCTTCCTTTCATTGGTTCACTCCCCAAATGGCCGCCACAGGCGGTGCTGCACCGATCCAAAGCCAGGAGCCGGGTGCTTCCTCCTGGTCTCCCATGCAGGTGTAGGACCCAAGCACTTGGGCCATCTTCTGCTGTCTTCCCGGGCCACAGCAGAGAGCTAGACTGGAAGAGGAGCAACCAGGACAGAATCTGGCTCCCCAACCAGGACTAGAACCTGGTGTGCCAGCGCCGTAGGCAGAGGATTAGCCAAGTGAGCTGCGGCACCAGCCTGGAAAAACAATTTTTTTAAAACTTTTATTTAGTAAATATAAATTTCCAAAGTACAGTTTATGGATTACAATGGCTCCCCCCCCCCCATAACTTCCCTCCCACTCGCACCCCTCCCATCTCCCGCTCCCTCTCCCATTCCATTCACATCAAGATTCATTTTCAATGATCTTTATATACAGAAGATTGATTTAGTATATATTAAGTAAAGCTTTCAACACTTTGCACCCACACAGAAACACAAAGTGTAAAATACTGTTTTAGTACTAGTTATAGCATTACTTCACATTGGACAACACATTAAGGACAGATCCCACATGAGGAGTAAGTGCACAGTGACTCCTGTTATTGACTTAACAAATTGACACTCTTGTTTATGGCGTCATTAATCTCCCTAGGCTCTTGTCATGAGTTGCCAAGGCTATGGAAGCCTTTTGAGTTCGCTGACTTCGATCTTATGTGGCATGGGGTGAAGCCACCGCCTGCAACACTTGCCCCCGAACAGGCGCTGGTTCGAGTCTCAGCTGCTCCCCTTCTGATCCAGCTCCCTGCTGATGGCCTGGGAAGCAGCAGAAGACAGATGTACTCATATGTTGTTTAATGCATATAACTTTTCACTCTGGCAAAAAAAAAAAAAAGACCTAAATGAAAGACCTCTGTGAGATCCCAGTAGAAAGAACGGGCCATCAAAGAAGGAGGTACCTTTCTCTGAAGGGAGGAGAGAACTTCCACTTTGACTATGACCCTGGATAAACAATTTTTAACAGCCCAAAGAAGAAATCTTCCAGAGGTAAATATTTAGGCATTTTGCCAGATGTAAGAAGCTTGGAAAATAAATAGTCTAATAGATGAAGGGCCCCCACAGCTTCCCACAGAACAATATCCTGTAGGGAGCTGTTTTATTTCTCTGCCCTTGGGTTTTCTAGTATCTTCTCTTGAAAGGGATGCCCACAACAGGCCAAAGAGTCAAATAAGGACATAGGAACCCAGTTAGTACTCACCCCTTCAGAAGAAAGGCCATCTGGAGCCTTAATCTTGTGTCTTCAAAATTGGCAGCATTCTTCCTAGAAGACGACATTTGGTTTAAAGAACTCATCTGATGAAGCTGGAGTTTTATGGAGCTCTCACCATTTAAGCAATATTGTGGGAAATGGTAGGCTTAAAATGTTTGAGTAAATCTGCAGCACATAGTTGGTTTTCTTCCCACTCCTGGGTCTGAAGCAAGAGTCTTATAGGTAAAAATGTAAGGTTAGATAAAGCACTATATCAAAATCCTTGGCTTCATGGGAAAAACCAGGGTTGGAGTTAAATGGCCCATTAAGTTATTTAATACAACTTATATCACTAAGTTTTTATGTATGCAATCCATGACCTTGGTTGTGTTATGTCTCAGCAAGTTAAACTATTAGAAGAATAACTTACCAAGGAGTAAATGTCTCTAAGAATTCTTAATTGCAAAGAAGTACAAAGGTCTCTGCTTTGAGGACAAAGGGTTATTGAGAGGTTGTTTTGAGTATTTTCTTAAGAGTTTTAAAAAACTTACTTGTCTTATGTTTGTCAGAGTCATCTGTAAAAGGGTCAATCTGTAAACTTAACAGTTAAGCTGTGGAAAATAGGGAGCCTGCTGTTAGGGTCAGAAAGTTGGAGTTGAAATAAGATAAAATTAATTTTAATGGAGCACTGTTTTTGCTGTCTCTGAGATCCCTATGATTATCACAGAATAATGAATTCTTCACTATCTGTACACATAAAAATGTATGTTCACTAAATTTCTCAGCATCAAAGAGAAAGAAATTCCATGAACAATTCTTGAGTTTTCTAGTTACCATAACCATACCCTGATTGAGCTCATGCCAGCAGAACCAAAATGTTTTCCCATGCAAAACAGGAACAAGTTCCTTGGTTTGCTGAGAACTCGTGTGTATGGAAAGACTGGGAAAGTATTTGGGGGTTGTGGGCCATTCAGAGAATGTGTGTGTGTGAGGTTGGAAGTGGTGCTACAGTGACATCAGGATCTGAGGGAAACTTCACAGTTGCAAACCTGATGCAGCTAGTGACACATGAAGACACGTGTTAGTTATTCTAAGGCCAACAATCCATCAGTTAAAGGGACAGCCCTCGGGAGGAAACACAGCTTCCATTCACCCAACTCTAATGTCTGCTTCTAACCACAGATACCATGACCAATAAACCTCATTTAGCTCTTAGGGAGTGATAGAGGCTTAAGGAAAACTTGCGTGGGTCCTGGAGGTGCTGACTTCCCTCTCCTTTCATTACTGTGGTGACATAGAAAGTGGGGTCTGATGTGGAATGTGGGAACTGTAGGGTTCTGGTCAGTTCTGCTTGGTTAGAACACCGGCTATGCAGGGTTCAACCAGGACAACAGGGACTGAAGCATTCTGGTGACATACAATTTTTTCTGGTGCACAGTTTGTTGTATTTAAACAAACATGATTTCTACTAAGATGGCATGGGGCAACTGCATCACAATATAAGACGACCGATGTAGTCATTTGTTGTGAAGTTAAGAAATGAAGCAGTTCACTCTGTCTACTGATAAGAACGGGTGCCATCTAGAGGCCCTGCTTAGAACTCCACTGTATCCTTAAGAATCACTCCAAGGCGACCTTGAACTGCATTGCTCTGTTATTGTGGTGCTCATGATTGATAAAAAGAGAGGGAGCAGTAGGCACTGCCATATGGTAATGGAGTCAGACAGTAGAAAGACTAAATTGTGTTGACACAGAGGGAGGGCCTGGGCATTACTTAATTCCTCAATGCTGCCTTTCTCCATCTTTGCAGGGATGTTCTTGGGGTCTTTATACTTCAACATTCAGTCTTTATACTTTAACATTAATTTTTTATGTTTATAGAATTATAGTGTTTAGGAATTTTTTTGTCTTAGGAAACTTAAATTATTGAGGTAATACATGTCATTAAAATGTACAAATACCCCCAAGGGGAGAAATTTTAGAAAGTAAAGAGCAACATGAGAGGTACAAAGCTGGAATTCTGTTTGGCACATATAATCTGATTAATGATAGCCATGTTCCTGAGAGTTTCTTTCCCTCACCTTGAATCATACAATTTCAATAGAAGTAAAGTATTCCCAAATTTTATACTGTTGCTCACTGTTTGATCTTCAGACCCACAGTGAACCATGGATTTGAATCAGAGATCAAAAAGAGCTTTGAAGCTAATGTGCCATGCCATCATTGTTAAGCTGTAGATGTGTGATGGAATTTTTTTAGAAAACCAAGTAATATATGAATAATGGTTTCATCCTGGTTATGGTCACTTGATGGCATCAATGCCTGAGATAGTGACCAAGGTGAAATTTATTTCTAAAGAAACTGAAGTGAAGTTGGCAGCAGATCCTGGAGTCTCTAAGAGATTCCAGAAATTTCTAAAATGAATGTTTTCTCTATAATACAGAACGGGCACATTTTTAAGATCAATGTCTGCAGTATTGGATTTTTCTGTTTTGATTTCACATCAGAAGTTTGGACAAATACCTTTGTTCTTCGGGAAAAGCCTGGCTCTCACAAATAGATGTTCCTGGATTTTCTGCTTCAGTAGGTGAGCTACACTGGAGCAGGGCATATTTGAAAATTCCCAATGATAATATTTTTGGAATTTGTTCAAGATTATCATTAACCTCAGATGGTGATGAGTGGTATTCAGCTTGGCATTGACATGTAAAAAAATATTGTATCGTTTGTCTCCAAACATTAGTAACCAGTTTTAAAAGCTCAAAGTTTGCCTCATTCTTTTGGTTAATTAAAAAGAGGATTTTTTTATGACCTCAAGTGTAGTGTAATTTATAATCGGCCTTTCTTCCTCCTGTTTTTAATTACCATCTTTGTATGTTGATGTTGGACCTTTTGCCTCTTATTGAGTACTTATGTGTAGTTTCATGAGACCAGTTCTATGGATGTTAATTAGAAAATAAAGTTTTCTGTATTTCAACAAATTTCCACTAGGCAGAAGATTGGAAATGACTGATTGGGGTAAATTTCCCCTTCACATTTCCTCAGCAAAAAGAAGACTCTTCCCTACTGAATATAGTTTGCTTTTTCAAAGCGTGTTATATTTTGAAAGGTTTGGAAGACTGAAAAGAGAGCCAAATATAAGTTAAAATTCTTTTGTCACCCTGATTGTTGCATGGAGAAGGCAGAGGCTCAGGGTTTTACAGTACTCAACAGAGCTTTGAATATTTCCAACTCATTTAATAAATGAATGCATTTCTGGGTAATCTATGTGAGAGTAATGGCAATGCAATTCAGAGATGCAAAAAGTAAAGTAACAATTTCTTATATATTTTGGAAATAGTTTTAAATAATAGAAGCTTGGGTGGATTCTTTGTCAGATTTGCACAAAAGGTGTTACACAAGCATGTGCAAACCATAGAAATAGACAACTGTCACAGCTTGTGCTATGGGAGAGAATACCAGCCCAGGCAGCCCCCAATATTGGAATGCAACTCTTTGATATTCAATCAACTTTTCCTACTTGCAAGGCCTTTTCTTTCTCTTGTTCTATGATTAAAGCGACAGAGGGAAGGAAACCTAGAGTAGTTTGATCTCTTCCTTAGGATGGTAAAATCAAACTTCATCTTTTCCACGCTTTGCCAGTGGACTCGCCATGAATCCACTGATAAGTGGAGCTGCAGGAAATGCTCAAGATATAGCTGGATCTTAGAGTTTATCCTCCATGTAGATTTGCTCAGTCACAGCCATGATCTATGGAAAGAGCCATTTATTTGTCTCTCTACTCTTGCAAGCAAATCCTCAGGACACACACATGCTGTGAGGAGCATTCACTTTCAAAAGCACATTCTCACCTTCTATTGGTATGTTAGTCCATTTTCTGTTCTTAGAATACCTGAGAATGAGTAGCTGATGAAGAAAAGGGGTTTATTTTTGGCACAGTTTGAAGGCCAGGAAGCTTAAGTTGGGGTGGCCACTTTCATGACCCAAATACTCTGTAAAGGTATTACTACTTGTTAGCACTGTTACTTTGGCAAGTTAAGACTCAATGTGAGTTTTAATGGGGACCAACCATATGAAAACCATAGCAAATGGAAAGAGAGAGAGAGCTCTATTTTCTAAAATCTTGTGAATAATGTTTTAATCTTCCTGTGTTCGTCTTGCTATATTCTGTCACCATGGTATCAGCACTCTACTGATATCCTAACTCTTTTCTTTTAACACAAACAGAACAAAAAAATCTGTCCAGTGTCTAGGTTTTAGAGAGATGTACTAAGAATTTCAATCTGTGGACACTGAATTAACAAACTGATGGGCTTGATGGGAAGAAATTCTGGTGATAGGGCTTTTATTCTTATTGCCCTAGGCTCCAACATTTTTGAACATGTTTTAGGATCAGCTTGCCAACTAATGCAAAAAAAAATCAAGGCATAAAACATAAAAAACAACCAAAAATCCAGTTCTGATTTTGCTAAATATTGTGCTGAATCTATAGATCAACCTAGGGAGTATTGTTACTGTCTTACCTTGTTCAGGCTGCTGCTTCAAAATACTGGGTGGCTACAAAATAGCAAACATTGATTCCTCACAGTACTGGAGGCTGAGAAGTCAGGTCAGCAATCATCAAGTTCAGTGTGGTAGGCGGTAAGGACCTGTTCTCTGATTCATCTGATTTTTTTTTTTTTGAGAATTCTTTAAATTTTTATATGTAAATGCAAGCCATCTATTAATAGTGATAGTTTGACGCCTTTTTTCCCCCTAATGTCCTCTAGAACTTCCTATGCAATATTGAATATTAATGGTGAATGAGGACATGTTTTTCATCTTTCTGATATTACATAAAAGTACCCAGCTTTACCAGGAAGTATGGTGTTAGTTGTGTTTTTGTAGAGGCCCTTCATCAAGTTAAGGAGGTACTCTTAGGGCCGGCACTGTGGCGTAGTGGGTAAAGCCACTGCCTGCAGTGCCAGCATCCCATATGGGCACCGATTGGAGTCCTGGTTGCTCCACTTCCAATCCAGCTCTCTGCTATGGCCTGGGAAAGCATAGAAGATGGCCCAAGTGCTTGGGCCCCTGCACCCACATGGGAGATGTGGGGGAGGCTTCTGGCTCCTAGCTTCAGTTCCTCCTAGCTGTAGTGGTTGCTGCCACTTGGGAGTGAACCAGTGGATGGAAGATTCTCTCTCTCTCTCTCTCTCTCTCTGCTACTGCTTCTATGTAACTCTGCCTTTCAAATAAATCTTAAAAAAGGTTCCTTTTCCACTGTTATTTTTGTTTTATTACCATGAAATAAAATTTTGAAAATGGATTTTATCAATTGCTTTTTGTGAGTATGATGTGAGTATTGATTTTTGTAACTTAAACCAATTTTGCCTTCCTGGAATAAATCCCATTTGATCATGATGTGTAGTCCCTTTTTATATATTACTGGATTTGGTTTGGTAGTATTTTGTTGAGGATTCTCTATATTTATAAGGGATATTTGTCTGAAGTTACTTTTCTTGTGGTGTCCTTGTCTGGTTTTGTGATTGGATTCATATTGACCTCATAGGATTGGTTGGTGTGTGTTCCCTCCCTCATCTGTTTTTGAAGTATTGGAGTTATTCACTTGTTTAAATGAGGTATAATTCAAAGTGAAGACATCTGAGTTTGGTGTTTCTTTGTGGGAAATTTTCTGATTATTAATTCAATTTTTTTATTTGTAATAGATAGATTTACTATTTGTCCTTGAGTCAAGTTTGGTAATTTTTATATCTTTCTAGGAATTTGACAATTTCCTATAGCTTATTTTTTGTTATAAAATTATTCAGTTTTCCTTATCATTTTTTACCTTCTGAAAGACTAGAAGTGATGTTCATACTTTACACTCTGGATTTTGTAATTTGAGACTTTTTTCTGGATCAGTAAATGCTAAACTGAATTTATAACCCATGCATGTATTTCAAAATACAGTTCGAAAAACATGACCTTTTGCACATTAAATAACTCTCTTTGACTCTCTAGTTTTTTACCATAACTTGTGGGTCCCATAAATGTCTCTTTAAGTTCTAACAGTGTAAGGTTCTATGAGATTTCATTCTAGAGGATGTGTTTCTTATTACATTTTTTCCAAGATGGAGTCCTTTTTAGGTGACAGGCACATCTAGACCAGTGATCCTCAGGGTAGAATTGTTTGCCAGCAACCTCAGTGTTACTTGGGAACTTCTTATAATTGCCAATTTCCAGGCCTTATCCCAGACCTACAATATCAGGAACACTTGGGGGGAGGGGCTATAACTGGGTGTTGTTTACAAGTCCCCTTGTTGATTCTGATACACACTAAAGCTTGAGAGATGTTGGTCTAGAATAGCTATCTTCTCCAGAACAACCACCCTAAATCTCTGGAACTGAGCTTTTATTTTCTCTGTTCTCATACCTCTTTTCCATTCCCCAATATTTCCCCTGGAAAATCAGCTTCTTTAATACTTCTGGGCGCCAGGTCAGTGCAGTGATAAGCTAAAATAGCTCTAGTTATTCTTAGCCCACTGTGTACAGAATTCCTATTCCTGCAGAGATACCTGGATGTCTTGGGAAGGGGCTAGTCCAATTTAGTTCACAGATACTGTGCCCTCTAGTGGAAAAGACCACAGTGACTCTTCTCCAGTATTGCTCACATCATAGGTCTTGATGGATAAGCTGGGATGCAAGGGTGCCTGGTATGGTTGACTGGAGTGCTTGACTCCACGGTGGTGGTGGTAGTGGTGGTGGTGGTAGTGGTGGTGGTGGTGGTGGTGATGGTTTCTAATATGTGATGTAAGAAATATCATTTTTTCAGTTTCCATTTCATCATCTAATTTGGCTACCTCATGTTTTCCAGCATAGGTATTACCCCTTCCCTAGGCCAGCAAAAGCCCCTGCTAAGATGCCTTTAATAGCATAGGGGTTCCTAATAGCATAGGTTCACTCCCCTAATGGCTGCTACGGCCAGTGCACTGCGCCGATCTGAAGCCAGGAGCCAGGTGCTTCCTCCTGGTCTCTCATGTGGGTACAGGGCCCAAGCACTTGGGCCATCCTCCACTGCTTTCCCGGGGCCACAGCAGAGAGCTGGACTGGAAGAGGAGCAACCTGGACAGAATCCAGCACCCGAACCGGAACTAGAACCTGGGGTACTGGTGCCACAGGCTGAGGATTAGCCAAGTGAGCCGTGGCGCCGGCCCACTTGTATGTTTATGCTTTTCTGTGTGTTTATCTCCATTTCATTTCTTTCCTTGGTACAATGTATAGAATTTAAACTTTTATATTGATTAGCTCTAAATATAAACAACTTTTTTTCAAAAAGGAAACATGCTGGGTTCTGTACCTTTGTCCATCTTGATTCATATAAAGCCATATTTTTAACTGCTTCTGTAGCCTTATGCTGTTGTACAGTTGAAAAAATTGAGACCTATTTTCTAATCTGAAAATTAGTAAATGGTAAATTAAATAGCTATTAACTTCCACTGTTGAATAAATTACAAGTCATCCTGACTCACAATTTCTTTATAAAATATAGATAATGACTTTTCTAAACTACTCATGGCATCATTGCTATAGGAAATTACTTAATCAACTAGCTCAACACATGTGGTACCTCATGTATGCTAGGCTATAGAGATAAGGAGAGGGAAGTAGGTTGTCCTATTGGAACATCTAGTTCTCTGGCCAGGGGACAGACAATAGAAAAATAACAAATAAAAAATAGATGATCTTCTAGATGGTAGTAAGTACTAGAGAGAAAAATAATAGGAGAATGAGAAGAGGGCATGTTTAAGGAAGAGGGTCAATATACTTTCAAAGGGGTTGGTCATGCAAATCCCATTAAAGTGATATTTGAGCTGTGACCTGATGGGTATTACTGTGCAGTGTTATTTAGGAGGAGAGAATTCCAGAAGAGGGAAGAATAAGCCAATATCCCTGTTCCAGGGGTGTGGCTGGGGTGTTCAAGAAGGAGGATAGGGACCCAGTGCCTGGTATAGACTAAATGGAGGACAAATGGCTGGAAGTAAAATCAAAGAGGTGACATTAATAAGGGGAGAAGACACATTGGTCTTGAAGTCATTCTTAGGACTTTGTCTTCTACTCTGACTGATCTGGGAGCCATTGCAGAGTTTTGAGCAGAGGACTGATAAGATCTAGTTAATTTCTAAAATGATCATGCTGGCTTCTTTGTTAAAGGAAAAAAAAAAAAACATGGCACAAAGGTGAAAGAAGAAACCACTTAGAACAACTATGGCCATTAGGGAAGTTGAACCAATGGAGGGAAGACCTTTCTCTCTGTCTCTCTCTCACTGTCTATAATTCTCTCACTGTCTAACTCTGCCTGGCAAACAAATTTTTTAAAAAATGGTGTTTTTCTTAAGTAGCCCAGATGGTGGTGAGAAGTAGTCAGGTTCTGGATATCTCTTTGAATGTTGTTAGATGTGTGGTCTAGGAAAAAGAGGAGAGGATGACATCAAGACAGGTAGAGTGAACAAATAGATGGATATAGTTGTCTGCCATTTCTGCCTTCTTTGTTAATCCTCACAGCCAATCAGAATGGGATGTGTAGAAGTCTTTTCTAAAATGTCAACTTAAGTTACTTGGTTTCTTCTCTGGTTCAAAGTCCTCCTCAGTCATCAAAAAGTATGTATCTCAGTGTGCTAGTCCTTGAGCTGTAGAGTGGAAAAGTAGTTCACTGTTCAACTAAGTTTGAGAAATACTATTTTTCTCTCTCTTTGGGAGGTTTATCTTAAAGGTCTGAGAAGAGCTTTAAAAAAATCCACCTGTTTTACATATTTTAGTTTAGTATATCCTTTCAACATTTGCTTTCTATTTATGCCCCCAAAGAACAAACTAATATGTTAAACTAGACCACTTTTATCTCCAGGCCCTTTTAGTTTCCTGTTAGCTCTTGCAACATTAATTTCTGCAAAATACACTTGTGCCATACCTTCCCTTCCTCAGAAGTTGCACAGAAATCCTCTTGTCTGTAGGAATAACTCTGGACTCCTCAACTCTGCATTCCACGTTGGTCATAGTCCAGCCTCAATGCCTTCCATAAGTGTACTTGAGGGCCTCCAACTCCTATAGATGAGTTTTGACCTTTTCATAGGCGAATTCTGGTGAGTCTTCCCCCAGCTGCTTCAGTTATTTCTATTCATCTACATTGCTCAGTACAAGAGATATTTTTTTCCACACATCTTCCTCTGACCACTGCAGGCTGTGACAATTCCTCTATTAAATTCTTCATCACAGTAGGATTTAACATTAATTACCATGTGTTAATGATAAAGCTTAATGTTGTGTCCTTATATCTCAAAATATATTTCCTTTGAGCAATGGTTATCTCTTGGTGATCTTCATCTAACCCATGATGCCTGGCCTAGCAACTTGTATAAAATACATGGTTAGGTTAGAGATATCAGCTGATTAGTTATTAGTAATTTTGAAGAAAATGAGCTTGGGTACTTTATAAGAATTTGATAAAAGGATTTCTTTTTTTTCCAATTTTGTTATGCTGTGTGTTTGCCCTCATCCTGATTCATATCCTTCCACTCAGTATGCTGGTGGGGTTTGCATGGGTTTCTGCAAATGCATTTATCTTCACAGAATCCTGGTAATATCATGAATAGAACAGACTCGGGTCACAGTGACTTAAGACAGTAAGAAATAAGAAAAATTGGAACAGCAAAGAATAAATTGCCGGTAAAACAGGCAATTGTGAATCGGTCTTTATGGGAAAGGCAGCCTGTAGTTGTGTGTATGGTAACTATGATGATTGGGAAATGTGAGTTTGCTTCCACCAGTCAGTGCGCATTTGAGGCTGAAATATTGCCATGAGGGGCCAATGCAATGAGTGATATTTGAGGTCACGATTACTATTCTATCATGGTAGTGCATTTGTGAATACCAACAGTTGTAGGTAATGACTTCCTAAGGAGGGACCTGTGGGTATTAGACAAGATACCCCATCCTGTGTTAATGGGGATCTGAATGCTGGGCAGGGCCTCCAGGTGCATACTCCAGACCTCTAGCAGCAGTGAAGAATGGGAAAATGGCTAGACTCTGAGCTTATCACGTGGAGCAATTCATTTTCTAGCTTCTGGATCCACCTAAAGAAGTGTACCCCTTATACTTTTACCTCTTAAGGACTTAATTTTCTCCTTTGTAAACTGGGGAACTTAATACCTACCTTGGAGTATTGTTAAAATCAAATGAAATAATGTATATAATATGCCTTCTTCAGCGATGAGCACATAGTAGGTCCACAGAAATGTTTCTATCCATTCAGTATCTACCTACTGAGCACTAAAGTGCCTATTTTGGTCAGTATTACTCAGAAAGTAGAGGCACTGATTCTATGGCTAAAATTTATCAGTAACCACAAGGGCTGCACAGACCTGGGAGGTTGGACAGACAGATAAGAAGGCTAGGTATGGCCGGCGCCGCGGCTCACTAGGCTAATCCTCCGCCTAGCGGCGCCGGCACACCGGGTTCTAGTCCCGGTCGGGGCGCCGGATTCTGTCCCGGTTGCCCCTCTTCCAGGCCAGCCCTCTGCTGTGGCCAGGGAGTGCAGTGGAGGATGGCCCAGGTGCTTGGGCCCTGCACCCCATGGGAGACCAGGAAAAGCACCTGGCTCCTGGCTCCTGCCATCGGATCAGCGCGGTGCGCCGGCCGCAGCGCGCTGGCCGCGGCGGCCATTGGAGGGTGAACCAACGGCAAAGGAAGACCTTTCTCTCTGTCTCTCTCTCTCACTGTCCACTCTGCCTGCCAAAAAAAAAAAAAAAAAAAAAAAAAAAAAAAAAAAAAAGAAGGCTAGGTATGTGTCAAGTCCTAAGTGATCACTATATTTGTTGGGACCAAGCAAATGAATATAAGCGAAAAGAATAGCTGGAAGCAATTAATTATAAATGATAACACATTTGATGCCTGCTAAGCAACAGGTACTACTTCAAGCACTTCAGTTTTCCCAATAAATCTATAGGGTAAGTATGTACTGTGCTATCCCACCTGAATATGACATTGAGATATTGGAAGGTTAGTTTGGACAGCTGGTATGCAATAGAGCTCAGATTCAGACCAGCATAGAGAATTATCTTATGGTATGGTTTTTGGGACACTAGAAGGGTTGACAAAAATGGATATTTAAAGACTATAAAGTCAGACTACTGGAGCTAGGATAGGTAAAGCACATCTTGCCTAAAGATAGAATGAATTCACAGACCGGTCCTTGGACTAAATCAGACTTGCTGCAGAAATCGCCCATAAATATTTTCAGAGATACCAATTCTTGAGCCTTATCCCTGGAAGCTATAACTCAGAAGGCATTGGTTGCCCCAGGAATCTGTGTTTAAAAGATGGCCAAGTTGATTCTGAGAGTCAGCTACACTTAGAACCACATGAGCCACATGGTCTTTCAAGTTAGCTTCCATTCCCTTGCTCAGCTGAGCCACCTTTATTCTCATCTCGCAGTTTAGAGAAGTGGGCTCTGTGGTCGAGGTTTGCTCAGATTTGAATGCTGATTTATTTTGGCCCTGGTTAATATCCAGGTCCAGAGCTTGCACACTGCATTCCTGCACTATTAGTGGAAGCTGAGCCGTGGTAACCGGGGAGCTCCCAGGACGCAAGGCCACTGGATGACCACTGGATGGCAACCCTGTCCTTTCCTTTTTCTTGCAGGATTCCTGTTTGGAATGCACAGCTCTTGTTGGAGTACTCCTGCGGCCTCCTGCCAGTGTCTGCCCTTACAACAATGAAACAGTCAGTGGAGCCCACCCAGCCCCTTGACCAGCAGAGATGCGATTGCATACCGAGGTAGGCCCTGTGCGAATGTAGAGGAGACACTTTTTACGGCGAAGGAACGTTTTTCATTGTATAAAAACTGCCTCCCTTGTTTCATTCTGCGCTATGTTTATGGGACACACTTCTAATGATGGAGAATGAGAATGTTTAGAGAAATCCAGGAGAGGTGAGAAAATAAAGATTTTTAACAGTGAAATCTATAATGTAGGTTAATAAGAAGGTAAAGTTTGTTTGTTTATACCTGAATTTAGGAACAAGTGTATTAAGTGAACAGGTTGTTTGTTTATTTATCTTTTATTTACTGCCCTCTGGTGGAAACATATTAGAAATTTAATTAAAAAAAAATCCCTGGATAAAGGGGAGGACAAACGTCCAGCAGTGTTTCTCAGAGACGGAGACCTGGAAAGTTAGGATAAGTCTCTTATTTGGAAAAGCACTTGGAGACAGGGTCAGTTGCTTCGATCAGACCAATACTAGTAAGCAGAATCTGTCATTTAGTTTAAGTTTTTACACTATTCATATAATGAGGCTATCAAAAGGTTTGACTTTAGAAGTGTTGGAATATGCTTGTTGGGACTGTGTGTTCCTGCTCTCCAGGTTCATTCATTTTTTTAAAATATGAGTTTAGTGAACGTGTAGTATTTTAAAATTACTTTGTGTTCCTGACCCTTATTCCCCTCCTCCTCCCTGCCCTGTCTTCTCATATTTTACTACATTTTCAGCTTTCTTATAAAGTCTGAAATACTCTTTCCTGGGCAGCTTTGCTTTACTGGAAGATACTATGATCATGCCGGTCTTTGAGTGTGCTTGGCTGACAGGCTGTAGTTCTTATTAGAATCTTGTTAAAGCACTAGGACGAAGGCCAAACCTGATTCCTGGAATTGCACTTCAGGCTTGCCGTGGAGACATTCAGTTAAATCCTGGATTCAGAGGAAATCTCCGCTCTGGGGACCGCACAGTATATTAGTGGGAACACCGAGAGCTGGACAGCTCCCAAACCTGCTATCCATGTAGCATTTTATAGTATGCCATTTCTTGGGTTGACGTTTTCAATTCTAGAATAGCAACAAAGAGAATACCTAGCAACCAAGAAGAAATACTTTCCCCCTCATATTTTCCCTTCCTTAAAAAATTAAATTTTCTTGACTTGCCTTTTCTCCTCTTTTTTTCTTTTTATTGTTTAACTGGTATGTAAGACTTGTGCATACAGGCCGTTATGAGGTACTGTGTGATGTTTGAATGCACATGTATAACTGTGTAATGACCAAATCAGGGTAAACATATCTGTCTCTTCAAATCTTTTTTTTTAATGGTGGAAACATTCAAGGTCCTTTCTTCCAGCCTTATTCTCTATTTCTTTAATAACTAAAAGCTTACTATTTCATTAGACTACATGCATGCTGTAAAAATTGATCTTACTATTCCTTTCAAAATGTAGTCCACAACTCTCTTGCAATACTCATCACAATGAAATGATAACACAAATCATCCTATAGGAAGCATAGAGGAAAAAGAATCATTATTCACTTGTATGTCTTTCCTGCTGTGTATTATATGCCGGACAAGTCTCTTTTCCACCTTTGTGAGGGTACTGATTGCCCTTGTATGAAGTTTTGAGATAGTCAAATGAATTATATATCTGTGGAGACTTGTGGATCTGCAACTTTATTTGTGGCTTTCATGTAACATTAGAAAAGCCAGAACATCTCTCTGGTCATAATGTGTGTCATCCAAATGCCCTTTATTTGAAGTCTCAGAAACTAGGCTATCAATTAAATAGAATGCTTTTTGAAGTCCTTGTGCTGTGTAAAGGGCGATGGAGGAGGCTTTGTATAAGATAATAACTAAGAATTACTGAGCCCTTGCGATGAGCCATTTTTCCTCATTTAATCCTCACCACCATTCTGCAAGGTGAAGATGTTGAAAGAGGTTGTACCTTTTGTGATGATTCACAGAAGGCCTATAATACAGATGCCTGTCAATTTATGGAATTACATCCTGACAAACTCATGGTAAGTTGAAAATATCACAAATTGGAAATGCATTTAATATTCTTAACCTACTTAATGTCATAGCTTAGCAGCACAGCACACTGTAGAGGATGGATGTTTACTCCCGTGATACCATAGCTGACTGGGAATTTCTCATGTCATCGGGGTATGCGATACCATTCAACGCTATTCTGGGAAAAGCTCAAAATTCAAAGTATAGTTTCTATCAAATCCCTACCTCTTTTATACCATTTTAAGTGAAAAAAAAAACATATGTCAAACCATAATACATTGGAGACTTTCTGTGCAATAGAGTGAATCTATGCTTTAGGGAAGGGTAGTCAGATGTGCATGGAATACCAGACTATAGTCCCCCACTCTGCAGTTCCCAACACTTTGAACAAAGAGTACACTGAATGGTGGAACTAATGTCAACACACATTCACCAGATTCAGTTATACCTAACCCACAGTGCAAGTGAGGATCTGACACCGTGTGTCATCTTCCTTGAAGCAAGCCTTATGGGAAGCTGTGGTGCAGTATGTTTATAATTGGATCTGGAGTGAGTTTCATGATGTAAAAACATGAAGGAGGCTTTGAGTCCTCTCACCCAGCATGATACGAGTCTTACTGAACTCGAGTTCTCTCAGGTAATGCCAAAGCTTGTCCGTGTTACTTTGCTTTTAATTTCTGTTAAACTAATAAACCTCCTGCTATTCACATGATGTCTTTTCAAATGTGGTTTCGTGGAATTACTTAGAACTGTGTTAACTAAATGGCAATTTCATTTCAACTTCAACTCACCTCTTTGAGAGTCTGTCCGATTACTTTAGCTGGAGTTTGGGATGTCCCCTGATCCTCAGCTGCGAAGTTATGGAATCTCCAAGTCTGCTCCACTGATGGCTGACCATCACTGTGCTGGGGGACTTTGTTACTTTAGCTTCCATTGGACAACTGTAAACTGTACAGGAAACAATTTGTGGTACTCACCATGTACAAACAATGGTATTGTCCTGCTTTGTTTTCCCTCAGGTTAATATTACAAGGCAGTGGCCCCTTTAAGAAAGAACAGTTTGTATTCAGAGCAGGTTAATCCTGCTATGTTCTAGAAACCTGGCAGAATCATTAATAAGAGACCCAGTTGTGTATAGATTTAAATTAATCAGCAAGCACTGAGCAGTTAGAAACCTGAGGGGAGGGGAGAATCTTTCTCCTTGAAAAGAGAAAATCTACTCCCCTCTCATTGAGAAAATATACACGTGCAGGCATGCACACACACATACATTTATGAAGACAGACATATGGTGTGGCCATAATCTTTTCTCTCGTGGTTTCTGTCTAGCTGTGCAAAAGCAAAAGTTTAACTCTCTGAAAGATGAGCTGCACCCTCAGGAGAATGATCTCAGACAGTAAAGGATGGAGAGCCTGCAGTGGCTTGTGTTCACCTTTGCAAGGAGAGTAATTTGGACTTCTAGACCATAGGGAGCACATTTAAGGCTCCGGATCAAATTAGTGGAGAGCAGGGATGCAGAGTAGGGAAGAGAATGCATGGAGCAGGCTGCAGGGAAATTCACTTCTCCCATCACCGACACCATTGGCCATGGCTTTCCTAGGAGTGCAGACTGATGACAGCTAAGATTAATTCTGACTCAGGAGTTTTGTTTCTCCCTTTCGTTAACACAAATGGAAACCAGGAACAATGACCAACTGTGAAAGTCTGACACTTGATAAAGTTGTTTAAGGCTCTCAATGTTTAAATTCTGTAAAAGCCATAAAAGATTCAAGATAAATTAGCAAGATGTTTATTTTGAACCAAGCCAATAGTTGAGAATTTTAGCTCAATTTAACTCTTTACATTGTTCTACATTGTTTAACCACAGTACTCCTTAATAGTAATACTTAATTGCTAATATTTACTTTTTATGTTTTACTTTCAAGGTATGATATTTTAAAGGCATGTGGTAGTTTCTTTGACTTTTTTGTATAGTAATGGGGAAAACTTCTATATAAGTCACAGTGGGTAGAATGTTGAAGACCTGTGTGCTTAAGCTCACCTTTGCCCCTTACAATGAGGTTTACTTCAGAACAAAATCTACCACCAGAGCCTCAGTTTCTCAGGAATATACTTGGCATTTCTGCTTTATCTGGGCCACAAGGCCATTGTAATCATCAAATGAAATAAAAATCAATCTAGAAGTGCTAGGGAAATTAGAACTTAGGATAAAAATGTAGCTTTATATTTTGCAAAACAAAGGTATAATTTTCTTAGATTTGTAGCTCTGTCACCACCTCTGTGGTCTTGGAAGTTGCTTCATTCCTCAGGGCCTTGGTTGCTCTATCTGTTAAATAAAAAGGGCACGTCAGCCAGTCAGTGAGCTCTGGCTTTTCAGCATTAGCTCTGCTGGCTGTGATGGTTAGGCAGGGCTCTAGTGCACCCCTGGTTTGGAGCTACTGTGGGAAGACATTAGCACTCTTGGTTTACCTGCAAGTTATCTGATCTAACTTGTTTCTTGAATGAACTTTCTGTTGTTTTTAAGATTCTACAGCTAAACAGAAAATTATATTTGGTAGCCATTGGATTGGAAAATTGTTTAGTGTTAGAATATCAACGAGCAGAGTGGTGGAAAAAATACAGAGCTGTTATTTAGGTCAGTCTCACTATTGTACTAAAGGTGGGTGACTATCAGGAAGTTGTGTATGCATTAGCATGCTCTCATCACCATGGGCTTGCTGTCGATGTCATTTTATTAACAGAAATGTGGCTTTCATTAAGGGGTGCTTTCTTCCCTAGGTGGTGGTGACAACACTCATTCTCTCTCTTCCTTCCTTCGCTCTCTATGAGGCCAATCTTCCCTTTAAATTAGAAAAGCATCTCCTTGTCTCTTTTGAAGATAGTGACATTCCTTTTGTTTGCACAGTTTGAGAAAAACTAATTGAGAATGAAAGATTTCACAAACAGGGGTGGAAATTTGAAGTGGTTTAAGCCACTGCTTAAGGCACCTGCATCCCATTGGTGGTACCTGGTTTGAGTCCCAGCTGCTCTGGTTATAATCCAGCTTCCTACTAATATGCACCCTGCAAAAGCAGAAGATGAGGACTTGGGTGCTTGGGTCCTTGCCATCCACATGTGAGACCCAAACGAAGTTCTAGGCTCCATTGGACAGGCCTAATCCTGGATGTTGCTAGCATTTGAGAAATGAGCCAGTAGATAGACGATCTCTGTCCTTTTATCTTTCAAATAAAGTGAAAATGACTAAAAATGTAAACGAAGATTTCCCAAATATGTGAAAAGACTTAAGTAGGGCCTGGTAATAGGATAGGTGAAAATATGATAAAAGGAATATTTATAAAAGGAATATTATGTCCTATGTCCTATGTGATCAATCTCACACAAATATTCTTGGCTAACTATATTTTTACTATGTACAATGCTTAAATATTAATCATAAATTTTTAAAACTCAAGGGGATGAAAATTTTAACTAATTTGGTTTGAGCTTTATACACTCTATGTGTGTATCAAATTATCACATTCTGATCCATAAGTATACACAACTAAAATAATAAGAATAATTTAAAAATGTACTTGAATAAAAAAGAGCTGGGTTGAGATAAAGGCCTCAGTTTTCCAGGGGCTGACAATGAACAGAAAGTGGTTCTGTGTGTACACACACATACATAGACCTGCATGTATGTGTATATACATGACTTTATATATAAATATAAAATATATATACAGCTTGGGTTAAAACAATGACAAAGCAATCAGGAGTTGAAATACATGTGTATATAAAAAGAGCAGGTAAAAGCACATAAACTTAAAAATTAAATATAAACATTATTACTCATTTTAGCCATATATCCTCCCAAACATGGATAGCACCATGGACACTTTCAGGTCGATCACAGTTAATTTATTGAGGTGGAATTTACTGTTAGGGTCCCTCACTAACTAGATGACTTAATTCTGGCTGAAACATTTCTTGAGTTTTCTGAAGGTCCTTCAAGAGACTTCTGACTTTTCTAGAGTTCTTTTTCTCTCTTAAGAGGGCACTTAACTGTGTGTATTAAACCTTGTGGTTCATCCCACAGATTTATACTTCTGTATCATACTGGCTGCTCCTAGTCTACAAAGATTCTGCAGACTGTTCTGTGTTGAAAATGACAAGCTTGATATTAATGTTGTTGGGAAATGGTTTAAATAGTGTGCTAATCTGAACCACAATGATCCTAAATGCTATAAACATTCAAAATATATTTCATGTTTATTTTCATATTCCATGTCATGTAGTCCTGTTGTACTGTTTTGGAGAAATTTAATACAGGATTTATATAAAATGATGTTAAGCTTTTGGGTTAAAATAATGGAAGAATAGTTAGGAATCGAAATTTTCTTGTTTATTAATATCATGTTCTTATCTCTTTCCTCCAGTTCAACACAACCCATAAGGCTGACATCGTAGTTATTTTAAATTGCTTCTTTGTGGCTCTTGCTGTAAGGCTTGCAATATCTATTAAAAATCTTAATAAGGGGGATTATAAGCCTTCTTGGCAAAGATAAACAATATAAATGTTTTGATTAGAATGGGGAAACTGAAATGGAATTTGAATTTGGGATAACAGCAGCTAGCAGTGTAGAGATTTTTTTTTTCTCTAAAAGGCAAAATCCACCATTTCAATGTGGAGTCTAGAAGTCTGGCTGTAGACTGCTTTTTAAAAAGTGGGTGCCTTTATATATTGATTATTTTGCATGGAGGAAGTTATTGACATATACATTTTTTACATGAAAACATTTTACACTGAAATTTTGTTTCTTCACTTGATCTTAGCCAAAAGGCTGAGAAGCGATTGAAATTTTGTTTCTTGACACTATATTTTGAGAATTAATGCATTTGGAGAACCTGCAAAGTTAATTAATGTTCAGTAACTTTATTTTCCTGTTGATACTGTTTTAAGATATAATTTTCAGCTACATGGTATGAAAAACAGGGTAGACCAAAAGAAAAATTCTAATGGAAACAAAGTTTAGCTCCAATGTGTGTGACATACCTATACTCACATGTATATAATATGAATACATGAATACTTAATCATATTTACATGCTGTTTTATGACCTATTATCATTTTATGCATTCTTCACATGCCAATAAATAGTACTATGGCATTTTTGCCTTGAGGTAGTAGATACTCAACAAATAAAGTGGGTGTGCAGTGGCTGGATATTTATTCAGTGGCCTATCTGATTAGGCATAGTGTCCTTTAAAAAAGGTAGAGCTTTGTGACCACTGTGACCTCTATTACTGTAGAATGCAGGTTTTAAAAACTGATACTTGGGGCCAGCGCTGTGGCACAGCAGATTATGCCTCTGCCTGCAATGCCTGCATCCCATATGGGCACAGGTTTGAGTCCCAGTTGCTCCACTTCTGTTCCAGCTCCCTGCTGATGTGCCTGGGAAAGCAGAGGAAGATGACTGAAGTCCTTGGGCCTCTGCACCCACATGGGAGACCTGGAAGATGTTTCTGGCTCCTGGCTTTAGCCTGGCCCAACCCCGTGGTTGTAGCCATTTGGAGAGTGAACCAGCAGATGCAAGATCGATTCTCCCTCTCTCCCTCCCTCTCTCCCCTCTCCCCCTACCTTCCTCTCTCTCCCCTCTCCCCTCTCTCTCTTTGTCTTTCAAATAAATAAATAGATAAATCTTTAAAAAACAACCTGATTTAAATCTTCATACATACATATATAATCACTGTTATAAATAAAACTAGTCTGTATATATACATTTTATAAATAATATAAAACTTAGCAAACCTAAATACATGATATATATTTGATATAGAATATGCATATTTAATAACAATTTACATTTATCAGTAATTAAAATGTGTTTCATTGATAGAAATAAAAGTCAGGATATATGGGAGTATGAGTGTATCATGCAAGATTCTTTCAAATCTCTTTGCAGTTGTATTTATTTGAGTTAGAAAGAAAGCCCCCACTGCTTGTTGTTCCCCAAATGCCCACAACAACTGAAACTACAAGGGCTGAAGCCAAGAGTCAAAGACTCAGTCCAGGTCCCCCATGTGGGAGGCAGAAACCCAATTTCTTCAGCCATCACTGCTTCCTTCCAGGATCATTAGCAGGAAGCTAGAACCAGGCAAGGAATGATACACAATCATGCTAAATACCCGCTCCCAATATCTTCCCAAATCTGTGCAGTATCCTACAGCATTCTTCCACATTGATGACTATTTGGGAATGTATTTTCTTCTATATATATGTATCTGGTAGTTTGATAGTTTCAATACTTTCTGAAGACCCTAGATAGAATGCTAATGGTGTGTGTGGCAATAAGTCAATAGATAAATCAAGCGAATGTGCATACCTATCTTATTCTTGCCCCTAATTAAGTATTATAGAAGTGATAAAAGACAAATTAAGGAACTTGTTAGGTGACTTCTTTATGATAATCAATGCTTCCTATACTCAGGGCTCAGCTTCAGTTGTAAGTATTGACCTCAAAACAGAAGGTTTTGCTCTCTCATCTCCTTTCTCTGTGACTTCATAATTTGGCTCCTGACTCATCAACCTTATAAAGTTTGCTTTAAATTACATGAATCTATGCAGCGTTTATAAAATATGCACTTTCTGAGGAAATGATCCAACATGGGAAGTGGAATACACAGCAGATTCACCAAATGACAAATGCCCTAAACAGCACTCTGGCCTCAGAATCAGCCCTTAAGGCATTCGGATCCAGATAAAAAGCCCATGAGAGTATCTTAGGCATGGAAAGCCAAGACAGCATGGCAAAAAATGACCTAAATGAAATATCTCTGTGAGTGAGATCTCGGAGGAAAGAAGGGGCCATCAAAGAAGGAGATACCTTTCTCTGAAGGGAGGAGAGAACTTCCATTTTGATTATGGCCTTGTCTAAATAAGGTCATAGTTCATGGACTCAAGAGGCTTCCATAGCCTTGGCAGCTCATGACAAGAGCCTCGGGTGATTACTGACGTCATAAATAATAGTGTCAATTGTTAAATCAACAACGGGAATCATTGTGCACATACTCCCCATGTAGGACCTCTGTCCTTAATGTATTGTACTATGAGAATTAACAGTAAAACTAATCTTAAAACAGTACTTTATACTTTTTGTGTCTCTGTGTGTGTGTACAAATTGTTGAAATCTTTACTCAGTATAGATTTGATCTTCTGTATATAAGGATAATTAAAAATGAATTTTAATGAAGAATGGGGTGGGAGAGGGAGTAGGAGATGGGATGGTTTGTTGGTGGGGGGGTTGTTATGGGGGAAGAACTGCTATAATCCAAAAGTTGTGCTTTTGAAATTTATATTAAATAAAAGTTTTCTATTAAATATGTACTTTTCTCTATTTTCTTAAATGACCTTCCTAATCCTCTTTCTTTTTGGCAAGCTCTTAATTATGTTTCATTGGTCAGCTCAAATATTATCACCTGTACAAAATCTTCTTGAGCGCTCTCTAGGTAAAATTAATGATTCCTTCTCCTGTACTTCCAATTCTCCTGTCCTTCCAATTCTGTGTCTGCTGTGTCTCCCCATGTAAAATTGACCTTGTTATCTATAGCATTGAACACAATTCCTGACAAATAGTAAACACTTAGTAGAACCCAGTGTATGACCAGGCCCCCATAGAGAACTTTCATTCTTGAAGAAAAATTTTACAGTCATGAAATTTGTAGAGAACAAATTTAACTTCAGAAGGCATTAGCAGTAATATAAATGTTATTAAGGAGTTGGGGAAAGGGGGTGGCATTTTGGTGCAGCAAGTTAAGACACTACCTGTTGATGCCACCATTCAGTGTAGGCACCGGTTCAAGTCCTGGCTGCTCCAGTTCAGATTCAGCTCCCTGCTAATGTGCCTTAGAAATCAGCAGATGGACCTCATACTTGGACCCCTTACCCACTTGGGATACCTGGATGGAGCTCCAAGCTTCAGCTTTGCCCAGCCCTTGTCATTGAGGCTATTTGGGAAGTGAGTTAGCAGATGGAAGATTTTTCTCCCTCCCTCTCTCCCTGTATTTCTGTCTTTCAAATAAAGAAAGGGAAAGAGCTGTGTAAACTGAGCCAGCAGGATGATGCAAAGCTGTGAGCTTATTTTCCTCCCCAATTTTTTTGAAGATGAAGACTGGTGACTTATGTTAAACACCAAATCACTAAGATTACTTGATGGAAAATCTTTTGGCTTTTTTTTTCTTATTTCTTTTGGTAAGCCTTTCTTTTTATTTTATTTTATTATTTTTTTATTTTTGACAGGCAGAGTGGACAGTGAGAGAGAGAGAGAGACAGAGAGAAAGGTCTTCCTTTGCCGTTGGTTCACCCTCCAGTGGCTGCTGCGGTTGGCGTGCTGCGGCCAGCGCACCATGCTGGTCCGAAGCTAGGAGCCAGGTGCTTCTCCTGGTCTCTCATGTGGGTACAGGGCCCAAGCACTTGGGCCATCTTCCACTGCACTCCCGGGCCACAGCAGAGAGCTGGACTGGAAGAGGAGCAACCAGGACAGAATCTGGTGCCCCGACCAGGACTAGAACCCGGTGTGCCAGTGCTGCAAGGCAGAGGATTAGCCTATTGAGCCATGGCGCCAGCCTGGTAAAGCCTTTCTTAATACTAGAAGCAGTGTGGGGTACATCAGAATCTTTATGTATATACAGTGGTATTGATGTTGGTAGATATGTATGTAAGTTGTACATTTTAAAATCTTAAACTACTTACAAATGGACAATCTGATAATTATCCCCACGTGTGCAGAGCACTCCAAGACCTTGCTCTCCTGACTTTCCAGCTCTACTTTTTAGCTTACTAATGATAATCTTTGGATTTAGACCAACTTAAACCTGTTACTGACAATGAATCTACTTTGTCTTGATCTACTCTTAGATTGTTAAGTACAGATGTGGCAGAGATCAGGGTATTGAATTTGGTGGAATTAGGAAAAAGCTGTCACTGGTTAAACAAATAGGAAATTTGCTTATATAGGTATAGGAAAATCCTTCAATCACTTTGAACTTGGTTGTAGTATGTACAGAATTGGAGATGATACTTAAACCATATCAATCACTTAGGTTTCATTTAGTTCTACATATTTGATACACTTACCTTGATTATTTATTCTTAGGGTCTGCTAATTACTACTGGTGAGATAATTTGAACTTTCAGCTGTTTTGTAAATATATGAACATGAGCCCATCTCATTCTTTATATATTGTCTGTATCTACTTGCAGTTTCAAAATTGAGTATTTCCAACAGACTCACATACTTTTTTGACCCACAAAGCAAAAATATTTACACAGTTACCCCTTTTGGAAAACATTTGTTGACCCCTGATAACATCTTATTTTGTGTTGTTCCTTTAGTCTACAACGGAAACTGTATGTGATAAAGTAAAATTAATCCAAAAATCAAAATATTTGACCCAC